>NC_088377.1:137077500-137702500 GCF_037993035.2 Macaca fascicularis
CAGCCTTGGCAATATAGTGAGACACTGCCTCCAAAAATATAAAATTTAAAAAAAAGATTGCATATATAAACATTTTAAGATGTTAAATTTTTAAGTAATAAAGATGGAAGTATCTATTTCCTGAAGCATGGGAAAATTGGGCTTCACATTGTATTTACATGTGGTGCAGTGATGATTCTCAGAGAGATACTGGAATATAAAAGGAAAATTTCTCTTGTGTTACTATTTTTCTAAACCCAGCTTTGAAACCTGTTACTATTACTTTTGTACATTTTTATGAGTTGAAAAATTAACTAGTCACATAGTCCTTCTCACTGTCCTATAAGAACTTTCTAATGCAAACCACAAAAGTACATGCTGAGTTTTCAGATAACTGTGGCAAATCAGTGGCAAATGAACAACACTTGAGTGCTTGGCATGGCTGGTCCACACAAAGGTACACTGAACAGAATACTGGTGGTACTAATTTCATTTAATATACATTTTCCTCCAAGTAATACACATAATCATAAATCTGAAAAAGTAGTTTTATCCACTTTTCAAGGTAAAGGAATATATAGATAGGGAAAAAATTAAACAAATTGAAGAAAGTGATAGGGAAATTTAGTGAAGTGAAAAATTGCATTATTTGAGAAGATCATCTGTTAGATTGTTGACTGAGGTTTACAGTTTCTCACAATCCATTCTTCCAATTAGAAAGACTTCTGAAATACATGCTCTTTTGAAATTACTGAAAAACAGAAATACATTCAAAGCAAATGGAATATACTAATTTTTTTTTTAATTTCCTTAAAAGTAAGGACAAAATTAACAAAACAAAAATGGGAGTGATGTCTTTTGGTAAGTTGAAGAATGTGTTAATTACCTTGATTGTGGTAATTATTTCATAATTACATTGTACACCTTAAATATATACATCTTTTGTTTGTCAATTATACCTCAGTAAAGCTGGAAAAAATCATATTGAAACAACCAAAATGCTATGATTCTAGGCTTCAGATGATTTGGAATGAAAAATTAAGAGAACGTGACAAGTTTAGTTGCTAATAATAAACTAAGGTAATGCAAACTTTATTTTTTACTTTCGAGAGATAAAAATAGCCTGACTATAGTATGAAGCAGAACCTAGTATGGTCCTTGGTATGTAGCTGTAGTCAGTCATTCTTCAAAATTGAATTATTTAATTAATGTGAGTATGTACTGAGTCAAACACATGAAGGAATTCCTTGTTCTGTGTACGTGTTATAAAAGGTAAATATATTTTTTAAACATTACATATTATTCCATGCAACATATAAATTATTTCTTTTAAATATTAAATATAGATTATTGGTGATATAAATGACATCAAATATTTAGATCCTTGGAAATACATGATTAAGACTTTTTTAATGATACAAATATAGTTTCTTGCAATTAAAAATTTGAAACAAAACCTTGCCAAGGTCCTAAAACAGTACAACATATTCTTGAAGAATAAGAGCTGTGAGTTAGGGTGTGGATGGAAAGGGGATTTTTTTGGTGGGGAAAGTGGACTACCTTTGAATTCTAGCTACCTTGTCTTCTATTTCTCTTAACTTTTACCCATATTCTGAGCGATGTATCTTTAAAGAGCCATCCTGAGGATGAATCAGAAAAAGTATTAACATAATTTTTATCAAAAAATTATTAGCTATCATTATCTAATAAAATATGAATCCTACAAAACTAAAGGTAATAAATCAGAGAGCTTTAAATACTGTTTTATTTCCTAGAGACTCATATTTATATTCATTATTTATCAAAGTCTACTATTTTAGATACAAAATTTTCAGCAATTCTTGAAATAATTTTTAAAGGATGGCATCTTACTTCACAATGAAATTCCATGCCCACTCCTTCCTTTATCTACATTACTCTCTATCTGTTCTACATTTCTTCACTGTCTGGCACTGAATTCGATGTGAACTCAATATGTGAATGAAAGAATTTAGTTTGGATGAATGTCAAATCAAAGTCATTACAGCTCCATTGAGGTGCCTCATATCTATTTAATTTTTCTTCCCTTAGATTAAAAAGTCCACTAATATGTACTTTTTAAAGTTGAGATAGAAAAAGAAGGTGACTTTTAAAATTTTTTAACAAAATTGAACCTGTCAAGACGTCAATGGAATTTTAATCCTTACAGGTACGTTGAATTTGAGGGCCATGCTTTTGTTAACAAAGGAAATGTTTCTTTCTTCCTCTGCTTTTTTTGGTTTTTTTGAGATACGGTCTCCTTCTGTTACGCAGGCTTTACAGTGCAGAGGCACAATCACGGCTCACTGCAGCCTGGACATCCCCGACTCAGGCGATCTTCCCACCTCAGCCTCCCCAGTAGCTGGATTACAGGTCCACACCACCATGCCCACTAATGTTTCTGTCTTTTCTAGAGACTAAGTTTCACCATGTTGCCCAGGCTGGTCTCCTGAGCTCAAGCGATCCACTCACTTTAGGTCTTCCAAAATGCTGGGATAAGAGGCGTGAGCCACCACGCCCGGCCAACTATTTCTTTATATTCAACTTCTCTTATGAGAGCCAAAGGTAAAACAAACAAAACATTAAATGAAACTCTGAGAAAATTGAAAAGTAATAAAGATTTCTTACGCTTGAATTTATATTAGTCACTTACTATTGTTGGCATCACCAGCCTTTACATTGTAATATTTAGTTGAAAAAGAAATATAGTAAGTTTTCTATTAAATAAATAGGAATTTATTAATTCCTATTGCCATAACTACGTGTTTTAAAAATTAAATTTCGCATGGATGCTTGTGTGTATATGTGCACATATTTTTTTCTTATATATTTTTGTTATGCCTGTATTGCTTTCATTTCCTGGAAAAAACCTTTGGCAGAGCATAAAGTCAAAAATTCTTTGTATTTGCCTTTTGTTTAATGTCTTCCCACAGGTTTTTAGGCACCTGCTATATTGTCTTCTGTATTTAAACAGTAAGGGAAGTAGACTTATTACAGAGGGAAGTTTGATTTTCTTTTCTGAAGCCACCTGGGAATTGTAGATAAACAATATAAGTAAAATGGGAGAAAAATGTTTGAGACCACCACCACCACCACAACACAAATAATAAAATAAAATAAAGCTTTGGTTACATTGTCAAAAAAATAAAAGCGTACAAGAGAAGTGGAGAACGTGCACTGCCAAACACACATTGAGACCTGCTGTTTTCCCTGTTGGTGTCCACATGGCTTTGATTTTCATCTAATTGCAAGAAAACACAAACATTGGCAAAGGCTTTACTAGATGTTTGGTGACCCCACTGTGTTAAACAGAACTTGAATTTGTGTGCCTAAAGCAAACCTCTGTATGATGTGTGTGTTTGGCTTTTATTCCCAGAAACTTAATAGGTCCATCAATCAAAAAAAAAAAAAAAAAAAAAAGGAACATAATTTAGAAAATTGGAGAATAGATTTGACAGTGAGTTGAAAAAATAAGCACACTCTCCTCCTTCATGACCCTTGTTATCAATACCTTTGAAAGGAAAAATCATTCAGTTCATAAGACACAATTTCGAACTGGAATTCAGTATCCCATTTAAAGTGCTCAATACTCTTTACAGAAGGGGACACTGAAGCTGGAGGTCAAGTTTTCTTTTCATTTTGATGAGTTCTAGAAGATGAAGCATTTTATCATTCTACATTTGGCCATCTCCCTAGCCTTGTCTGATCTCACCCCAAAATTCGGGGAGGAGATTCTGATGAACTTAGATGGTAATACTCTCAATTAGGCCAGATTTAGGGCTGTGTTTCCTGTTTTGTCTTTGTTTCAGTCTTTCAAAGTCAATTTTGAAGATTGTTCCTGAATCATAGCGATTGAACAAAAAGAATATGATACTTAGAAAATGATAATCGAATCCTTTGACTGTCAGGAGAACTAGATTGAACATTCCTTTAGTAGGTAGTCCCTTTGCTGTTTTTACCAACTAGTGTCAGCCGAAAGTTTGAAACAAAGACCTGCTCAGAGACAGATACACATAGCATTTACTTTAAAAGAGAATGTAAATGCTCAAATTTCCTTTAAATATAAAATTAAATATAAATTAGTCATCATGCCGGGCGCGGTGGCTCACGCTTGTTATCCCAGCACTTTGGGAGGCCGAGGCGGATGCATCATGAGGTCAGGAGATCGAGACCATCCTGGCTAACACGGTGAAACCCCGTCTCTACTAAAAATACAAAAAAATTAGCCGGGCATGGTGGCGGGCGGCTGAGGCAGGAGAATGGCGTGAACCCGGGAGGCGGAGCTTGCAGTGAGCTGAGATAGCTCCACTGTACTCCAGCCTGGGCGACAGAGCGAGACTCCGTCTCAAAAAATAAATAAATACATAAATAAATAAAATAAATAAAATAAATAAATAAATAAATAAATAAGTCATCTGATTTCCTTGTATCATACAACTATCTAAATTTTAAAACAAATCAAAAAGATAATTTTCAGACTTGATGTTAATAACCATAACGGCCTCATTCATATGTTTTGTATGCAACTTAGCATTTATTGCCTCCCCAATCTAGGGTTGTCAGCAATTCTGGAACCAACATATTCAAAGCACGTAAATCTTAAATAATTGATTGTCCAGTATCCAGGAAAAAAAATTTAAGGAATAAATTTAATTTTTTTATTCTTAAAAAATGCAAAGTATGTTTATACAATGAAAGAAAGTGGCATTTTAAAAATTCTGACAATCTTTGTAACTGGAATTTAAGAAGTTATATTTCCATATGCAAAATTAAAAATAAGACCAGTGAATCAGTGGCATATATAGCATTTACTTTTAAACTAGTAAATTCCAAGTATCTTATTATTTTATTATTATGTTTAATAACACTTTTACTATATGAATTATGTGGAAAAAACCCTGCATATACATCTAATAAGCAGCTAGCTTGATACTTTGTTTCTATTATGTCATTTTTGTTAATATCCTCTTTTTTTTCTGCCACATGCAGTCAGTTGCCAACTTCTATACATTCTTCTGTAAAATATATCTATTTCTGTAATTCCATTTTCATTGATAACACCTTTTTTTTGGTCCTCTTCATGTTTTACTTAGTAAATTAGAGCACTGGAAAATAATCAAATACTATTTTGAGTGTTTTTCTCAGATTTTAAGCCTAATGATGTGTAACATTAACAGTAATAGTTGAACAGAAACATTGAGGAGAAAAATTAGTGTAGGTTTCATGAGATTTGACTTGATACATTACTTTAGAAGTTCCAACCCATAGTTTAACACATGCATGTATTGATGTATCTGCTTTCCATGCATTCTGGAAATGTTTACTATGTGTTCATTGGTATACTGCTTCTAGAATGGTATAATGTTGAGTGTGCTGAGAAGATTTAAGTGTTCCAGTAGGTTTGGAAGCCAAGCTTCCTCTTACTGTTCATAACCTTTAAACCCCAAACACACACACACACACATACACACAAAACTCTTAAAGATTAACAACTTACATTAACCTGTTAAAATGCTTATTTTTCTGTAAATACAATTTACATAATTTTATTCATTACTTCAAAAAAAAAGTTTGTTGTTTTTTTTTTTTTTTTTTTTTTTTTTTTTTGAGATAGAGTCTCACTCTATTGCCCAGGCTAGAGTACAGTGGTGTAATCTCTGCTCACTGCAACCTCCACTTCCCAGGTTCAAGTGATTCTCCTGTCTCAGCCTACCAAGTGGCTGGGATTACAGGTGCCCACCACCACATCTGGCTAATTTTATATTTTTAGTAGAGATGGAGTTTCACCATGTTGTCCAGGCTAGTTTCAAACTCCTGACCTCAAGTCATCCGCCGGCCTCAGCGTCCCAAAGTGCTGGGATTACAGGCCTGAGCCACTGCACCTGGCGCCAAAATTTATTTTATCATGGGAGTTTTTGTTTAGTTTTGGTGGAGTTTTCTTGGAGAAAGTGTGAGAGATAGCACAGTTGTTAGAATGAGAGAAGCCTACAAACTTCACAAATGAGAAGATAACAGAAGATGTTTTAGGATAGGAAAGACAATTATGTTTGTTAATAAATGGAGGAAACTTAGTAAAGATAATAACATTTTAACAAATTACGATGTTGCTAAAATATATGAGGATGCTTAGAATACATATTAATTTAATTGCTAACATAAAAAGTAGGCTTATTTACAAAGCTTTTGGCGGTTAGCTGTTCTGGAAGTTGAGTAAATAATTGGCAGGGTCAAGGAGAATGAAATTATTTTATAACAGCCACAAAAGGAAATGCAACGAGGAGTCAGCTAGGAAACTAGGAATAATTTATTTATTTATTTTAACTGTAAACCAGCTTTGACGATCCAGCAGTGACTAAAAATCATGAATTTACTGTGGAGCTAATTAATAGTGGTGGATTTATTCCAAAAAGGATGACATTGTGACATGCACGCAGATGGTGGGATTTCTATATACATCATCTTGGTCAGTGCAAGGTTGGTGCAGTTAAGGGCTCAGGTGATTCTGAGTATTTCAGAAAATATCATTTAAAATGGATGATCAAGAAATTCCATTTCAGTATGGCTTCTGGGTAGCAGACACATGGCAATTTCTCTGTTCTTTTAAATATCCATGAAGATACAGAAGAAAAAGAAAACATATCAACGCTATCAAAACACACTTTAATAATGATGAACGTTTGTTGAATTCTAGCTATGCCAAAAAGGTATTACCATAAATATTAACTGCATTTCTCTTTTCAAATATTTTATGGCTATCCACATTTTCCACCATTTTATAACTGAAGACATTGAGACAGGCAAGCTAAGTAAAACACTCAAGACTGCACAACTAATGAGCAACAAAGATGGGATTTGAACCTACTGAATGTAGATACAGAGTCTGTTCTTTTGAACACCACACTATACTGTCTAATATCAAAATCTCTAAGAAATTGATAATGATTTCAAGTTGGAATAAACTGAGAAAAATACATTTTTAATGAAAGAAACCCAGGCTATCATTAACTAAACTGTTTATCCCTTTCTTTGTGGAATGTAGTCTGGGTCATCCCTATCTAATCCTATCCAAGTGTAATCCCTGGGTGATGCTCACATGATTGTTAACACGTTAACTCCACATGTTGACTAACTTCCACCCAGTTTCCATGTAAGTCCTTGGATCTACGGTGGATCATGTTGACAGTATCCCCAGGCTGCTGTTTCTTCTCTTCAAGTGGTTATCATAAGGCTGGTTTTTCCTTTCAGCACAGCAGACCTCCTCTATGGATGATCTCTATTCCACTGCCATCCTCCTCAATCCAACCCTCATTATGATAGTAAGGAGACAGAGTCTTCTATCAGAAATGGGTTATCCTAGAGCTCAATCTTCACTCACAGCTAGAAAAAAATACTAACGGTTTTAAAACTGCTTTTGAAAATTCAAGAGCGATGGCTGGCAAATCCAAATGTGGCATTCAGTTTCTAACATAGCAGTGAATTCAAAATAAAATTAGACATAACCCATATAACAAAAGTAAAGAAGATGGCAAGGAGCCATGGCATTAAAGAAAAGGACATAGAAGTGTATCATTTATAATAGTAAGTGGGAACATTCCATATTAAAAGATTCATCTGTCATTTAGGGAAAAAAAAATAAACTAAATTCAATGACAAACTATGTAAAAGACCAAATGCTTAAAATTTGCTATTGTGAAAAATGCCAATGCAATTTTTATATTATTATTTCATCTATTTATTTATTTATTTATTTATTTATTTATTTAGGACCCCAAGTCTCACTGTCACCCAGGCTGGAGTGCAGTGGCGATCTCAGCTCACTGCAACCTCTTGCCTCCTAGGTTCAAGGGATTCTTCTGCCTCAGCCTCCCCAGTACCTGTGATTACAGGCGTGCACCACCATGCCCAGCTAATTTTTGTATTTTCAGTAGAGGTGGGGTTTCACCATGTTGGCCAGGCTGAGCTTAGGTGACCTGCCTACCTCGACCTCCCAAAGTGCTAGGATTTCACACGTAAGCCACCATGCCTGGCCACTATACAGACATTTTAAAGAATAAACAGATGTAATGGAACAAAGGATTAATTACATATTGATAAATGATACATAATTCACAATATGAGCATAGCATAACTTCAATTCTGAAATAAATTACCATGGTACAGTGGTCTTTTACAACAAGCTTCCTGCCATCACAGATCTTAGCTTAGGAGATACTGTGATTTGTGCTAATAAATGTATAGAAAGCATGCTGTGGACATACAGAAAGAATAACATCTAAATTGACTGGGAGGATGAACAATGACTGAGATAACTGTCACTCAAAATAAGAGGTTGGGTGCGGTATCTCATATCTGTAATCCCAGGACTTTGGGAGGCCGAGGTGGAGGATCGCTTGAGACCGGGAGTTTGAGACAAGCCAAGGCAACGTATGAAACCTCCTCTCTCCAAAAAAATACAAAAATCAGCCGGGCATGATGACATGTGCCCTTGGTCCCAGATACTCAGGAAGCTGAGGTGGGTGGATCACATAAGCCCTGGAGTTCGAAACTGCAGTGAGATGTGGTCACACCACTGCACTCCAGCCTGAGCAACAGAGTGAGACCCTATGCCAAAAATAAATAAATAAGTAAAAATAAAAATACATGAATATGTTATTACTTATCAAGAGACAAAAAAGAAAAATGTAACAATGGAGAGCATGGATACAGTCAATATCACACATTCCTAGTGAGTACACTGGCTTCCAACTATTATGTATTTGACTACAAGTTTTCACATATAGTCTATTATTTCATATTAGAAAATCTTTTGTTGGCTTTATGTCTTCTTATGAAAATTAATTTTATTAGGAAAGCATTCAAACTTATTGAAAAATTGCAGTAGTAACAAGAACTCCCACATAACCTTTCCCCCAAATTCAATTTTGCCTATTTTCCCGGGCATTTACTACAACTGAATCCAATCCAGGATGGTCCCTTGAAATCAGTTGCCATGTCTCTCTCATCTCCTTCAATAAGAGCATTTCCTTAGTCTTTCCTTAACTTCTACAATCTTGACTTTTTTTTTTTTTTTTTTTTTTTTTTTAAAGATTATAGGGTATTGATTTTGTAGAATGTTCCTCAATGCAGAATTTTCCAGGATTTCTACAAGGTTCTATCTACTTTATGCATTTTGGGTGGGAAAGTACAAGAGTGATGCTATGTCCTTCTTATTACATCCCATTAGTTAGTATATAATATTGATGTGTTCCATTTTTGGTGATACTAGGTTATCTTTATCAAGTTATCTTGAGTGACCAAGTAACCTGGTCACTGCCAGGTTTCTCCACTAGAAAGTTGCATTTCTTTTTTCCTTTGTAATCAGTAAGTACTTTGAAGAGAGATACTTTAAAACTAAATACATATCCCATTCTTAATCACATTTTATCCATTATTTTATAAACTGTTGATAATCTTGCCTATATTATTACTATGATTGATGATTGTCAAATTGTTATTTTCAAATTATTTTAATGCATTTATTAGTTGACATTCTAAGTAAAAGATTTACCTTCGCACCATTTATTCATTTGTTTATATCAGTGTGAACGAATGAACACCTATTTTATTTAGAGTATTCTAATAATTACTATTATTGTTTCACATTTGATGAATGGAAGTCCCTTAAGCTAGATCCTTAATCATTTTGACATGTGATATGGTTTGGATATGTGTCCCACCCAAATCTCATGTTGAATTGTAATCCCCAATGATGATGGTGAAGTTTGGTGTGAGGTGATTACACTATGGGGACGGATTTCTCATGAATGGTTTGGCACCATCACTTTGGTGTTGTGCTCATGATAGCGAGTGAGTTTTCATAAGATCTGATTGTTTAAAAGTGAGGCACCTCCCCAACATTCTCATTTTATCCTATTTTCACCTTGTGCTCTGCTTGCCCTTCCTTTGCTTTCCACCGTGATTGTAAGTTTCCTGAGATGTCCCCAGAAGCTGAGCAGGTATCTCTATGCTTCTTGTTCTCATGCGTGTCCGTGTGAAGAGATCACCAAACAGGCTTTGTGTGCGCAGCATGGCTGTTTATTTCATCTGGGTGCAGGCGGGCTGAGTCCGAAAAAAGAGTCAGCAAAGGGAGATAAGGGTGGGGCCGTTTTATAGGATTTAGGTAGGTAAAGGAAAATTACAGTCAAAGGGGGGTTGTTCTCTGGCGGGCAGGAGTGGGGGTCACAAGGTGCTCAGTGGGGGAGCTTTTTGAGCCAGGATGAGCCAGGAAAAGGAATTTCACAAGATAATGTCATCGCTTAAGGCAAGGACTGGCCATTTTCACTTCTTTTGTGGTGGAATGTCATCGGTTAAGGTGAGGCAGGGCATTTGCACTTCTTTTGTGATTCTTCAGTTACTTCAGGCCATCTGGGCATATATGTGCAAGTCACAGGGGATGCGATGGCTTGGCTTGGGCTCAGAGGCCTGACATTCCTGACTTCTTATGTTAATAAGAAAAATAAGACAAAATAGTGTGAAGTGTTGGGGCGGCGAAAATTTTTGGGGGGTGGTATGGAGAGAGAATGGGCAATGTTTCTCAGGGCTGCTTCAAGCGGGATTGGGGGTGGCGTGGGAACCTAGAGTGGGAGAGATTAAACTGAAGGAAGATTTTGTGATAAGGGGTGATATTGTGGAGTCGTTAGAAGAAACATTTGTCCTATTGAATGATTGGTAATGGCCTGGATGCCGTTTTGTATGAATTGAGAAACTAAATGGAAGACACAAGGTAAGAGAAGGAGAAAAAACAGGTATTGAAGGACTAAGAATTGGGAGGACGTAGGACGTCTAATTAGAGAGTGCCCAAGGAGGTTCAGCATAATTACTTGCTTGGTTGGTGAGTTTTTAGGCCCTAAGTTTTTGGAGTGTAGTTCAAGTTGTTCTGGTGTCTGGAATGAGACTGGGGCTGAATAAAAAGGAGTGTCCACACAGGAGCTCAAATGGGCTGTAACCTGTAACATTCCGAGGACAGGCCTGAATTCTGAGAAATGAAAGTGGCAAAAGTATTGTCTAGTCCTTTTTAAGTTGGTGACTGAGCTTGGTGAGGTGTGTTTTTAAAAGAACATTAGTCCATTCTACCTTTCCTGAAGATTGCGGACAGTAAAAGATATAAAGGTTTTACTGAATACCAAGAGCCTGAGAAACTGCTTGGGTGATTTGACTATTAAAGGTTGGTCCGTTATCAGACTGTATAGAGGTAGGAAGGCCAAACCGAGGAATTATGTCTGACAGAAGGGAAGAAATGACCGCGGTGTCGTTCTCAGACCCTGTGGGAAAGGCCTCTACTTATCCAGTGAAAGTGTCTACCTAGACTAAGAGGTATTTTAGTTTTCTGACATGTGAGTAAAGTCAATTTGCCAGTCCTGGGCAGGGGCAAATCCCCGAGCTTGATGTGTAGGAAAGGGAGGGGGTCTGAACAATCCCTGAGGGGTAGTAGAATAGTAGATGGAACACTGAGAAGTGATCTCCTTGAGGATAGATTTCCATGATGGAAAGGAAATGAGAGGTTCTAAGAGGCAGGCTAGCGGCTTGTAACCTACATGGAAGAGATTATGAAATGATGACAGAATAGAATGGGCCTGTGAGGCTGGAAGGAGATAATTTCCTTGGTCTAAGAACCATTTGCCTTGTGTGTGAAGAGATTGATAGGTGGAAGTTTCAGCGGGGAGTAGGTGGGAGTGGCCGATGTGAAGGAGGAAAACTGTCATGAGGGATAGAAGTTGGAACGCTAACTGCTTTTTTAGCTAACTTATCAGCATAAGCATTGTCCTGAGCCATGGGATCTGATGCCTTTTGATGGCTGCTTTTTTACCTTATCAGCATAAGCATTGTCTTGAGCAAAGGTTGGGGGAAGAAAATAGATTTTGGAAGTTATGAGAACTGTAGAGAGTTGAGCATAGTTTGTGATTTTTAGGGCCTCTAATAGTATTAAAGCAGTGGCAGCCACTGTGCGCAGACATGAGGATTAGGCTAAAACAGTAAAGTTAAGTTGTTCGGAAAGAAAGGATACAGGACGCGGTCCGGGCTCTTGTGTAAGAAGTCCGACCGCACTAACCATGCCTAGCAAGGAAAGGAGTTGTTGTTTTACAGAAGGGATTGGGGTTTGGGAGATTAGCCGGACAGGATCAGCAGGGAAAGTGTGTATTTATGAGAATTATGCCGAGATAGGTAACAGATGAGGAAGAAATTTAGGCTTGACTGAAGTCATGGGGGCTGTCTGTGAAGCCTTGCAGCAGTAAAGTCCAGGTAATTTGCTGAGCCTGATGGGGGTCAGAGTCAGTCCAAGTGAAAGTGAAGAGGCTGAGATGAAGAGTGTAAAGAAATAGCAAAGAAAGTATGTTTGAGATCCAGAACAAAATAATGGGTTGTGGAGGGAGGTACTGAGGATAGGAGAGTATATGGGTTTGGCACTACAGGGAGGATGGGCAAGACAATTTGGTTGATAAGGCGCAGATCTTGAACTAACCTGTAAGGCTTGTCTGGTTTTAGGACAGGTAAAATGGGGGAATTGTAAGGGGAGTTTACAGGCTTTAAAAGGCCATGTTGTAGCAGGTGAGTGATAACAGGCTTTAATCCTTTCAAAGCGTGCTGCGGGATGGGATATTGGCATTGAGTGGAGTAAGGGTGATTGGGTTTAATGAGATGGTAAGGGGTGACTGATCAGTCGCTAAGGAGAGGTATCCTATACTTGTGGGTTAAGGTGGGGGGAAACGAGGGGAGGATGTGAAGGTGTTGGAACCGAACTGTCGATTCCCTCCTGGGCAGGGGTCGCCGCGAAGGATCACCGACACGAGATTCACAGCAGAGAGTTGTTTATTACTAGCGCGCTAGGGTCCCAAGCTCTAAGTTGGCCCTGGGACCCCAAGTGCTTGTTACAGGTTGTTTATATAGGCAAACACAAGTTCAAACACAGCTTAGGGCGCGAAATTCAAACAAAGCTTTAGGCGCGTGGTAATTGGGTCTGTCTGTGGCCTGAGCAAGGTATCTTGTTCTGATTGGTTGGGGCGGGACCTTAGGAGGTTCTTTCCTGGAATTGCTGATTCCGGGAACATCGGGGACATTGAGGCAGGGTGGGACCCCATGAGGCTATCAGGGTGGGACCTCATGAGGCTATCAGGGTGGGACCCCATGAGGCTATTTCCCGGAATTGTCTTTCTGTTTGGGTTCTGGGAACATCGGGGGGCTATCCGTGGCCATCTGGGGTTTAAGTTTCACGATGGCCAAGCTTTTTAAATTTTATGAGGCTTAGGAATTATGAGGCCTAGTTTCATTCCCTCCTCTTTTTGTGTTAGAGGCTCAATCTTGAGCCTCTTCTTCAGTCCTGAGGGTCTGGTATTGTTGGGTCAGAACCATAGCATGTACTATGTTTAATCTATTTTTAATAAGGGCGAGTAAACGGTTAAGTATGCACGGCCCGAAAGTCAAGATGAGCGTGAGCAGGATGAGGGGTCCTAAGATGGTGGAGATTAGGGTGCCAAACCAAGGGGATCGGTTGTACCAATTTTCAAACCAACTTTGCTGAGATTCTCTCTCTTTTTTTTTTCTTGTCTAATTTTTCTCTTAGTTTTGCCATAGAATCTTTAACTACTCCTGAATGATCTGCATAAAAACAACATTGCTCTTTCAGGGCTGCACAGAGCCCGCCCTCTTTCAGAAAGACAATTTCTAGTCCTCGTCGATTTTGTAATACAACTTCAGACAGAGAAGTCAAGGACTCTTCAAGTTTTGTGATAGATTGTTCTATGGCTCTAAGGTCTTCATCTATGGCTACTCTAAGTTGTTGCAGATGATGGTTACCATGCACTAGGGCTGCTGTCCCAGTCCCAACTCCAGCCGCTACCCCAATTCTTAACATGACGGCGAGGGTGAGGGAGATAGGTTCTCTCTTTGGTCTAATATGAGTTTTTTGCTCATACCGGAGATCAAAGGAGTCTCCAGAGTGATAGTATACTCAGGGAACAACTTGTACCAATACGCAATAGTGGGTGCCGCTGCTAAAAACAGCTGTGGATACACAGGGGGTGAGCCCAGTGTTGCAAGCCCACCAGTCCGTCTCGGAGGGGACCAAATAGTGATTGGAGCTGGGTACTGTCAAGGTTACATTACAAAGATGCTGATGACTAGGGGGCACTTGGCCTATGCAGGTTCCCGACCCAGAAACCTCAGCCAGGGTTAGTTTTCTTTGTTGTTCCCACGCGCATCCAGTAGGATTGGCGGAGTTAGTGAAATTATTAGTGGAGGCGATGCCTTCATAGTAAGGGGGGCCTGTTGCCAGACATAGCCAGCAAGAGGAGGTAAATTCTGGCTTTGTCTGGTTTAAAGCGAAATAGGAGCCCTTTATGAGATTTAGGAGCCTGTCACCTATTCCCAGGTCAAGGGGCCCGCGGGTGACGTTTTGGGCTGAGGGTGTGTATTTAGAGGAGATTAAGGGCGGGGAAGTGCTTTTAGGAGCTCTTGGTTGGGGCTCTCTCGGTGCAGGAACCAGGGGCTTCCTTGTTTCTGATAAAACTTGGTTTGGTCCTACTGCGACAGGGGCTGTGATAGGGTTGACTATTAATTTGATTTGGATAGGGATTCCATACAGTGGCTTTTGGTATAAATATAGGCCCCATGTTAACCCGGATATCCAACGGTTATCAGATTTTGCTGCATCTTCAAACTTGATGTGGACCAGATTGCAAGTTTTTGAATATTGGGTTCTGGTGCAGCGCTGGACAAAGGACATGGTTATGTACCAGGGTTTCGTGGTCCATTTCCATTCTCTATCATTAGTAGTTATACAGGACCAACTAGCGCATAACAGGGCATCTATTTCTCCACAAGTTTTTTTCATTTTTCCTGTCCTGAATCCGGGACAGGCATAAAACCCGTTCCGACTTACGGACACCCTTCTAGCCTGTTTTCTCCATTCTCTCCCTTCCATGTCATCTATCCTTGCTATTTTGTCTAGGTTGAAATAGAGGTCAGGGAACCAAGTCCCCATAGGAGCAATTTTTGAGGTTTTACCTAAGACCTCATGAGTACTAAAATCAGTTACCTGCCAGGTCAGGTTATATGGCCGGTGGGGGTTATTACTGCCAGCGACGCAGGGAAGGAGGGCTAGTAATAAGCAAGGGGCTAGATACGAGAGAGTCTTATCTTGAGCGGGTCCTTGGAGCATCGGAGTCTCCATGTCTCAGGTGGTGTTGGTCCGGGCGTCCCTGGAGCGACCTTGGCGTGGGATGCGTGGATCCAAGTGGAGATTCCGTCAACCTTTATGGCTGTGGGCGTGGTCAGGACAACAATGTAGGGTCCTTTCCATCGAGGCTCTAGTCCTTGAGTGCGGTGCCGTCTAACGTAGACAGAGTCTCCCACCTGGAAGGGGTGACTGGTCTGTGGATGTCCTGGTTGGTACAGTTCTGCCAAGGGGGCCCAGATTTGGGCCTGTACTGCTTGGAGTCCTTTTAGCCGGGCCTGTAGGTCAGTCTTAGGATCGGAGGGGGAGAAGGCGTTAAGCAAGGTTGACAAAGGGGGAGGTCCTCCGTAGAGGATTTCATATGGAGTGAGCCCAAAACGGTTAGGCGTATTTCGGGCCCTTAACAGAGCTAAGGATAGGAGGTGTCTCCAATCTTTTAAACCAGTCTCTAAGGTCAATTTAGTAAGGGTCTCTTTTATTGTTCTATTCATTCTTTCTACCTGTCCTGAGCTCTGGGGTCTATAGGCACAATGTAATTTCCAATTAATCCCCAATATCCTGGCGAGCCCCTGACTTACCTGAGAAACGAAGGCCGGCCCGTTATCTGACCCAATTACCTTGGGAAGTCCGAATCTAGGAAAGATTTCTTCCAGAATTTTCTTGGCTACTATGTGTGCCGTTTCTTGCCGGGTGGGGTGCTTCTAACCATCCTGAAAAGGTATCTACAAACACCAGTAAGTACTTATATCCAGCATAGTGAGGTTTTACTTCAGTGAAGTCTATTTCCCAATAGACTCCTGGGCGATTACCACGAGTTCGTTTCCCTTCTGGCACTCGGGTAGCCCCAGCGTTTACCTGCTGACAGACCTTACAGGCAGATGTCACTTGTTCTACGAGGGTACTTGCCTTTGGGATTAGAAAGTCAGTTTTTTCAATCAGTAATTTTAGCTTTCGATTACTCAAGTGTGTCCAGGCATGCATCTGCTGGATCATTGCCAGGGCCTCCTTTTGGGGAAGGACTATTTTTCCTCCTTTTTCCCAGTTTTTAGTGTCTTTGTTTTCTATAGCCCCTATGGCTTTTGCTTCTTCCTGGTCTTCTGGGGTATAAGTATGTTCAATAGTTATGTGGCTGGTTTCGTCAGGTTCTGTGGCTAGGGTCAGTACTTCCGCCATGGCGGCTTGCCTGGCCACTTGGTCAGCCTGTCTGTTTCCTACTGCGACTGGATCCTGTCCTTTCTGATGCCCGGGGCAGTGAATTATAGCCACTTCTTGAGGAAGAAAAAGGGCTTTCAATAAGGCAATTATTTCAGCTTTGTTCTTGATTTCCTTTCCTTCTGAGGTTAGGAGACCTCTTCTTTCATAAATACTTCCATGAGTATGAGCCGTTGCAAAGGCATACCGGCTATCAGTATAAATGTTAGCTTTCTTTCCCTTGGACAGCTCTAGGGCCTTGGTTAGTGCTATTAACTTAGCCTTCTGTGCAGACGTGCCAGGAGGTAGTGATTGTGCCCAAATGGTGTTGTGGCCATTTACTACCGCCGCTCCCGCCCTCCGGGTACCTGAGTCAAGGTAACTGCTGCCGTCTGTGTACCAAGTGTGATCCGCGTCTGGGAGTTCTTGGTCTTTAAGGTCTTCCCGCATTCCATGGGTCTCAGCCAGTATTTGCCAACAATCGTGTGGGCTTAGTTGGTATTCTGGTACCGGCAGCAGCGTGGCAGGGTTTAAGGTGACCAGAGGGCCAAACTGGACGCGGTCCGCGTCCAGTAGGAGGGCCTGGTAGTGAGTTAGGCGTGCATTGGTTATCCACCGGTCCGGGAGCTGCCACACTATGGCCTCTAGGGCATGTGGGGTAATAACAGTTAGTGGCTGCCCAAGGGTTAACTTAGCAGAGTCCTTGACCAGCATAGCAGTGGCTGCCATGATGCGAAGACACGGGGGCCAGCCGGCCGCCTCCGCTTCTCTCCCTTTCTCCCTGGTCCTTTCTCTCTCACAACTGCCGTCAGGATTTTTGTTAAATGCTTATCCCTCACTCGGTCCCTACGATCCTCTCACTCCATCTGTTCCTTCGCTAACCTGGCTTTCCTTTCCTCAGGGGTTTCTCTCTTATTATACACTTTTTCTGCCTCCCTAACCAATTCCTGTAATCCATAGGTTTGGATCCCATCTAGCCTTTGGAGTTTTCCTTTAATATCTAATGCAGCTTGGTCTATGAATGCCATAGCTACGGTAGCCTTATGTTCTAGGGCCTCTGGATCGAATGGGGTATACATTCGGAACCCTTCCAGAAGCCTTTCCATGAAGGCTGCCGGGCTTTCGTCCCTTTCCTGAGTTATGGTCCTTACCTTGGCCAAATTTGTGGGGTGCTTTCCTGCCCCTTTGAGACCCGCCAACAGAGCCTGGCGATAGATTCGGAGACTCTCCCTACCTGGTGCCGTTTCATAGTCCCAGTCCGGGCGGGTGAGGGGAAATCCCTCATCTATTCCATTGGGAAGTTGGGTTGGGAGGTCTCCTGGTCCTGGCACATTTTTCCGGGCCTCCAGGAGGACTCGCTGCCTTTCTTCAGTGGTTAGGAGGACCTGCAAGAGTTGCTGGCAATCATCCCAAGTGGGCTGGTGAGTGAGGAGAATGGATTCTATCAACGAGGTTAGGGCCTGGGGGTCTTGGGAAAAGGAAGGGTTATGGGTTTTCCAGTTGTAGAGGTCGGAGGCAGAGAAGGGCCAGTACTGGACCGTGTGATTGACGGTACGGAGGGGAAAAAGGGAGGATTGCCAAGTGGAAGGGCCATCTGGGTCCTCAGTCCGCCACAAGCGGAGACGAGGAGGTGTCGGTGGCGGCGTCCGAGGGGTGAGTTTGGGCGGGGCTGGAGAAGGAGACGGGGTGGAGGGAGGGGCCAAGGGAGAAGTTGGAGAAAGGGTAGGGGCCGAGGCGGTAGACGAAAGAGCTGGGGACAAGACAGGGGGCAAGGGTGAAGCGTAAGGTGGAGGTCTCAGAAGGGGGTTTTGAGGTGGAGGAGGCAGGGGGTCAAGAAGGAGGAGATCCCTCTGGGGTTCATCTGGGAGGACTGGCTTATGCGGGTCCGGTTTCCGATTCTTCGGGGCTTCTAAGGCAAGAAGGGTAGACTGGGGTGGGGAAGGGGAATGGAGGAAGGGTTTCACCCAAGAGGGAGGGTTTCGGACCAGATCCTCCCAAGTAATTATATAGGCCACCTGGTCTGGGTGTCCGTGTGGCCCAGGATCCATCACTGTTGCTTTAACCTGTAAGATAATTGGGAGGTCAAATGTTCCATCCCGGGGCCACCCAACATGGAGGGTAGGCCACTCGGACGAGCAGAATTTTCGCCATCGTCCCTTACGGACTTCTATGGAGAGGTTGTGGCCTCGAGCCCGAACGTCAGGGAAGTCAGTCAGGGTCAGAGACAAAGGAGTCGTCAATGTCTGTCCTATTTTGTACACGTATAACAAGGACAAAACGAAAGTAACAAAAACAAAGACCAGACAAGTAAGGAGAAGCCGCGCGGCCAGAGAGTGGCACCACAAGATCACAAAATATTCAGATGGCAGGGGCGACCTGCCTACAGATTTAAGGAGGCTGACTGAGTCGTCAGCCTTCTCCCAGACTACCGCCAGGGCGTCCCCCGGGGCGTAAGTGGGAAGGTGCTGGACACGTCTGTCCCCCTTCCCCACTTAATTCAGAAGGAGTACTCCCCAGAGTTCAGAGTTAGCCGGCAAGACAGACAGAACAAAACGAAAGTACCTGGTAAGTCCGTTCAGTCAGCAGTCTGTGGCCTGGGCCAGATGGGTCTCCGCCGGATGGGTCGGGGGTCCTCGGACGACCCCACTTCCCGGCCAATGCACCAAATGTTGGAACCGAACTGTCGATTCCCTCCTGGGCAGGGGTCGCCGCGAAGGATCACCGACACGAGATCCACAGCAGAGAGTTGTTTATTACTAGCGCGCTAGGGTCCCAAGCTCTAAGTTGGCCCTGGGACCCCAAGTGCTTGTTACAGGTTGTTTATATAGGCAAACACAAGTTCAAACACAGCTTAGGGCGCGAAATTCAAACAAAGCTTTAGGCGCGTGGTAATTGGGTCTGTCTATGGCCTGAGCAAGGTATCTTGTTCTGATTGGTTGGGGCGGGACCTTAGGAGGTTCTTTCCTGGAATTGCTGATTCCGGGAACATCGGGGACATTGAGGCAGGGTGGGACCCCATGAGGCTATCAGGGTGGGACCTCATGAGGCTATCAGGGTGGGACCCCATGAGGCTATTTCCCGGAATTGTCTTTCTGTTTGGGTTCTGGGAACATCGGGGGGCTATCCGTGGCCATCTGGGGTTTAAGTTTCACGATGGCCAAGCTTTTTAAATTTTATGAGGCTTAGGAATTATGAGGCCTAGTTTCAAAGGAGGCTTTGAACTGGGGGAAAAGGCAGCAATGAGGTGTGGCTGTAGCCCAGGAATAGTCAGGGAAGCAGATAATTTAAAATGTCTCGACCTAATAAGGGAGCTAGGCAGGTGGGGATAACTAAAAAGGAGTGTATAAAAGAATGTTGTCCACGTTGGCACCAGAGCTGGGAGTTTTAAGAGGTTTAGCAGCCTGGCCATCAATACTCACAACAGTTATGGAGGCAATTTATAACAACAGTTATACAGGCCTTTGAAAAGAAGGTAATGTGGAGTGGTAACCTCCGTATTGATTAAGAAGGGGACGGACTTACCCTCCACTGTAAGAGTTACCCAAAGCATCTGTGATGGTCCAGGAGGCTTCCGAGGCGATGGGGCGGCGTCAGTCTTCAGCCGCTAAGCCAAGAAGATCTGGGAAGGAGTCAGTCAGAGAGCCTTGGGCCAGAGCTCCAGGGGCTCTGGGAGTGGCTGCCTGGCAAGTTGGACAGTCCAATTTCCAGTGGGGTCCTGCTCAGATGGGACACGGTTTAGGAGGAATCTCGAGCTGCAGGCATTCCTTGGCCCAGTGGCCAGCTTTCCGGCACTTGTAGCAAGCTCCTGGGGGAGGAGGTTCTGGAGGAACCCATGGCAGCTGCGGTTCAGGCATTTGGAGTTGTGTGCTCGATATGTGGCTGGGGTTTGTCTCACAGCGGAGGCAAGGAATTGCAACTCAGAAATAAGTTGCTACTTGATTGCCTCTACTCTATTATTGTACACCTTGAAGGCGAGGTTCCTTAAGTCCTGTTGTGGGATTTGAGGGCTGGAATTTAATTTTTGGAGCTTTATGTAATGTCGAGAGCAGATTGGATAATAAAATAAAATGCGTATTGAGAATAAATCGGCCTTCTGACCTTTCAGGGTCTAGGACTGAAAATCATCTCAGGATTGCTGCTAAACGGGCCATGAACTGGGTTAAGTCTTTTTTTTTTGATGAAAAAGAGCCTAAATGCTAACTGATTTAGGAGGGGTCAGATAAAGAAAAAGGAGCATTAACCTTGACTATGCCTTTAGTTCTATCCACTTTTTTAAGAGGAAATTTCTGGGCAGGTTGGGGAGGGCTAGTCGAGGAACGAAACTGTAAGCCAGACAAGGTGTGAGGAGGCAAGGTAATAAAGGATTACAGGGTGGGGGAGCGGAGGCTGAGGTAAAATTGGGACCTAGCTCGGTGTGGCAAGGAGGGGAGAGGTCAGATGGGTCTGTAGAAAAGGAAGATTAGAAAGACTCAGTGACGCTTGGGGTTGGGACTGAGGGGACAGGCAGGAGGGAAAGAAGGAAGATTTGGGATGAATTGCATTGGGAACAGAGACTAGGGAGGGACTGATATGTAAAAGAATGCCTGGACGTCAGGCATCTCAGACCATTTGCCCATTTTTTGACAAAAATTATTTAGGTCTTGTAAGATGGAGAAATTGAAAGTACTGTTTTCTGGCTATTTGAAGCCATTGTCAAGTTTGTATTGGGGCCAAGCGGTGTTGCAGAAGAAGATAAGGCATTTAGGTTTTAGGTCAGGTGTGAGTTGAAGAGGTTTTAAGTTCTTGAGAACACAGGCTGAGAGAAGAAGGAGGAATGGAGTGTGGAATGTTGCCCATAGTGAAGGAGGCAAACCCAGAGAAAATAGAGAGTATAGATACGGAGAGAAGGAATTCGGGGGTTCTTGTCCTCCAGAAAAGCAGGAAAGGAGTTGGGGAGCAGAAATAAGGTATTGGGGCACAAAAATAAGAGATCAGGGCACAAAAATAAGAGGTCGGGGTTCTTGCCTCTTCCCCAGAAAAGCAGAGAAGGGGTAGAGACAGGGAGAGAAGGGTTCGGGTGCTTGCCCCTCCCCCAGAAAAGCAGAGAACGGGTAGAGACAGGGAGAGAAGGGGTCGGGGTTGAAACTTATATTTACAAAAGAAGCAGAGTATAAAATTTTGAAGAATTTGCAGCCTGGCCATGTGGCAGAGAAAGAAAAAGCTTTTAGGGGAGAGGAATTCAAGCAGGCTGTGTAGCTACCACTTGCTAGAGCAATTTGCATAACAAAAAGGAAGTCAAGTACTAATATCCAAGACAATAGGAAAAAGACCTCCAAGGCATTTCAGAGACCTGTGCAGCAGCCAGTCCCATCAGAGGTCTTGAAGCCTAGAAGGAAAGAATGCTTTTGTGAGCCAGGCCTAGGTTCCCATTACTCTGCTGCAGCCTCAAGACACTGCTTCTCCTTTAACTTCCACCATAATTGTAAGTTTCCTGAGGCCTCCCCTGAAGCAGATGCCTGCGTTATGCTTACTGGACAGCCTGTAGAACCATGAGCCAATTAAACCTCTTTTCTTTATAAATTTCCCAGTCTCAGGTATTTCTTTATAGCAATGCAAGAGTGGACTAACACAACATCATTCTTTGAGTATTTCATTGCTATCTGGCACAACACAATATTTCAGGTTCTTCTCAGTCACAGCCCATTTTTTAAGAAGCACTGATTTCTTTCCATTGAAAGTATGTAGCAACCAAAATTTCAGTACTAGATGTGCTCATTATTTTGTGGATTGCACTATTCACAGGCCCTTTAAGTGTACAGAACTAGGAAGTATATGTATTCACACACACACCCACACAACTTTACATCTCTATCTATATCTATCATTACATCTATATCTATATATTAAACCATGATTTCATACCAATACTCCCAATTTTAACCTACTATCACTCATGCATGCCTAATAATGTTTGCAACTGGACAGAAAAAGAAAGGAGGGAAGGAAAAGATTAAAAGGCCTTTGTTATTGCTGATTTTCAAAAAAGACTTCATCATCATCTTCAAAGATTCATACAACTATAGATAGTAGAGGGATGCCATTTTGTCCAATCTTATCTTACATGTAAGATAATTGATATAGAGGGAAGTGAAACTACTTGGCAAAGCAGCACATTTAGGTACATGTAAAGCCCTAAATTTGACTTGGAACTCACAAGTGGCCTAATGCTTTACCCACAAAACATTATTTTACATTTAGTTAAGAAAAAGGAAATAAAATGACTAAGTCTGAACTATTTAAGTTTCATATTTATTGAGGGCCTGCCATGATCTAGGAACAATTTCATAAATTGAATCTTTCAATCTTTTCAACAAAACATGTAGCAGGAATTAAAAATCCATTTTGTTAATGAGATCAGTATTCAGAAGGACTAAATGAAATGCTTAAAGTATAATAACAACACTAGTCAGGCATAGATCAAATTGTGTTGAATCGATTTTAAACCAGCTGAGCTTGATAGTACATTACTATATAAAATATTTGTAATAACAAAAGAAGGGTTGGAATGAACCATGTCAAAAGGAAATCAAATTAAAATAATCAGTGCTTTTTTGAAATTAAATTGTTTTAAAATTGTACCATCTTATTTGTGAAATAATCCATTCAAAACTGGTTTTTTAAGTACCTACTATGTGCTGGAAATTGTACTAGAATGAAAGACATAATTAAATCATGCCATCAAAGACTTAATTAACAACCTGTTTGAAGAAAAACATGTGCGATATATATATATCAGTTATAAGGCAATGTTTTTTATGGAACACACAAAACACTATAGAAGTACAGATTAAGGAGCCAGTGAGTGACTTCAAGAAAAAGAGAGAGTAAGGGTTAAAAGGAATTTTTGCTTTTAAGAAATGAGAAGAATTAGAGCTCTTATGTTAAATGAGACTTGGTTCGTGTTCATCTTTCTTCAATGTTATACCCTTGTGCATACAGTGCCTACTAGTTTTGCCTGGTTCAGTGTAGGCACTCAATAAATATTTATTGAATAAACGAAAGAATTAAAGAATAGATTTTGGGTGAATATCAAGTAACATATACCTGGAACTTAGGGCATGGAACAGAGAGTGGAAAAAGGCAAGTCTGGGAAGATCAATTGAGGCACATAGTGAGTTATTTCACTACCACTTTACATGACCAGGACATTATTTTGTGGTTTTAAGCAGTATCATCCAATAAAAATATAATATGAACCATGCAAATAATTTTAAATTTCCAGGAGGCATATTTAATGTGTCTATATGCCACACTAAACATTTATATATCATAAAAATAAAATTATCTCAACATGTAATCAAAAATTACAATTATTAATGAAATATTTTACATTCCTTTTTTGCCCTACGTAAGTCTTTGAAATTTGGTATGCATTTTACATTTACAGTAATTCTCAACTTAGACAAGCAACATTTCAAATGTTCCATAGGCACATGTAGCTAATGGTTATTATATTAAAGAGTACAGGGGTAGGATTCTTGCTATTCAATATGTGATCCCTCGACCAGCAACCCCTGAGAACATTCTAGAAATGCAGAATCCTGGCTGCACCCTAGATCAACAAAATTAGATCTGTATTTTCTCAAGTTCTCCAGGTGACAGTATGTAGATATCAGAGAAGCGCAAGCCAGGTGACTCAGCTGTAATGTCAGTTGTGTGCATCCCTGATGGTAGACAATATAAATGCTATTGGTCTTCAAGAAGATTGGATTAGGACAATAAAGTATATTAATTTTGTCTTAAAAGTACAAAGTGAATTAGAGTTTACAAATATTTGATATTGTATTGACATAGATGCCTTTATTTGGTCCAAATATCAGATTGTCTCATGTCATTAATATCTGGCAGCCTGAGGTAAGACTTAAAGTTATGCAAAAGTGAGAGAGTATATATCATCTCTTATCTATGTCTGGTAAATAGATGTATGGATGTCATTATTATATTTCCTAGCATTGATTAAACTAACTCTCACAAAATGAAGGTTATAAAATATTTTTACAAATACATAAGAAAACAAATGCAGAGCTAACCCTTTCAATCCTTATAGAGAGTCATTCTCAATCTGAATTATACGTAAAAAGTAATAATAGTATCATCAGACTTATGAAGTGGCAGAGTGAAACTTGTAGTAAAATTATCAAAATATCTACTGGAAATGTAGATTAACAGATTAACAACCCTATAGTTTTTTTTTTTTTTTTTTTTTTTTTTTTTTTTTTTTTTTTTTGAGACGGAGTCTCACTGTGTCTCCCAGGCTGGAGTGCAGTGGCGTGATCTTGGCTCACTGCAAGCTCCGCCTCCCAGGTTCACGCCATTCTCCCGCCTCAGCCTCCCAAGTAGCTGAGACTACAGGCGCCCGCCACCACGCCCGGCTAGTTTTTTGTATTTTTAGTAGAGACGGGGTTTCACCATGTTAGCCAGGATAGTCTCGATCTCCTGACCTCGTGATCCACCCGCCTCGGCCTCCCAGAGTGCTGGGATTACAGGCTTGAGCCACCGCGCCCGGCCACAACCCTATAGTTAATGGTGAACTTGGCTCCACGTAAGTATCATACTTACAGATATTACCTAATGATAATATAAAGCCATTATAATTAGTAAAATATTGTTACTATTTTTTATTTAATCTGTGCTAGGCATTTTTATGTCCAGGTTTGCCTAGGGAGTTCCAATTGATTTGAGTTGTCTCAATGTAAGTATTAAAGCACCTCCTTTTGCTTTCAAAAGAAGCCCAGCCCTGTTTGCAAAATAAATCTTTTGATCACCCTGCTTATCACATGCACACACAAAAAATGTATCTTTTGGGTATTTTATAATATATAAAAAATTTATAAGTACAGTAGAGTACCTATGCATAATTTTAGAATGAATGAACATGCATTCTAGTAGAGATCCATTTATTTATTTTCTGTTATTTTGAAGATCACACAATGAAGACTTGACTTCTGAGAAGCTGGAATGTTTCCCAGTTTCACTCTTAGCCCATGCTTAATTGTTCCGGGCAACCCCTTTCAGCCTGGGAATGTGTTCCCTCTCAGACTGATGCAAAGTGACAGTCTAAGCAGAGCTGTGTACTTTTCTCTACTCTCTTTCTTCTCTCTACTCCCTTAATTGTGGGAAGAGGGAGAAATAATTGTTAGGAATTTCAGGGGCCTTTCCTGCATGGTGGATTGTTTACTGACCAAAGGAAAGGCGCAAGAACAGGAGGCAGCAACTTCACCAAATCAAATCAGAGTGGCCTGTGAGACCTTACAGGCCCCTTTGCAAACCACAAAGTGGATCATCCACTTAAATGGTTCACCTGGGATAAGTTACACCTATGCTGGAAATAGAAATTTTATGTTTAAGCAGAAAGAGCAAAAGTTGAATTTTAAATGGTTAAAAATGGGCCAAACTCGAAATAAATGGATTCTTATGTAATTTCTGAAAATATTTTGAAACTCCAAAATTCTATATCAAGAAAATAAAACTTACATAAATGTACTTTTCCATTCCATGTAAATATAATTTTATTTTTTATTTAAACTGAAAAGAATGAGATTAACAAATTTTGGAGAATGCACTATGAAATTTCAATGACCCATAATGAGACAGACAAATCATGTGAAGAGGGATGTACTGAATCAACAATTAAATAACCCTGCAATATGGAAATAAAAGAAACGTAGGATTATTTGTTATACATGACTCTAATAGTAAGAAAAAAAAACACAGAGCAGGACACAGAGCCTACAAAAATATAACAAGCATTTGACAAGGAATGTCAAAAGTTTACATTGCATGTATATATATTAAACTACAGAATGTCTAATCACCATGCAATTGCTCCCTCAGCATCCTCAACACTGCCTAAAACAGTTGTTAATATTTTTCACATAATGATGGTTTGGGTGGGACAACATTTCTCAAAATGTGTTCCTTGGAACACTAGCTTTTCTAATATGCTTTGGGGAAAATGTGCCACATTCAAGTAAATGTAGGAAACTTGTGTGCTCTATTACTGTCCTAAGTAAAATTCACTTTATGCATTCATGCACTAAAATGTCTTAGATTTCCTTGCAGTAGCCAGTCTAGCTGTTTAACGTTGTTTATTCCATCATTAATTATGCTTCTTAAACTACAGAACTTTTAGTTTGAATACAATCTATTAATATTCTAGGAGACTAGTGTCCCACAGAAAACATTATGGAAATTGGGGGCTAGAGGAATGTTGCTGATATATTTCTATTCCTAGCATGTGGTTGGACTTGACATGAATACCTAAGTTTAAAGAATATCAAAGATAGCATTGTACAATTTTTTCAAAATATTTTAGGTAAATTTGTATTTCCATTGCTTAATTATTTGGGCATTCCTCTACATCTGAAACAGCAGTGTTATTTTCATGCCTACATTAATAATAATGTAGTAGCAAAATAATAATGTATCAGCAAAAGACCTGCTTGACTAGGAACCTGACAAATAATATTGAAACATTCCTGAGTATTAAACCTCTGATTTGATAAAGGTTAGTATGCACATATCTATATCTATTCTAAGCAATATGCACGTTTTTAAAAGAAGATAGATATACTCTCAAAAGTATAATGTAAGAAATCATCATTGATGCTATTGGGATGATAAAATGTACCATTGTAAATAATTGCATTTACATTTCAACTCATGATTATTATTTATTTCTTAAGGTGGAAAAAAGCTGAGCTGGAAAAATGGAAAATTCCCTAAAGATTTGCTTGGAGATGGCTAGGGACCAAATACTACCGTTTTCCAGATGCTCAGAGATAATGGCGTAACCTGACCTGCCTATACTAAGGTTAACTTGGTGGAAGTGTGGGAAAATATCTCTTTGCACTGGGCTTTGTAATCTAGTCTCATTTACAATCAATAAAAGCTTGAAGAATAAAATAGAGCCAATAGAATTGGTGAAATAAAATAGTATTTAAGAAGGTCCTAGATGCTATTACCAATATAATCTTATTTTGTTGCCTAGTTCCTCAGAACTAGGTTCCTTTGGCCATAATCATTTAATATATTTGAATAGAAAACCAAATGATTTTTTCTTTTTCTATCACTTCATTGCTGTTAATACTCAGTTAAATCTTGTATTAATTATTGATCAGAATGTATATGAATAGTCCATTATGTAACAATAAACAATTAAATAATTATTCGGTTAATAACCTATTAGAGAGGCAAGCATCTGAAAGCTTTATGTTCTTGATTATCACTGAAACAGATTCCAAAGTCTACAAAATCAGCAGCAGGTGCACATGAAATTACCCCAGTTCCCAATATATCTTGCTCTTTTTTCACAGATTCTAAATTTTCTTTGTTTTTCAATCTTTTCCTGCAACTAATTGTAATGACCCTATTGACATAATCTATGATATTAGTTTTATAAAGCTCATATTTTATTTTAGTTATTTCATCCATTCATTACATCAAGTATCCTAGCTGTGCCAGGCAAGGTGCTAGACACTCTGAGTATATCTATCAGCAGGACATACATAGTATCTGCTGTAAGGAGCTTATATGCACAGTGAGAAAAACAGACAGTGGCAAGTAAACAGACTCAGTGTTTGCATTTAGTAATTGAGAGAAATCCCATGAAGTATAAAGTATTATTTAATATCAAAGACAAAAGTTGAACTAGGAGAAGCTTTTTATTACAATTGTTATGTTTACATTACTGATACTGTGCTTTCTGGAATTTCTGAGGAAGACTTTTCTGACTAGATTTCAGTGGGGCGTGAACTTTGAAAAGTGCTGACAGATTTGTGCCCACTCCATTGCCTCATCTTGCATCTTTGGTTGCTAAGGTTAAAAAGGGAGTCATGGTTGCAACATAAAAGAGAGTTGGTGGCTTATGTAAGATTGCTTAGGATTGTGTTATTAGTATTCTCCTCAAGTATCAGAATTACCTAGACACTTGATACAACAGGTTTATAACAGTTGTCAGAAAGCAGATAACATGGTTCTATATGGCTGATATTTTCATTTTCTCTTTATTTACATTTGTGTTTCTATTAAAGATTTAGTGATTGTGGTTGTCCAGATATTAGAATAATGACCTGAGGGAGGTTATTCTGAAGTTAAAAACTACAGAGCCACTTTCATTTTGTTGGTCCATTATCTTAGTCTCTTTAAATGTGTGTACTTGTGTCTTTAAAATTAGCACACTTCAAGTTGGGTGTAGTGGAACACACCTGTAGTCCTAGCTACATGGGAAGCTGAGGTGGGGGGATTATGTGAGCCCAGAAGCTTGAACCTGCAGTGAGCAATCATAGCGATCGGGCTCCCAGCCGCCACCCATCTTCACTCTGGCCTGGGTGACAGAGTGAGACTTTGTCTCAAAAATATATGAACATTAAAATGAGTACACATCAGAGGAGGTAGCTAAAAATAAATAGAAAAAAGAAAGAGGAAAGGAGAAATCAGATTGTGATTAGAAAGATGATATTGTCCACAATATATAGTCCTTATATATTTCTTACAAAATTTAATTATTCTTAAATTTGTCCCATAATAGCAAATTGATTCCAGATATAAATCAATAATAGAAACAGCAAAACTGAGTACTACTAATCTGAAAAAATGTCAACCCATTCAATAGGTGAACCAGGTAGAATCAGGGATTAAAAGAAGTAATCTGCCTGAAAGTTCCATTTTATAGAAATTGCCCTACTGTTAGAACTTGCAAAGCACAATTGCTACCTATAAATTGTGCTTCTATTTTTAGAAATGTTAGATTATTTTAAAATTTAATACTTGCAAGTACTTTTATTCTTATAACCAATAACACTCATTCCTAATGTATTCCTGAGATTTACCAAACAAGAAAGCTAAGCAAATAAAAGATGCATATATGTATATATATATATTCAAATATATGAATAGAATATATATTCATATATATGAATAGAATATAAATTCATATGTATCATATATATGAATAGAATATATATACACATATATATGAATAATATATATATTCATATATATACGAATAGAAAGAAAAAGATATTATTGCCAAAGGCTGATAAACAACAAAACTAACAAGCAGTCAGAAGTACTTGCTGAGAGCAACTAAAGAGATGGATTTATTTATTAATCTTTCATCTTCAACTTTATTCACTCCCTTCACTTGTATTCTCTTGCACAGTAGGTAAAGTTCTGAGATACCGTGTGTTTCACAGATATTTTGCAAAACATACAGATATTTGTACTTGACACACAGATGTTTCAGTTTTTATTTTCCATTATTCCGAGCACAAATTTCTCTACCTTATTCCCAGAATTAAGCCCACCCAGGCTGAAAAATAAAGCAAAACGTAGTGCCACTCCGGCTCTCATGGCCAACCAGATTAGCAGGTAAATCATTTGAGAAAATTCCCAAGCTTAATCCTTTGAAAAGTGATCTTACCTCAGGGGATGCCAAATCATATTCTCCATTTGAATATCCCTGCTTTAAACCACACTTGCTCAACAAGTTTTGTAGAGGAGAAAAGCATTTTTTGTTTTGAGAAAATGTGACTTCCTTATAAAGAAATTGCTTTCTTTATTTTCATCTTCAGAAGTTAAATTAAGCTTCTTTTAAAAAATTACTTTTTGTTTTAAAATGACTACTGTAATGTGTTTATATATTTCATGAAAGTTGGTTAAAAAAAGCATACATATGCCAAAAACACTAAATTAAATATTTTACCTAAAAGTAATTTATGTTGCAGAGGTAAATGTTAATGGAATATGAAGCAACAAACATTATTTAGAAAATGAAGCTCTAAATGGAGAGTTGCTTTTGCAAACCTAAATAATAATAAAAATACACTATAATTATACAGTAATGTTTATTTCCTTAACATTAGACTAACATAGATCATGTTGCAGAAGCAAGATGTTTGACTTGTGAGATAGGTGACCCCAATTTTCATCTGTGCTCTGCCATCAATTAGCTGTTTTATCTTATACAATTCCCCTACCCTTTCTTGATTTAAATTTAATTATCCTTAAAATTGGAGAGTTTGACTGCATTATCTCCTAGGTCCCTATAAGCTCTAAAATTTCTGTGATGCTAGAAGGCTAACCTCACATAATTCCCATCTCCATCAGTTCACATGGCCCAGTTTTTGTCAGGGTTCATAAAGATTACTGACATGTGTAGTATGTCCAAGAATGAAGTACTTCAAAGCCATGTTTCACATTTTTATAGGTTTTGTTAAAATACATTTAAAGTTTATTCATCAAATAATTAGCATTTTAACTCCAATAAATTAAACCAAATAAGATAAACTACGGAAGGAGCAGAGTGTTCCAGTTGTATGGGATGATGAAAATTACAATACAGTATACATACGAGATATTGCTACTCATAACAAATTCAGGCTATTTATTGATCCAGAGTGATGGGAGAAAGGAGAAATTATTTCTGAGAGAAAGAATGATAAAAAGAAGAAAGAATGAAGAAAGGAAAGAAGCAAGGAGTAGTAAGAGTAATGAGAGCCTTCTTCTAGTTGTACGGTAAAGTCCATTTTGCTAGCAGGAGGAGGAGTCACTGTGAAATTGCTCATTGATTAGGCCCATGTATGAGAAGCAAATTAAAACCATTCATTTTCCTTGTGCTGGAGTTGCAATTCTCAAGAGAGGTGTGGATACACTGATGGATCGTGATTAGTTGGGAGGTGAATTTCAAGTAATTTGATATTTGTTAAAGGAGCAAAGTTTGCAAATGATTTTCTTTAAAGTAAATCAGAACACATTTAGGTTAAGCCTGTAATAATAACCTCCTTGCTTCCATTCTGACATTCTATCTAGAGAGGAAAGGAAGGGTGGTGTAACAGAGGACTGTAAATTGTCCGTAACCCTGAGTGTGAGTCCCTCTCTTGCTGAGAACGTCAAGGAAGTACTATGGATTGAAGTTACACAAAGCCAACCCAATTTATCTTAAAGAAAAAGGGAAAATACTAGGAAGGACAGGAGTAGGCTTTGCTTCAGGCTCTACTGAAGTAGGCACTCAGATATTTCACAGAGCCTTACCCTCTCATTTTCACCCAGTCCCAAGTGAACTTTACTCTTCTGTACTGCAGACCATGTGTTTTACCACGCTGGAGGTGAGAAGGAAAATGTCACAACTAGCCTCATCCTACCTTGAAACTCCAAAGGGAAAAGCAGGAAAGGCAGAGTTCTCTCTCTCAGAGCACCTGCACACACACACACACACACACACACACACACACACACACACACACACAAACACACACACACGCACGTGTCTCTCAGGAAAAATCTCTGCTTTGCTCAGTTTGGTGCCCCTTCTGTCTTACAGGAAAATCACCATGACCATATGGAAAAGGTACCATATCCATTATTTAATGAAGTGCAGCCCCCACCAGAAGTAAATTGGGTGCTATGTCTACTTAATCCAATTAGTCGCTTCAACAGTATTTAGAGAATAGCAATAAAGTATTATAGTTACACAGCTATCAGTTCCATTTTCATAGCTGCCCTAATGTAATTCAAATAAACTTTGTATGTTTATTTCTATAAGAAAATCAGACACATTACAAACAAAAGTAGAAATTAACACACCAAGCTGGCTGTTAATCATAAGAAATACAAGCAAGCATTTATAAATATTTAGAAAAGAATAAAGTTTTGCTGCCTTAAAATTACAACTTGAACTTCATAGCTACATATAAAATATAATGTTGATTTAATTTGGTTGAGTAGTCTATGTATATGTGTTTGCATATGTGTGTGTTAAAGAACAGTTGGTGATTTTATTAAATATTTTAGACATGTAAATGACCATGAAATCACTTTTATTTTAGCTGTCTTTCAGTCTACTTTTTGCAGACACAGCCACAAAATCATCTTGTTAATTGTGACACACGTCATCATTTTTATGAAAACTCGCCAAAAAAACTGTATACATTTTCAAGTATAGGCCTACGTGTGCACAGATATTTATAGAAGAAAATAAATTTTTAAACAACCATGAAATACTGTTTACAAATCATATTTATACTTTGTTGGGTATGGTAAGGGACATAGTTTAACACTATTTACTAACAAATTTACTCATTGTCAAGCAAAAGTAATAGGTTCTGGGAATTTTTAACATGTTTTAACAATTCCTACATTGAGAAGTTGTTAATTGTGCTCGTGTGTACATGCATGTGTAAGAAAGATGGATAAGGGTGGCTGGGCACAGTGGCTCACGCCTATAATCCCAGCACTTTGGGAGGCCGAGGCAGGTGGATCACAAGGTCAGGAGATCGAGACCATCCTCACTAACATGGTGAAACCCTGTCTATACTAAAAATACAAAAAAATTAGCCAGGCCTTGTGGTGGGTGCCTATGGTCCCAGCTACTTGGGAGGCTAAGGCAGGAGAATGACCTGAACTCAGGTGGTGGAGCTTGCAGTGAGCCGAGATCGCACCACAGCACTCCAGGCTGGGTGGCAGAGCGAGACTCTGTCTCCAAAAACAAAACAAAACAAAACAAAACAAAACAAAAGACCAAGAAAGATGGATAAGGGTAAGAGAGTCATGAAAACATATTATTTTGGTAGTTCAGATTGAGTATTCCTTATCTGAAATGCTTGAGACCAGAAGTGTTTTGGATTTTAGACTTTTTAAAATTTTGGAATATTTTTATTCTACTGGTTTAGCATCCCAAATCAAAAAATATGAAATGCTCCAATAAACATTTCCTTTGAGTTCATTTTGTCACTTAAGTTTTGAATTTTGGAGAATTTTGGATTTAGAATTTTTGGATTTGGGATGTTCAACCTGTGTACTCAGTAGTGTGTATGTATTTCAAAGGATGGCATCATATATGTACCCTTGCTAAAATAAGTGAAATTGAATTTATATATTTTAATGCAATGTATTAAAAATAAAGCTAGAGAATGTAAAACAATTTCCATAAATTTGACTATATTTCACTTATAATCTGTATCATGTCTATAATAATGATAAATAATCTGTAACTGTAATTTGATAGACACACCAATGATTAGGTAATGCTTATATTATACTTAAGGTTGTAAATATTCTCAATAAGCTCTTGTGTGTAATATTCATAACATTCTCGAAACATACTAGCAAGTCCTGTGGTGTCCAAACTTCAGCTAATTCATCATTTCTATTTTCTCACTCACCAGCTAAAGCAATTTCCTTCCATTTATGTGCCAGTTGGCACCTTACGTTTCTTTTCAATTATGTTTTTAATTTTTTTGAGTTATATCTGGCCTTCCATTTCATGGCAGTTTTAAGTAGTACACCTTTCTCTCTGGATGACTCATGAGTCTTTTTTTTTTTTTTTTTTTTTTTTACATTTTTGTTAACTCAAAATCTAACTTCTCCAAATTTGCTCAAATCAAAGAATAATGATTTTATATTGGACACTTACAGACCCACAAAAAAGCCTCTCAATTTGCAGTCACTCTTTTATAGCCATTCTCACCCATACTCTGTATTTCTTTCTTTTTTTTTTTTTTTTTTTTATTATACTTTAAGTTCTAGGGTACATGTGCATAACGTGCAGGTTTGTTACATTTGTATACTTGTGCCATGTTGGTGTGCTGTACCCATCAACTCGTCAGCACCCATCAACTCCTCATTTACATCAGGTATAACTCCCAATGCAATCCCTCCTCCCTCTCCCCCATACTCCGTATTTCTAAAATGGCCTCTTGTTTATTCTGCTACTGTGATACAATTAGAAAAATTTTTCTTTTTCTTTTTTTTTTTTTGGAGACGGAATCTTGCTCTGTCACCTAGGCTAAAGTGCAGTGGCATAATCTTGGCTCACTGAAACCTCCGCCTCCTGAGTTCCAGCAATTCTCCTGCCTCAGCCTCCTGAGTAGCTGGGATTACAGGAGTGCACAACTATGCTCGGCTAATTTTTTTGTATTTTTAGTAGAGACAGGGTTTTGCCATGTTGGCCAGGCAGGTCTCGAACTCCTGACCTCTGGTAATCCACACACCTTGGCCTCCCAAAGTGCTGGGATTACAGAAGTGAGCTACCATGCCCAGCTAGAAAAATGTTTCTAAAATATTTCTCTGACCCATCCAAATAGTCCTAGAATCTTATTTATTACTAAATTATATTCAAATTCTTTAACATTTAAGAAGTCATCCATGCCATAATCCTAAAAATTTTCTAGCATTGCTTCTCAGTAATTATTAAAGTAGCCAATATATCAGTTACATTTTCTGTGCTTTCACCCACAGTTTGGCTTCACCTAAATACGACTTTTTGCTCACAAAAGGCAAAGTATTCAGAATTATAGGGGACAGTGGGAGAGGTGGCAGGGATGAGACCTGTTACTAGCTTAGTCTACTAGGCTGGGCCTAGGAGTATAGACAGAACTACTAAGAAAGGAGATTTTCAAATTTTCAGGCAGGCATGGTAGACAAATAGGAATGAAATATTTAGTTCCAGTTCGTTCAAAATATCAGTTAATGGGGTATTATAGCCTCTCAAATATATATATGTCTTAAATATATATGTATGATACATATAAATATATATTATATATAAGATATAAAAATATATATTATATATACTATATATAATACATATTATATATTATATAACATTTAGTATATATAAGATATATTATATTTATATTATATAATATATTTAACATATATATCATATATATTATATTTAAAGAAAGCAGAACGCAGTTACAGTGGATTCAGGTTAAATACTACTTCAAGATCAGGCATCCAACAGCATTTAAGGAGTGGTTCCAGGGGTTGCTGTGCTCCATTCTGGAATCGGGTGCAGATTCCAGAATGTATATAAGTACTCTTTATATTCTGTACTCTTTATATTCATGGGGAAAAAAAAGACAAAAGCTAAATCAAAGTAATAGCTTAGAAATTCACAGGCTTTGAAATGAAATGAATATGATTACGTGTAATAATATACTCAACTTTGCTGTTTATTAGTCCTCGTTCCTAGGGAGTTCCTTAACTTCCTAAGCGCCATATAACATTTTGAAAATTCCAAACAAAACTCAAGTAGAAGCCTTCATCTTCGAAGTGGGGTATCCTGGGTTGGGAAGTGGGTGCTATTCGTAGTGCTATTGGTAGAGCCTTAGTGTACTAGGGAAATGGATAAGCAAACTGATGACTGAGAGAGAAACTCAAAGTGGAGACCACACAAGAAACCTGGCTCAGAAAATAGGGACACAAGCTTAGACAATTTGAAATCTTATTAGAATCTGGGAACAAACTAGTCAACATGAGATGCTATGACCCAGGATTACTTACAGGAGACAGTGACTTGGTACCTAAATTTTCACTGCAGAACAAAGAAAAGATAGAAGACTGAGTCTGCCCTGGCTCAAGTCAGCTCTAAGCAGTGTAATAAAGACCTTCCAAACCCTCCCCCTACCAACCCAAATTACAAACTGGATTTTGTTTTTCTAGGCATGAATGTGGCTCATTCTCATGATGAATAATGCTCCAGGGCATTGAGTTCAGTTTGGTTATGATGAGCATTTCAGATCTGCATACATGAATGCATTTCATCTGAACCACATGGATCCACAATTGGGTTAGAAAGCTAATGAAAATACGTTATCTTAATGTATCTGGTATCCCTGAATTTATTGCTGTTACAGCAGCCAGAAAAAACCGCAGGAGTAATTTTTGTTACAGACTCTTGGCTATTCTGCTGCCATCCTTAGCCAGAAGCCCAGTGCATAAATATTCAGGAAAATTAAAAAGAACAAGAAAAAGAATTATCCACACTGTTGTTATAGGCTCCCCAAGTAGTTTGCTTTAGGTTACTATTTATTTAGATCAAATGTTTACATTCTTTCCTAACACATTCTGGAATCATCAGGTTAAATTTTCTAAAGTATTCCCTCTATGCAAATAGCTGAGAAAGATTTCTAAACTTGTATTAGAAGGAAGACAGACTTATAAACATTTAAAATATTCATTATTTGATTAAAATAAAGAAGACTGGATGTAAAAAAAAATACAAATATATATACTATCATAAACAGTAGTGGAGGGTCAATTATTAATGTCTGTTTGTGGTTGTAGCAGTGATAATGCTGACTGTTTCATAATTTATTTACAATTTACATTTAAAAATAAGTTAGTATATGTTATATTTTACATATAACAGTTTGAAATATGCCAGAAAAGATTGTGTTGCCACTATTCAAATCTCCGTTGTAACTCTATAAAGAAAAGTTTTATTAATTGTTAGTATAATTTAGGTTGGAATGCATTATTTCCTTTTAAGACCAAGAGTCATGGCTATGATTATATGATTATCGTGTATACCTAACAAGTACTCCATCTTTACTAAGCACTGTAACGATATAGAACAGATCTCCATTCAAATACTCCAAAAACTGATACAGGAAGTAATGAGCATGGAACATCATTTTCAGAGATAACTTTTAAATGCAATAGGCGGAGGTGTCAGTGAGAAGAAAGAGAGAGGGAATAATAATAGCAAACACTTACATGCCATTGACCATGTACCAGACATGTTGCTAATGATTTATGTGTATAAACGGATTTAATCTTTACAACAACTCTGTGCATTAGATACTTTTATTAAACCCATTCCATAGACACGGAGGTATATACAGTATAAAATATCTCAATGGGGAAACTAAAAGTAATACAAAGACAAGCTAAGAAAAAATACCATAGCTCTTGTTGCCAATATTAAAGTTACACGCTGTAAAAGACAGATATTTTTGCTCTGAGGCAATGAAGTCTGACCTTGTGTTCTGCACTACTTACACAATTTTCCAAGTGGGAGTTACTGGGACTTCCAGACCTCAAGTATTCCCACCTACACATGCCTGCTCTTTGTCCACAAGACTGAATAAGAGCACAAATTCCATCACATATCCATATAATGCAATGTATTTTGGAATTTGGGGATATATTTCAAAAATTAAGGAAGTCGGAAAATATTTTGCCCAAAAAATAATATAGAGGGAAGATTCCATAAGTAAATGAAAAAGTCACATTTGGGAACATGTATAAATGTCATAATTTATTTTTAAAATCATGCCACATTTAAGAAGACTTATAAATGTATATGTTATACCCAACATTACAGCTTCTTAAAGCCAAACCTTTCACTTCCTCCAAAAACAAACCACATGTTTTCCTCTTCCACGGGTCATCCATGAAATATCTGTTCTTTTTCTGAGCTTGACCCTGATACACTGAATAAAGCCTGGCAGAGGCTATACAAGTTCTTAGTCTACTCTTCCTGAAATATTCATCTGACATGTAAGGCTCATAGAATATGAACAGGAAAATTTTTTAGGTATTTACCAAACATTAGACTAGTCTTCTCAGAATTGGTTAATAAAAACTAGTTTAAGTTTAAGCACTTCTACTGATTATATTTCTAAGAAAGCATTTTTTATCACCCATGTATCTACAAGTTTACAGATATAGAAGTAGATATGAATATGGGTATAGATTTCCTTAGCTCTTCTTCTTATAAAAAGTAATTTAAGGCAAAAGTTTCCATCTTTTTAAAATGTTGAATAAGTTTCATTGAATAAATACGTTAATATGACTGAAAATACATTGACTGGTCATGGTGGCTTATACCTGTAATCCTAGCACTTTGGGAGACCGAGACGGGTGGATCACCTGAGGTCAGGAGTTCAAGATCAGCCTCACCAACATGACAAAACTCTGTCTCTAGTAAAAATACAAAACTTAGCTGGGCATGGTGGCAGGTGCCTGTAGTCACAGCTACTTGGGAGGCTGATGCAGGAGAATCTCTTGAACCTGGAGGCGGAGGTTTCAATGAGCCAAGATCATGCCATTGCACTCTATCCTGGGCAAAAAGAGTGAAACTCGGTCTCAAAAAAAAAAAAAAAAAAAAAAAAAAAAAAAAAAAAAAAAAAAACCTTGAAAATAGAGGCAAGTCTAAAAAGTGTGCTGACCATCAGTTGAAAGTATACCTGCTATAGTTTCTCCATTGATATAAAGCAGTAATTTGATTTTTAAAAAGTGTCATTAAACTTAGGGATAATCTTCAATGTAAGCATACAAAGTCTTCACAAACAAGGTCACAATATGTAATCTTGCTTTTGCATATGGTTTTGCTTCAAAAGGGTCCTGCAGATCTGCTAAAAGAGGATTTCTTCTCTAAGAAGAAAGATAATAATATTCACTTTAAAGAATGACTATAAGCGTTATAAATATTAGTAGTATCACAAGATCCTTATGGTATCACTTTTCCAGCTGAAACCTCTGTGACTGGTGGCACCTTTGTCTGGGTTTTTCTTAGGCCCACTGAGCTTGTTCCACACACTTGGCATGGCAGGCTGTGCTCAGCTTGCACAGCCAGCCTGGATGCCATGCCTGCCAAGGGTGAGCCAGGCGGAGAGCAGTGAGGTGTGCATGAGTGAGCGACCATTGGATCTGGTCTCTGTGCACAGCCAAGTATGCCAGCTGGTGCAGCAAGGTGGACAGCTCCAGGCATCAGCACAGGTGCTGGCTCTGTGCAAGCCTACAGCTGGATCAGATGCACCTCAAACAGCTTCTGCTGTGGGCACCCATGTCTGGATGAGGGGCATGTGGTGGCTTCTGGAAACATGGAGATGCCAAAAATCACAGAGCCCCAAATAAGGTATTACAGTCCTAGCTCGGGGAGCCCATAGATCTGGGATCCCTAAAGGGCCACAGCTTTTTTTTCCTTCTCATTGCCCACAGTGTGGTCAGCAAGGGGGTTGTTTCAGTCTATTTGTGTTACAGCTCTTTCAGTTCTGCCTTTCAGTGGGTCCTGAGTTCTTGTTCAGTGTCCAGGAAGAATGAGATATGCAGACAGCTGGAGGGTGAGCCACGTAGAGAGGAGCCTTATTGAATGACAGAACAGCTCTCCACAGACTCAAAGTAGGTAGTCCTGATGGTTCTCCAGCTCTCATTAGAAAGGATACCCTCAGTGGGTAGCTCCTTTCCACAGCCAGGTCATCCCAATGAGTTGAGGAGACCCAGATTGGGTATCTCCTTCTCACAGTTGGTAGTTCCTATGTCTGTGTGAGTTGAGCTGAGTCTGGGGTTTTTATGGACTTCAAAAGAGAGGAAATGCATGTTGATTGGTCCATGGACAGTCATGGATGGGCCCAGACAAAGCCCCATAAGTTCTCGCTCTTGGCCACAGACTCCACCTGGAATGGACAGTCTGGGCCCCAAGCTTCAGGCCATCCCTGGCTTGAAGGTGGGGTTTCACCAAGGATACTCCCCTTTCTGCCCCTAAGGCTGTCTGCCTTCTGCTGCCATCAACATATCATCCATGACGCACAGGCTGTTCATGCCGAGGGTTGCCTGAAGGCCTATGCCAAGCCTCCCTCAGTCCCCCCTTGGCCTCCTTCCCATGCTTACTGGTGCCTAAAGTCCAGAGGGAGCCAAGGCAGCAGGGGCCAGCATGTCAGAGCCACCCCTGAGAGCACTCATATCTGACTGGGTTGTGACAGCACCTGGGGTTGGCTACAACTCTGGTCCAAAATTGGAGTGGGTGCCGGGAGTGGGGAGAGGCCAGATGGTGGGAGCAGGCACTTTCAGGCTTCCTGGTCCCTGGAGAGTACAGGGATGCTGGGGTCTGGAGCTGTGTCTGGGCAGCTGTGGCTGAGCTTGGGAGTGTGGGCTCCTGCACCACAAACTTGGTGGTGAGTGACCCTGTAGCCTATTCCTGGCTCCCCCTGCTATCAGTAGTATACCTATTATGGTACATAGTACACATTATTTATTTGATGTAAAGTGACCTAGTATTATGGAGAGAGTAACGTTTTACTTATTTTGTTCTATGAATCTCTTAAAAGTATACCACACTTAAATGATTCAGTTATTTTCATATTTTATTAATTCTCTCATTTATTCATTTACTTGTTCACTCAGGAAGTATTTATTTACTACCAACTAAATGCTAAGCATCATTCTGTTTGTTGTAGATGCAGCAAAGTATATAAGAAAATGTCTTTGAAAATAACTGTAGGCACATGACACAAAGCATCAAATTTTTGCTGTGTATTGGCATCTACAGTGAGCTGTGCTCTAGACCACTCCCCTTCTCCAGAGAACAGCCAGGGGCTTGCCTTCACCTTATGCCGTTTTATGTCAACTACTCTACTTGCTTGCTCTTTTTTCTTCTTTCTTTTCTTTTTTTTTTTTGGTTTTGTTTTTTGTTTGTTTGTTTTAACTGCACTAATCATTTAGATCTTCACTTGTAGCTTGCTTTAATTTTTCTCCTGCCCAAGGTTTTCATTAATGACATCTGTATCTCCTCCTAGGCAACATTTAATCTTAGCAAGGGAAGATTCCTTTTTTTTTTCAGTACCGTAAATATTCCTTTATTTTCTTCTTTAAAAAGTACCTAGGATTTATTGCAGGAAAATTAAATAATAATTTATTTTCATGTTTTCCTTTTTTTCTCAGTTGTATATTCAAGTAACTCTTTCTCCAAACCCCTTCCTCATTTCACCCCCAATTCTCCCCACCTCATGGACAAATATATATATATCTTACATACTTTTGAACTGAGAAGTTAATCTTGCATAGCTGTAGGGAACCAATTTCTGTTTTCAGAATGAAGTGGGTGGAGATATGAAAGAGGAAAAAAACATACTTGTCTCTTTGGTCATACTTTATCCTGGAGGTGGCATACTATTCAGACCAAGTATAGAAGAAACAAAACTCTCTTCATAAATTGTGTGTTGCATAGAACTAATAGAAAAATAGTATAACATACAACCTGTCATCTGTAGTGTAAACTAAGTGAAAAGTTGCTGGAAATTATTACTGAGTAGTTTAAGATACTTGTGGATTTTTTAATGCTCAAATGCTTTATTTTATTCTTTGAAAAACTAAATAATATGAAAGTATGTAAAATACAGGTATCTCAACATTGAGATTGTTGAAACATACTGTTCTCTAAACTAAAAGACTATCATAAGATATCCTATTTCTTTGCTGGAGCTTAAGTTTGTTGGTCATAGAAACCAGTTTTGTGAAACACGGGAAATATAGCAGATGGTAAGGCCACAGCTCAGAAAAGAAAAAAGAAAAAAAAAATCATCCCTTCTGGTTTAGATAATCCCTAGAGTGTTGGCTTTGGAATAAAACAAGTTTCCTACAGCAATACCTTAAAAAGAAAAATGAGGTTTTATGGTTGGAATTTATGACTAGAAGTGAGGAATCTTGGGCTATAATTTTGGTTGCACCATTTACTCATTGTCTCATGGAGCAGTAAAGCAGCACTGATTAATAAATAAAAATTGACTGACTGTTTCTAGGATTCTGTGAAAAGTACACTGAGCAAATATTCATTGTGACCAGAAGTATTTAAAATATTATTCAACTCTCAGATAGCAAAAAATGAAACATAGGGGATATTTTTGCTAGTCTGAAAATGTGTAAAATACTGCAGAAACCAAAGTGATTGTCCCTATTATTTTTCACAAGGTTGAGAGCATAATATTGAATTGGGTAGAATTATCTTCTCAAAATATAGCATATAAATCTTTCTTTGGATTATTATGTCACATTTTCTCTTTCCCTTGAATGGTTACGTGGTGGGAAAGAATTCCCCAAGAGTTCAGTAGAAACTTTACAATACTAAACATCCATCCATGAATACCTATTATACATAGGAAGTGAGGTCAAGGTAATAACAGTTACAAACTAAGCAATAGCAGCATCTGACCTTTGGAAATACCAGCTTATATCAGGATTGCTTGAAAGCCACAGATCTCTTCTACCAATTGACCCCCAAGAAGAAACACCCTAAGTCAATGAAATACTGGATGTGAATCCACATGATGAAGAAAGGGGAACCAGTGATATGCTGACCCTGTGTGAGGTAGTGTTGCTAGAAGAAAGGAGAGAACCAGTCTTTGAACACGAAGACAATGACCTGTATCTCAGAGCTTGAAATGAGACATTGTTCTGTCTTATATCAGATATGTCACACAAGTATTTGCAATAACATTTGAGTTGTCACAGAAAAAGTAAGAAACACAAGAAATGAAATACCATTCTGTTTATATGTCTAATATAGAAATAAAATGTTAATCATATTATATTATTTTGCTCCACATGTTTTGTCTCACTAGTTTGTTTGTGTCATGATATTCATTCCATATAAACCATTTTCTTTACATTTTATGAATAAAAACACATACACTTTTTGTCACAATTAAGCACTAGAAAAGAAGTAGTGTCTTTATGAAGTTTCATTCTGGGTCTTTATTGCTTTTCAGTTTTATTTAAGGAGAGCCAATACACACACAGTTGATGAATCAGATTAGAGAAAATCACAGCAGGCACTGTTTAATTTCTACTGGGAGGCCCTGGCCATCCTCTGCGGGGATTAATGTTTCAGAGCAGGTACACATTCTTGTCCTAAAACAAATGACTTCAGTGTTATAGCTAGTACCCACATGTTTATGCATCTTAATACTTTAAATGTTACCTGATTACAGTGTATGGGATTCTAAATATATACCAAAGAAAATTAAAGGGAATAGATGCCTTTATTTAATAATGTATTATGGTCCCAGTTTCCTAATCTCCTGGAAAAAAAATGTAAGTTTTAAAACAGGTAGCATGGTAAACCAGCTTTACAGTAGATTTGAACTGCAGATGGGTTATTTTTTACAAGTTCAAAGAACTCCAGTGAAGACTAAAATAAAAAAAAAAAAAAAAAATTAAAGTGCCCAGCCTGTTTTTGATGAGAGTTTGACATTTATTACTTCCTTTGGCTTTTCTTTTCTTTAAAAAAAATCTTGTGTGATTTAGGAGGACCAAACCTTTAGCTGCTATAGAGTCAGAAATTAAGTTAGTCAGAAAATAATATTCCCTTGTTACCATTTGATTCATGGAAAATTGTGGAGACACTCTCTTTCTCCAAATGATTTTTGACAGTTCTCTAAATCCCCTTTTCAACCATCGACGCTGTCTATGTCTGGAATACCTATGCCGTAAGAAAACTCAAAAGAGAAAAAAAAAGAAGAGCAACAATATAATATATTAGCCTTTTAGATTCTGGTTTCTCCAGCATCCATTATTGCTTCACCAGTGAAGAGAAAATTCATCAGATAGTCAAACTGCAAGAAGTAATGCTTGGTGATCACAATCAAGTTTCCACTCAGAGAGAAAAGTCATTATTGGGTTTAGAATGCTTTGCATTTATGTCTTATAAACAAGTTTAAAAATAACACCAAAAAAAGGATGTTAACCATATGTCATCTCACAGTTTGTAACTAAAGGGGATAAAGTTACCAAAGTTTCTTCAAGCCCTTTGAACTTGAAAGTCAGTATGCATTTTCCATCCCGTTGTACATTATGATAAACAGTAACCCCTTCATTGCTACCCTGGAGTGTGTTGTAAGCTCCCTTTGTTCAGCAAACTCAGTATATCACATCATTTTTATTACAGTGGTTTACTAGACTACTTTCAGACAGATGCTAACATTCACTAGGCTTTTGTTTTCCTTATTTGCCTTTTTTTTAAAACAATATTTTTAGATGAAATAGTGATTTAAATAATGGCTTTAAAAATGTCCAAAGGATCTCTAAGTCTCAGAGCAGTTGTAATACACTTCAGTAGGGCTTTAAGAATATATTTACCTTGTTCAAAGATAAATGGGTTAGAGACAAATCATTATTTTTAAATAATGATGTAACTGTAAGTATCACAGGGTATATAGTGCATCTGTATGTACTACATTTACCTCACAAATTCACATATCACTTATATGTTAAAGCAACACTCTTTCACCTACTGTAGCATGTCATTTCTTGTGGAAGATAGTCATATTCATATTTTTCTCTGCATTTGGTATGTATTTAAGCAGGTATGGGACTGTAAATGCACACAATCAAACATGCAGAGTGCTATTGACTTAAGTGCTATTGACACCTTTACATCATCTCTGTCACGTCCGTCAATCACATCATTTTCAAAAAACTCCAGATGCTAATTATGTATTACATTTTATTCTTTTGCTTGGGGAAAGGATTATAAACCTCTAGATATTCAATAAATCTGAATTAAAAAGTGATAGAAGCAGGATTGTTTTATCTGCCATCATAATAAAGAGGACATTAAAATTTTAAAAGTCTTGCCTATTTTATCAGTTGGCAATTGTTTAAAGGATCAGAAAAAAAATCAATGCCGAGTGTTTCTGTTTTTATTTTTGGAGGTGATTTTGGTATGCCTACTAATCTATGTGCCATTTTTCTTTTACCAATCAGCTCTCATAATGAGGCTGATAATGAATGTGACCTTAGCATAAAACCATTAAGACTTTTGCAATCAATGAAATTATGACAAGAACACAGGAGAGATCTGTCCTTGAAGTTTTCTAGTTTAGACCAAAGAAAAGGGAGAATGTAGACTCCAGAAACACTCACCGAAGACTATCTATTTGAGTAATTCTTCAGGTATCAGATTTCATCAGAGTTGCTGTGGGGTAACAGATGTGTTCCTGTCAGTTTCCAGTTGGAATTCTACAATCTTTGTGAAAGGGGTCAAGGTTCGGTTTGAAAGGAGTCTGGCTATGAAAGAGTGTTGCCTTTGAGGGAGATAGTCTGGATGGAAATCCTGGGTGAAGACAATCTCAATTATTTATGTTTCAGTTTAGAGAGATATAAAATGGAAGCAGGAGAATAGCAAATTTGCAAAATGGCTGTGAAGATAACCAAGATAATATATACGCAGCTATTAAAAGAATACCTGTATTGTGATCCATGCTCAATAAAAATTTAACTAATATTTCTATTTGCTATGGTGTTTTTGATAAATTCACCTTTGAATGAAGTTCTGCCCATGGACAAGTACTCATACATATAGCCAGGTACGAAATGTCCTCAAGTGCTTCACTCCATGATGACAATCCACTTTCTACTTCCAAAGCTTTGGAGCCTCATCCTACTTCTGTCTGCTTTTCACTTGAACTTTTTCCCCAGCAGTCAAAAACTAGAACTTGAAAAGACTCACATTCTTCTTAAATGAAGTACATGCCAAATTTTATTTCATTAAAATTTGAGGAAGTAAATTGCAAATAATACTCATTAACTTCATATAAATGTCTTTTGGTTCATATGTGTAGGCCATCAAATAGGTCAAGCAGTTTATAAAAGCAGACAAAAATAGACAAAACCAATCCATGATGACAAAAGTCAGAGTATGGATAAAGATTAGGTTTACAAAGCAAGGGTTGTAGGTAATTCCATGTCTTGACTGGGTGGTGATTACATGGAAAGTCCACTTTGTAAACGTGTCAATTGGCAGTTAAAATATGTGTACTTTATAATCATCATACTGTAGTAAAACTGCTTACATTTTTGAAGAAGAGATATCAAGAACTAAGGATTTTCATGAAATTTACAATATTTAGAATTCTCATTGGCATATTATGGGTCACTATCCTCTGATTTTAATTCTCAGGGAATTTTCTAAGCCACTGAAGATCAACTCGGGTACAAACACATACACTTTTAGGCCATAGCACTCAGCTCTATCTATCTCTTCATTCTACTTCCTAGTGAGTTTCACTCACATTCAAATCATTTCCTGTAATTTGCTGAAAACTTTAGCATACCAACTCAAGTTTTTGTTTTGTTTTGTTTTCCCCATGCAAAACCTATAGCTATCTTAAGGAAATTTAATGTCTTTATTTTTGCTCAGATTACAACCTGCCCTTTCAGTTCCTTGACCTCATCTCCACTTGATTCAACCTCAGTAAAAAAAATCCCAATAGTCACATCTGGCCCTTTTTGTCATCATGAGAAGTTTAGAATAAAAGACTGAGATAACTAAATCTCTCACGGCCTCCTTCTTTCCAGTTCTCTCTTTCAGATGTTTCAGGAGAGCAGTTCAAGATTTTGTCTCATTCACACATTTGATGGCTTGATCTCTCTATTTTCTCAATTGTTGTCATTTTTGTCATTTCCTTTCTATACTCCTTGTTATTCACTATCATGTTAATATTTTATTTATCTGAGTTCATCAGACCTTTGCATCTTTCTGCTAAACCCCAATTTGGGATCGTTTGTACTAGTCTAGCATCTCCATGCTTCCACTAGAACTACTGAAGAAAATCACAGATCAATGCAAGTTGGTAATGGTACACATTCACGATGACCAGCAGCAGCCAGGTCCTAATCCTGCCCAGAGATTCTTAGTTGTGTCAACTCCCTCTCTGCAATTCTCCACAGAAGTCATTTCAAGGTATCTTTATCTTTTTCTCTTAAAGCATTTTCTCTCCTCTATCCCTCCCTCCTTCCAAGATACAATTCAACTGCTTACTGCAGTGGAGAAAATATTAACCATCAGATGAGAGAGAACCACCCCAATTTTGCACCACCTGTATTAAATATAAAGCATGCATATTATATGCATATATATGGAATACATACATTATACATCCATATCTAACATAATGGATACTGTATATATATAAATATATAACATAAATATATATCCATATCTTGCACACATTTTATCTCTACAAAACTGACCTCATTAAAGTTGCAGATAGCAAGTAACTGGGTCACTTAATCTAATAGACACATTGTGACCCTTAGCACACATTTTGGGGTTTTTCTTTTTTTTTTTTTTTGGACTCTCCACCAGGCTAGAGAATCTGTATAATCTGAGGCTAGTTCTGTCTTGCTACTCATATACTTCCAAACCCTTCAATGAAGATGCCCAAGAAATACTTACTGTGTGATTTAATTAATGTTATAACACGCCATGTAGCTCTTAACCAGGCCTTTGTAGAAAGTATGATCCTAAGTAACTTCAGGACTGGGATCCGTGGCTCATGCCTGTAATCTCAGCACTTTGGGAGGCTGAGACAGGTGGATCACTTGAGATCAGGAGTTTGAGACCAGCCTAGCCAACATGGTGAAACCCTGTCTCTCTCTACTAAAAATACAAAAATTGGCCGGTATGGTGGCACATGCCTGTAGTCCCAGCTACTCGGGAGGCTGAGGCAGGAGAATCGCTTGAACCCGGGAGGTGGTGGTTGCAGTGAGCCGATATCTTGCCACTGCACTCCAACCTGTCTCAAAAAATAAAAATAAAATAAAAATAAAGATAAGTAACTTCAGCACAGAAATATACACCCACAAAGTCTTTAGATCCAAGTTCTCTTAGAAACTTTGTTAAAATTTACACTTAGTATTTTAAAATAAATTGATAATTTTATATATACAATTTCTGTAAATAGATAAGTGAAATATCATGTTTTATATCATCCATATATTTTTATTATTCACTATATAGCAGAAGCTCTTAATATTCATGTCATCCTGAATTACTGTATAGGTAACAATTTGTTTTCCTGGTTGATATATGGGGAAATTTGGTTTTCAATAAATGATAAATGTCTTTCAAGCATTAGGAAAGTATCTGAGGTAAGCAGTAATTTTTATGACAGTCTCATAACTGATGAAGGAGACTTCACTTTCAACAATGGCTCTGTTACATGTAGCCCATTTTGTTGTGTGTGCTATAGCAGACTCAATGCCACATCTGGAAAAATTCTTTCTTTCTGTGTTATTGTGTGGTTTGCCCTTATACGGAGGTCAGTACTCTTCTATTTGACTATGAATTGCTTTCCCATCTTTCTTCTTTCATAAGTGACTGTCAATCCTATTTCCCCATGACTGACTATTAAATTATGTGATGCTACACTTCAGCAACACCATAGAATAATGCCCACCAGGTAACAATTAAGTGGTCTAACACTGATCTTACTCCTGTTGAACGCTTACCAAAATCTCTGCAGGGAACAGTGACTTTCAGAGAAGAGGATTGCTGGGAGCATGTACTTTCTATCCAGTCTAGCAGTTACTCAGAAGAGTGCATTGTTGGATTCAGATGAGTATTCAAATTTACATCATTTTGACTTCAGGTAGAATTACTTTTTTGGAATTATAGGACATTTTGAAAGCCATATTGTTTTCGTGGTTTTAATTATAAGAATAATTCCCCCTCCAAATTCTTTAGTCTCAATAAGTGTATGTTCTCTGCAATTGTTTTCTTTTTATTTTGTGAACACTGAATCACATTCTTAAGAATTAATTTTTTAAAACTCATTCTTTAATCAGTAGCTCACATAAGTAGGAAAAGAAGGTCTAGGTTCTCTTGTCCCAGGTTAATCAGAAAAGAGTTTCTAAATTTTGTAAGAATTCTACAGATTCAGTGACCCAGGAAATCCTACCAGTTACTCTCAGGATAAAACAAACTGCTTTTGCTGCTTAGGAGAAGCTCAGTATGTGGTGAGGCTGGATGAGTCACATAATAATAAGTTTCATGTAAAGAGTGCTAGGGCGGTCACTAACTGTGTAGCATGGTTTCTGTGGGACACCCACTCCATGAATAGCCTTTCAAGATATAAAGGAATATAGTTTTCTTGAGTCAGACTTCTGGCTCAAAGACAATCTCTCTGTCTTCACTTTAGCATAGATGTCCTCACTTAAAAATAAATGAGAACCTGCTGCTTATGCTGGAGTTAGTTCTTCTGACCATGTGTACCTGCTTCAAGTCCTCCTGTCCACTTGGAAGCACACTCTTGGCTAACAATCATGTAAATCAGCTCTCCTGGCTCCTACCCTGCTGAATTTCTCAATCAGAAATTCCAGCCCAGCTGCTCTCCTGATCACTTCCAAAACATAGTACCTTGGATCAACAAATGACATTTTTCATTTTAACCAATACTCCTGAAAACACAATACTGAACCAGAATGTTGATATAATTAAAGTTAGTCAGTAGCAAAGAACAAAGAAATTAATGGTGTCATTAAACCATAGATATGTTGAAATTTGACATACCTTTCTTTTGTTACATAAATGGGAAAAAATGCAATGGTTATATTTGAACCTATTTATACTTTGAAGATAAGAGAAACCCTTAGTAAGAGTAAGCTCTAAGAATTTAATCACTACTGTCTCATCTCCATTTAATAAGAAAAAATTATCTCTTGAGATTATCTACGTCCTGGATACATGCATACTTTGTGAAATTGAATAGAAAACAAAAGTAAGAAACTGGTATTTAATGATTGGCAAGTAAGAGTTGGGGCCTAATAGATTTTTTTAAGCAAATGATGAAATCAGAATAAAATTTCATAACTGTATTTTAAAAATAATCTATTGATAGAAGTAACCACTTGAAGAAATTTTCCATTACGTAGACATAGTGATGTGTCAATTTATATTGAATTATGAAAACAGATTAAAGTTAAAATGTAAAGTGCCAAGCTTGTCTTAGCATTAAAAAAATTACATTGGCTTGTGGCCAAAATATTTGCCTCCCAAATGTCATCCTTAGAACAATTTTTTAAACACACTGTGATTGCCTCTCCCTCCTCTCAACTCCCAGCAGGCTAAAGCAGACCTCACATGGTTCCACACAGATGTAGACAGAGAAACTGCTCATTATCAATCAATGAACACAAACAAGTTGAAGACTGCTCAGCTCCCCCTGCTTAAGGTAAAGAGTCTTAAAGCCCCCAATGAGTTTATTATTCTGGGACTGAGATCGTCAAAGTCATTTGATTTTGACTTGCACAGTAGCCACAAAGGTTAAATTGAGGTTAAGTTTCCTAAACAAAATGGAAGCAATTAAACAGTTAAATGTTACTTTTTTTTTTTTTTCTTTTTTTTTTTTTGGTTTGGTTTTAAACCACAGATGAGAAAAAAATTATTAATGTAACCAAAATGAAAATTTGTATATATCTCTAAGTAATAAAGTGATACATAAGAAATTGCATTTTATGCCTAATTATATGTTTCTATACATTAATTTTTCAAAAGAAATCACACAGCAGTATAGTTTGTGTATCTCCAGCAAGTAACTGATTATAAGATTTTCTCTTTGCAATATGTTGTCTGAAGACTTGGGAAGTCTATAATTTTGGATTAGAGAGGAAAGAAATCAGGCTTGTTGAAATGTGGTAATAATATTTCATATGTTTGAGCATAGTGAATTAGAAAGAATACCAGTCTCAGAGTTAAAAAAAAAAAAAAAAAAAAAAAAAAACAGGATGCAACTGCTTCTCCTTCCTTAGAGCATTAAGCAAGCACAGCCTATTTTATTTTATGTGAATAATTTTCATATTTTTTATCTCACTTGACTTCTGAAATAATTGTGTAAGGCAGAGAGATATTTGACAATTTTTTTTTCAGAAAGGAATATCAGGAAGATGATATAACTTGCCCAAGATGACATATTTAATGTCTTAAGAGTTGGAACCAGACTCAAATGCACTACTAATTCCACATATTACATGTACATGACATAAGACCTGGAATCATGGTTCTTTTAAGTATCATAGAGTATTTCGTTTTATCTCTTTAAAAAACAGGTGGCATTCCTAATGAATACATTTTTAACACTATAAACAATAGTTGACATACTATTTACTGAAATTTGTGTATATGACAAATATATCTTAACCCATCATCATGGGGAACAGGAAAGCCAGATGTGTTTATTTTACCTGCATATGGTGGCAAAAAGAAGTTAAATATGTATATATCTATATCTATATCTATATCTATATCTATATCTAAATCTATATAGAACGAGAGAGAGAGACAGAGAGACTGTGACCAGCACAAATCTCCTCCTTACTAATTTCCTTTCCATCTTGGTCTTAATTGCTATTCTCAGAACAAACACTATCTACTTGAAGTTAATATAAAAGTGTTTCAGTGTGGGTAAATACAAGTGGAAGGGCCGGTTTGAAGAATGACCCTTTAAGAGATACTTTAGATTCTGGGCAATCTCCAGATACAGTAGCTAAGGCAGGAACATGGCTCCCTTGAGGAGCCACAGGACTGGCAATCTAGCAGAGTTCAGAGAAGCACTTTATTCTTCTGAAACAGGGAAGCTAAAAGTTGAACTGCATGAAATATTGTATATGATTTGCCAAGCCTAGACACACCCATGACTCTCATTCCTCATGAGGTTAGAACTTGTTCATAGACATCTAGTCACATGTAGCCTTCCACTGACCCAGATCACGCCATGAGGAAAGACGCAGTCTCTGAGGAGCAGTACGTTTCCTGTTCCTTGAAGCCTTACACTTCCTCATAGTGGGAACGCTGGGCTATTACGTCTTAAGGAACATTTTTGTAGTTTCTCCTAGATAGAGGCCCTCCTAAACACATTGTGTAATTTTAAAAAGAGAAAGAGGGAGGGAGGGAGGGAGAAACAGAGAGAGAGAGAGATCAAAGAGGGGAGTTGTTTTAGGTGATATGCTTAGAGAAAACCTTTTAACACTATAAACAATCACTGACGTGCTGTTTATTGAAACGTGTGTCTGAAAAAAATATTTTACCTCATAGATAGCAGAGCCAAAAAAAAAAACAAAAAACAGTTTTTAACACTAGGCAGAATAGAGACACATTGTAGAGGAATATAAATGTGTATCTACTGACTCTCACAAAAAGACATGTGAATGCTGTTTATGATGACATTATTTGCTTGACCACATGCCACAGCCTCCAAGCAAAAGGTTTTTCTCCCAGTTCCCTTTTGCTGTGAAGTATTTGCATGCCGGGCATACAACACACACACAGGAGGGCTGTAGAAAACACTTGTGCTTTTAATTTGTCAGAGTGGCATGGTCAAGAATTTGAAGTACTTTAAAAAAAATCAATTTTAATAATTTTCCCTCAAATAAATTTTTTTTTTTTTTTTTTTTTTTTTTTTTGAGACGGAGTCTCGCTCTGTCGCCCAGGCTGGAGTGCAGTGGCGCGATCTCGGCTCACTGCAAGCTCCGCCTCCGGGGTTCACGCCATTCTCCTGCCTCAGCCTCCTGAGTAGCTGGGACTACAGGCGCCCGCCACCGCGCCCGGCTAATTTTTTTTTTTGTATTTTTAGTAGAGACGGGGTTTCACCGTGGTCTTGATCTCCTGACCTTGTGATCCGCCCACCTCGGCCTCCCAAAGTGCTGGGATTACAGGCGTGAGCCACCGCGCCCGGTCTCCCTCAAATAAATTATTAACAGCCATTTTAAAGGACGAACTAAAAGTTATTTGAAGAGAAAGCAGAGAATTGAGGGAAAACATCAACATGGGAAAACTATCTTTAAATACTTTTTTTTTTTTTTTTTTTTTGAGACGGAGTCTCGCTCTGTCGCCCAGGCTGGAGTGCAGTGGCCGGATCTCAGCTCACTGCAAGCTCCGCCTCCTGGGTTCCCGCCATTCTCCTGCCTCAGCCTCCCGAGTAGCTGGGACTACAGGCGCCCGCCACCGCGCCCGGCTAATTTTTTGTATTTTTTAGTAGAGACGGAGTTTCAACGGGTTAGCCAGGATGGTCTCGATCTCCTGACCTCGTGATCCGCCCGTCTTGGCCTCCCAAAGTGCTGGGATTACAGGCTTGAGCCACCGCGCCCAGCCTAAATACATATTTTTAAGCATTCATTATGTTTGTCATTTATTGGAAAGGAGACCACATATGTCAGTTTTTATATTGGAGCAATAAAGGTACATAGTATGAATGATTATTTGTTTATGTACGCATTTATTTATTGGATGGTGACAAGAGAATGACTTCTTTATACTGCCCAACACAAAGCAGAATGATTCATGTTGAAAATATAAACATAAAATATAAACTATAAAAGAGCCTAGGTAGTCAATTCATGCAGATGTAATCCAGAAGGTAAATCATGCTTAAAGGACCTTTAAGAAATAATTTAAACTCATCACATACTTTACCTTCTAAACACTGAGTCGTCACTGTCTGTAGTTTTTTAAGTTCTTCTAAGACTCATACTTTCCAGGCAGCAGTACTCTCGCACTCTCTTCTGGACAACTACCAACAGCTACCAGGCGGTGGTGGTCACTGGGGTAAGGGGAGTTACTATGGTTTACGTACTCTCCAGTGGCTCACTGAGTTTATTAAATGAATTTTAGAAGCAGAAACAGCTATTTATTCTACATCTTGCAGATAATTTCCTTTTCTTCTTCTTCCTTTGTCTGCCTGGCCAGTCAAAATGTTTTGCTGTAAATATTGGGAAGTTGTGTTACTCTTTATTGGCTTAACCCTTCTTAACCAAAGGTTTTATTTTCTTTAAAATTTTAATATCATTTTTCCCAATTACATAGGTTATCCATACCAATTTTATGATAACTGTTAACAGAGAGGGAGTCTACTTTTAATGTCATTTTTTCAATTTTTCTAAAAACTAGAAAATATGATAGACTAGAACCAAATATTACAATATGTTAATCTTGATGCTGAATGAATGAATGTGTACTATACATATTCTGTGAAGTTGAAGTAGTTATATTTTAAAAATTTGTAAAGCTAATAAAGCTTCATTATAAAACTACTAGAGATTAAACATAAGAAAACTAATTCACCTACATAACTGCCATGCAGAATTAGTTATTATAAAAATCAGATAAGTCTTTCTGTGCTTGCTTTTTTAATGTACCTTCTCATAATTCTTCTTGGTTTGTTTTACTGCCACAAATCTTTATATACTAATATCAAATATCAATCTGATATTTTACTTTTTTCTTAGGCTTTTAGACTTCACCACTAAAAACATTTCTGATGTCATTAATGACACTTAAAAACCATGATTTTTAATCATGTCATCCCTTTGTATTACATTATATCATTTTGCAATAATTATAAATATATTCTCATATTGTTAAGCTCTTGCTTTTATTTCAATCATTTTCTACTATAAATAGCTCTGTGAAAAATAACTTTGTATAAATCATTCTGATGACTCCCTTAAGACTAATTTTTAAAAGTTAAATTACAGAATCAAAAACACACTTATAGTTCATTGTACTTGTATACATATCAAGCTCTTTTCTCGGATGATATAGTTTGTCCTCCCATGAGAAGAGGATGCTAGTATTTAAATTTTATACCCTCATCTATACTGAAAAAAAAAAGAGAGTTTGAGAATTTTGACAAGTTAGTAGCAATTATTAGTTCATTTGCATTTATATGATTGCTTTTCATTGTGGATATATAATATACATGTATATTTTATCTCTTGAATTTATTATTCCAGAGATTGTGTTACTATATATAACTGTCTTATTTTAATGTGGGGGTGTTAGTCATTTTTTATATATTGAAATTATTAATCCTTTTTAATGTTTTTAGCAAAACCATATGAACAGTTTATATTTCATTTTATTTTCGACATACGTAAGTTTAAGATTTTATGTTGTCGAGTGTATTTTTAAACCATTTTTTCTATTGATTTTATGCTTGGAAAGTCCTTGTTTTAATTTTCTGGCACTGCTGTAACAAATTACTACAAACCTGGTGACTTAAAACAACAAAATTATATTCCTGGGCAAGATGGCTGAATAGAAGCAGCTCCCATCAGCAGCTCCCAACAAGACCAATGCAGAAGGCGGGTGATTTCTGCATTTCCAACTGAGTGTAAACAAAGCCACCAGGAAGTTCAGACTGGGCAGAGCCCCCCACAGTGCCGCAAAGCCTGCTGTAACCAGATTGCCTCTCTAGATTCCTCCTCTCTGGGCAGGGCATCTCTGAAAGAAAGGCAGCAGCCCCAGTCAGGGGCTTATAGATAAAACTCCCATCTCACTCAGACAGAGCACCTGGGGGAAGGGGCGGCTGAGGGCACAGCTGTAGCTGACTTAAACATTCCTGCCTGCCAGCTCTGAAGAAAGCAGCAGATCTCCCAGCACAGTGCTTGAGCTCTGCTAAGGGACAGACTGCCTCCTCAAGTGGGTCCCTGACCCCCAGGCCTCCTGACTGAGAGATACCTCCCAGCAAGGGTCGACAGACACCTCATACAGGAGAGTTCCGGCTGGCATCTAGTGGGTGTCCATCTGGGACAAAACTTCCAGAGGAAGGAACAAGCAACAATCTTTGCTGTTCTGCAGCCTCCACTGGTGATACCCAGGCAAACAAGGTCTGGAGTGGATCTCCAGCAAACTCCAACAGACCTGCAGAAGAGGGGCCTGACTATTAGAAGGAAAACTAATGAACAGAAGGTGGGCAATAACAAATTCCTCTGAGCTAAAGAAGCATGTTCTAATCCAATGCAAGGAAGCTAAGAGACTTGAAACAAGGTTAGAGGAATTGCTACCTAGAATAATCAGTTTAGAGAACATAAATGACCTGATGGAGCTGAAAAAAAATAGCATGAGAACTTCATGAAGCATACACAAGTATCAATAGCCAAATTGATCAAATGGAAGAAAGGATATCAGAGATTGAAGATCAACTTAATGAAATAAAGTGTGAAGACAAGATTAGAGAAAAAAGAATGAAAAGGAATGAACAAAGCCTCCAAGAAATATGGGATTACGTGAAAAGATCAGACCTGTGTTTGATTGGTGTACCTGAAATTGATGGGGAGAATGGAATGAAGTTGGAAAACACTCTTAAGGATATTATCCAGGAGAACTTCCCCAACCTAGCAATACAGGCCAGCATTCAAATTCGGGAAATACAGCAAACACCACAAAGATATTCCTCAAGAAGAGCAACCTCAAGACACATAATCATCAGATTCACCAAGGATGAAATCAAGGAAAAAATGGTAAGGGCAGCCAGAGAGAAAGATCGGGTTTTCCACAAAGGGAAGCCCATCAGACTAACAGTGGATCTCTCTGCAGAAACCCTAGGAGCCAGAGGAAAGTGAGGGCCAATATTCAACATTCTTAAAACAAAGAATTTTCAACCCAGAATTTCATATCCAACCAAACTAAGCTTCATGAGCAAAGGACAAATACAATCCTTTACAGACTAGTAAATGTTGAGAGAAGAAAATCACCACCAGGCCTGCCTTACAAGAGCTCCTGAATGAAGCACTAAATATGAAAAGGAAAATCCAGTACCAGCCACTAAAAAACACAAAATTGTAAAGATTATCGAGGCTATGAAGAAACTGCATCAACTAATGGGCAAAATAACCAACTAGCATGACGACAGGATTAAATTCACACATAACAATATTAACTTTAAATGTAAACGTGCTAAATGCCTCAATTAAAAGACACAGACTGGAAATTGGATAAAGAGTTAAGTCCCATCCATGTGCTGTATTTAAGAGACCCATCTCATGTGCAAAGACACACGTAGACTCAAAATAAAGGATGGTGGAATATTTACCAAGCAAATGGAAATCAAAAACAGCAGGGGTTGCAATGCTGGTCTCTGATAAAACAGACTTTAAACCAACAAAGAACAAAAAAGACAAAGACGGGCATTACATAGTGGTAAAAGGATCAATGCAACAAGAAGAGCTAACTATCCTAAATATATATGCACCCAATACAGGAGCACCCAGACTCATAAAACAAGTTCTTAGAGACCTACAAAGAGACGTAGACTTCCACACAATAATAGTGGGAGACTTTAACATCCCACTGTCAATATTAGATTAATGAGACAGAAAATGAACAAGGATATTCAGGACTTGTACTCAGCTCTAGACCAAGGGGACCTATAGACAGCTATAGAATTCTACACCCCAAATCAACAGAATATACATTCTTTTCAGCACCACATCGCATTTATTCTAAAATTGACTACAGTATTGGGAGTAAAACACTCCTCAGCAAATGCAAAAGAATGGAAATCATAACAAACAGTCTTTCAGACCAGTGTAAACAAATTAGAACATAGGATTAAGAAACTCATTTAAAACCACATGACTACATGGAAATAGAACAACCTGCTCCTGAATGGCAACTGGGTGAATAAAGAAATTAAGGCAGAAATAAATAAGTTCTTTGAAACCAATGAGAACAAAGACACAAGGTGCCAGAGTCCCTGGGACACAGCTAAAGCAGTGTTTAGAGGGAAATTTATAGCACTAAATGCCCACAGGAGAAAGCAGGGTAGATCTAAAACCAAAACCCTAACATCACAATTAAAATAACTAGACAAGCAAGAGCAAACAAATTCAAAAGCTAACAGAAGACAAGAAATAACTACAATCAGAACAGAACTGAAGGAGATAGAGACACGAAAAACCCTTCACAAAACAATCAATGAATCCAGGAGCTGGTTTTTTGCAAAGATTAACAAAATAGATAGACTACTAGCCACACTAATAAAGAAGAAAAGTGAGAAGATTCAAATAGACACAATAAAAAATGATAGAGGGGAGACCACCACTGATCCCACAGAAATACAATCTATCATCAGAGAATACTATAAACCCCTCTACGCAAACAAACTAGAAAGTCTAGAAGAAATGGATAAATTCCCGGACCAATACACCCACCCAAGACTAAACCAGGAAGATGTCGAATCCCTGAATGGACCAATAACAAGTTCTGAGACTCAGGCAGTAATTAATAACCTACCAATAAAAATTCCCAGAACCAGACAGATTCACAGCTGAATTCTACCAGAGTTACAAAGAGTAGCTGGTACCATTCATTGTGAAACTATTCCAAACAATAGAAAAAGAGGGACTCCTTCTTAACTCATTTTATGAGGCCAGCATCATTCTGATACCAAAACCTGGCAGAGACAAAACAAAAAATGAAAATTTCAGGCCAATATCCCTGATGAACATGGATATGAAAATCTTCAATAAAATACTAACCGAATCCAGCAGCACATCAAAAAGCTTATTTACCACGATTAAGTTGGCTTCATCCCTGGGATGCAAGGCTGGTTCAACAAACACAAATCAATAAACATAATCCATCACATAAACAGAACCAATGACAAAAACCACATGATTATCTCAATAGATGCAGAAAAGGCCTTGAATAAAATTCAACACACCTTCAGGCTAAAAGCTCTCAAAAAACTAGGTATTGATGGAACATATCTCAAAATAATAAGAGCTATTTATGACAAACCCACAGTCCATATCATTCTGAATGGGCAAAAGCTGGAAGCATTCCCTTTGAATATCAGCCCAAGATAAGGATGCACTCTTACCACTCCTATTCAACATAGTATTGGAAGTTCTGGCCAAGGCAATCAGGCAAGAGAAAGAAATATAGGGTATTCAAGGGGTATTCAAGTAGGAAGAGAGGAAGTCAAATTGTCTCTGTGTGCAGATGACATAATTGCATATTTAGAAAACCCTATCGTCTCAGCCCAAAATCACCTTAAGCAGATAAACAACTTCAGCAAAGTCTCAGGATACAAAATCAGTGTGCAAAAATCACAAGCATTCCTATACCAATAATAGACAAAGAGCCAAATCATGAGCGAACTCCCATTCACAATTGCTGCAAAGATAATTAAATACCTAGAAATATAACTCACAAGGGATGTGAAGGACCTCTTCAAGGAGAATTACAACCTTTGCTCAAGAAAATAAGAGAGGACACAAACAAATGGAAAAACATTCCATGCTCATGGACAGAAATAATCAATATTGTGGAAATGGCCATTTTCACATATGCCCAAACGAATTTATAGATTCAACACTATCCCCATCAAGCTACCATTGACTTGCTTAACAGAATTAGAAAAAAAAAAAAAAAACTACTTTAAATGTCATCTGAAACCAAAAAAGAGCCCGTATAGCCACGACAATCCTAAGCAAAAAGAACAAAGCTGGAGGCATCATGCTACCTGACTTGAAACTGTACTACAAGGCCACAGTAACCAAAACAGCATGGTAGTGGTACCAAAACAGATATATAGACCAATGGAACAGGACAGAGGCCTCAGAAATAATGCCACAAATCCACAACCATCTGATCTTTGACAAACCTGACAAAAACAAGTAATGGGGAAAAGATTCCCTATTTAATAAATGCTTTTGTGAAAACTGGTTAGTCATATGCAGAAAACTGAAAATGAAACCCTAACTTATACCTTATACAAAAATTAACTCAAGATGGAGTAAAAACTTAAACGTAAGACCTGAAAGCATACAAATCCTAGAAGAAAGCCTAGGCAATTACCATTCAGGACACAGGCATGGGCAAAGACTTCATAACTAAAATACTAAAAGCAATGGCAACAATAGCCTAAATGGACAAATGGGATCTAATTAAACTAAAGAGCTTCTGCACAGCAAACAAACAAACAAACAAAACACAAACAAAAAAGCTATCATCAGAGTGAACAGGCAACCTACAGAATGGGAGAAAATGTTTGTGATTTATCCATCTGACAAAGGCCGAATATCTAGAATCTGCAAGGAACTTAAACAAATTTACAAGAAACAAACAAACAACTCCATCAAAAAGTGAGCCAAGGATATGAACAGACTCTTCTCAAAGGAAGACATTTATGCAGTCAATAAACATATGAAAAAAAGCTCATCATCACTGATCATTAGAGAAATGCAAATCAAAACCATAATGAGATACTATCTCATGCCAGTTAGCATGGTGATTATTAAAAAGTCAGGAAACAACAGATGCTGGAGAAGATTTAGAGAAATAGGAATGCCTTCACACTGTTGGTGGGAGTGTAAATTAGTTTAACCATTGTGGAAGACAGTATGGCAATTCCTCAAGGATGTAGAACCAGAAATACCATTTGACCCAGTAGCCCCATTACAAGGTATATACCCAAAGGATTATAAATCATTCTACTATAAAGGCACATGCACATGTATGTTTATTGCAGCACTGCTCACAATAGCAAAGACTTGGAACCAACCCAAATGCCCATCAATGATAGACTGGATAAAGAAAATGTGGCACATATACACCATGGAATACTATACAGCCATAAAAAAGGATGAATTCATGTTCTTTGAAGGGACATGGATGAAGCTGGAAACCATCATTCTCAGTAAACTAACATAGGAAAAGAAAACCAAACACCGCATAAGTAGGAGTTGAACATTGAGACCACACGGACCCAGGGAGGAGAACATCACACACAGGGGCCTGTCAGGGGGTAGTGGGCTAGGGAGGGCTAGCATTAAGAGAAATACCTGATGTAGATGACAGGTTGATGAGTGCAGCAAACCACCATGGCACGTGTATACCTAGGTAACAAACCTGCCCGTTCTGCACATGTGTCCCAGAACGTAAAAAGTATAATTTTAAGAAAATGTGCAGAATAGGTAACCCTATAGAGTTTGAAGGTAGATTAGTGGTTTCTTAGGGGTGGTGGGTAGTGGTATGACAGCGAATTGATATCTAACGGATATGGAGTTTCTTTGTGAGGTGATTAAATGTTTTAAAAATAACTGTGGAGGGATGGCTGCACATATATTTAAATACATCAAAAGCACTGAGCTGTGTATTTTAAATGTGTGATTTACATGGTATGTGGATTGTATCTCATGAAGGCTTTTTAAACAAAACAACACTGCTGTACAGAACAAAGCAAAGTTTGTGTCAAATCCTGCTATGGTAATGGTTAAATTTTACAGTCTAAAATCTAAGCTTTATTTATGAGGATACTCACTTCATTGCTGAGGTGTGTCAACAAAACATTTTAATAAATTTATAGAAACAAAATACTAGACCTATTACTGAGAAAATACAAAACTTGGAGACAGGAATACATCTTTAAAAAGAATCTTATTTAGAGTCAAGGAAAGTTATGAAACATATCAAGGAAATTATTAATTGCTAAATATTGAGTTAATATGTTAGACATTTATTCTGAATGATTTCAGAATACTTATATCAAATGAAATTAGATTAAATATATATTTGAAAGGTAAACATCCAAATAGAATAAATTTATGTTGTATCCTAAGTAATAGAATTTCTTTGTTGCATTTACTTTCTTTCTTTCTTTCTTTCTTTCTTTTTTTTTTTTTTTTTTTTTTGAGACGGAGTCTAGCTCTGTCGCTCAGGCTGGAGTGCAGTGGTGGGATCTCGGCTCACTGCAAGCTCTGCTTCCTGGGCTCACGCCATTCTCCTGCCTCCGCCTCCCAAGTAGCTGGTACTAGAAGCGCCTGCCACCAGGCCCGGCTAATTTTTTTTGTATTTTTAGTAGAGACGGGGTTTCACTGTGTTAGCCAGGATGGTCTCGATTTCCTGACCTCGTGATCCACCCGCCTCGACCTCCCAAAGGGCTGGGATTACAGGCGTCCGGCCCTGCATTTACTTTCAATCAACAAAATAGTTAAGTTCTCTATTGCTACTACTTTGATTTATTTCAAAACCTCTTTTCATATCTAAATCTAACTTTAATGTACATTGCTTTTATATAAATTGTGAGTTAAAATAACAAAAATAAAAATAAATCGGAAAAAAAACAAAAACAAAAAATTAACTTCGTCAGAATTCTGGAAGCCAGTTCAGCATTAGTACCACTGGGTCCAATGAATGTGTTAGCCATCCTATGCTCCTTTGCAAGGCTCTGTGGGAGAATCTCTTCCTTGCCTCTTCCAATTTATGAAGCTGTCTTCCCTGGCTTGTGGCCCTTTCCTCAAGTCAGCAATGCAACATCTTCAAATCTTTCTTTCTACTTCCATCTTCCATGGCCTTGGCCTTCTGGGTATATGCCCAATCCCCTCTTCCTCTCTCTTATAAGGACATTTGTGATGACATTTAGGGTCCAAACAGGGATAACAAGAATTTTTTTTTTTTTAATCTCAAGATCCTTAACTTAATCATATCTGCAAAACTTCACCACTCAAAGTAACATTCACAGGTTCCAGGCATTGAAGATCCTGGAATGGCCATTATTCAACCTACTAAAATCTTCTTTTAAAAATTATGTATAACAAATGAAATATTTGCTTATGTATTTTAAGACTGCTTATAAATCTCTCTCCCATCTTTTCTTTACTCTCCATTTGAATATGCTATATCTAGGCAAGTTTGGGTGTAGTTTTAAAATATTTACAAGTAGTATTATTTCTTTTGGGATCCTACAGATCAACCTACCCCTTGGGTATAAATTGGTAATTTGAAACACTTAAAAATCTATAGGATACTGTGGCTTTATAGTTATATATATTGCTTTTAATTAAAACATTCATCTAACATTAGTCAGACTGATGAAATAATAGAAAATATTAATCTAGCATACTGCATCCACCTTAATATTTATTTGGGATGGGTAAATTTTTTATGATCTCTTTATTTCAAATCAGAATATTCTTTGACTAGACGCAGTGACAGTAATAAATGTTTATGCATCTGTAACATTCACAAAATCAGTTTCATTAAGATGGCCTCCAAAGATAGTAAAAATTAGTGTGTGGTTTATCTTTGAGTCCTAAGTCCTCTAATTTAGTGTATCAGATCATTTTATCCTTAAAAATATGTTAGAAAAATTACAGTTGTTTTTTTACGATCCAATTTCTAAACTATAAAAAGAAATTGCTACCTATAAAATATAATTGGCACTGCATTTTTAGTCAGAAAGATAACCAGATGCTTTAAAAATGAATTCATTATACAAGACTCTCAAAAATTGTTCTGTAATTATTCCCTCAAGCAACAGTTCCAATATTTCCAAAATATTGTTTATTACCCATGTCTTCCATTTTTCTTTCATATTTGGGTGTAAAATGAGTACGCCACTTGGCCACAAAAAGTGGATTACTTCCAGAGTATTTAGTGAGTACAATTGCCCATGGGCAAAATATTAAATTTATTTTCAACAAAAGCCTTTGCTTGATTGTTTTAGATAACATGCCTAATGTTTTTTAAATATAATTTCCTTATGACAAACTTTTGAATAAGTAGAAAACTAAAAAACTATTAATTTTTTAAATGCTTGGTTTTACCTAAAGCAAATATTCACAGTTGCACAATCATGAAATCTTGCAGACTATTCTGAAATGTTAATATATTATTTTTATTTTTAAAAACTTATTTTAATATTAGCATTATGATATAATTATTTTTGGTCTACATTCTTTTGGTCTACATTTCTACATGGCTTTAAATCATTGTAGTTTTCAGCCAGGCGTGGTGGCTCATGCCTGTAATCCCAGTACTTTGAGAGGCCGAGGCAGGCAGATTGCCTGAAGTCAGGAGTTCGAGACCAGTCTGGCCAACATGGTGAAACCCTGCCTCTACTAAAACTACAAAAAAATTAGCCAGGTGTGGTGGCGTGCGCCTGTAGTGTCAGCTACTCAGGAGGCTGAGGAAGGGGAATCGCTTGAACCAGGGAAGTGGAGGCTGTAGTGAGCCGAGATCATGCCACTGTTCTCCAGCCTGGGAGGCTGAGGCAGGTGGATCATCTGAGGTCAGGAGTTCCAGGTCAGCCTGGCCAACTTGGTGAAATCTCGTCTCTACCAAAAATACAACAATTAGCCGGGCGTGGTGGTGGTCACCTGTAATCCCAGATACTCGGAAGGCTCAGGCAGGAGGATCGCTTGAACCTGGGAGGCAGAGGTTGCTGTGAGTCAAGATCACACGCACTCGTCTGGGTGACAGAGTGAGACTCCATCTAAAAACAAAACAAAACAAACAAACAAAAAATTTGAATATCCCTCTGGGGCACTCTCATCTACTGTTTGCCAAAATATCCATGCTCCACCAAATTTGGCTTCCTTAGTACTTCCAATACATTCTTGCTATTCCTCCGTGGAGATGGTGTTCTATGATAGCACAGTCTTCTTTCTACTGTTAAGTTTTCTGTTAGGACTTCAGTCACCTGGGATTCCCACACTGATCTGCATTCTCACAGAATTTTTTAAAGGCATTCCTGAAGTATGTTTCTACTGGTTGGTTGCATCTGGGTCTCAGCACAGTATGTTAACTCTAGTAAACCATAGTGACTATGTGTTCTGGGACTGAAACTCAGCTCAGATTTTTCTTTGCTGAATGATTCCTATTAAGAAGTTATTTGGGGCCGGGCGCTGTGGCTCAGGCCTGTAATCCCAGCACTTCGGGAGACCGAGGTGGGTGGATCACGAGGTCAGGAGATCAAGACCATCCTGGCTAACACAGTGAAACCCCGTCTTTACTAAAAAATACAAAAAATTAGCCCCGTGTGATCATGAGTGCATGTAATCCCAGCTACTTGGGAGCCTGAGGCGGAAGAATGGCATGAACTCAGGAGGCGGAGCTTGCAGTGAGCCGAGATCGTGCCACTGCACTCCAGCCTGGGCAACAGAGCCAGACTCTCAAAAAAAAAAAAAAAAAAGTATTTGGTCACATCATGCCTCAGTTCCCTTACCTATATAATAAAGACAATAGTAGTAGCTATCTTGCCACAGTGTAAGAGATGATAATGTAAACCACTTAGGAAAATAGGTGGTATGTTGTAAGCATTCAGTATTACTTTTGTCTCTCCCTCTCATACCTCTCATCTCTTTCCTCCCCTCTTCTCCTTTTCCTTCTTATTCTCTTTTCTTGATTATGAACTTCTTAAAGACATTTTCCCTAATACTATGTCTTGTATGTTGTATTAACTCAATGAGTAATAAATTTGAGTAAGAGAATGAGTGGCTAATTGCTTAATAATGAAATTTACCTGTTGATGTAACTATCTCAAATATTTAATTTGGTAAGTTAGACTTTGATTGCTAAGAAGTTATTGCTCAGAAATTCACTTACTTACTTATGTTTGTCTTTTCCTTAACTCTGGGATAAAGTAAACACATTTTGTTTTCAGCATCATCAGTTTCTTCCTTGACTTAGTTGCTAATTATGATTCAGGTGTTAATTATTTCAAAAATATGTTTTCACTATTAATGTTCGGCATTGCTTTTCCCAATTTATTTATTTGGTCATTTTAAATTTTATAATGTGAGTTTAACTTCCTTCCCTCCCTAACACTGTTAAATTTATTTTAAATAGAATATATATGATATTGCTTTAAGTATATCAGTTACTGCCATTTTTTCCAGGTAATTAATACAGACTATCCTTTTTAAGGCCTCTGCTTTGAGGGTATTCACAGTCATGAAGGTGACTCACATATAGAATTAACTGAAATACTTTGCACCTCAGATGTACACTCCATAAACAACAGGAAGAGAGATTTGTTCAAGGAAATGGAAGATAACGCACTTGAATTGGTTTTGATAGACTGAGGCAAAACGACCAAGAGGATAGGGCAAAATCAATAATTACCTGTATTCCAAGTGAATTTCAAACTCTTTTACTATATCAAATTGGTATCATAGATGGAAAAGACTTGCCCTTAGGAGAATGGGATTAGTCGTTAGTGACTAATAGAGTATTTGTGAGATAAAGATAAACTGTGCATGGAAAAGGAAGTTAAACGGGAAGATTGCAATAACATCTTGGAGGAAGGGCTTGAAATGTCAGACTAGTGTTTTAGTAATGTTCATTTTCTCTTGCAAAGAGAGGCAATCATATTCAGAACTTATAGTGAATTAATGCTGCTGACTGTGTAACTGAAGGGAGAGTTAGAAACCTCTGTTAGGAGGTTATATTGGATATCCAGGATAGAAGTGATTAATGTCCAAATTAGGCTAGTATAACTGGGAGCATAAAGGAAATAACACCTCATCTGAAACTTTACTTCATTCGCCCACTGACAAATATGTGATAGGCACATAATCAATACAGATGTGGTGACTAGCTAACAGACAGGAGGAAGAGGAAGTTCAAGAAAACTGAAATTTTTAACCCAAGCAAAGGAGAGTGGCAGTGGTGCACTTAAAATTGAAGGCATAGGAGAAAGTTTGGAAGAGAAACAAATGAATTCTAATTTTCACATAGGAAATTTGAGGTGACATCAGGCTTGTTTTGTGCAGTAAACAGTAGTCAATTAGGCATGTGCCTTTGATGTTTTGATAACGATTTGAGAATCATCCAGTGAGGGTGATATTTGAAGTTGTGGGAGGAAAATAGATTAGTTAAAAGTGTGTTGGGTGGAAAGGAATGCACCCTAAACATGGTGCCTTAGGAAACATCTGTTCTTAGGAGCCAAGTGAAGGAAAATAAACTGGTGAATAAGCTTAAGATGCAATGGCATAAAGTATGGAAAACAGAGCTAAAGTAGCTATGTTTTCGTGAAGACGGTATACTCGACCATGTTAGAGTTCTCCTTGTTGCCCAAGAATAGAGGGTACTTCGGTTGGATAACAAGCTCATTGATAATCGGTCTTTATGAGAACCATTTTAGTAGAATAGATGGAGTGAGGAAAGTAGATTCTAGTTTGTTTGGACACAAAATGGAGAAGAGGAATTAAGAATTAAAACAGTTATACCCAAACTACTTTTTAAAAAAATTAATAGCATTTACTGTATCATTTTTCTTATTCCAATAATATTTATTCATGCAGGTATTTCAAGTAACATTGAAAATATGGAGAAGAAAATAAAGAAATAAAGAAGAAACAATAATATCAAAAGTAATCAAAATTTCAATACCTTAAATCAATAATTGTTGATAATCCAGCTAACATTTTTCCAAACTACAAAATACATAGTTATTCACATACAAGACACTTGTAAATGATTGCCTATATTAAATATAAAGTAATGTATATAATCATATGTATCATAGCAGTTTATCTTTCATTTCACTCAGTAATGCGGAAAAATATCTAGTCATTATTAATATAATATGCAATTAATGAATGCATACTAGTCTACTATATTTATATAATTTATTTAACAAATTTATTATGAACAACTGAAAAAATACATATTTGTACAGACATCTGATGTTTGTCTTTGGATAATTGGCTAATAATGGCCTTCCTGTTTTAAAGAATTTATTTTTAAATCATTTCATATATATTACCAAATGCCCCTTCAGAATGTTTCCATGAAGTTGCACTCTAGGCAAGTGGATGTAAAAGTTTCCCCTTATGCTACATGCAGAGTAAAAATGCAGGAAAACAGCATTGGGATATTAAATGATATTAGTTAGAATTCATCTGTAATAGATAAAATTACCTTTGTTATTTGACCTTCTCCAACAGTGCTCAGTACTCAGTAACGAAACTACAAAAAATTACCCTAGATTTGAAAATTGAAATGGCACACACACATGGCAGGCAGAGTCAGACTGAGTAATTAGTAAATCTAGAAATATATAAAATAAATAATGAAACTGCCTGCTATTAAATCTAAAAGGAATAAGCCTACAGTGAGTGTTGGGGCTGGAATGGAGTAGATAAAACTTATAAGAATAGGAAAAGTCAAGAGAAACATACGGGTAAAATAAATATCGAGGTCTTTGGAGTTGAAGACGCCCAAGCACAACAAGGGTGTGGTTCAAAGGCTCCTCAATTTGAATGTTAAGAACCAGAGCAGGAAGGGTAATCAAAGAATATTGTGATCACAGCAGACTTACATCAATGAGGAAAAAGAAGAACCCCATGCAGTAGAGAAATAAAGACAAATCAATGGGAAGAAGGCCGCATAACTGAATAGTACATGTCTCAAAATAAAAGAGTTACTGATAAATGATACCAGGGCAATGGTCTCAACATGGCAGCGAGCATTATGAGAACACTAACCTCTTCATGAATGTGAGTGTGGAAGGGTTTTAGGGTAAATAGCACCACCAGAGGAAGGTGAGTTTTCGGTTCAGGTGAGAAAGTGGAGACTGTATTCCGGGAAAATATTAGGTTGTAGGATTTTTAACGTCTTTAAAAGATCCAGAATTTAGTTAGAAGCAATTCCAGTTTAGAAGTAGAGAATGAGAACAAATGATATGATGGCCATGACTAACACCCACCCCATCCCCGTTAAAACAGTGTATTTACTTTTTATGCAGGTTCCTATTGACATCTTATATTTTATTATGGTTTCAAGGTTATCATTATAATAAACAAATGAACAAATAGGACTAATAACTGTGGTTCTAAAATACTTTATTAAAAAAGGACTTTTTTTTTAGTATAGAGCATCGGTTAGATTCACATGATAGTCAAAATATTGTACGTTTATTATTAATTCCATTTATCTCAGGCATTTGAAGAGTCAGTTAATGTTGCATTTCTACCAGGGCTCTATGCTTCACCAAAATCACTGCTATGTCTTTGCATGGCAAAATTTGCCAGACATTGTTTGGCCACTCAGTAAATACAGTAAAGGTATTGCTTTTCAAATATTTTTTCTTTTGATTTAGTCAAACTGAATTGAAAACAATAGGAAGAATCTATTCAGCTAACAATAAGTGTTCAGGGAATGAGACAGCACTATGGTATTATTGAATATATCATTCCATGGTTGAAATCTTTCTCAAGGCTTTTTAAAAATGTTGACTCACTTTTCTATTATATTTTAAATTAAAATTCCTTTATTAATATAAATTATATTCATTGACAATAAACAATTTTCATTTCTCATTATGTGTAAAAATTGCATAGTTGTGAATTTGCCCATTAAATTTTATTATATGACACAGAATATCCTGTAGCAGATAGTCTACATTCGTTTAATCCTCACAACAACTTTATTAAGTAAATGCTATTTGCCTTGCTTCTTTTTAAGGGGAGTATAAAAGAAAACAAAGAACAGTGAGGTTACATAAGTAGCCAAATCACACAACTATTAAAGAGGTGAAATGGGGGTTTAAAATGTTTATCGGTGTTTCTGCTCCACTAGAGCGTTCAACAGAACATACTTTTTACTCAAGACAATACATGTATGCAAGAAAAAGTTTGTTCTTAACCAGTGAATGTATTAACTACATAAAAGGGGCAAAAACAAATTAAACGGAAGAAAATATTGCATGATTGAGAAGTTACAAGTTAATTCATTAAGTCAGCCACTGGGTAGTGGAAAGTCTACAAATTATTGAAATACCTCAAAAAATAGAATAACTCCAAAGACCAATTCCACCTTAGCAACTTGTCATTTTCCTAGGGGTAAAGCAACGTTCTTTATTAAATTAATCCTTCACTGCTCAATACATCCTAAGAAGGGACTTGTTGACATCGAACCCTATGTAAGCTATCCACTAAGGGAAGAGCTGACACTTGGCTCAGAGTCATGGAAAGAATCCTTGAGGTGATGCTGAGAAGGGAAAGCACCTAGAAGAGCAAAGATGACAAAATGTTTGTGAAATAGCAATCTGTGTTTGTGTAAAGCATTCTTTTGCATTTAAAGAGAACTTGGAGGCATTTCAAGAAAATGAATGAAAATAGAAACACCAAGTTAGTTTTGTAAGAAAATTAGAAGGAAAACCTCTTAAACTTGTCTCAGACAAGTTATGTTATATTGAATACAGTGTTTTCTTATATGCTGTGGTTAAAATGAAGAAAAGAATACGTGAAAAGAAATATAATTGAAACCAAAAGGATAGCATGGATCTTATTTACAAAGGGATAGTTATATTCTTCAGTTGTTGGGTACAAGTTTGTTAGTTTTGTTGTTTAAATCTTTTGTATCTTTACTGATGAGCGTGTGTGTGTATGTGTGTGTGTGTGACAGAGAGAGAGGGAGAGAGAGAGAGAGATTAAACAATCTATCACAGAGATATTTTATTTTATTTTATTTATTTATTTTTTTGAGACCGAGTCTGGCTCTGTGGCCCAGGCTGGAGTGCAGTGGCCAAATCTCAGCTCACTGCAAGCTCCAGCTCCCGGGTTCACGCCATTCTCCTGCCTCAGCCTCCCGAGTAGCTGGGACTACAGGCGCCTGTCACCACGCCCGGCTAATTTTTTGTATTTTTAGTAGAGATGGGGTTTCACCTTGTTAGCCAGGATGGTCTCGATCTCCTGACCTCATGATCCGCCCGTCTCGGCCTCCCAGAGTGCTGGGATTACAGGCTTGAGCCACCGCGCCCGGCCCACAGAGATATTTTAAAATCTTTTATTCTAGTCATGAGTCTGTCAATTTCTGTTTGGAAAACTGGACATTTTTCCTTTTATATTTTCAAAATATGACCTTAGTTGCAAGAAAATTTGAAAAATATGTATATGTATGTATAAAATCTATGGAATTAAATGCTTTGTCATGTTTAGTGAACCTCTTTCTCATGAGTGATACTTTATAACTTAAAGAGAATTTTGGCAGGTATTAATAAGGCTATACTGGCTTTCTTTGAATTGTTATTTGAATTATTATTTAAACACCAATACATCTTGGTTGACTTAATATATACACGTATATACACACACACACACACATATATACAAACATATATTTACATATGTATGTGTATATATATATATACACACACACCTTTGTTTTTATTTACTCTGTCTGTCTTGCTCTCCTTCTACTCTAAGAACCAAGTTTAAGAACCAAGGCTAAGCATTCCATATATCCTCTCCGGGGAAGTGATTTTTCTGTTTCCCAAAGTAGAAGAGCTATTTTTTCTGGCTTTGAAGTGGCTTCCTACCCAACCTGACATTGGCCTTGGCTTTGTCTGCTGTCTTTTTAGACTCAGCTTACTAAAACACACTCTTGCTTAGTAAAGATCAGTCAAAAGGATGTCCTCAGGGTGCTAATTTATTTTACAGGATTTGTTTTTCCAGTCCCTTCTGGCCTCAAATATTTTCTCAAACTTCCCAAGACTCTATCACTGTACCACATCAGCAGCTTCCCATGGTTATCTGGGGCTCTATGTTAACTGGCTTTTAAGTAGTGTAATAGGTCTCTCCTTAAAAATTAAATGAGGAACATACAGTCTCATTTTATTTTAGTTTTAGAATGCTGTTACCACCTTGTTTATACTTTCCACTCCCAGAAAAATTATGTTCAAAGACCTTTTCTTCCTTCTGATCTTCCACTGGATGGTGACTCATGGTCTCTCTCCGTCTAACCTCATGGATTCTTATTCCTGGACTACATGATAGACAACTATGAGATTGTCATGTATTCCTTCTCCCTCCTACACTTATTCCCTGTGGGTAGACACGTATTTATTTACTGCTTGCTATGATCCAGGCACTGTGCTAGGAACTGAGGAATTAAAGTAACAAAGGCACATACTCTACAGTTAGAATGCCACAGAAGAACTTGATTCTCATGTGTAAATGAAACATTTCAGTATAGTGAGATATGTGCAGTTAAATATATGTAGATACTCCAAAGTTGGTGTGATTCATTCTGTTTATGAGATTCAAGAATCATCCCAGGGAAGAAGCATCAGGTGAGGAAATTTTTTGAAGTATAACAAGGATATTCCAGTCAGAAACCTAGTAGTATAGCGTTACAGCCCAAATGGTTGTGCATACAGACCTTACTGTGATACCCTAAGATTTGGGGGTAAACTGTAAATACTGTTGGAATAACTGGGACAGACTGCTAACAGGGAAGTGCTAGAAGATAAAGTTAGAAATAACAACAGGAGCTTGATTATGAAAATATCAAAAACTTTTTAAAAATAACAACAAAGAAAGAGAAGGCATTAAAAACATGTGTAATAGAGAAATATAAACAATTTTAATTTAACTTAGATAACTGTGTAATCAAGATTACAAGCTTGAGGACATTATTGCAAAACTGTAATCAAGAGAAGTTGAGACAGCAAACCAAGCTGATGACAACAAACATAAGAGCCGAACCAGATAAGACATGGTTAGACCATAGAATAAAAAAAAAGACATGGTGATTAGGTTAACAACAAAATAAAACCTAGGAGACGCATGAGCTAAAATAAGTGAAAGAACATTATTGACTTGGGATTTCAAAGTTATGTGCATTGGAGAAAGTACAAATAAAAGAGGAGTGCTTTATTTAGGATAATATTAAATTGAACTTGTCCCTGTTAAAGTTGAGTTCAATTGAGGCTGTTTATGTGGACCTCACTCCAAAGTAGTTAGAAATAAGAGTTTTCAAGTTTGAAAGAGAGTTATAGGCTACAGATATTGATTTAAAAAAATATCAGAATATATGTCATAATTGAAGTCATGATAATGAGGTAAAATCTAATTTTTAAAAGTTGTTAGACTGAAAAGAGAAAAGAGCAGGGATAAAACCTCCATAAAACGAGAGTATAGGAAGAGAGAGAGAGTCAATTAACAAAGCTCATGATGGGGGTTATAGACCTGTGAAGTAAGAGAGTTGAGGGAAGGCCATATCATAAAAAAGGAAGGAGGTGGCATTTTAGGAATTTCAATTGGTTAAGAATGTCAAATGCCAGAGATTTGAAATAAGATGAAAACTAGATAACTAGAAGATCATCAGTAACTTACTTAGGGCATTCTGTTGACTGATGAGAAATGAGTAGAGAAAAGGGGAGTAAGATCAGAGCTAGTCTCAGTTAATTTGTTGTCTGAAAAGGTTGACAGTAAAGGGAAATAGAGATTGATACAAAGCAAAAGGGGGACATATGAGGACAAGGAGGTTTTTTTTTTACTGCAGTTGTTTTTCTTTTTCTTTCCATAAAGTCAGGAAATTGGGCACGCTTGTTGACTTGAAAGAAAAGAACCAAGGAAAGATGAAAGTGGGGAGGTATACCAGAGATAATAGAGAAAGGGATTAATATAACTATTCTCTGGGTAGAGAGTCCAGAAATTAATCATGTTCCATTACAAAAATCAAAATTAAATTTTATTATTTTATTTCCACTTTACAGAAAACTTTTCATTAAGAACTAACATTGACATAGAAATATAGGACTTGAAGACAATGAAAAACTAGAGAGGCCACAAGATTTCATTTTGGTAGTCCCCAGAAACTAAGAAATATTTTTAAGAGAATTTGTCTGGGAAAGCAAATTCTGCCAGATGGCATGTTGTGCTTAAGTCAGCAATCCAAGGTTAAATAATAATCCAAGGTTAAATAGATTGATAATGAAACTTGAAGGAAAAATAGTATGTTTATCTATGAGATTCTAGTAAATGCTGTGTCACTCACTCTATGTATGAAATAAAATATACTACTAAGAGGGAGCCTAATGAGTTTCATTTGCAATTTAGAGTTATATTAAACTTTTAAAAATGCTTTTTAATTGTTCATGGTGAATAAATATCTGAATTATTTGGTTTTATTATCAAGGGAAAAAACTATTGCTCAAAAAGAGACGAGAAAAACATAACAAAAAAACTTTTTATTTTGCCAAATTTACTCCAGAATTTTAAAGCAACCTTGTAAAACTATATCCGTGTTTAATCATCCACTTTTAGTGTGAGTGCCTCAGCTGCTAGTTACAAGTGACAAAAAACCAAAAAGGAGATATGAAAGACAATCTCAAATTAGTAAAAAAGTAAGAAAAATAAGTCAGAATCCTGGAAGAAAACAGCTGGCACACTGAAAATGGTTAATTTGAGGAAAGTTTAATAAAGGGACAATTTAGAAAGATATTGGTGGGGTTTAGGGAAATTTCAAGTGAAAAACCTCGATGAGGTATTACAGGGCTTCAATAGAAGGCACCATGATCAGCCATAGGACTTAAAGGAGTGGAAGGGAGGAAGTGTTTACAGAACTTGGAAAAACAGACAGGAAGCATGCAGTCAGCCAATGAAATCCTGCAGGGAGGAATCCCGGCAAATGAACGTGGTACTTAACTTGCTTTCATTCCCTTTCTCATTCACTCTGATCTCCTGCTGTTAATCCTCATTGGCAAACCCAAAATAGAACCCAGAAAACATCAGACTCAGTTGATGTTTTTTTTTTCCTAAATGTATTCATTTAAATTGGCATATATTTTTATGTATTTACTATGTATAACATGATAGTTGAACTATACATCCATGAATTTTTACCTTAACTGCTAATCATTTTGTGCACACAGAAGATAAATAAGATGGAGAGAAGTTTTGGATGGGCAAATAGAAAAAATTCTATTATTTTTGGTCACTCAAAAGCAAAGTTTTGGATGGGCAAATAGAAAATCCTCAGCATATATATAGTCTATTTTTAATGTATATTATATATATAATGTATCTAATGAGGTAACATTTCATTAAAAGAAAATCAGTTTCTTAGTAGCCCCAATCAATAAATGCTAAATAAGTACAGAATATTTGTGTGATGAGGTATGGTATTTGTAGTCTCCTTAAGGTCCACCTAATTTTGATTTGATCTTGGTTAAGATTATTTCTATTTTCTTATTAGTGAAATGTTTCCTTTACTTCATAGTTTCCAATTTACCCATCGCTTAGTCCTCCATTTATTCCAGGCCCAACTATTTCATCCTAGTTCATTGTACTCTGGCTTCATCACCCATTTTTATAGCACATCTATGTTGCTAAATCTCTGTACCCAGCCAACCCAACCCGTATCTTGCCCTCCATATTAATAGAATGGAAGAATTTATCAAAGTATTAAAGGCACATTTCATGTTTTAATAATTTTCTAATCTCCTCATCTGTTTCCTTTTCTTACCATTCCCATGCAACTACTACCTGCCCCCACCCCGACACCCTGACACACACACACACACACACACACACACACACACACACACACACACAGAGAGACTTACATCATTTACATCATCTACCAGCTTTCAGTAGCTAGGGAAAGAGGAGAAAATTACTTGACAATGAGAATTTCAAACTGGCAAAGAAGGGTTAGTTTCTTTGAGAGTCTGGTGGGGGAGTTATTTTGCATAAGCCGGATATTTCAGTTCCATTCAAATCACATCACACAGGTGGTCCTACATAGTAAAGAAGTAATACACCTCCAATCTCACCGCACCCCAGGCGTCAGGACTAATACCTTGAAGTAGAATGCCTGTAAGGACGCCTACTCAGAATTAATGGAAAATCACTCATGGCTGTAGAACTCCTATTTTAAAGAGAAGTAATATAATAAGAAAGTGGCTTTGATTTACCAGAGTTTAATTGAATAAATTGAGAAGATGGATAGGATGACTTTTCCAGGCAGCTATTTCATTGAAATGCATTTTGTTTTTTCAGCTGTCACACGAGACACACTTATTTAAAGCAAAAAATATAATTTTAGTTTTGCTGTTGTTTCAAGAAATGAGGTAGCAAATGAATGCTTGCTGGTTTGAAGTTAGGATCACAAATCTTGGCTGCTTTGAGATTGAAAAATATCTTGATAAACTCTTTAATCTGTCTCAAGAAAGACTTCCTACAGTAGTCAATTATATTTCTCCTGTGCTGTTGGCTGTTGAATCTTCCTCATATATATCTATATATCTATCTATACCTATCTGTGTGTATATATATATCTCCCCAATAGAGAAAACTGGTTTTCTGCCAAAACCTGTTTAGACTGTAACCTATGCAGTTCATTTTAAACCACTCATTTATCATTCACAAATTAACCTTGTACAGGATAGCTGCTCTCATTTCTATTGTCTCTCTATCCTACAAAGAAAAATCCTCAAGCATTAAATAATGAGGGTTGAATCAGTGAGGCATATTTAATGCACAGAGGGTTTTTAATGGCATCTCTATAATTATAGGCAATGATAACTGACTATAAATCTTCATTTCCAAAATGCCATGGCCATTAAGAATAGAATAATACGTCATTTCTACTAGATGTTTTTCAAAATTGTATACCAAAATTATCTTGCTTTTTAAACTTCAGATATTGGTTACTGTGGAGTGAGTATCAGATATTTATTATAGAACATAACTATGTGAATAGAAAATACAGAATGATTGTAAATATTTGGCTCTTTGGCTTTTAATTGGAATATGATATTTTGACTACGATATTGGCTATAAATTTTTGCCCAGCTACAATGTGGTGCTTTAAAAATCGCACTTATTTTAAATAGTGGTAATATATTTTAAACTTTTGGTTACTCTCATGGGCACCAAACTACATTGAAAAAGTTATAGATACGATTTTTACTGCATGAACAATTATTCTTGTTTGCTATGCCTTATAATTTTATTGTAGACAAATTTTTAAAGTGCTTCAGAATTTCTCCAGAACACTTGAAAGTCTGGGTTCCCTAAACCTCTGTTTTTTGTGTGTTTGTAAAGCTTTATGGGTTCTACTTGTATATTTAAAGACATTTTACTTTCAGACTTTCTTATAGAGAAGTCCATGGCAAAATGTGTGATTTCTGACACCTTTTCTTTACCCAACAACACCATTCTGAGTTTATGTTCCCTGTCCTGAATCTTGTTCTCTAGGGACCGAAAGTCTTGTTTAATGGCTAATTTCTGATTCATCACCCCTAGAATACTGATCATGCTTACATATTTGGATAAATATAATTTTTATCTTAGACTTACTTCAAGATAATTTATTATCTTTCCAAATACTCTTACACAATTAAAATCTACCGTATATGCAATATGCATATTGAAATTGCATAACAAGATACATTTTTATATGGCTTTCACTTGTGCTCTCAGGGGAAATTTACCACATAGCCAACTAATAAATAATAATGTTTAAACTTGGCATCCACAACTGTTTAAGTGCTTCTCTGAAATTAGCCCATTAATCTTCGTGCAACTGCTTGTAAAGTAGACAGCACGTTATCTTACTCTTTTCACTTTCTTTCCACTTCCTACTATCCCACTCTAGCTGCCTAGAATTCTTTTATACTATTATGTCCACGTCCTACACACAGCTTTCTTGCATGCTTCTCCACAAGATAGAGCACATACTGCGTGAGTGTCTTTGTGTTGCCTCCGTGAGATGACCTAGGAATTTACATTTGGCCCTCAGGGTGATGGATGCAGGCAAACACACTGAATATGTTGCACAAGATTTAAGATATTAAAAACAACTTCTTTAGTTTATAAACAGAGTCTCCTCACTTTTCAAAAGGACCAGACATCTCTTCTGCATTCATTCTTTGTTGATTGTGAAAGAGATATTCCACTAATGGCAGATCAACAAACCTCCAAGACCTACTTCATTACTTTCTTATGGGTCACTCAAAAGCAATAGTCTTACTTTCTCTAAATAGATAAACTGGTTTGGGGATTTTTAATGTGTTACCACAACTTTGGATGTGTCATCCTTTCCCCATAAGAAACAATCTGTGGCATATCAAGATCAAGCACAATGTGTGCAATATGATAAAATGTTTAATTATTGAATTACATGCTGTTCATATTCTACAGAGCAGTGACCACAAACTTAGACTTCTTGATCATGGTTCATCTCTCTTTACACTATGTTCAATACTTTTCTAAAATTGTATTAAGTCTGAAACTGAGAATCATGAGATATAGAAATAGAAGTCACTGATGTATAACCAATTAGAAAAGTAAATTTAACTTTGCTATGAAACACAAAAATACTATTTTAAAGTATTTCCTATTAGGCCTACAAGAAACTTATTCTCATTCTGTACTTTGTAATTAATTTCTTCCCAACTTTGCTCCTTCTAATGACATAGAGTTCCATTACGTATACTGGGGGCGACTATAAAGCAGGATCATCTTATTTTCATAGCAGGGGTTGGACCTAATAATATGTAGTGTTGATGGCTTACTATCCCAAGAATCCACAGATTCTAGTGAAAACCAATGAATCAATTAACTTCTATGTGGGTAGTTACTAGCTATGGGGGAAAAGTCTGCCTATAAAGGAACCGTTATTCAACTGGAGAGTGACAAATGAAAAAGCATGAAGTCATACCTACTTCTGAGTGGGTGATGTGACAACAAATACTATTTATTTCATTAGTGGCACTCGAAAGGGTGCTCAAGGTGTCTTAAATCGCTCTCTTTCCTCACACTGCCTAGAAAGAAACTAAAATGGAATGGACTTTGTCTTGTTTAATGGATTGTGTATAGTTCATAATGTATATTTTCCTGGGAATGTTTCAGCTCTGGGTCAATACTCATTCATCATGATGTTGTCTGTTTTCTTAAAACATAAATAGAGCAAAAAATTAAGTGACCTCTTACCCTTTGGTGTGTTTACCAGACAATTTCTTATAAATAATTAAATCCAGAAAATTTGAGTTGTGAAGATCATCTCTAAAATTCCTTTCTATCATACAGAGAACACAATTAACACTGTAATATTTGAATTTTTCTGTAATTTTCAAAGTAAAACACTTTCATTGTATGCAAAACCAATGTCTTTTGAGTTAAACCTTCAGATAAAAAGTGAAACACCAATAATTGATTTATGAGTGTCATCTCTTATATAGGTCACTTTTATATGTCTCCTCTATCCTTTGGTATAAATTAGTCACCTTTAAATTAGTATGAAATAGGACACATAGAATACAAGGCAAACGAATGACTAAATTAAAGATGGGGAAAATGTGTCAGAAAATTATAATTCATTTTGTTTATTCTTAACGTCTAATAATGTACAATTTCAATACATTATCCTGTTAACCCCTTTTTAAATATACATTTCTATAGAAGCTTTTTAAAGAAATTCCTTGGCCATGCACTTTTATTTCTATATTGGTCCTTGCTTTTGGCAAGATTTTATTCTTGTAATTATCCTTATGTATGCCTGGACATTTATTTCAATAGTAGTATGTAATATAAGCCGTAAGGTTTTCTACTGGTGAACTCTGCAACTGGGTTCAGTTAAGATTTCTATTTTATTTCTAAACTATGATATCATCTTATCTTTCCTAAAGTTCATAATATCTGGAACTCTCTACATGTCATGTTAATTTTATTATCTTTATTCCCTATATTGGTTTCATATGTTAAAGCCTTAGTTTTTCAAATACATATAAAGTATTCCTCCTCAGAGCCTGTTTTCTATGGTTTTTAGAATCCCCATTCTAACTGGTTAACTATTACAAGAGAAACACACTGTATATCGAGTTGAATTTTGAAACATAAGAAACTTAAATTTTAGGTTTTGTGTCTGTAATTATATGCAATCTCATCAAGTAAGTTTGTTATTTTCTAAAATATTAAAGCATCATGATATCAAAAAGAGATTCTATCAGTAAGATTTGAACTTTATCAGTGGCTTAACCGCTCCGTTGATCACAAAGACAATATTACAGATAGTGTAACATGTAGGGTAAATATGTGTGTATGTATATGTATATATGTAGGCAAGCATACATGTATATGCATGCACACACACATATTTACATGTGTACACACATGCAAGCATACATACACACCTCTATATGGAGAGAGGTAATAAACCAGCTTTACTTACTACTCAGATGATTTTTCTTCCTACCCTATTTCTTCTTCTTGAAATATTAACTAAAGTTTGGTGGGACTCTGGCACTTTTCATATTGTCAGCATAAGTTTTATCAAAGATCTTCCCTTGCCTGTCTTTAGTCCTCAAAGTTTCAATGAAGGTGCAAATCTTTTCTCAGTCTACATCTGTTTTGTAAGTTGCCGTGCCAAAGGAACCTGCTATACAGTATTTGTGTACCTATATAATGTGTCCAGAAATAATTCTGTTATAAGATTTTATATTAAAAAGCTTTTTAATTTGTTTAATCTGTGTTTCTGGCATAGAAATCATCTGAAGAACTTATTGAAAACATAATTATGTTCTACATCTTTGGATCCTGAATGAGAAAGTTTGGAATAATTTCTTCATATTTGTATTTTGCATAAGCTTTCTTAATGATACCAACACAGCAAATTTTGAGGACCATTGCCCTTGAACAGCTTGGCACCATTATTGGCATTATGTGCTTAAATAATGATTTAATGGGTAAATGAATAAGGCTGAAAATATTTACTTAGGATCAATAAACATTTCTATATTAAAACCAAGTTTATTGCAATTAAAAAATAATTGTTGTTTATATAAACTATATGCATTTCTTAGGGAAAATCTACCATATGTTTACAATTAATATTAAGCTTTAGAACAAAAGTAAACTAATTCTTTACAGGCTGCTTTGTTAGGAAGTGTCATTACCAAGCAAACAGTTATGCCAATTGCTAAGTAATTATGAAATTTTAAATTTGTCATTGTTTTTTATCTTATCTGCTTACAATATTACAAATGATGGATTCATCTGCTTATAGCTATTCCTGCTTGTCCTGTCCTCCATATCATGATTTTAATGTGTTTGAGAGAAGGCATGGTAACCTGCCTTGCATCTATGTGTTTATCATTGGTGACTGTGCACTTTTGCTTTATTCATAAGTGTAAGAGTACCTGAAGATAGGATGTGATATTGATCGTTTAGAGGTTATACTTAGTGTCACAGATATAAAAATTGAAATTTAATTCCCTTTATATTTTAATTCAAATATTGTTAGATCATTTTTTCATTTAATAGCATAGGGTGTAAGATGATAATCAATGGAAAAGTTTTTTATCCTTGGCATATATCTTGCTATCTTGAGAAGTCTCTCAGAGTTATAAAAATGAATTTTGGGAGCAATGACTAGATTATATTAGTAAGTAATACTGTAGAGAATCATAATGACAGAGGATTAAGTATTGATATATGGGCATATCTTGTTTTATTATGCTTCACTTAACTGCACTTCACAGATACTGTGTTTTTTTACAAATTGAAGGTTTTTGACAAACCTGCATAGAGAAAGTCTATAGACGCCATTTTTTCAACAGCATGTGCTCTCTTCATGTCTGTATCACATTTTGGTAATTCTTGCAATATTTCAAACTTTCAGATTATTATATTTGTTATGATAATCTGTGATTACTGACCCTTGATGTTACTATTATAATTATTTTGGGATGCCACAAACTGTGCCTATATAAGACAGAAAACTTAATCAATAAATGCTCTATGTGTTCTCACGGCTCTACTCACTGGCCATTTCCTCATCTCTCACCCTCTCCTAGGGTCTTCCTAATACTTTGTTTTAGAATAATAATTTCAGTATTTAAATTAGGCCAATTGGTAATTCTACATTGGCCTCTAAGAGTTCAAATGAAGGGAAGTGTTGCACCTCTTTCACTTTACATTAAAAGCTAGAAAATGATTTTGCTTGGTGACAAAGGCAAGTTGGAAGCTGAGATAGGCCAAAAGCTAGGCTTTTTGTACCAAAAAACTAGCCAAGTTATGAATGCAAAGAAGTTCTTGAAGGAAATTCAACAGAGCTACTCGTGTGAACACATAAATAAGAAGTTAAAACAGCTTTATTATTGATATGGAGAAAATTTTAGTGGTCTGGATGGAAGATCAAACCAGACATATTTTCTTAAGCCAAAGTCTAATCCAAAGCAAAGTCCTAACTCTCTTCAGTTCTATGAAGGATGAGAGAGGTGCAGAAGCTACAGAAGAAAAGTTTGAAGCCAGCAGAGCTTGGTTCATGAGATCTTGAAAAGAAACCATCTGCATAACATAAAAGTGCAAGGTGAAGCAAGAAGTGCTGATGCAGTAGTTGCAACAAGTTATTCAGAAGAAGTAGCTAAGTAATTGATGAAGGTGACTACCCTAAACAGATTTTCATAGTAAATGAAACAGCTTTCTATTGGAAGAAGATGTCATCCAAGATTTTGATAGCTAGGGAGAAGTCAATGCCTGTTTTCAACATTTGAAAGCACAGAGCAGCTCTCTTGTTAGAAGCTAATATAGCTGGTGATTTCAAGTTGAGGGCAATGTTCACTTACCATTCTGAAGATCCTAGGGCCCTTAAGAATCATGCTAAATCTACTCTGCCTGTGCGCTGCATATAGAACGATGAAGTCCATGTGACAGCACATCTGATTAGAGCAAGGTTTACTGAATCTTTTAAGTTCTTTGTTGAGACCTTCTGTTCAGGAAAACAAGATTCCTTTCAGCATATTACTGCTCACTGACAATGTACTTCGTTACCCAACAGCTTTGATGGCGATGTGCAAGGAGATTAATGTTGTTTTCATGCCTCATAATACAACATTTCTTCTGCAGCTCAGGGATCAAGGAGTAATTTTGAACTTTAAATCTTATTATTTAAGAAACACATTTCATAATGCTATATCTGCCATTGATAGTGACTCCTCTAATGGATCTGATCAAAGTAAATCCAAAACCTGGAAATGATTCATTCTAGTTGCCATGAAGAACATTCATAATTCATGCGGAGAAGTCAAAATATCCACATTAACAGAAATTTGGAAGAAGTCGATTCCAATCCTCACGGATGACTTTGAGGGTTTTAAGACTTCAGTGAAGGAAATAATTGCAGATGTGGTGAAATTAGCAAGAGAACTGGAATTAAAAATGGAGCCTAAAGATGTGACTGAATTACTGCAATCTCATCATGAAACTTTTATGATGAGGAATTCCTTCCTATGAAGAAAGAAAGTAGTTTCTTAAAATAGATTCTATTCCTGCTGAAGATGCTGTGAACATTGTTGAAATAACAAAGTATTTAGAATATTATATAAACTTAGTTGATAATGCAGTGGCAGGGTTGAGACATTTTGAAAGAAATTCCATTGTGGCTAAGATGCTCTCAAGCAGCATCACATACTGTTGAGAAATTTTTCATGAAAGGGAGAGTCAATTGATATGGTGAACTTCATTGTTGTCTCAGTTTAAGAAATTGCCACAGCCACCCCAAAATTCAGCAACTGCCACCCTGATCAGTCAACAGTCATCAACATTAAGTCAAGACCCTTCACCAGAAAAAAGCTAGCAGGGGTTGGTTCATGTGGTTTAGAAAAGAAGCCATTTTCATAACATAAAAGTGCAAGTCAAAGCAGCAAATGCGGATAGAGAAGCTGCAACAAGGCATCAGAAGATATAGCTAAGATAATTAGTGAAGGTAATTACACTAAACAACGGATATTAGTTGCTGAAGGCTGAGATGATTATTAGCAATTTTTAGCAATAAAGTTTTTGTTTTTTTGTTTTTTTTTTTTTGAGGCGGAGTCTGGCTCTCTTGCCTAGGCTGGAGTGCAGTGGCCGGATCTCAGCTCACTGCAAGCTCCGCCTTCTGGGTTCACGCCATTCTCCTGCCTCAGCTCCCGAGTACCTGGGACTACAGGCGCCCGCCACCTCGCCCAGCTAGTTTTTTGTATTTTTTAGTAGAGACGGGGTTTCACTGTGTTAGCCAAGATGGTCTCGATCTCCTGACCTCGTGATCCACCCGTCTCGGCCTCCCAAAGTGCTGGGATTACAGGCTTGAGCCACCGCGCCCGGCCAAGTATTTTAAAATTAAGATGTGGACCTTGTTTGTTCAGACATAATGCTTGCAAACTTAATAGACCGCAGTATAGTTGACACATCACTTTTATATGTGCTGGGAAACAAAAAAAAATTGCATGACTCACTGCATTGTGATACTGACTTTATTGGGGTGGTCTGGAATCTAACCTGCAATATCTCTGAGTTATGACTCAGAGATAGTCATAACTGATGAAGCCAGGCTTCCTCAGACAGTTCTATAGCTAGTTATCTGACTATTTTTGTGTGTACTTAATTATCATACTTAAAGTCTTAATAGGATCTCTGTAGATCTACATCCATTTAGATATGTTCTCCCACGTTATACCATACTAAGGAGTAGTTCTGAAGATCTGTCAGACTTCTGAAAAGACTTCCTATCCTTTGACAGGCTGCACATATTCATTTTATTTGGAAGTGAGGTGAAAATATAAAAGTATTAGATATAAAAATAAATAAGTATCTTTAGTAAAGGTCCTTTTAATTTTTATTGAAGATGATTTTTTGTCACACATTATTCTCACTGGTTTATCAGTCTTCTGTTGGTGATGTGGAGCCATTACTAGAACTCCGATAGAAAAGATTATGTAGAGTCAGTCTCCTTGAGGGGAGCAGTGAGTGCTTTGTGGATCCTCCATATCAATATTTTTTGAAATATTTCCTTTGTAAATAGATAAACCTTATTCAAACTTTCCTATTTTGAGTAGGATTGAGTTGTCAGTTTCCTGTTGGGATCCTGCCTAAGATAGGTAGGCATGATTTCAACATAATTGAAGATAGGAAGGCATAGAGTAATATGATGGGGAGGTTAAATATAGAATATTGTATGCCTTCACCACCCAGAGTAGAGTCATCTCCTCTAAGTTAGGAAAAATTAAAGGGACAAGCTATAGGAAGATAAGGTCATGCTAAACGTGTCATTTATATTACCATATACAGTTGAAATCCCTACCTATCACCAATGCATTATATCTTTTTAAGAAAAAACGTCATTCATCTCCATTATTTAATGAAGACCAACTGAATAGCAAAAATTCAGATTGAATATCAAATTGCATTGAGGCCAAAAAATAATGGGCAGATTTGGGGTTTTCGATATTCAGTTTGATGTTTCTAAGCAATTTTGCCTAAATTATTTTTATGTCTTGTATACATAATTTTCTATTAGGAAGCAAGAAAAATAGGGATTATGAAACAATGATCCTTAACCTATCCGAATGCAGAAGATAAGATCATGTAATTCATGAGAAGTCTACGAATTGTAATTCTCTTTGTTTTGTTTTCCAGATTGAAGTACTATATGCAACTTAGTCGTTGGGGCAAAACTCTTTTTATATAATAAAACATCTTTAATTTTTAAATCATTATTAGTATTAAAAAATACCATCAATAAGGACCAAAGATCTGCAATATGCACATTAAAGAAACATACCAAAAATATTTCAAATTATTATGATTTTGAATATAAAAAATTTAGAAACAAAATATACAGTTTATCTGAAATTCTATTATACAAATGTAACATTTAAGATATTTTTCTCAGGTAAGAATTATATTAAATTATACAAAAAAAAAAAAAAATCACCAGGACATTTTGAAATAAAGACAAAAGTCAATTAACCTTGTATGAGATAATTTTTTTTGTTTCCTAACCTGAGGCCTTAGCTTCCCAAGTAGCTGGGACTACAGGTGCGTACCAACACACTAGCTAATATGTTTTTTAAATTTTTTGTAGAGATGGCGTCTTACTTTGTTGCCCACCCAAGCTGATTTTAAATTGCTGGCCTCAAGTGATTCTCCTGCCTCTGCCTCCCAAAGTGCTGGGTTACAGGTATGAGCGATGGTACCCAGTCTGAGCAGCCTGAGGATAATTTTTTTTTTTTTTTTAAGAGACAGAGTCTCAGTCTGCCACTCAGGCTAGCGTGCCCTGGCAGGATCATAGCTCAATGAAGTCTTGAACTCTTGAACTCTTGCCTCAAGAGATCTGAGAAAGATATTTTAAAGTTTTTAAACCTTGAACTATTTTACTTCTTCCTTATTTCTGCCCTCCTATTCTGTGCTTCCCTCCCCACATCCCATCTTTTCCCCTCACCTTTTCAAAATGTAGCACATTTAAACACCACAGCACATGGTAGATTTAGTAAGCCATATTATAACATAACATTTAGAATGGAAACAAATTTTTTATATAGGGTCAAGTGTGTTTATTAGCATAAAAATGGACAGGGCTGCAATTTAGAAATAATGACTTCGTTTCCTTTTGACCATAGGAGACAAAGTACCTCTCAATGCATCATCAACATATCTTTGAAGGTTCACTTCTTATTGCTGATTTCTTCTATCCTGGAAATATTTTGATTTTTTACTTTTTTAGAGAGGAGGAAATTATAGTACAGATGAATTAATTAATTTTTGCTTGAAACACTTATGAATGAAATTTAAATTCCCATCTAAGTCTATCAAAGAGAGGCATTCCTTTCTGCATTAACTATTGGTTTCAGGAGGATATAAAATACACACTGAAAACACATTACAGCTGTGCCAATCTTTTTGCAATTATTTTGAATAGTTGGCTATTTGCTCCATTTGACAGTTTGTGAACATGGTGAATAATTTAACATTCATGCTGCTGCTGTTTTGGCACAATTAACATGAATCGCATATCCGCTGCTATTCAAATTGATTGCAATATGGGGGGAAAGTGAATCAATGTCTTAATATTCAGCTCTTTTGACTCAATTTTTCCAAAATGGCTTGCAAGGCAATGCTAAGTAAAGCATAATGAATACCCCTTTGTGTGATGACCTGAAAGCCTCTGAGGACATTCCTTTTTATTAAATTCTTGAGACCAATTTAGATCTAGTATCTAATTTTAGAATTTTCTTGGAGAGTCTGTCAACTGGACGTCCATGTATTCCAAGCATGTGCAAAATATTTATGGACCTCTGTACAAAGCCAGAGACTCCCATGTCATTACGTGTATCATTGTCCATTTGTCATTCTGCCTAATGTGACTTAGAGGCATGACTGTTGAACAATTTCTGTCTTATTCTCAGTGGCATAACTTGAGGTTACTCTTCTGTCGTGCTGTTTTAATCTATCTAAAAAAAAATCAGTAAAATTTGAGCTGGAGAAAGGATCAGGTTTGAAAAAATGCTTTAAAAAATATTCATCCTAGATTCTTAATATCCTAATGCAATGAGCTACTCTTCTAATGGCTCTTATCTATAAGAAAATCTGAGGCCTGGTGAGGTACCTCACGTCTGTAATCCCAGCACTTTGGGAGGCCAAGGCAGGTGGGTCACGAGGTCAGGAGATCGAGACCATACTGGCCAACACGGTAAAACCCCGTCTCTACTAAAAATATAAAAATTAGCCGGGCTTGGTGGTGCACACTTGTAATCTCATCTACTCGGGAGGCTGAGGCAGGAGAATCGCTCGAACCCAGGAGGCGAAGGTGGCAGTGAGCCGAGATGGTGGCAGTGAGCCGAGATCGTGCTGCTGCATTCTAACCTGGCGACAGAGCGAGGCTCCGTCAAGAAAAAACAAACAAACAAACAAACAAAAAAACCTCTGAAGGATAGATTAGTTTTTACTACCAAAGGAATCATTTTTCAATAAAAGACAAAAATCATCCTTGACAGCTATTTGTTCAATAAATGAATATTAATGTTTAACAGTTCATTTCTAATTTTGAGGTAATTACATGTGTGTATATATATGTGTATATATATACATTTTTAACTGACACTAGTCTTGTCTTTGCCCTTTTATAAAAGATTACATATTTTCTACATGACTTAGAAAAATAATATTTGTTTCACAGTGAATGAAAAATGAGTTCATTAATTTTCCACAGTTATACTAGGTATGCTATTAATTTATTCATCCAATAAATATTTAGCGATACCTACTATGTCCCAGGCACAATTCCAAATGCTAGTAATATGGAATAAAACAGATGTGGTGTAGAGAGTACTTTCTAATAGAGGAGGTTAATAGAATCCACATAAACAAGTAAGGCATACAATATGGCAGATGGCAATAAGGGCTGTGGGGAAAAATAGAGCTAGGAGACAGGAAAAAAGAGTTACAGGTTTAAACTGAGTTGTCAGGGAGAACACAATCTTATTCAAAATGAATAAGATTTGGGTCGGGTGCAGAGGCTCATGCCTGTAATCCCAACACTTTGGGAGGTCAAGGGAGGCAAATCACCTGAGGTCAGGAGTTCAAGACCAGCCTGGCCAACATGGTGAAACCCTATCTCTATGAAAAATAAAAAAAAATAGCTAGGCGTGGTGTAAACCCAGCTATTTGAGAGACTGAGACAGGAGGTTCACTTGAGCCCAGGAGGGGGAGGTTGCCGTGAGCCAAGATCGTGCCATTGCACTCCAGCCTGGGCAACTCCAGGTCAAAGAATAAAACTCCAGGTCAAAAAAAATAAAAATAATAAAAAATAATAAGGGCCAGGCATGGTGGCTCACACCTGTAATCCCAACACTTTGGGAGTCCAAGGCAGACAAATCACGAGGTGAAGAGTTTGAGACCAGACTGGCCAACATGGTGAAACCCTGTCTCTACTAAAAATACAAAAAAATTAGCTGGGCGTGGTGGCAGGCACCTGTAATCCCAGGTACTCAGGAGGCTAAGGCAGGAGAACTGCTTGAACCCGGGAAGCAAAAGTTGCAGTGAGCCCAAATCGCACCACTGCACTCCAGCCCGGCTGACAGTGCGAGACTCCACCTCAAAAAAAAAAAAAAAAAAAAAAGTAAGCTTTAAGTAGATACAGGAAAGAGCTGTAGCAATTAGGGAGCATGTCAGGAGGAACAGTGGCTTTTGGCCTTTGATTATTTATGTGTAAGAATGCAGAGCTTAGGGCTTCTATCCTAGGAACTCTTCTGAGGTGCGAAGATAGACATTGTACCTAATTCAACTGTTCCCTGTGTACAGGAAGTTGGAATAATATGTCCCCTCATCACGTTTCGTGAGTATAAGAATCTGTATCGGGCCGGGTGCAGTGGCTCATGCCTGTAATCCCAGCACTTTGGGAGGCCAAGGCAGGCGGATCACCTGAGGTCAGGAGTTCGAGACTAACCTGACCAACATGGAGAAACTCTGTCTCTACTAAAAATACAAAAATTAGCCGGGCGTGGTGGTGCATGCCTGTAATCCCAGCTACTTAGGAGGCTGAGGGAGGAGAATCACTTGAACTTGGGAGGCAGAGGTTGCGGTGGGCCGAGATTGTGCCATTGCACTCCAGCCTGGACGACAAGAGTGACACTCTGACTCAAAAAAAAAAAAAAAAAAAAAGAATCTGTATCATTCTAATAAATATAATTTAAAGAATAACTGTGCTGGCAGAATGTTTGTCCCACTTTCAGAAGGTAGATGAATTTGAAAACATATAATCCTTTACATAGATAATATTGGTATTATATTATCTAACGAGACATACAATGTAAGTCCAACTGAATTGCAACTGTATAGAGGAAAAGTTAACAAAAAATGCAATAGGAGCTTTGTTGTCAATCATAAAATTACTTAAGTTGCCCAGGCTTAGTTTGGTCATTGGCAATATAGTGATAATTTCTTTTTTATATTGCAGCATACTGTTGTGAGATTAAACTTTTTGTACAAAAAAGTATCTATTCATAGTCCAATGTCTGGTTTATTGTGGGCATTGAAAACTGATGCGTGTTATTATCATGAAACCAATTGCAATGTTTATTCTTAAGGTACAATAAGCAACTTAAATGTCACAAAACCACGATGCTCATATTTTCATAACTATCATATTCTCTTCTTATAAGCATACCACTTGGAGCAAGTAAAAGGTAGGTTAGTAACACACTTGGATGTCGTGTTGAGGGCCATAGCCTAATGCCTCTATTTCCATGATAGTGCCAGGACAGTCTCCCTTCTTATCAATGAAAGTACTATTTGGTACTAGGCCCAAAATTAGGAATTAAAAATTAAGAGAAGCGTAATAAATTAATAACACTTTTTAAGCCAGTATTACATTCTATTTCATCTCTTTTCTTGGAATTAAATATATGAAAAAGGAGGAAAGTAACTGATAAGAAAATTCAAGTAGAGAAAGATTTATCTTGAATTAAAGTGATACTACAAAAATTATTATTATGCCAATGTTTGTGTGGGAGGGAAATGGGAGCTTCAAAAATAAAGAAGAGGCCAGGTACAATAGCTTATGCTTATAATCCCAGCACTTTAATAAAACAAGGATGGAGGATCACTTGGGAGCCAGGAGTTCAAGACCAATCTGGGCAGCAAAGTGAGGCATCATCTGTATAAAACATTTAAACATTAAAAATTAGCTGAGTTTGGTTGTACATGCCTGTAGTCCAAGATACTTGGGAAGCTGAGGCAGGAGGATCCACTGAGCCCAGCAGTCTGAGGTTGCAGTGAGCTATTATTGCACTCTACTACATTCCATCCTGGATGAGAGAGCAAGACTTGTCTTTAAAAAAAAATTAAGAAATAAGAGAGACTGAAATAAAACGTGAACCAAATAATATATTGCTAATATTTGTATTGTTGTTATGTACTGCTTATTTTTAATAAAACTTGATGATGACTTTGATAAACACAAATATGCAGACATTTATAAACAATTAAACTATTACAGAACAAGAAAAGTCATAAAAGAAAGGAAAATATATATTCAGCTACCAACTAAGAAATGTGAAAAAGTTGGTTTCCACGCCACATTGTTTCATGTTAAACTTCCTATACACCAAGGTTAAAAAGGAAATACATTTTAATTTACTGATAAAAATAAGTATATCAGTTCTTCATCAGAGGAAACACTTTCTAGCACTAAATTCTGGGAGAAATTTTTCATATGTGTCATTATTTGAGATGCTGACTAGTATAATGAATAGTGGTTTTGCAGACATTGTAAGAGTATTCATCATAAGATCATTTGTTATGGCAACCTAAAACAAAAGCTAAGGGCATAATATTACATTGTGATAAGTGAATCAATTTCTGTTAGAGGCCTGTGAAAACACTTGGTGGGGAAATGGAGAAGTAAATGAAATTGAATCATTTAAAAGAAAAGAGAATTAATTTCCCCAATATGGTGATGTTAAATGAAAAACTGTGTGTTCTAAAGAGTTTTTGTTTTTACAGTTAATATTTTCACTTTCATTGTGAATTCAAAATTCTAGGACAGAAAATAATTCTTAAATCTTTTTATATTTGAGAAGGAGAGAGCACTGATTTGTCAAAATCAGATAATTATTAGTTGATTATTTCTCTTGTAGTTTGGTCTCCCAAACCAACCGCAGTGTGGTTTCTGTTTCCATTGCCACCTCTGTTCTTCATGGGGTAGCGATGTTTTCCATCTAACTCCTTCAAATAGTACATGCAATGCTCAGCTCCCAGATATTCATCTTCCATATTTGGCTGACTGCTGTAATAGTTTCTACCTGGATAAGCATGAGATTACTTTCCACGGTTCTTCCCAGGTTGGTTGTTTCATTATCTTAGCTAAAGTTATACTCTTTTGCCTGCTCCACACTGCAATGCAGAGTTCTGTCCTCAGCCTACTTTTTATCTTTACATTGATCTTGAGTCCCACAAATAGACCAATTTTTGTCTCTGGCATGTGAGCTTTAAACTGATTCCCAAGTGCTTATGTGTACCTAAAATACAAACTTGTTAATCTCAAAATCAGCAAGTTCAAAATTCAACTGCCTTCTGTCTCCTCGGGCATATTCACACCTTTTCTTTTCTTGCTGGTCTCAGTTAATGTCTCTATTTATCTGTGCCAAAATAATAGGATTTATGAGAATGTTTTGTCATTGTTGTTTTTTAGATGGAGTTTCCTTCTTGTTGCCCAGACTGGAGTGCAATGGTGCAGTCCCAACTCAATACAAACTCCACCTCCTGGGTTCCAAGCAGTTCCCCTGTCTCAGCCTCCCGAGTAGCTGGGATTACAGGCATGCACCACCATGCCCGACTAATTTTTTTTTTTTTTTTTTTTTTTGTATTTTTAGTAGAGACAGGGTTTCACCACTTTGGCCAGGCTGGTCTCGAATTCCTGACTTCAGGTGATCCACCTGCCTCAGCCTTCCAAAGAGCTGGGATTACAGGTGTGTAATGTTTTAAAAAATCCCACTTGGCCAAGAAATGTTTTAAAAAATCCCACTTCTTTTTTTTTTTTTTTTTTTTTTTTTTTGAGACGGAGTCTTGCTCTGTCACCCAGGCTGGAGTGCAGTGGCGCAATCTCGGCTCACTGCAAGCTCCGCCTCCCTAAAATCCCACTTCTTTATCCTCCTCTTTAAGCAACCTTTCACCAAGGCTAGCATATTTGCCTCCTTTATACAAACCTAATGTGCCTTCTCTCCTCATATTCAGTTGCTATGATTTGGGGTTTAGTCATCTCTGGTATAGACCATTCCATTAAAAACCTACATGGACTGAAAAATAAAAACTAAAGAACGAGAAGGAATCTCTTTTTGGTGGCCAAGTAGAATTTGCCTAAAACCACTGTCATAAAAGCAATTAAAGGCAATAAATTTGTAAAAGGGACATATCACTGATTCATTTCTAAAAAGCATGAACAAAAGGTATTTGCTCTGTTCCAGATATATCTTGTCTAAGGGCTAACACTGTTTCAGTAAAAATATCTAGCCATAAAATTAAAAAAAAATATTATTTGCAATGCTTAAGCCTGCAGATGTGTAATGTTATCACTCTTTTGTGTTGACAACATTGCTTTATGCAGTTCTTGTATTTGAAAGGAATTGATCCTTTTAAAGAAACACGGTGTATATTGTTCTCACAGTACTAGGTTCAGTGGTGTAAATAATAAATACCTTTTCTAAAAAAAAAAAAAGGAAAAAAGAAAAAGAAGAAACCTACATAGCCTTCCTAGCTCCATGTTTGTTCCTAGTAAATACATCACTCCACACTGCAACCACATTCCATTTTCTAAAAAGAAAATCTGCCCATGGCATCTTCTTCCTTAAAATCCTTTCGTGGCTTTCATCACCTACATTAGAGTTACAAGCATGACTACAGCAATGCTTTTTGATTTGGTACTTGCTGATTTCTCCTTTCTCTCCTATTTGCAATTTACACCCTGTTAATGAAAAAATTGTTCCCATTTCCTGCACTCACACACGCTCTCCTATGTTGTGGATTTTTTACTTTGACCAAAGGCTTGGAATGACCTCTTTATTTTTCTTCACCTACTCTTACTCATCATTTAAGACCCAAGTCAGACACCCTCTCCCACGGGAAGCCTCCTGTAAAACCAGTTGGGCTCAGTGCCTATCATCTGTGTTATCTGAACAATTACCATGCTGTATTTGTTTTTTTATTTTTATGCAACTCTTTCTCTCATTAGATTGGAACCTCCTCAAGGGCAGGAATCACACCTTACTCATTTTTTTCTTCCCCACAAAAAATACTTTAGTGTGTAGAAATGATTCCAGGGCTGAAAACGATAGCTATTCATTGAAATAAGATGGATAAAATTATTATCAATAATACTGGTTTTCTTTCTGCTGTATGGATATCTTGATGTAATTGAGTAAAAGAACGTCAATCAAACATGTACATTTTTTTTTTTTTTTTTTTTTTTTTTTTTTTTTTTTTTGAGACGGAGTCTCGCTCTGTCACCCAGGCTGGAGTGCAGTGGCCGGATCTCAGCTCACTGCAAGCTCCGCCTCCCGGGTTCACGCCATTCTCCTGCCTCAGCCTCCCGAGTAGCTGGGACTACAGGCGCCCGCCACCTCGCCCGGCTAGTTTTTTGTATTTTTTTAGTAGAGACGGGGTTTCACCGTGTTAACCAGGATGGTCTCGATCTCCTGACCTCGTGATCCGCCCGTCTCGGCCTCCCAAAGTGCTGGGATTACAGGCTTGAGCCACCGCGCCCGGCCAAACATGTACATTATTGTCTCTAATAATCCCCTTAGGAAAAAGTAACCTTCTTCCCAAAATAATAAGAATGGTAGACACCCTCCAGAAACTTTAACTTCAGCCAAATTCTTCTGCACCATACCAATTACTTTTAATGTCAGAAGCATGTAATTGACTTTATCCCAGGTTCTTACTTGAGAGTCTAGTGTAGGAGGTATATTACAAATACTTTTATTTAATAAATTAAGATGTTGTTATTGGGGCTATCATAGTTACTATTGAATAGTTTGAATGGCAGAGTATTATATAACAGTTACTACATTTTATTCTCCAATTAAAATTATAGATTTGCATGGAGAAATATGAACCATTAAATTCTTACTCCTAACCCAAATAATTAAATATTGCTAATAATTTAAGTGATACATTTTACACTATGGTTTTGAAATACACTTTTGGATATACTATTTCAGCTAAACTGAAGGTGGAATTTATCTAATCCATCTCATTCATGTATAGAAAAGGATATTGAGCCCCCAAGAAATTCATTAACTCATAATACATAATTGGTTAGTGCCCAAACTGGAAATAGAACTCAGGTTGGGATTCCCTCATCATACTGTACTGCCTCTTCCTTTGTTATTTAATAATACAATCTATGCATTTTTGGCCTAAACCTAAGCCTGCACTCACACAAACACATGCACAAACATACGCACATACACAGCCTACTACATGGAGTGATTAAATAATAGAATCCCTGTGTTGTCATTCCTACTTGGACCACTGAGTAATAGAAAAGGCCCAACTCGAAAATTAACTGAATCACTAAGAAGTGGTTACACAATGTTCTTCTCTGCTTTGTAGTTTCATTCCAGATTCTATGCAGGTATATGTAACAAAATGAAAGCCTGAAAAGTGATGTTTCTTCCATAGCATATATGAAATAAAACTCTTGGAGGAACAAGAAGATTCTAAAGTGCAAATACTAGTCACAAATATTTAAAATTGAATTAAGGTGTAAATAGGCCACTAGTCCATCTGTTGCAAAATAGCATTCTATTTAGATGTTGAATATAATTTCTAGAGCATTACATATACTCAGTATCCAATTCTGGTAATGAGACTCGGGTGATAGGGTTTACCTTTAGATCCATGTATAATGCAGTAATAAGAAACCTGCAGTTTTCTGTGTTCTGAATCTGATTTCTGAAACCAGCCTTTATCACTTTTTGCAAGACTGAAATCTGAGAGCAATTCTTTGGAATAAGGAAATGGGTCAAAGTCAACCGTTCCACTGATACTTAAGATGCCAGAAATCACTCATGAGTTTGTATCATTCAGTAGAGAAGAGAATTATTTTATGACACTTTATTTGAAACTACCTCAGCTTAACTAAATACTTTTTAAAAGATAAGAGTAATTATCTTTCATCATGTTTTAAAGTTTATAGCTGAATGACATGTAGATTGTTGCTGTATATTTCTAAAAGGCTAGTCTTACATTGCCTCCCTGATTTAATTGCAAATTTTTGATGGCAGAGAATGTATTCATTTGCCTTTCCGTTATTTTTAATTAATTAATTAATTAATTTATTTATTGAGACAGAGTCTCGCTCTGTAGCCCAGGCTGGAGTGCAGTGGCACAATCTCGACTCACTGCAAGCTCCGCCTCCCGGGTTCACGCCATTCTCCTGCCTCAGCCTCCGGAGTATCTGGGATTACAGGCGCCCACCACGACGCCCGGCTAATTTCTTGTATTTTTAGTAGAGATGGGGTTTCACCGTGTTAACCAGGATGGTCTCGATCTCCTGATCTCGGGATCCGCCCACCTCAGCCTCCCAAAGTGCTGGGATTACAGGTGTGAACCACCGCGTCCGGGTTGTCTTTCCGTTCTTAACATTTTAGCATATAACCTGGCATAAAAGTTTAATAGCTATTTTGAATTACATTAAATATGTACGTGTGTATATAAGGTAGGCATGCATGTATACATAAGTATATACACATATACGTTTATACATAAATATGCGTACATATGTGTGCAGGTATGTATACATGTGCCTGTGTGCATATACACATATATAAAATACACAATACCAAAATGCCTTATAATCTTAGGAAGAGAAACATCCACATGACAGCAATCTCCTCACTGTTTCTCCGTTTTAGGGTCCTCATTCCACACACAGCCTTATTCTCTCACAGCAGTCTTCCTTTATTGCAGCGCAATTGCACGGAAACCTGCCTCCCACAGCAACAGCCCCACCAAACTCCTAGGAAAAGGAAGACACGGCCGGGCGCGGTGGCTCAAGCCTGTAATCCCAGCACTTTGGGAGGCCGAGGTGGGTGGATCACGAGGTCAGGAGATCGAGACCATCCTGGCTAACACGTGAAACCCCGTCTCTACTAAAAAAATACAAAAATTAGCCGGGAGCGGTGGCGGGCGCCTGTAGTCCCAGCTACTCCGGAGGCTGAGGCAGGAGAATGGCGTGAACCCGGGAGGTGGAGCTTGCAGTGAGCTGAGATCCGGCCACTGCACTCCAGCCTGGGGGACAGAACGAGACTCCGTCTCAAAAAAAAAAAAAAAAAAGAAAAAAAAAAAGAAAAGGAAGACACATTTTTCCTACACCTATGTCCACAGGAAAACGACTTGACCTCTTAAATTTTATCATGCCTGATTTTCAGCTTATGGGGCAGAGAACTCGGCAAAATGAAAGCCATTTTTGCCAGACCTATACCTAATGAAATTCTATTATTTAAGCATATTTCATTATCCTAAAACAAACTACTCTTGTACACATCCCAAAACAGAACACAGAAATTTCTGCAGTTAAACATAGTTTCTAAATATAGCCCTTTTAAGCAATTATATTTTAAGTAAGAAAATGGTCTTTGACCAGTTTTCTAATTCTGGAGTTTGTTTTTCAAATGGATCTTAGGGGGTTGTGGAGTACATAGAATCGTTTGAATCAGGATTTGATAAAATGGGCAGAGTTCTGAAAACCTTCAGAATTTGTTTCAAATCCTACTTTCACTGTTCATCTAAATAACAGTTTTGACAGCCAGCTTTGTCTCTTGCTGTCAACCCCACCCTGCATCTCCCAGGAACCATGACAATAGTCAGGAAGTAATTCACTGGCATTTATTGAGGTCCCATTGTGTGAAAGGAATGTTACTAGGAACCTCACAGGAAACAGTCCATATGAGCCTCACCACTGAAGAGGTCTCTCAATTTAAGCAGTACTGCAAGACAAATATATTAATGAAATACGCACTGTATGACAGGATGAATACTGGAAAACATGCCCAAACACCTATATGCATAGAGATTTAACTAATAATGATAATCACTGTTTGGGTGCCTATAATTAGGATAAATAATTTTGCAAGACTCTGTAAATAATTGAATATTTAAAGGTGAGTAATCGAAGTACAGATAGAGTAAGTTACAGAAAAGGATATTTACTATAATATATAATTACTGTGATATAAAACATAGAAAAAATCTTACTAATTTTTTTTTTAACCATATGCTGTCATTTGTTTATGCAGTCGAACAAGAAAGAACTATAGAAAGTACCTATTTAATAGTATATACTTTGAGAGGCTGGGCCAGTTGGATCACCTGAGGTCAGGGGTTCGAGGCCATTTAATAGATAAGTAACAGCAATCAGAACATTCAATTAATCTAAATTTTATTTGGAGTAAATAAAATGCTATCTTGGTTTCTACAATAAACTAAGCTTTTAGAAATTCACCAAAGTAAAATTGGCTTATTTTATTTTCTTTCTTAATACTTTTTAAGTATATATTTATTATGGAGGTATTAACATTTAAATAAATGAGAATGGGAAGAATGCTGTAGTGTCAATCATGTAATTTTTATGAAATTATTCTGAAATTGTATGAGGGAAAGGAAATATGATCTAGCTGCTGGGGTTGCAAACAGCCCGTCACTGTTAGATAGCTGAAGTGCCACATCCTGCATCTTGTTAAATGTAACTCAATCATCTCTATTTCTGAAAGAAAGGTCTTTATTTTCATCCTGGCACGCTAGTTTTAAAGTAGACTGAAGCCTAAGTTTGTTTAAAGCTACAACATGATTATTGCTATAAAATAATTAGTGACATTCGAACCACTTTCTGATAGACTCAATTTAGTAAGAGACTAAGTGGATTTCTACATTTATTTAATTCATATTTGCAAGTACTGTTGAATACATTTGAAACAGTATTTTTGAGGGACTACAATAGGAATGAACTTTCAAAATTCTGGATAGTGTTATAAAACATGATTCTTCAAAGTCTACTGAATATGTCACACTACTTATTGCTAAAAAATCTAAGAATTTTGTCATGGATTGAGACTTATGCATAGGAATTGTAATTCTATTCAGATTATGGCAGTTATATTTTCATGCTTAACTTTATACTGTTTCTAGACTTCTGGAAATTATTATGAAAAAATAAATATGGACATGAATTATTTTGTAAATTTAGATATCTGTAAGAATTCATCTCATGAATTTAAATGATATTTTTGTGGGTGTCCATTTGCAGATCTGAGAAACTGTTAAAAGATAGTTGCATAACTGTAATCATTGTCATGTTTTTGCCAAGCTATTTTAACAATGATATCAAAGGTAAAGAGAGAATGTTCCTGTTGAAACTATTATAGTAAAAATTCCACCAGAATGGAAAATTAACTTATTTACCAGCCAATCAGGATTCCCCAGTGTTCTGAAAACAGCATGAAACAAAACTTGTTGAGTAGTTAAAATAGTAAAGAGTGCTATTGACCTATGAGATGTAATGACTTGAAATATAAATAGTAGCAGGAGATATTCCCATAATAATTGTACAGGTGTTTCACCTGTTGACCTTAACTTCTCTGCTTCCTAAAGTTAACTATGACACTTATCTGGGAAAATAATTTGCTCTGAAAAATAAATATTCACTAACTCATGCAGTTTGTAACTTAGGTTATTAAAACTCACTCACTGTTGAGGATTTAGTACTAGTAATGGGTCTTCTAATAATTTAAAGCTTGATTTACCATAAAAGATAACATTCTTTCTGTGCAAGCCACGAAAGATGGAGGATCTCAAATGCACATCTGGCCAAGTGAGTCACCAGCAATTTGTGAAGTGGTGAAATGTTGTTCTCTTTCAATTTGCAGCTGCCTGCAGTTGCAGGGCTGATTAGTAAAGGCAACCTCATACTTGTTAGTCTTAAGTCATGCTTTCTCTGCTTACTACTGCCCTCTCTAATCTTCACGTTTTAATACAGATGATCTGATTCTTCATGGTAAAACCTACTGCATTTGATATGTAAATTTAGCACATTTAAAATCTAACATGTAATACTTAAAGGGCAACGTTTCTTTCTTTCTTTCTTTCTTTTATTTTATTTGTTTTTTGAGACGGAGTCTCGCTCTGTCGCCCAGACTGGAGTGTGGTGGCGCGATCTCCACTCACTGCAAGCTCCGCCTCCTGGGTTCACGCCATTCTCCTGCCTCAGCCTCCAGTGTAGCTGGGACTACAGGCACCCGCCACCTCGCCCGGCTAATTTTTGTATTTTTAGTAGAGACGGGGTTTCACCGTGTTAGCCAGGATGGTCTCCATCTCCTGACCTCGTGATCCGCCCGTCTCGGCTTCCCAAAGTGCTGGGATTACAGGCGTGAGCCACCGCGCCCGGCCAAGGGCAACTTTTCAAGCCATAATATTAACAAAAGCCTAGATCCTCCTCTCTTTCATTTAGCCTTTGTGGTACCTATGGCAAGTGATTCTCAAGAAGTTGCCTCCTCTTTCTCCTAAAGGGCATTTCGGAATCACTAATTTTTCTCCTCAGTATCTACCTGATATCTTCATGCCCCATGTTCAATTCTGATGCCCAGAAGCTTACCCAAACTCTGTGACTGCAAAATCCGACTCCACAATGTCAGGGAGTGTGGGACCCCGGATGTCCTTGTATTTGGCAATAAAAAAAATATATCCCATTTGACAGCCATGATGGTGATCAACTGCTTTCTAGACAAAGAAACTGACATTTATATTATATTGCTACAAATTATGATCTTATGACTTAAATCCAGATGTTCTGTCTTACACAATACATAAATTTTCACAGTTGTGGTGCTTTATTTCTTGAGAGTTTCATAACTATCATTCTTAATTTTTAAATTAAAAAAATTGAGCATTACCATTTGGAAACACTACACATTTAGAAACACTGTAGAATACTCATTTTGATTATTATCTATAGGAGTAACATAATAATCATAGTAACTATGGTAAATCTGAAGAGGAGTCTTTAATCTCAAAAGAGATATATAATTGCATAAAAGTTAATAACAATGAAATTTTCTATGTTTTGAAGGATAAACTAAACATATTTTGTTTTGTGAACTATAATATACTTACTTTAGCAGTGTTTTAGAATTCTCTCTAATGCCATGGGCTACCTTCCAATACATGCTTAATATAAAAGCATGAACAACTAGTGCAATTATATCTACAAAGAGACTGGGTGTGTGGCTCACTCTTGTAATCCCAGCACTTGGGAGGCTGGGGCAGTTGGATCACCTGAGGTCAGGAGTTCGAGACCAGACTGACTAACATAGTGAAACCCCGTCCCTACTAAAAATAAAAAAAATTAGTTAGGCATGGTGGTGCACATCCCTGCTACTTGAGAGCCTGAGGCAGAATAATTGCCTAAACCTGGGAGGCAGAGGTTGCAGTGAGCCGAAATCATGCCATTGCATTCCAGCCTGGGCAACAAGAGTGAAACTCTGTCTCAGGAAAAAAAAAATATATATATATATATATATATAAATATATAAAATAACATATATATTATATCAACGATATATGATATAATATACAATTATATATTATATATACTACACATACTATATATTATATATATCATATAATATATAATATACAATATATAATGTATGATTGTATATTGTGTATTATATATTATATAAAATATAATATAGTATATAGTATATAATCTATATACACACAAATAAATTTCTACAAAACTGTTAAAAGTAGGAGATTTCTGAACATAGTATTTTAACTAGTATACATTTTCCTTGACTAATTAATTAATCCATTAATTAATAAGATAGGCATTACTCTGTGCCAAATTTTATGCTGAGCATTAAAAATAAAATAAGAAAAAAAAAGGCTTCTCTTCCCTTTGAATTTAGAGTCCACTGAAGAAATGTGATACAAAGCAATAAGTGCTATAATAGATAAATGCACTCAACACCATAGAAACATAGGAAGAAGGAGCTCCTAGAATACTTGAAAAATATTGTGATTATTATGCAAGCCTTTTTCAAAAGTATGTAAAGTAATCCTATATACTGAGTCCCTAATGCAAAATCTTATATCCTGAGTCGCTAATGCAAACTGTAGGCTGATTAGCTTTAGGAGAATACAATAGCCCTTAATCATGAGTAATCCAACAAAATATGTAGACAATCTGTCATCTGCTAGAGTCTTCTAGAAGAATATAGAAGGTGTTAATAGAAGGGATGAAAAACAACACAGGAATTAATGAAATGAGTATAACAGTATAGATGTATTAAAAAATTAAGCACATTATGCCAAAATAGATACAGGAAGATTTATAGATAGTTTATATAACTTGGGGCAGGGAAAAAAGAGATAAATTGGCATTAGCACGTTCATGACTAGGAATATACATTGCTATCCTAAAAAAATAACCTGTGATTAGTTTTGTAAGTCACAAAGACTGGTGCCTAAACATATCTCGAAATTTTGTTGAATGAATGGATAAATATAAAGGAAACAATGCAAGATATTTGATAAGTAAAATGTTTTCAATGTTTACCGGTTTTGAGAGTAGAGAAAGAGTATATTTAAAATTATTTCTCTAGAAACAAATTAAGTGCGCTGGATTGCACACTGTGGCAAGCACCTACCAAGTCATGTCAACAACCCAAGAAAGAGACTACCACATTAACTCGATTTGCTCAATTTCAGTTTTCCTATTTCCATAAGTGATTGCAATTTTGACTTACCAGAACAGAAAGAGGCTTCACAGCATCAATAAATGTGCAGTGAGTATTTAATAGATGAAATTAGACCACTAAAATATCAGATTATTATTTATTATTTTTAAAATTGACAATAAAATTGAATATATTAACTGTGTAGGACATATTGTTTTAAAGCATATATACAATGTGAAATGACTAAATCTAGCTAATTAGCATATGCATTTCCTCCCATAGTTACCACTTTTGTGGTGAGAACACTTTGCATTCACTCTCTTAGCATTTTTCTAAAATTCAATATATTGCAAACTACAGTTGCCGTGTTGTACCATTCTATCAAAAACATCAAATGTCATTTCAACAAAGTTACACAATGAGAACTACACTCATTGTCTGAAATAATAGTTTCAAAAAATAAATTAATTTGTTTTCCTCACGTATAATCAGCACATTATGGCAGTTCACAGATAAAGCTTTAGATGAGATGGCCAGGTGTATGTAAGAACACAATTGCATTGGGCAAACATCATTTTTGTCTCAAAAGGAAGATTATAAAATTTAATTAGATGTTTGGGGATGTTTAAAGTGCTTTAAGTCACCAAAGTTATGTATCAACTTTAAAAAATCAACCAAAGGAATACTCACATTGTCACTTAAGTCTTCAAGTCAAACTTTTTCAACTTGAATCTGTAATTTAAGAAGATTCAAAGTTAGATGTATTGGATGTTATTTCTGTTCTCCTTGATACAACAGGAAAAGGAAAATGAATTTATGTTGATTGATTTTCAAAGAGATTAGTTCTAAGGATATGCTCTAATAAAAAAGGGGATATTTAAAAACATATTATTGTCCATAATAAAAACATTGTTAACTAATAAACAAGGCATTTTCTAATCTCTTCCATAAGGTGACAGCTGCTTTTGTAGCCAAGGCAGTGAAATTAAACCTGGAATATAATGCTACTCTACACATTGGGGGGCGGGGAAAGCATAAACTGGATCAAATGATATTTTACACTTGAGACAATATGGAATAAAAATAATTGAAGTCATTTTTTTTCTAACTATTGCAACTTAGAGAAATCTGTGCCCTTAAAAAGCAGAATGCACTGTAGATTTTGAATCACCGTTTACCAAACAGTTGGTTTTGCCATTATAATAAACCCTTTTAAGGAGCTTTAATTCTAGGTTTCAGCATTCCTGTTCTTAATCCTTATCAGCTTCAAGTTCATTAAAAATATTTAAAACAAAGAAAAAAGGCCTCTTCCTAGGCTATAGAGATTGTAATAAACTTACATCTGAGGTGCAACATTCTTTTTCAGTGGATAACAAAGGGAAACTCTATGCATCTGCTTTGCGTGACTCAGATGTAAAGTAATCCTTTCAACCATATTGCTTAGTCTCTTCACTTTGTTTATTTAGTGTAGACCTACTTATTTATTTATTCAGTGAAAAGGTGTGTGTATGCCTTCACTGAAAGCGAATAACTAATAACTTAATATCCTGAAACACCCGATAGCCAACCTGCTCATTTCATTTGTATTCCACAGATGCCTCATTTTTTCCTCCTCACTGCCTAGCCTGTACTGATCAGTATTAACAATGGGATTTTTGTCTCACTTGAAAACTTTCTTGTTCCATTTGAGTAGAGGTGGAGACTCTCACTCAAAAAAAAAAAAAAAAAAAAAAAAGAAAAGAAAAGAAAAAGAAAAAAAAAACAGGTATTTTCAGTGTTTCCCTGCTTTTAATATATTAATATTCAGGAACACTGCATTCATACTTCAGATAATCTCACAAAGTAGCTGTAGTGATGACAAGATCCTTAAGCAGATAGAAATGGCAAAGAGAAAATGCTACTTTCAAACATTCTGAAATGTTAAAAATTTAAGAAGACAAAAGAAAAGAGAGACCATAGAAATGATACATCATTCCTATAACTGGATTTTAGCTACATTTGGCAAGTGGGATACTAACCATAACTTAGGAAATTTTATGCATCCCTTCTCTTGTCACTCTCTTTCATCCCCCACTCAAACTTACTAACCTAATAAAGTTCACCTACCGGCTCCATTACTCAAACTCTCAGGGAAAGGACAGTTTACCACTAGAAGACTTTCTCTGTAATTTCTGATAACCTAAATTGTCTAGGATTTTCTTCAAATCTACCGTCATCATCAATGACTATTTGAACAGTTTTTGTTCTCCTTCTATATTGTTTTAATGTTAAGACTTATCACATCAATTCATTTGAAAAACAAGGAATATTTTTATGTTCTGAGTCCCTATTTACCTTAAAGTATTATAAACATTAATATTGCAAAAGAAAACAGGAAAACACAAAACTTTTTTTTTTTTTTTTTTCTCCAAACTGTTACAAATTCAGTCCAGGAGAAGTAAGAGCTTCTTTTACTGAAATCACTATTCATGATGAGGGTGGATCGGGGCACGGGGGGTGGGAGAGTCAAAGGGAGAGAGAAGAGTTAATGCTTCCCTAGAGATTGAATTCTCTTTGCATTTTATCAATTCCTTCTCTCAACTCCTGCTTTCACATGTTGCTTATACTGAAAGCATTCATAAGGGTCAGATTCTAAAAGTTTAACTTAATTTCTTAAACATTGCTTTTAACCTCCACCCCCAGTTTCCAGCAACAACTGTAATAGTTCCTAAATCACTATCATTTTTGGCTAGAATGAATAATAATACATCAACTATTTAGTTTCCCCAATTAATAGAGTGTCTTCTGATCGTCTAAAGAATTTTTTCACCCACACAATTCTTTTTTAGAAAAAAAAGGTTCAAATTTCTTGTATAGAAAAACCCTCATTAAAAATGAATTTCCAACATCAGAAGTCAGAGCAAGGCAAATGTTTGACTATGACATTTGCTGAAATTCTGTTGATCGTAAGCCTTTTTCAAATATGAATGAAGCATTCCTTGAAGATAAAAACGGAAATAACAGATGTTGATTGAAAAATAATATGTTTTTTACATGTCTCAATTGAAAAACACCTTGCCAAGAACACTAAAATTTGTGTTTTTAGTACTGGTTTCCTCTTTGGTGTTATTTCTTAGAAGAACAGATTAACTAACTCATTTAAAAATTCCTAATTTAGTAATTTCCTTTAAAGAGGTCATCTGCTTCTGAGAGTGGCACACTTTTGGGGATTTCCTATATCTGATCACAATAAAATGGGTGGGGAAGGTGAACTGCAGAAAGAGCTGAGATTATTTAATCAAGTGCATCGTAATTTCAGATACATTTTGTCCACTAAATCTTTGAAATACATCTAAAATACAATTTCTCCTTATATTCTTTTATGCACAAATACAGCTAGTATTTCTACCTAACCATTCACAGAGAGATCAGGGTATGTGTAACCTAGGAAAGTACTTAGACGACTATCTCACAAATTAGGAAACAATGCTGCTCTTAAATTACAGTGTTTATTATTATCCAAATGTGTTTCAATAATAGCAAAACATAGAGAGTGAACATTTTAAAATTATACCCATTGGTTTCATCCAATTCTTGAAAAGATAAAAAATACATAGCCAATGTGTAAATACTTTAATATGTATCTTCTATGACTACAGAGGTCTTTACTGAAAAACAAGTTAACTATCCTGTTGTGAAGCGGGAAGTATTGTTCCTCTAGAAGATCAAGCACACCATCCAGAAAGTTGCCACTGTCAAAAATTTTAGCACTCTTTCTCAATACAGAGGGAGGTGAGGTTAAAAACTACTGATTTATTTGACAGAAAAGTATACAACGGCATGATCATCCTATTAAGCAACTGCTCAAATTTAACTCCATGGCAGAAGTTAATCATATTTGAAAACTCGAATTGTTAGAACATATTAGACACTCAGTTACAAATACAGTTAAATATAGTACATGATGTAAATTGTGGGTTAGAAAATAATTGAAAATAGGCTACTTCGGGGAAGAAATAAATAAGAATATTTCACTTATACCTTAAATAAAATTCAATGTTAAAAGGCCAATATAAGTCCGGTCACAGTGACTCATGCCTGTAGTCCCAGAACTTTGGGAGGCTGAGGCGGGTGGATCACTTGAGTTCAGGAGTTTGAGACTAACCTGGCCAGCCTGACCAACGTGGTGAAACCCTGTCTCTACTAAAAATACAATTAGCTGTACAATTAGCTGGGTGTGGTGGTGGGCACCTGTAATCCCAGCTACTCGGGAGGCTGAGGCAGGAGAATCACTTGAAACCGGGAGGTGAAGATTGTAGTGAGTCAAGATCGTGCCACTGTACTCCAGCCTGGGCAACGAGAGCAAAACTCTGTTTCAAAAAAATGAAAAAAAAAAGCCAATGTAATATAATATTTGTGACTTTTAAAAAGTAGTAAGTGATACAGTAAAATAAAATCAATAGTTATGGTGTCAAATACAGCAGGTTTTCTAATTTCAGAATTTAGGCCACAGATTCTCAGAGCAAGGAGTGATCTGGCCGGGCACAGTGGCATACGTCTGTAATCCTAGCACTTTGGGAGGCCAAGGCAGGCAGATTGCCTGAGTTCAGAAGTTCAAGAACAGCCTGGGCAACATGGTGCAACCTCGTCTCTACTAAAATACAAAAAATTAGCTGGACGTGGCAGCGTGCACCTGTAATCCCAGCTACTTGGGAGGCTGAGACAGGAGAATTGCTTGAACCTGGGAGGCGGAGGTTGCAGTGAGCCAAGATCATGCCACTGCACTCCAACCTGGGTGACAGAGCGAGACTCCATCTCAAAAAAAAAAAAAAAAAAAAAAAAAAAAAAAAAGGAAAAAAGAAAAAAAAAAAAAGGACTGATCTTTGGAGGAGTGGATTAAAATCTTCAGTGTACACATGCAGTCAGATTCCGATAGATTCTGATACCTCACATCCAGGTCTACCCATATCTTGCTTCTACTTTAGTTGAGAAATAGGTTGAAGTTTGATTATCCTCAGGTGTTTGGGGATATTAAAAAAAATTTAAATACAATTTTATTCAACTCTGAGCAAATTCGAATGAGAAGGCAGTAGAAATATAATATTCTAAATGCTTTTGTGAGTATTTTTCAGGCATTTACTTTCTTCTTTCATTTTTAATTTAACATTTGAATTATCTGTGTGTGGCCGGACATTTCTAATATTTTACAATTTAATCTGTCTAGGACAGTTAGTTTGCCTGAAGAATTTACTATTTTTACATTTCTTAAATAAAAAATCTGCAGAAAAGCAAATGTAAATGCAAACTCATGAAACTTTTAAACATCTGGAAAAACACGAAGATCATAAATAATTTGGAGGGTAAGAAAAATATCAAATATAAAGAATCAAGGCCGGGCGCGGTGGCTCAAGCCTGTAATCCCAGCACTTTGGGAGGCCGAGACGGGCGGATGACGAGGTCAGGAGATCGAGACCATCCTGGCTAACACGGTGAAACCCCGTCTCTACTAAAAAATACAAAAAACTAGCCGGGCGCGGTGGCGGGCGCCTGTAGTCCCAGCTACTCGGGAGGCTGAGGCAGGAGAATGGCGGGAACCCGGGAGGCGGAGCTTGCAGTGAGCTGAGATCCGGCCACTGCACTCCAGCCTGGGCGGCAGAGCGAGACTCCGTCTCAAAAAAAAAAAAAAAAAATCAGATTACAGTTTATAAAAATAGTGTATATGTGGAGGTGTCTGTGCTACCAACTTCCATGCATCAACATTGATTTAAATTTTTCATTTTCTGAAGTGAAATAACTCTGTCCTGATTTTGTGGTTCAAAATCCAGATTTTATGTTTTTCTTCCCCCATGTAGCCATTTTTGACCCTCTTTTATCTAAATTTACAGCCTTTTGTTTTACTTGGAGCATATCAAAATATTTCAGGATTAGACATTACAGGGGTGAAATTGATACACTTATAAATTTTTTTATCCTGTTTAGTTTTGACAAAATAACTTGCTCTTCTATTCTAGAAAACAAGAGTAAACATATAAAAATATTTTAAAGATATAAAATATATACTAATAAAAATGGTAAAACTATTTAAAGCATTTAAACTAATTATATGTGAGATTTCAATAGGATAGTTCATTAGTCCAATCCTTGAAATAATCCCAAAGCGACATGAATTCCTCTGCAGAATGAATGTCTATAGAGAGTAATCCATGGAAGACAGACAAGCCTCTTGTCATCTGTAGCCTTAATCCATTGCCTAGAGCATGAAAAGTGCCCAGGATAACAAGTGTGGGAATCAGTAAAATCAACATTATTTTTGGATTTTATTTTCTTAACAATACTGGCTGATCAATAGGCTTGCGGAAACTGACAAATACAATAAGATCTGTTTGATGAGTCAATCTAGTGAAGTAGAGATAATTCCTCCTCCCTTTTCCTCATTCTCCCCCTCTTTAAATCCTCCTGGTCCTCTTCCTCCTTCTCCACCTACATTCACACAAGCCACACATTCAAAGGCAGAGAGAGAGAGAGAGAGAGAGAGAGAGAGAGAGAGAGAGAGAGAGAGAGAGAGAGAGCTGTGCTTTCTCTGTTGGTCTGTAGACATTAAGTAATGAAAGCTGTAGTGACAATGCTTAGATCATTTACTTAAGAATACTAAGCCACTTTCAGTAGGTGTTTATGTTTTTAATTGTAAGACTCACTCTCTCCCTTCAGTCAAGAAGTTTCCATACTATTGAAGATGAGTCTCTGGATTCCAAGTGCTGTATGTGGAGGTGGGGGGTGGGGAGCGATGGTAGGAGAGGGTAGGGCAGAATCAGTTGGGGAATAAAGGAGAGAAAGTTCTGTTCTGTTAACTTTTTTGTACATCCCCTAAAGATTCCTATAAAAATATCAGCTTTGAGTAAAACTGAACCAAAAATAAGAGAGAAAACTGAGAGGCCACAGACAACTACTTGTTTCAGAAGGAAGAACTAATGGTGTTCGTATGACTGCCTGAACACATGCCTATGCGAACCACAGAAAATTTAGTAACCCTTCAGCAGCTCATGAAGACACAGAGATATTCTTTTCATGTTACTCCTTGACACTCAGCAGGGACTTTTGTGAACTTTGTCATCTTCCGCTGCCCTTTAAACCAAAACTAGGGAAGTGTCTTTAATTAATGAGATGTGATGCATTAAAAATGTTAGCCAGAGCATTCCAGAAGCTGGAAAACCATAGATGTTTTTAAATTCTGAGTATCCTTTTGAGAATCCCTCGTTGTAATTTATAATTCTCAGAGGACCTATATTTGTCTTGAACTGATTGTTGGAATGGGCTTTACTAGGAATTTCTTCCCTGAAATTGCAGTGGGACAGAGGAGGGGGGTGGTTGAGCCCAGGGGGTTTGTTGGGAGGCGGGAATGATCTCTAACAAGGCTTTAAAACCTTCAGTGGTTAAAGTTGTATTGATGAGGATATATAGACACACACACACACACACACACACACAAAATGCACAAGTTCAACAGGATTGTATAATGAGCATGAATTGTAAATTTTGTAGGTAGCAGAATTCAGATTTTTTAAATCAAAATTGCACCCAAAAATGGCTATAAAACAACGCTTGCCTTGGGAAGTAAATTTATAGCTACATGCCTTTCACAGGCACGCCGGAGGGTTCTGCTCCCGGCTCTAATCTCTACGAGATGTTTTTTGCATGTGTTGTGTGACAGGAGGGAAGGGGAGTGGGTTGAGCTCGCCTGTTCTCCCATTGTCAGCCAGTCTAGTGAGTGTTGGGGAAACCTGTCTGTGGGATCTTGTGTCATCTCCCCCTACATGCGTACAGGAAAAGTCCGCGCTGCTCACGGTTTCTCTCTCTCTCTCTCTCTCTCTCTCTCTCTCTCTGTCTCTCTCTCTCTCTCTCTCTCTCTCTCTCTCTCTCTCTCTCTCTCTCTCTCTCTGTTTCCCTTTCATTCTGCTTCCCCGGAGCCGAATGAAGCAGGGAGCAGGATTAGAGTCTGCCACCGGCTATCAGAGGAGCTTAGATAAAAGGAACTGCTTCTTAAGCACCACTGCAGCAGACCTTGTTAATTTTTTTTTTTTTTTTTCTTTCCACACAACAGTTGTGCCTCATTATCCGGTGCCTGGCTCGGAATTTTTTTTTTTTTTTTTTTTTTTTTTTTCCTTTTTGGAGGGTTTGAAGTTTCTGTGCTTCAGTGACTGTTACAGAAGAAGAGGTGTTAGTGTTGCCATGAGGTCTTGATTGTCTGCATTTATGAATGAAACTGACCTAAATCACCTGTTACCTCCAGTTTCCAGATTGTTTGAACTTCTTTGGCCGCACAATACAGGAAGGAAGACTAAAGAAGCAAAGGGACCTACAGCGTCTGCAGCATGGGCTGGTTAACTAGGATTGTCTGTCTTTTCTGGGGAGTATTACTTACAGCAAGAGCAAACTATCAAAATGGGAAGAATAATGTGCCAAGGCTGAAATTATCCTACAAAGGTAAATCTTATTTTTCTTTTATTTGGTTATCTTTGTAATAACCCCCCCCCCCCCTTAATTCCTTGAACTCCCTCCCAACCCCAAATCATCAAACCTTTAGTTTAACCCGGTAAACCTATGTGATTATGTGTATCTTTCTTTGATACTTTAAACCCTTTTTGTAAAAAGCATGTCTTCTGTTTGATATATGACAATTTAAATGCAAACAAAGAACATTTAATCACATTTGCCGAAAAGAGCTGTATGCCTGGTACACGCTGATCTGTATATCTTATTATCCTATCTTATGCCTGTTAATTTTTCCGACTTTAATTCTATTAAAATATTTTCTTAAAAATAGAAATGCAAAAATGGTCTCTTTGTAGATGTGCATGCCTTACCTATAATTACTATGATGAATTGCATTTTCTTAGTTTTAGACACGAAATGGTTAATCGTCATCATGAATATTCAGTTTGTTCAAATCTGACAATCAGATGCTTAACATAAGCAGTAGATCATGGTTTGCCAAGAGAACATAAACTGGATGGAACAGACTAGTTTTTCCACAGCGTGTTATGATTGTACAAAAGACTGTATTTGACTAATTATGTAAAGCTAAAGTCTTTGAAATATTATGTTATTTAATTCTATATGTACTTCAATAAGAACTGCAGATGCATTACTATCTACTTGCATAGGTAGTTGTGTAAACTTCTCTTTTAAAAACTATAAATTTAAGAGAGAAAAAAGAGCTTTATCATTAGTGCTTTATTTGGTTACAATTTAATGTATGTGTTTATTTTAATGAGGATTTTTAATATTTGTTCTACATTTGCTTAGATAGATCTTATAGATAGATGATGTGTAAAGTAATGCTAAAGTAGATCCCAAAATGATATGCATAAATTTAATCGCAGTAAATCTTTCTATAACTCAGGTATTATTAAAATGGAGTTAAAGATTAAACTGCTTTAACTCAAGTAGTTTTACTCCCTAAGGTGTTGATTTCTTATGATTCTCAGATTTCTAAAATTGGGAGTGGAGCAGTGAGAAGCTCTAATTAAGCTTACTTTTTAGCCTATAAGTTAAAAGAAAAATTATTGAAGGTATTTGTAGAGATGTCTGTCTACTCTACCTTGCCCTTATGCCAGAAAACATATTACTTAATTCTCATATGATGGGGAACATCTTTTTCTGAATGCCCTAGTGTGAATGAGGATCTCAAATCAGAAAGAGAGATGTAATTTTCACACTTTGAATTAGAAAATTAAACACCTAGTAATGTGTTTGTTTGGACTTAGTGCTCGTTAGATAAAATTCATTGAATTAGAATATTTATTTACTTTTTGGTGTAATGTTTTCCTGAGTATCAAGTTGGGAATAGAGACTTAAACATCAACAAACAGAAGTGCAATTGTACTTATGTAAGTTTTAAAAAATCATATAGCATTAATTATTTAATTAATTTAGTAACTGTCTTTAAATTATCTCCATAGTATATGATATTATGGTGTCTGTGTTTTTATCAGTTTTGCTTTCTGTTTTCACTCCTTGACAAGATGACATCAAATAAGTCTAAGTTGATGGTCCACTTTATCCAAGTTTATGTTCCCTATGAGTAAGTTTTACATGCAACTTTAGTTCTCAAAGATGTGACTGGCTATTTGTAATACTTTTGGTTTAACAGCTTAAAATCATGAAATATATTTTAAAAATCTAGGTTTGAATATATCTAAATGCGAAATACATTTTGAAAGAAAATAAAAATAGGGAATTAAACTTTTTTATTTGGCAAGAATTTTATTTCCATGGTAATAGGTTACTCTCCATGATAGAGGAGGCGCTTGTTCTTGCTGTACGTTAAAAAGACTGCATTTAATTTGAATATCCTTTGTTGTGCACATATGCTTTAAACCTGTCTGATGAAGCAAGCAGTATTTATTAGCAAGGTGTATATGTTTGATACTGTCTTTATAAGCCTTGTTTTAGTGGTGGCACCCATTAGAAGTATTCTGCTTTCCTTTAAGTAAAAACTGCTCTACAGCTACATAACAATTCCACTGATACACCTAGAGCTTAATAATTTGCTAAAATAAACTGTGAAATGAACAACAGCAAGAAGAATAAAAGGGATGGCCCGGGGAATCTTTTTTTCTGTTATTTTATTAATCTGTCATTACCTTTTTTCTCTACATGTACATTTGTTTGGCCAAAGCAAGTATGTGGTAGCCAATTGCCAGTACTTTGTTTCTAAAGTACAATAGAGATTTTTTTTTAAGCTACTTCTTGTTTCTCCTTAATTAGATGTCAAACACAGTTAAAACATCCACTGCATTGCCCTTAAAAATATTCCAGCATGATTCATGAAGAGTTAAATCCCTGCCAACCTTAATTTCCCATGGTCACTTGTTTTCAAAGATCCACCATTAACTCTGTCATTGCTCAGGTTGCCAAGATGAAGTTTCAGGCAATCACTGTGCTTAGTTTCTACTTGTCATTTTTGCCTGGTAGGAGATGAAAGAGACTTGATATGTTAAAAAGAAGTAAAAACAGGAAGGTGGCTTTTGTAGCGGGTGTACATATCTAATAAGATACCTCTTTACTTTCTAGGAAAAAGGAATTGAATAGATGTGTTCAGGACCATCTGGAGAAGTGATAATATTAGAAAAATGGGGTATGCTGGCTTTTCCTCTGCACCAATCTGATTTAGAATCCTTATGGGGGAAGAAAATGTGAGAACTCTGTAAATCTCAGCAGTTACATGGAAATTATCCTTAAGAAACATTTACTCAGAAATACTTTTGTCATCTTTAAATATATGTAATATAGCTAAATGATAAAATCCTTCTTTTAAAAAGTGGTCCATGCTTAAGTGTTTATTTCTTCTACAAAACTAGTCAAATTTCACTTTTCTCATGAAATACAGGAAAATTATATAATCTTCCACTTGGGATATGTGATACAATGAAGTCTTCAGAAAAACCTGCATGAATCACAAGAAAATAATTAGGGTTTGGGTTTTAAACAAATGACAAATGTTCCATCATCCAATGTAATGGGCTATTCCAGGACACTGTGTGCTTCAGTTTTGGTAGAAATCAAAGACACATGCATGTCTCAATGTGATGGTGATGCTGTGAATCCAAAGGTTAAATCAATGATTTTAACCTTAACTTCATAGGAAGGACTTAGTAAATAGAACTTTAAAAAGTGGTAGACATTCTGAAGGCTTCCTTTTTTCTATTTTCTAAAGTTTTTTTTTCTTTTTTTCAGTCAAGGTGTTATTATAAGAATGACGTTATCAATTAAATAAAAATTCTCATGTATATTTGTGACAAGAGAAGATCATTTTATTTAGTTAAAATTTCTGAAGTAAAATTTGCAAAAGTTCTTTACCTTTTGTTCAATAAATTACAATTAGTTCAAAAGTTAATTAATATGAATAATGATTTTCTAATTAAACTTTTTGTCTTTCCTTTAAGATTTTCTTTACTTTCACCAGAGCAGTATTTGTGTGTGTGTGTGTTTGTGTGTGTGTGTATACACCAATACATTTATGTGTACACATAGGTATACATATACATATATTTCAATACATAGGAAATATAACTTCATTTTATAATTTTATAATTCAGAAAATAACTTCATTTTATAATTGTGAAAATAACCTCAGCAATCTACAAGTTGTGAATCACAATACAATTCTTCATAAATAAAATTATCGGTTTAAAATGACATTGATATTTTAAATTATATATACCTGCGTGTATATATATAAAATAATAGAGGGGGTATTGTCTTTTGTGTCCCATGAAAAGTTTTCATGGATGTCTTGAACATTCACATAACAGTATAAGATAGAGTTAGTCTTACCCTAAAAATCTCCTCACAGCTAAAATCAAATATTTTTAGGAAAGAGAAGAGATGTGAGAGTTGGGGGGGAAGACACACCCACACACTCACATACATACGTACACACATGCATAGAGCGATGAAGTTATCAATTATTTGCAATGACTTTTCTCAAATACTCACTGTATATTTGTCACCAGGACTTTGGATGACGTTTTCTTCACAAATTCTATTAACCTTATAAATCATATTTTGATTCTGAAATCTTGAATTTAAACACACTGAAAACTAGAACTTTTTATTCATCTATACAACAAGTATACCCTGGCAAAATAATGTAAAATGAACATAAAATAAAACAGTCACACGTCTTGTGATACAATGCTGGTCAGATCAGATGAGGGCTAATACAAATCTCCAATTTGTGGATACTCTGCTTAAAGCTGCCAACCTGATTGACCTTTGAAAGAATTTATACAGTGTAGACTTTAGCAATCAATAAAATAAGAAAATAACTGAGACTGCAACACAAATTCATATAAGCCTCTAACTCACCAGCTTTAACAATGATATTCAGTCATTAACAGCTTAAATAAATATGGATACTGAATAGACAATTTTCCCGATTCTAACTTTTTAGGGTTTAGGGTTTATTTCTCTTCATATGAGTGATTTCTAGAGTTCTACGATTGTCAGTGACATGAAATACATAGTTTGCTAAAATATTAGCAAACTAAACAGATATATTGATCTGCAATATCTAATTTTCCTTTATTTTCTGATTTTAATTATTATATAAATCATATATTATAATTTGGGGTCAATTATACTTCTGTAGTAAAGATTTAATGTATCTCAAGGATCTTTCAGGAATAAGTTTAATTAGAATTAATTAATATGATTGCATATGTTCCTAGTAATAAAAATTAATGTTAAATTGTTGTTATGGAGGATATTATGCTCAATGTGAATATATAATTGTATAGGGCATTAAATTTTCTATCATGTTTTAAGGTTTGCATTTTAAGAAACTTGTATTTTAAAGTTATTGTGAATTTTAAGTTGTCTGTAAGAAATTGTGTGGTTTAACTTATCCCAATTTTTCTCATTTTAACTCCAGTGACACACCTTTGTATCATAGCTCCAAAAGTCAAAATACCACACCTTCACAAGCTTTGAAGAATTTCAAAATCTAAAGTCAGGATTATTCTGAATAATGTTTAACTTGAATTTTTACAAAATCTTCCAAAATGATCAATACTAATATAAATTTTGAATTGATCATTATCCAACAACTTTTATTTACAAAGTCATGATATTACAGAGTTACATATTAATCGACTAAGATATTGCTCTTGTCAAACCTTTGTGATAAAGTAATATGTGATAAATAATTCATTGCTGCAATGTTATAGAGGCAAACTCTCCAACACTCATGACAGTATGGAAATAAGTTTTGGACATGTAGTGAAGGTTTATTTTAAAAAGACCAACAGTTGTAAACATACATTAGAACAAGTGTGAATCTTGGGATGGCTTTTACCTCTCATGATTTCTAAGGTACTATATAAAGGAATTATCATGATTTGCAGTTCTGTGCTTCCACTAATAGGTGGCACTAGCAATTTGTGACAACTCTTTCATTAATTTGGAAATGGGCAGGCTACTAGGGTAAATATGCACAGAATAAGGTGTGCAGACCAAGTTCGGAAAAATTGGTGTAATAGTCATGAAATTTAACATTCACAAAAAGAAGCATTAGTTAAAATGAAATTTGCTAAAGATATTGATGTGCTATTTGCTTGCATTTATTTGTACATTTTGATCCTGAAAAACTAAAATTTCTAAGTAAAAAGCAAATACATATATTTTAACTTAAATAAGACTTGATATGTGAAATTAATCTGTAAAAAGTAAAAGAAAATAGTGAATGAAACAATGGTACTAAACAATTAGAATGATGGAAGCAGAGATTCATGTGCCTGTATATATTAAATATTATATATTATATGATGTGTGCTTACAAGAATGAAGTAGCCTGCCTGTGGCCCATTATTACAACCGTTTATGATTGGAGAGTAGGTAGTTGAAAAGGTAAAATAATGTTAAGAAAATTACATTTGGTATGTTTTTAAAAGACTGACTCCTTTTAATTTGTAGGTTCTTTAACATAGTTAATTAAACATATAGAAGAATCAATAAATTCTGTCTGACACAAATAAGTATGAATGTCTCCAGCTACTATCTCCCACTATTGCCAAGACATAAACATCAGTATAAATAGGCAATCCACACACTATTTCCAAACAGTAACAAAGCTGGAGTCTGTCAAACCCAGGATAAGAAAATACACAATTTATACTTGAATTGGGGAATGAAGATAAGCAAAAATAAAATTCTGTTGATAAATATGAAGAATAGTTTGGTCTTAGTAGTTTTTACAAGCTTAGGGTAAAACTTAAAGGAACCACACATTTTAAGGAATCTTGTCATCTCCTGAATGAGTCATTAAACCTGCATTTCTAGGTTTCTCTTACTTGGAGAAATGTGGCGTGGGAAACTATGTTGACCAAAACTTACAGTAACTTAAAGTGTTGCAGCAATCATAAACATGTCTTTAGATAAAATATAACATGACCCACTTGAGGCTTCATCAGCAAGCCAAATGAAGCTTCATTCTATTGAATACGTCAATTGACTCACTCAGTCTGTGAAACTACTTATGTGAATCATCTTCTTGTACCAGATTCTAAGGTTCTTAAGGCTGGATATGTATTATTTTTCATCTTTATATTCTCAATGGCTAGCACGGAATTATTCATTGTTGAATGATTTTGTGCTTTATTTGGCACACCTTTTAAAAATTAACAAATAATATGTCTGTTAATAAAACAAAATTATTTCTGGAGATAATAACAATGAAAATTTATAATAAATCAATACATTATGAAAGAATTGTGCACTATAATATACAGTAGAGAAAGTAAGTTTAGTGTTAGGTGCCAGGGCAGGAGGATATCAGTCAAGGCATTTAAGAGTGCACAAAGGACTGTGAGAGTAAGACTATCTCCATAAACAGTATCTCCTTCTGAACCAGGCCTATTCCAGAACTGAATCAGAAAGTATCCAGGTCATATTTGGTAGTCTGCAGCTAAGGGATAGGAAACATACAATAAATACATTGGAAGGCTCTAGGAATCAGGAACCATGTTGAGGAATTATTGTTTCCTTTGGATAAAAACCCTGATTTTCCTTATCTTCTTATCAGATCACAATATATACAGCCATAAAAGAAAGTGAGGTTTCTACTCTAAAACCCAGTAGTAGCTAAACATAAGTGAAAGCATCCCCTTCTCAGTCTCATTGTATCTGGATGTTTGTGTAGATCAAATCAGTTCTACCAAATGAAGTTGTAAGTGTAATCCTTGAGTAATTTCAATTGGTTCTTTTTCATTGGCCATGCTTTTAGGAGAATCCAGACATGGCTCTCTGACAGCTTGCTGAGATTTAGCAATTCAGAGCCTTTCTTGCTTCCCCTCCTACACTTGTCAAGAGCAACAGTTGTTCATTGCTCCCTGAGCTACATCTCCAAGTCATCCTTTTTCTTCCCTTGGCCTTGCGTTCCACAGCCTCAGAGTATGATCCACTTCCATCCTCAGACTTGCTCAAGAGAGTAGATATGATAGGAAACACCATGGAAATCTTTGCTGAAGTGTGAATATGAAAAATATATGTTGAATTATTTGTTTAAGATACTGATTGACAGGGTGGGAGAGGATAGTAGGCTAATTTCCTCAGGCCACTTATATATAGATCTGTAGATTGGTATTTAAAATAAAATGAACTTAAAATGTTCATTAGAAAATTCTTTATATATATATGTATACATATATATAGTCATTGTGACATGGTAGAAATATTGCCAGGAAAGGACAATGGGACAACTACTAATAGCACTATTATTACGTACAAATCATAGTTATTAAGCGGTACTGAAAAATGATTGATACGTAATCCAAACTCTTAGAAATATATTTGGGCATTGCTAAAACAAAGTTGTTTATACCTGAGGTCAAATCAAACTGTCAAAGTGCTTATGAATCTTCATAATATGGGTCAGAAATTTTGTTTTGTTTTAACCTCTAAATTTGAATTTCAAGAGAATAAATGCTATTTTGTTGTTACTATCCTTTAAGAATTAGCTTAAATGAAAGTATGTTTTCATAAGTTCTGCAAACTTTATTTACAAAAGCACCATTACTAATTATTTCTTACTTGTGTTTTTGTGTAAAATAGACACATAAAGCCACATAACTCATCTGTCAGATTCCTTTATGAATAGATTCTTGGATAAATAAAGTTAATATAGTAGAATTTTTGAGAAACGTGATATCACATCTACCTAAAGATTTTAGGGTGGCTTTTAAAAATAGGACACAAAGGAGGTGGGCCTTGAATGATAGGAGAAATATGAGAAGGTAAAAGTAGAGAAGAATGGTAACTACTGTATCAGAAACTATTTCTTTGTGATTTGATTTTATTTTTAGGAAAACAGCAATATATTTAAAATAATTTATATAACTTAGAGCTGCAGCATAGCAGGCTAGGAACTTCATAGAATTGATACGTGCTTGTCTATGTTTGACTGACAGTGAGATCAGGAGGGACAAGTGACACATACTTGTGAGGACCTTCTAGAGTGGTCAGTCAGTTGGACTTCTCTATTTCTTTTTTGGAATTTATCTATAAAATACAGAAGCAAAGTTATTTCTAACCAAAGGGAAAAAGAAAAGAATGTTGATTTTGATTATCTGATGTAGAAAACACTTTTATTATCAGTTTTTAAAACTATAACATAAAATGATTTATAATGATGGTTTCTTTGTGTTTTTTGAATTAACTCTTATTATTTCTGCTTTCCTTATTATTTCTTTCTTTCTTTATTCTTTTTTTTTCTTTTTCCTGCCAGAGTTTCTCTCTTGTCACCCAGGCTGCAGTGCAATGGCATGATCTCTGCTCACTGCAACCTCCGCCTCCCAGGTTTAAGTGATTCTCTTGCCTCAGTCTCCTGAGTAGCTGGGATTATGGGCATGTACCACCATTCCTGTCTAATTTTGTAATATTTTTTATTTATTTTATTTTATTTTATTTTTTTTAGTAGAGACAGTGTTTCACCATGTTGGCCAGGCTGGTCTCGAACTCCTGACCTCAGGTGATCTGCCCACCTTGGTCTCCCAAAGTGCTGGGATTACAGGCATGAGTCACCGCCCCCAGCCCCTTACTATTTCTTTAATTCAACAGGTTGTGAATAAAGTATTCACAACAAGTCTGGGAATATTTGATAATATGTATTAGATGATGTTGTAGGTTCATGGTACCTGGCAACACAGAAAAAAAGTCACTTCTGGAATTTTGTTCAAAAGAGTATAATTCCTAGTACTTGAATAATTGTATATCGATAAAGAAATAAATAAATTCATGGGTTTATATTTAGTGTATGTGTGTGTTTGTGTATATCCATAATACACAAGTACAAGAAAAGTCATATACTGTTATTATTCCAATTTTTTTTTTTTACATTTAATTGGGAATTACTGAAATTAAAACACCAATTATTAGAGCACAAGAATAAAGGATCTGGACGCAGATCTTGAGAGACAGTCTCTCCCTTTGCTTTGTGTCAGGTCTTAAGCAGTTTGTGATGGGCTGTGATCTGTCATTTGTGGTTGACCTTCCCAGGGCACGTTCCATTGTTCAGTGTTGCTGTCTAACCAAGTTCTCTGCTCTTTTCTGGGCGCTGCTACTTTAAAAAGTTACAAGAGTCTCCTTTCTGCCACCCTTCCACTAATCCTCCTCATTAAATTGGCTCTGGACCTTAGTGCTTGTCTTGCCTCTGAAGGCGTGCACGTAATGCTTCTATTCGGTTTTTTCCACCTCCAGGGTGGAGATTATGCTCGTTGCAAGGTCTGATCAGCATACAGATTCCCCCAATATGATAGCCTTCTATCTTTCCAGGTTTGAAATATATCGGAAAAAAAACAGTATTTCTCCCCGCACCCACGCCCCCAACTTTTTATCTGGTAGTACTTCAATCTATATCTTTTGACCTCTCCAAATAAATCTCATTTACGGCTATCCTTTCAAAAACAAAATCCTGTTAATTCTCTTTTTGGGGTATGGGAAAACTTTCCAAGCCTCAAAAATGAAACCTTTTGTTTTTAGCAGATCAATCTCAAGCTAGGCTCTCCCACACTGGCCCAGAGCTACAGTTTCTTACTTCCACCACATGATCCCCATGTTCAGTGGAGTCTCAGACTTCTTTTACTTCCCAGGGTGCCTAGTCAGTACAGAATTAAGGTTTCCTTTGCACATTCTAGTATACAGACCTCCTCTCTGTCACTTAAGCCCTTCTTCCAGACAACTATTTAAGATCTAACATAACAAAATGAGACCAAATGATTTTAAAAAATACATTCTGATGCCTGTGAAATTACTTAGCAAGGCAGATCAATGTCTGCTTTGCCCATTTGTGGTTCATCGGACCTAAATTAATACTTATCCAAGATTGGCCTTTCTCTTTAGCTGTCAAGTAGGGAAAAACTATCTCCTCTGTGACAATACTTCTGTTCACAACTATATAAACATCAGCACATTAATACTGACAGAATCCGTTTAGTCTATTTTAAGCAGATTCCATGTAAGGAAGTGAAATTAGTGATGGTATAGTAATTTATCTCTTTCATACAAATCTCAGTCTATAATACTGAGCTGTACCACACATAACACACACTATGGACACTTTCACACAAATGAATGCTCTCTTGTTCATATCATACCACATATTTTATACCATTTAGTGTTCTTTATAGAAGGAGATCATGGCTGAATGTCTCTATTGTGCCAGAGTTATTGCCTTTTCATATTTCAAAACAGGTAAAATTTTACTTTCTTGGAACGTCCAAATGATAGCATATATTAAATTTTAAATATATTTGATAATATGCACTATTATTACTTACTATGGAATGATAGGTCATACTCTGCTCGTAGTATCCAAGTACCTACTTGTTGGCTTATTGAAAATTAATTTAGGTCTGATGAAGCACGAGTGGGCAAAGCAGACACTGATCAGCCTTGCCAAGTAATTTCACAGGTGTCAGAAAGTACTTTTTCATATATTCAATTTAAAATTTCATATATTCAAATTAAAAATATATTTGGTAATATGCATTGTCATTACTTATTATTGAATGATAGATCATACTCTGCTTACAGTATCCAAGTACCTACTTGTTGGCCTATTGAAAATTAATGGAGTTTTCATACATAGCTACTGAAACAAATTTCACAAGGACAGGAAGAACCTTAGAGTGACAAAAACATTGAATAGACTGACGCTTTCTAGGTGTGGGGACTGCAGCATAGTATTTTCTTTTTCAGCTTCAGTTTCCTCTTTCTTTTTTTTTTTTTTTTTTTTTTTGAGACGGAGTCTCACGCTGTTGCCCAGGCTGGAGTGCAGTGGCGCGATCTCGGCTCACTGCAAGCTCCGCCTCCCGCGTTCCCGCCATTCTCCTGCCTCAGCCTCCTGAGTAGCTGGGACTACAGGCGCCCGCCACCGCGCCCGGCTAATTTTTTTTTGTATTTTTAGTAGAGACGGGGTTTCACTGTGGTCTCGATCTCCTGACCTTGTGATCCGCCCGCCTCGGCCTCCCAAAGTGCTGGGATTACAGGCTTGAGCCACCGCGCCCGGCCTCAGTTTCCTCTTTCTTAATATGGGGAGAATAGCTACCACTTAGAAGCTGTTACAGAGACAATGTAAATAACGAATGTAGGGTGCCCAACCAGTGCTTGATACATAGAAGATATTCATTAACTATTAATTACTTGAGGCAGATTAGTAATGCCTAGGATTTGGATTACAATGTTTTGCTCCCTTGTAGTGGTTTACTTGTGTGTATTCTCTAGCTGTTACTTGCTTTGGAGATTATATTAAAAGTAATAACGGAAACTAAATTACAAATATTATATGTGTAGTGTGTGTCTTTCAAAGAAATGTAACGTAATACCATGAATGTCTTAAAACATGAAATTTGTCAATAGCTGCTAGTCAATTAAGACACGAGGAAGCTTTGTAAAATGGTAATGTTTCAAGTAAACAACTGATGAGAAAACCTGAGTCTAACATTAGGATTTTCAGTCTTTCACCTACATTTAGGTGAAGCTAAATGTCTTAACTGTAGACCTATTGCTTAACACAGTTTTAAGTGTGTTAAGCATAAATTCAATGTAATTTGTGTAATTGTTTTCAGTGTAATTTCATTGGAGTCATATGAGTGTGTACATGAAGTTAATGATGAGGATGAAAGGAGACCTAATTATTAGTTTTTCTGGATCTGAGTACCTACTGAACCAGGCTGAGCAAGGAAGCACCTGTTTCTTCAGGAAAGGGTTGGCTGCATCTCAGACTGTAAGTTCCAGTTTATGTTTTCAACATGAACTGAAGTCAGTCATTTAATATTCAGTAAAAATGACCAGGAAATGACTAGTTTTATTTGCTTCTGTACTTACAACATATCCTCTAAAATGGCGTAATGGTTGCCTTGAATATTATTTTGTTATGACTTGGTCCATGAAGACACAACATCCTTCATGACAACTTAAGGAGTATTGAATCCACATAGGAATTATTTAATATGTCTCTAAGTCGGAATGAAACCTTGTAGATATAAAGTCTGAGTCTAGCTGACTAATTCTGTGAACCACCTGTGATCGCAAATAACCCATTTGCAGGAAAGAGGATATTCAGTCACTCAAGAAAATAAACTTGCAGTCTGAATCTAGTAAATAGAATGAAGAACATGTTGAGAGCAACTTAAAGGGGCTTTTGTCTAACAGACGACACTTGGAAGCCAGACTCAGAAATCTAGACGTCATTAGAAAAGGAGGTGATACTAACCACAGTCAGATTTTATAGAGTTTTTCTGGAAGACAGAAATTCTTTTAGAAAACACTTATGCACCAACCTAAGTTTCTGAGGCACTCTAGACAAAGATGAATTTTATTTCATTGTGGCTTTAGCTGTACTACAATGCTCATAAACTATTTTACTTTATGCCAGACATGTGGAAGCAATCAGTGTATGTAAATGATATGTGAAGGTGAGGTATAGTTTTAGCTTAAAAACTTAGACTGTCTGTAGTTATAAATTATAACCACATCACAAAGAACAAGTTTTTAAAAATAGCAACTTAAATGTAAAAATAATCAGTGATGAATTTGTAAAACTACTAGTGTTTTCTTAGTAAAGTCCAATAAATGTAAATTATAGTTCTACTTTGTGCTGTTACATTATTTTTAGGATACAGTATTCAAAGACAAATATTTTTTTCCTTAAGTAATTGTTAAAATGTAAGTAGCTGTAGTTAGACATAATTATGTCAGTCTATCTCTGAAAAACTACTTTTGCCAAGAGTAGCATTTTAGACTGACTACAGTTAACTTTCATTTTAAAAAAGTCCCCTTCTTTTCCTGTTAGCATGATATGAATTTTTTCTTGTCATATACTCTTTCTACTCATATATATATGTGTGTAGTATATATATACAGAGAGATAGATATGATAAAAATAAATGATAAAATATTTTTATCATCTGCTATATGTAAACCCAGATATTAAAACAACACAAATTCAAAGTACTGTTACTAGACATCATGCACACATATATAAAATTTGAGGTGGGAAAGAAAAAGGGGCAAAAGAAAAGAAATCAGACAAATATTTAACCATTACCTTATCAACTTTTCAAGGGAAGAAAAAGCATGAGGTCATATTTTGTTAGACTGAAATCAAGTGTATTGTACTCCCAATTTTCTTATAAAAACTAGAAATAAATTGCTTATTTTAACATATTTACTTAAGGGAACCAATAAGTGAATCATTATAATGAATATCTAAATAAAACTGACAGTATTTCAACAAAGGAAATAGCCTTCACATCTTGAGTCAACATGCGTCCTTCATTTAGTAAACTGGGACCTGTGAGAAACTGGGACAGAGATAAAAGACAGTCTTCGTACAGAAAGACCTTCAATCTTCAAAATAGCTTGGATTACTTAGGATTTAGTGTATCATCAAGTTAATTTATTTTTCTTTATTTTTATTTTTATTTATTGTTTATTATTTATTTATTTATTTATTTATTTATTTATTTATTTTTGAGATGGAGTCTCGCTCTGTTGCCCAGGTTGGAGTGCAATGGCACAATCTCGGCTCACTGCAATCTCAGCCTCCCAGGTTAAGCGATTCTCTTGCCTCAGCCTCCCAAGTAGCTGGCATTACTGGCATGTGCCACCACACCCAGCTAATTTTTGTATTTTTAGTAGAGATGGAATTTCACCATGTTGGCCAGGTTAGTCTCAAACTCCCAACCTCAGTTGATCCACCTGCCTCGGCCTCCCAAAGTTCTGGGATTACAAGCATAAGCCACCACACCCAGCCTTGTCAGGTGAATCTTTTAAAAACTACAAAATTTTCAAGAATCGAATTAATTCTATAGTCTACTAGATAAATGCCAATTGCCATTTGGAGTTCATTTCATGCAGCAATGGCAGAGGGAAGGAAGGTGAAAGAGAATGACCAGGAATAGAACAGCTAAGCAGAGATGCATTGACTAAACATACTAGATATGAAAATTGCCAGAAGAGAGAAAACTCAAAATATGTGAGTGTTTGTATGTTGTTGTTGTTGTTGTTACAATTTGGTATAGGGTTCTGGAGTAACTCTGATCACTCTTGATGTTTGTCTTCATAATATTACACTCTTGCTTCTATACTTACTGTTCTCTTTCTCATCTAGAAAAACGTTCTTTTAAAACTTTTAAATCCATTTCAAATGAACAAAGATTTATTAAGTATGATTGTGCAACAATCATTGTAATAATTACTAGGAGTAGAAAGACATAGGATTAGCCTCTCTTTTTAAGACCTCACAGCATAGTGCTGGAGAAAATACACCACACAATGACAAAACAAATTGGTCTATCATTCAGATGTAAAACAAATGCTATAATGTTTAGAGGTGACAATGATTTGTTAATTGTTCTAAGATATGCTATTAAGTATGAGGAAAATATGTTTTACAGGGGGAGAAAATTAAGCTGAACTTACATAGGATGAGAAAAAATTTGCAAGGAAAACATGGAGAAGGGCTTTATAGTAGAAGCACACTGTCTGGAGACTTGAGGCATTAATGTATACTGTGTATCTGAGAAACAGCAAATTAATTTAACCTCATATGGAATGGAGTGGCAGATAATAAGACAATGGGAGCTAATTTTGAAAATCCAAGTATGTCAGTGATCAATGACTCTGTATAATCTTTGATCGTTCTTCTAATAAGTACTAATATAATAGTCAAGGTGGTGCAATATTAATTATGGAATATGTGTAGATAAGTATGATACACTCTGCACCAAAGAGCCTACATTCAATGGGAAAGGTAGGCAAGTATGTCAAAACACACATTATGGGGAAGATGTGTGATATATCCCAATAAAGAACTGTGAGTGTTGAGAAAATTTGATATCACAGTGGGTCAAGAAATCAGGAACGTCTTTATGTGAGAAGTATTTGAAGTAGGAATCAAAGAACCATTTGGCAGGCATGGAGGGGTGGGAAAGAATGGAGAACATTCTAGCTGAAGGAAGTAGAATGAATAAAAAATAAGAGAGAAAGTGTCAACAGCATCTGATTAAATGTTCAGTATTTTACTTTGCCAAGACATTTGTAAGAAAATTGTATCAGGTAAGGTCAGGTGCTAATTGAATAACCATGGGCAAGTTACTTCTATAAGCAAACAAAGGACATCACAAAAGAGGTAGTCAGTAATTATTCCCTCTTTCACTTTAGTTTCCAATGGAAATAATTAAATAATTTATAAAATTGCAATAGTTATTATATTTAACTTATATATTTGGGTACATTAGCAAGGCACTAAGAACTACAGTTTAGTTGGAATTAGTATAGTAATTAACAGCTTGGTTTTAGGAATCAGAGAGATTTGAACTCAAGTCTGACACTAATTTTCTGTGTGACCTTGGACAATATAGCCCACTAAAATTTAATAATTATTTGTAAGATAGATATAATAATAAAAGATCTACCTCTTTTGGATTGTTGTGTAGATTACATCAGACTTGGACAGTGCCTGTTAAAAAATGTGTATGGATGAGGCACACGGAGCACTCAGCAAAGGACTTGGCATGGTAAAGGCTTAGTGAATATTATACGTTGATAGAAAATGTAAGAATGACTCACAATATGAAGTATCAGGTCAAGTGATCAAAGTGCTGAATAGACAATAAGTGTTATAAAAAAGCAAAAGAGAGACCTTATTTACAAAGGAATTAGATAAGAGTTGTGGATTGAAGGAACAAGACAAGTAAGATAACTCAAGAGTTGAGATAATGGTGTGGGCAATTAGGTAAATACACAAGCTATGTTTGGAGAGGAAAAAGATAATATGTTTGCTTTTTCCCTGCATTGTATTAACCATTCAGTTGAATAAATAATTTCATTCAGTGTGGCTACATTTGATGAATTACATAGTAATTGTTGTGTGTGACTTTCTATTATTCTCTTTGTCTTCTGAAGGTATTGATGAAGAGTGACTAAGCCAAGATGTATATATTAGGAGAGAGTTGAAAGAGTAAGATGACAAGATATTCCAGTAGTTGCAGCTAACAATACAGATGTTAAATACAATGTATTCTGTAAAATACAGAATTTTATCATGACAATTAAAGGGATGGAAGTAAATCAAGTCAGAGGAATGGAATCCAGAGAAAAGAAAAGATGTTGTGAGGTGCAATTGGGGATGAGAAACTTTCCTTAAAAATAAATCAGTTAACACTTTTGTTTCTTCTTACATCTCTTATTCATTTTAGAGAGGAAACAACTCCAACTTACAAAATTATTTACACTTTTGTAGAGGATATTTAATTGTTGGATAAAAATTACTAGTTTTTTTTTCTCAATATACTTTAGAAAAAGTGAGCATAATAATTATCATGCGTGGAACAAAACTTAAAAAAATAATTTATCGTTATTACTGAATAACATGTTCCCATAATTTCATTAAGTTTCATTTATTATTGAAGTTGTGTTTAAGAATATGTAGTTTCTTCTAGCCCAGGAAAATAGAGTGTTTTACCTTGTGTAACAATAATGGACAGAGGCTGTAGGTAAAGAACAGAGGTGATAACTTTATATTATAACCACACAGGAGAATGAAATGCATGGCCTACTGAGGTAAACCAAATACAAGTAACCTATGTTTATGTTGATTTATTATAAAGTGCCTTCTGATATTTGATAGATCAAAATACACCTCATGAGTCATACCAGCTACATACAGTAAATGCTGTATCTTTTTATCATCCTCTCTTCTGATATAACAGTTCTAAAGGCATTCCACTGGATTATGGGTTTATTCTTTCAACTATTTTTACTTAAGTGATTCATGTAGATGCATGAGCTTTACTTGAATGAACATGCTTCATCATGTTCTTTTTACTTTTTGAAGGCATTTTCTTAACTTGTTCCCTACGTGTTCCTAATAACAGAAGACTATTCCAAAAGTACTGCCAAGAAACTTGACAGCACCACCGAAGTAGTCTAATTTTATGGCTCAGGGCTAGACATTGTTATGCAACAGTGAAAGAAGGGTTAGATGGTAGCATTTTTCCAGTTTCCATAGTCAGTTATCTTCACTACTGAAATTGCATGTTGCACACCCTAAACTTTAGCGCATTCTATTAGGAAAAATGACTAGACTGAATTGTTGGAATTATTTACTTTTGTCAAAGTCATTGCTTCCACTTCACAAACTAGCATTGTCAGAGTGGCTTGGAAATGTGATTGAACAGGGAATGTCAGGAATTGCTCCCTTTCAGGTCCAAAAGTTGGATTAAATGCTTAAAAAATGTGTTTACATTCTTAAACACTACTCTTGAGTCTTAGATGTTAAACTATTCACTTGATCTACAAGTACAGATTCTTTAAACTATTATCCTTGGGTTTTTTTGAGCCACTGTTCCAGACTCATAGGCATTTATCTGGCACCCTAGTGATGTTCCATACCATCTTTCATAAATAAATATGCTCATACATCTTAGAAGATAATAAATACTTTTTGATAGGTTTACATCAAACTCATCGTATGTTTTCCATTAAATTCAAGGAAAATGAACCATTTGTGGGAGAAATCCCAACAGAAAACATATTTACACTGCTCTGATCTTTATTCCAGTCTGGATACTAATATTTTGGCTTGCTGGTCCTTTTCTTTAAAGTTCTTACTATTTATACTAATTGGGACCTTCACTTAAATTGCTTTGGCAATTTACAGCATACCACAGACTAGCCTCGTAATATACATTTTGTACCAAGATTTCTGTCAACTGAAATGGGAGAACTGCATCCTAAACAATTTATAAACCCCAGGAAACAAGATTATTGTATTATTGAAAAGGGAAGACACTAAATAGAAATAATTGTTCTTAAGGAAGATAAGCATTGAACATTTTAATTCAGAATTTGCATATTTAGGCCATAGCATACTAACAATTGCCCATGCCAAATAAAGTGATAGGAGTGCTGTGAAAATTTAATGCTTGTTAGTGTTGGTGAATCACTGTGACCATAAATAAAAAGTGCTATAAAACTTCAGAGCATTCTTTTGTGGGGCAAGGAAGGTTCACAGAGTCTGCTCCTGTACCTACTTCCAGACATTTAGGATTCATGTACCCAGCTTTTAATAGTACATATCTACAACTGATGTACTATTTATCAGTTTGTTTTATTCAAAATAATGGATGCGATAACAGAGAAAAGAAAAAAAAAATAAGGTTGCTATAGGTTTCCAACTGAAACATTTGTCAGCTGTCATTTAGATAACAAAAACCATTTGTCTGTTTCATACTCTACCTTCCAGACATCCAGATGACTCTGAAAGAAGGCAATGGAACTTGTTTACAAGAAAATTCCCCTTTTCAACCCTAGAACCAGTGTCTTAAATGATACAGACTACTGATTACTACTTGCTGTATACCTCCTGGTGGTGAACCCTACAAGGGAAATTGACACTCAGGATGCCCTATGGGACTAGGTAACACAGCCAGGTGCCAGCTGGAGATCAGTCTTTCCTAATGTTCATACATACTGCATTTTGAAGTAAAGTTAGCTTTAAAACAATTGTTTTTAATGTTAATTAAAAAATATAATTCCTATGTTTGTGTTACAGTAAATAATGGTGATATTAAAAATAATATTAATGATTCCCATTTAATGGATATTCATTTTTGGCCAGAAACAATTCTATAAATTTATGTAAATTATCCCATGTAATCATCATGGCAAATCCAGACAGTAGGCATTTTCTGTCATTTTACAGATAAGGAAACCAGGGCTCAAAGTAGAACAAGCAGTAGGAAAAAGCTAGAATCTCCATGTCTTTTGGACCCAAGCCTCTTACTTTTAATCACTGCTCTGGCTGAAGATATATGATTCCAGACAACTGGAAGAGACTTTCATTCAAAGGCTGCAAGAGTTCAATTATGCATAGTCATTACAGTTAAAAAAAAATTAAAAAATTAACAGTCAAATCACGGAGTCCTAAAAATTCTTGCTATAAGTTACTTCTATTAGATTTGAGATGCTAAACATTTTAGAGAATATTATGTTTCCAAGAATTTAACCAGAATTTTTTTTTCTTTTCCTCACTTAAAACACAGAACAATACCTAAAATCTTCAGAAAAACTGAAAGCTTTCTTCTAAAGGTATTGACTACATATAAAGATGAATAATTAGAACTACAAGAATACTAATTATAAACTATATCTTCACTTATTCTATCTCTTTGTTTAATAAATGATTTGGATAAAAACTTTCATTGTTTTTGAGGTGAATTATAATGTATAGCTCTCCAGTAGCACACAATCATATACCATTACATACTTAAGTTTACTGAAATAACAAACATAGTAAATAGTAACTGTCGCAAAAGTAAATAGTTCTACCTTCTGATTTTTGTGGATGCATAAGCTGTTTCTATATATAAACAATTATATTATAGACTTAATGAAAATTTTATGCAAAGCTCAAGTGAAACTTCTAAATGATTGCTGGTTGAGACCGAAATAACGTAAAACGTCTATGCTTCACACATTTCACTATTTAAACCATAAGTTCCTTCCTTACATCCAAATATTACTCCAGCATTGCTGGCAACTTGGACCTGGTTCATGTAAAATTTCCAAAGTTTTTTTCTTGTCTTGTACCACAGTGGTCCCCAACCATTTTGACACCAGGGACCCGTTTCATGGAAGATAATTTGTCCACAGACTGGGATTGGCTGGTGGGGGGGAACGGTTTTGGGATATTTCAAATACATTACATTTATTGTGCCTCCCCCTTTTTTTTTTCAACTCACTTGCCACTATAAAGCCTGCCACCAGATGCAGCTTATTTGTCACTTGCCACCCACTGATAGGGTTTCAATATAAGCCTGCAAGCAATTGATTTATTATGGTCTCTGCAGTCAAACCTCAGTGCTAATGTTAATCTTTATTAGCAACTGCTCCCCAGCGCTAGCATCACCGGCTCAGCTCCACCCTGGATCATCATGCATTAGATTCTCATAAGGAGCGTGCAACCTAGGTCTCTCTCATGTGCAGTTCACAATAGCGTTCTCGCTCCTATGAGAATCTAATGCCCCCGCTGATCTGACAGGAGGCGGAACTCAGGCGGTAATGCTTGCTCGCCTGCTGCTCACTTCCTGCTGTGCGGCCCAGTTCCCAGTTGACCATGAGCTGGTACCCATCTGTGGCAGGGAGGTTGGGAAGCCGTGCTCTACCACTTGGTGTATGGCACTATGGGGTAGCGGAGTAGAAACCTTGAGTCATGCTGGGTTTCTCCATTATGTAGAAATGTATTCGATTGCTAATCAAATACATCTTTCTAAAAAGTAAAACAACAATTTTTGTAATTTTTTTTTTTTCTTTGAAACAGTTTCACTCTTGTTGCCCAGGCTGGAGTGCAATGGCGCGATCTCGGCTCACCGCAACCTCCGCCTCCCGGGTTCAAGCGATTCTCCTCTCTCAGCCTCCCGACTAGCTGAGATTACAGGCATGTGCCACCACGCCTGGCTAAGTTTTTGTATCTTTTTAGTCGAGGTGAGGTTTCACCATGTGGGCCAGGCTGGTCTTGAAATCTTGACCTCAGGTGTTTCATCCACCTCGGCCTCCCAAAGTGCTGGGATTACAGACGTGAGCCACTGCGCCCAGCCAAGACTTTTAAAGATAATTCAGAGGGTTCAATAGAAGATTTTTACTGTTTTTAATGATTAGGAAAGATACTTTAAAAATTATATGACAAAAGACAGGCCCACAAGAGAGAAACTTGGAGCATACATAATAAGTGAAATATTAAATGATAACTATGCTTTTGCTTCAAAAAGTTATTGCTTCCTACCGTACTTTTCCTCTGAAAATACGGTCATAAAGTGGTGGGAGAAACAAAAACTTACCCTTTACCTTGTGGGCAGGAACACAAGATAATTTAGAATTCTGTCATTGAATGGATTAATATTTTCCCAAAACTTTCCCAAGTACATATCTCAGAAACAAAAATCTCAGGTTAAGTGACCTGTAATAAGTCAGGAAAATAAATTTATGTTTTTTCTAGAACTTCAATATTTTCCAAAACAAAAGTAAAACAATAGATTAACTGAGAGGTTGGTAAATCATAGTCTGTGGGCTAAATCCAGGCTGCTGCCTGTTTTCAGACAGCATACAAGCTAAGAAGAGTTTTTACACTTTTAAGTGGCTGAAAGCAGGCTGGCTGCGGGGGCTCACACCTGTAATCCCAGCACTTTGCGGGGTCAAGGCAGGCAGATCACTAGGTCAGCAGATCAAGACCATCCTGGCAAACATGGTGAAACCCCGTCTCTACTTGGAAAAAAAAAAAAAAAAAAAAATTAGCCGGGCGAGGTGGCGGTTGCCTGCAGTCCCAGCTACTCGGGAGTCTGAGGCAGGAGAATGGGGTGAACCCAGCAGGCGGAGCTTGCAGTGAGCCGAGATCGTGCCACTGCACTCCATACTGGGTGACAGAGCAAGACTCCGTCTCAAAAAAGAAAAAAAAAGAAGAAAAAAAAAAAAAGTGGCTGAAAGCAAAATCAAAAGAATATTTTGTGACATGAAAATGATATGAAATTCAAACTTCAGTTCCATAAATAAAGCTTCTAATTTTGTCAATAAAAGATGTAGGGCACACTGTGTTCCCTCTTGCTATATATAATACACAATATTTTCAGTGTTGCCTCTTGACCTGGAGTGTCAAAAATATTTATTATATATATGTGGCCCTTAGAAAAAGTGTGCATATGCCGGGCGTGGTGGCTCACGCCTGTAATCCCAGCACTTTGGGAGGCCGAGGTGGGTGGATCACAAGGTCAGGTTCGAGACCAGCCAGACCAACATGGTGAAACACCGTCTCTGCTAAAAATATAAAAATTAGCTGGGCGTGGTGGCGGGTACCTGTAATCCCAGCGAACCCAGGAGGTGGAGGTTGCAGTGAGCCGAGATCGGGCCTGGGCAGTGAGCCTGGGCGACAGAGCGACGTCTCGAAAGGAACCGGACGGAAAGGAAAGGAAAAGGAAAGGAAAAGGAAAGGAAAAGGAAAAGGAAAAGGAAAAGGAAAAGGAAAAGGAAAAGGAAAAGGAAAAGGAAAGGAAAGGAAAGGAAAGGAAAAGTGAGCGTATGGCTAACTAAATGACACTGGAAAATGACTGAGCTTTTCATTTTGCTCTTTTAGAGAGCAAAGGTCTATTTAATACCAATGACTAAAATCCTAGAGATGTATAAAATGAATATATCAGTCTACTCACAAATTATAGACAAATTCTGATTTGAAACTTAAAAAGAAATTGGGATTTGAAAAAAGTAGAGTGAATTCTTACTTTTGATTTTGAGGAAGCTTTCTTCTGCTACCACTTGAACATAACAGTTAATGGCTGTTGTTTCTCTTTTTGACCGTTATTTGAAGCAGCCTGATATGGTTTGAATTGTTATTCTCATGATACAACAAATGCAAAAGACTTAAAATAATTAGGCTTCCATTTAAGCAGAATAAAATATAATTTTTAGTAAAAAAAAATTAAAATATTTAGCATTAAAATAATTTGTTCCTCCCTTAATATGTTTTTTAATCAAAACAATTCAAGTATGAGAATTATAATTTCTTGATTAATATTTTTACATTTGCATCATCTTAGGTTTTACAAGTCTTACATTAAACTACCGCTAAGCCGTTTAAGATATTATGTATCAAAACTTATATGAAAAAACATTTGAATTGATACTGTCTATAGAAACTTAATTTGCATATTATTCTAAATTGAGACCTTTATGTTATTATTTTGAAATAGATTAATTTTTTAGTGATTTTGTTTATTTGAAGGTAGAACATTTTCCAATCTTTGTCAGGGCAAAGGTGTTAATTCACATATTTACAGGTAATTAACATATATTCAGAAGCTTCACCTATTTCTAAGTGTTGTAAGTTCTTCAGATTTGAACACTGAAATTGTCAATGAAGAAGTGCAAATCTTTCTCCACTCTCCAACCCAAAGAGGGAAATACAATTTATTGTTTTCATTAATCTAACTGCGCAAAGCAACCTTCCTACTTTGTATGATGTCATATTTTAACACTGGTTCATCACAACATGAAACTTAAATGTATGTTCATTTTGTTTAAAATATTATGTTGCTTCAGAAATAAGCAGTATGTGTTAATTTTGTACTCTAATTGAAATAACTCTTCAGGGGATTAGAGCACCATTCTTTATAATTCAGTGTGATAGTGTATTCCATCACCGGCAGCTCAATTTCTTTCTTTCACCATCTGTTCTTTCCTTCTTTTCTCTCTGCCAAAAATCGATAGAACTCAATGAGCAAAATTGAGCTGTTCCATAACCCAACCATATTGGGATTATTTTGTTCATAATACATTGACCTAGTTCTTACACGTCCAGTTTAATTAGGTAAGCCCTCTGTTTATAAAAATGCACATTTACTAAACTGTAAACATTAAATGAGTGTTATAAAAGCAGCCAAAATGTTATTGTTTCAACAGTCAAGATTTTAAGATGGCAACACTTGGCAAACGTAAAGCCACACACTGTCTATTTCCAACTTGGAAATCCCCTTATGCAGCAAGAGCTTTTCATGAGGATCAATTGTACACAGCCAATACTTAAAATTTGAAATGCAAGAAAAATCTGAAAACATTCTCAGGGATTTTAATATATAATTATCTATATCAAACAAGTTAATTACTTTATTCAAAATACCCGAAAATAATTTTCAGTTGTTTTATTCCATTTGAAAACTCACTCTGTATAAAGTTTTATGCACACTATAAAATGTGTCTCATATGATTGTTGCAAATATAAATATAGCAGATAACAGATAACGTTTGCAATAACATTTTCTGAATAAACCAAATAAAGTATTTGCTAAAGTGTAGCGTTATTAGCATAAAAAGCACCAGTGAAGACTCAAATCTCATTTACAAAATCACTGCCATGTGGAATCAAGCACCTTGAGAAACTGCAGTAGCTGCACGTCATGTACATTTTAATTTTGTGTATTACAAAAGTAACTTTTACTTTCTAAATGAAATGTTAAGGTTTTTAAAAATAAAAATATTGAAAAAATGTAAAGCAATGCATGTTTAAAATTTTTTATCGTTACAAGATAATGAGTCATCGTAACTGAGAGCTCCAGGCTGTGTTCATCTTCCATAACTTACATCAGGACTATTCTAACAAAGTTATTTTCACCTGAAGTATCATTCATCTTTGCAAACTGAAAACTGAAATTGCAGTGTTCTTGGTGACACTTAATATTTGTCATTTCCTTTCTTTTCATTTTTCTTATTAAAATTTTTACTTCTCTTGCTAGAATTCTCAGTTGATGAGGGCACCTTATTTTTAAATAAATGTAGACTAGAAGAGGAGCTTTGGGTTTTAATATTTGTTAAGTATGAAGCTATTTAATGAGAAGAGTAATATCCTTTCTATTAAAAAATTGTGAAGATTTATGCAAAGGAATTGTAACCAGTTATGGTCATTTGTAACAAATAGCGTCTTATTTTTTAAATTAACTTTATTATGTGCCTTAATAAGTTAATCTCATTGCAGTTTGTAATTGCATTATTTAATCTTACTTCCAAAGAAAGCATCTTTCTTTTTGTGATTAATTGCAGACTATCTATGTGATCTAACAACAAAGAAATTTTTTTTTTTTTTTTTTTTTTTTTTTTTTTGAGACGGAGTCTCACTCTGTCACCCAGGCTGGAGGACAGTGGCCTGATCTCGGCTCACTGCAAGCTCCACCTCCTGGGTTCAAGCAATTCTCCTGCCTCAGCCTCCCGAGTAGCTGGGACTACAGGCGCCCACCACCATGCCAGGCTAAAAGTTTTGTATTTTTCGTAGAAAAATACATATTAGCCAGGATGGTCTCAATCTCCTGACCTCGTGATCCACCCGCCTCGGCCTCCCAAAGTGCTGGGATTACAGGCATGAGCCACTGCACCCGGCCCGGTATTTTGTTTTTTAAAGCCAAGAAGAAACTTCTGGAAAAGTTATTCCATCTTAATATTATGAATATAAGTTTCAGTATCTGAACAATAGAAATTATATAATTATTATTATATATAATATTATATAATTATATGGAAATACAGTGAACTTATTGTAATTAATTTAAAAATCCTTCACTACTACTTACATACTGCTTCAGTAAACAAAACTTATAGTGAAGAGCATTTATTTAAATACATAAATGATTATCTGCAATATTCAAATTTTAGAATAGTATGTCATATTACATTAGACATCCTATAAGCCAATATATTAACTTTATTAATTATGAAATTTAAACTTAGGCTTTCACTTTCAAATACTTGTGACAGAGATAGGTTTATGGCCCATTCATTTTAGGTTTTTAAAACATTTGATCATATTGCACTATTTTCATAAATAATAAAGAAACTTTCTCTTTTTTGGGAAATGTTTTTATTAAATAGCAATGGAAATATTTATAATTTACAATAGATGTGTCATTTTCATCACAATGATTAATATATTTAGGGACAATATAGAATTTGAAACACTTGGTATGCATTAAAATCACCTGGCGAGATTGTTAAAAAATAAAATAGTGGCTCCTGACCTCAACTCAAGATCAATTATATTAGCCTCAACATTTTTTAAGCTTGTCAGGTGACATTAATGTATGTTCACTGTTCTAGTATTATATAATTCAATACAAACTTGAACCCTCAAGAACATAAAGTTATATATTAGAGACAAGTAGAAAAGAAATTTAAACTATTATCTGATAAATTTAGATAGTGAAGATAATTGTAAAAGTTTACATTAAAATATTAATGCAAATGAAAAAAATCTCATATGTTCTAAACTGGTAGGTATAATGTGAGGTGTCAATTAGTTCTCACCAGATTCTGAAATAATATGACTTTCTAGTAATTATCTAATTTATAAAATGACATAAATTGATTAAAATAAAGTTTATAATTTTCATAACTAGATAGACATCATTTATTTCTCTGTAGGTTGAAAAAAACATGTTACTTTAATTTGGAAAATACATTGATTCTTGCTGCCAGTTACATTTGTATAAATGTATATATATTTCTTCCTTTTAGTAATTCTGTGTATATTTGTAGTATTACTGTGATTTTTATTTAATAAAACAATCAACATTGTGGAAACCCAGCTGTTTTTCATGTAAAGAGACCTATATACATTCATCTTTTGGCAAATCCAAAATATTAAAGTGTTAGAAGTTAAAGCAATAGAAAATAAATTGCTATTTCAGCATGTGGGTTGCAAACAGAACAAAAGAGTTTATAAATGCATCATAAATTAAACAAGTTTAAAGAGGGAGGTATACCCATTAATTTAGTTTGATTTTTGCAGAAATCATGACAACATAGGAAACAACAACCCAAGAGGCACATTATTTTGTCTTGCTACCTCTTTGTTTATTTTTCATTGTCCTTTTTCAGAAGCAGTGTTTTGTAACTGAGTATCAACCTGGAACATGGAATTCCAGAATATTATTTCACTTGCGTATAAATTATCCTTGACCTTAAAACATGGTGCCTTATTTCTTCATAGGTAATACCTCACTTACTGAGTGAGATATAGTTTTATAATCTACAGGAATGAAAATAGTAAATATGATTAAACAAAACAGAGGAACTCTAAACACTAATTTCTTCTAATAAATTAATTGTTGGTTTTATCTATGATCCACTTAGATATTGCCATTCATTTTTAGCTTCAAAAGATGGACATGATCATGAATCCTTTACAAAATTAAGCTATTACACCAAATTCGTCTCAATATTATGGCTCTTGTTTCTTACATTTGTATTTTAGAAGGGATATTATGCTAACTTTTATCCTATTCTCTTGGAGTGAGATTAAGCTGAACTAGAAAAATGAAGAAATTGGGACTTCTCAAACTGTGTATCTGTCTTACATAGAGAAGCTTGCATCAGATGATTAGCATTTCCCTCTGTCTTATTCTGTTAACACCACTTACCAATTCTTCTGCACTCTACCCCACCTCATAGTTTCTGCTTTTCGTGACGTTTATTGTCATGAGTTCTTACAATCATCTCTCTATGTGTCTGGATGTTTGCCACACTGAACTCTCTATGTCTCCAGTATTCAAACTCCCTAAGAGATTCAATGTAATCTTTTCAGATAGGATTCAATAACAAAATGTTTCTACTACTGAAAAGAGTTATGATACCAGTCCATGTCAGATGTATATAGAATAGAGACTGTGGCTCAGCCAAAGATAGCTATTCCATTAAATTGTGGTTGCATGATATAAAGCATGGCCAGGAACTACTGTTTCTATTATTCAGAGGAAGGTTGTGGCTGTGATATATATTAAGAATTTGTATGACTTCAAGCTTTGTTCAACTGCCACCTAGACATATCAACCACATGCCCCAAAGGCAGCTTGAGAACCACATGTGACCTTTCTAGGGTTCAATCCTGAAATCCTGATTAGGTCCCTTCTATTTATTTTTTCCTCTGCAATGATTCCTCTTCATCTTCTGGATAAATGTATGTTTTTGACATGTCCTACAAGATGCACTGTATTTTGGGGATATGCCTGTCTTTTTATTATTACGTAATTCTGGTCTGTCATTTCCATGAATGATCAAGCAAATCTGCTGTTTTTGCAGTATTCATTCACTCATTCAGCAAGTATTCAACACTCAGTATATGATAGACACTCTTCTAGGCAGTGGGAATACAATAATAAGCAAAATAGGCACAGCCCTCCAAGTTGAAGGGATTCTCCTACCTCAGCCTCCCGAGTAGCTGTGATTACAGGTGCCTGCCACTGGGCCCGGCTAATTTTTTTTTTTTTTTTTTTTTGTATTTTTAGTAGAGACGAGGTTTCACCATCTTGGCCAGGCTGGTTTTGAACTCCTGACTTCGTGATCCACCCACCTCAGCCTCCCAAAGTGCTGGGATTACAAGTGTGAGTCACCACGACTGGCATTTTTTTTTTTTTTTTTTTTTTGAGATGGAGTTTTGCTCTTGTTGCCCAGGCTGGAGTGCAATGGCATGATCTCGGCTCACCACAACCTCCGCCTCCTGGGTTCAAGAGATTCTCCCGCCTCAGCCTTCTGAGTAGCTGGGATTATAGGCATGTATCACCACGCCTGACTAATTTTATATTTTTTAGTAGAGACGGGGTTTCACCATGTTGGCCAGGATGGTCTCAATCTCTTGACCTCGTGATCCGCCCGCCTCAGCCTCCCAAAGTGCTGGGATTACAGGCTTGAGCTACTGCACCCGGCCTCTTTTATTTATTTATTTATTTATTTAACAGGGTCCCACTCTGTCACCCAGGCTGGAGTGCAGTGGTTCTATCATTGCTAACATTATAGCCTGGACTTTCTGGGCCCAAGCGATCCTCCCACCTCAGCATCCCCAGAAGCTGAGACTACAGGAGTTCGCCACAATGCCCAGCTAATATTTGTTTTACTTTTTGAAGAGAGAGTGCCTCCGTATGTTGTCCCAATCTGGTTTCAAACTCCTGTGCTCAAGTGATACTTCTGTTTTGATCTCCCAAAGTGCTGGAATTATAGGCATGAACCACCTCATCTGTCTCTATCTCATATTTCTTATCTTACCGCTTTACACACTCCATGTTTTATATTTTCACATATTAGATATACTCATGTTTAGTGTAAATACAAGCTGAATTGTAAGTTGACAAGGATCTTATTAAGAAGGTATTGGCAGGCCGGGAGTGGTGGCTCACTCCTGTAATTCCAGCATTTTGGGAGGCAGAGGTGGGCAGATCACTTGAGGTCAGGAGTTCCAGACTAGGTCCATCAACGTGGTGAAACGCTGTCTCTACTAAAAATACAAAAATTAGCCGGGTATGGTGGTCCACACCTGCAATCCCAGCTACTCAGAAGGCTGAGTCAGGAGAATCGCATGTACCCAGGAGACAGAGGTTGCAGTGAGCCGAGATCGTGCCACTGCACTGCAGCCTGGGTGACAGAGTGAGACTCCATCTCAAAAAAAAAAGAAGGTACTGGTGTATATAACTAGCCATGCTGTAAGTGAGCTCACGTGCCCACCATATATAATACTTTTTTTTCACTAGAACAGAAAAGATTTTCCCTTCCAACATATTAAGTACTCAATAAATATTTACTTTTTAACTTATTGGCATCAGGTGTTACCTAAATGCCCCCATATAATTACATAATTATAATGATTTTTAATTTAACTATTTCTAAAAATATATATTTTTGCCCAAATTTCTTTCAAAATATTGGTCTACTTTTAAGAGGGGATGAGAGGAGAGCAGCATTTCTTGATGAGATGTTGATGGGTTCTTGTCACAGTAGAGATATTTTTTTTATTTATTTATTTATTTATTTAGAGACAGGGACTCACTCTGACACCCAGCCTGGAGTGCAATGACACAATCACGGCTCACTTAACCTCCAACTCTCAGGCTCAAGCTGTTCTCCCACTTCAGCCTCCCAAGTAGCTGAGACCACAGGCACGTGCCACTATGCCTGGCTAATTTTTGTATTTTTTGTAGTGACGGGGTTTCGCCATATTGCTCAGGATTGTCTTGAATGCCTGAGCTCAAGGGATCCACCCACTTCAGCCTCCTAAAGTGCTGGGTTTACGGTACTTTGAGATTTTTCTAAGGTAGCACTAGAGCATATTCTAAAATACACACATTAATAATTTTCCTTGGTGAGCTCTTTATATGATTATATTAAAATGCAGATTATTTGTCACCTGGGACTACTACATTGCTAGTATGGAATGTGTTAAGAGTTAAGAACTATTTTCTGATTCATTGTTTCAGGGCATATAGGCAGTGTGGTACAATAGACAAGAGTATTCTTAAGCCAAGCTGTCCTTGTTCTGTTCTCAAGTGATTTACTACACACAAATTATACATAACATACATTTTCTCACTGTAAACTGGAAATAATAATAATATCTACCTCATAAGGTATTGCTAGGACTAAATGTGTTCATATGGGTCTGCGTGGCCTGTATAAACATTCCATAAGTCAAAGCAGTTGATGCTGTTATCAGACTATTGTGATCGACAAATACACAAGATTATCCAAATATACAATCTTATCCAATGGGATAAGATTATCCCATTATCATTCCAGAGAATGATAAAGAAGCATGATAAAGAAATGTTTACTCAGCCACTGAGTATTATTTAACTACAACTCTAATTTTTCATAATTATGTAAAAGTTTTGGAGCTAAAAGTATGAAGTTTATTCCAAAATTTTTTTATTGGAAACATCTTTCTATTTTAGTAACAATTTAGGATAAGTCACGGCAATGCATTTAGTGATAAATTAGTAGAGTTACAGAAGATGGTTCCCATGATTTATTCAAGTATTTTAAAAATAATTTTTCACCTTTGGTTTTATGATAAAACATATCTGGTAAAAATGGTACTGTGTGGCTGGACACAGTGTCTCACGTCTGTAATCCCAGCACTTTCAGAGGACGAGGTGGGTAGATCATCTGAGGTCGGGAGTTGGAGACCAACCTGACCAACATAGAGAAATCCTGTCTCTACTAAAAATGCAAAACTAGCCAGGTGTGGTGGCGCATGCCTGTAATCCCAGCTACTTGGGAGGCTGAGGCAGGAGAATCACTTGAACCCAGGAGGAAGAGGTTGTGGTGAGCCGAGATTGCTCCATTGCACTCCAGTCTGGCAGCAAGAGCAAAATTCTATCTTAAAAAAAAACAAAAACAAAAACAAAATTGTACTGCGTGAAATTAATTGCCATTTTCTCATATGAATGTGATTTATCTGAAAAGCCTAAATATTGGCAAATGGATAAAATGATTCAATTGGATGGGGATCAAGAATTTACATATAAGATTTCTCCCAAATATTGGTCCACCTGAATTTATAAACTTTAGGGATATAGAAAAAATATTTATTTATACCATTTATATTATTAATTGTTTAACATGTAAAAATACATATAAAACTATATGGAGGGATACTGCTTTCTTCCAATTTCATATTTTATTATATAATTTTGTTCAAGGTATTTCTATGCATCGTTGATATCAGAATGTGCACATTATTTAAGCTGAATTTTGAGTCGTGAGTTCATCATTTTAACTTTGCTCTTTTTGAAAATTGTAGGTGGATCTACACATATTCATATAACATAAGGACAGTTGATTTCCTTTTTTTTTTTTTTTTTTTTTTTTGAGACGGAGTCTAGTCTGTCGCCCGGGCTGGAGTGCGGTGGCCGGATCTCAGCTCACTGCAAGCTCCGCCTCCCGGGTTTACGCCATTCTCCTGCCTCAGCCTCCCGAGTAGCTGGGACTACAGGCACCAGCCACCTCGCCCGGCTAGCTTTTTGTATTTTTTAGTAGAGACGGGGTTTCACCGTGTTAGCCAGGATGGTCTCGAACTCCTGACCTCGTGATCCACCCGTCTTGGCCTCCCAAAGTGCTGGGATTACAGGCTTGAGCCACCGCGCCCGGCCAGTTGATTTCTTTTATTTGGTCTCTTACTATATATTTGCTGTTACCATCTATCTTCACTCACTGTGCTGCTTTTTAAAGTATGTTTTAAAAAGTATGTATACCTGTGTACACCCATTCACACACACATATATATGGCTTAAAATGATACATTTATACCTTTAAGTATAATTGATTGGAACTAAAATATTTTACAAAGCATATGAATACAGAAAAGAGCTTGGATTTTAGAATCAACAATTTTAAATCAAATTTTAGCACTAGCAATTTATTATGTGGATTTTGAGAAATTATTTTACCACTAATAGCCTACTTTTGGTTACATATAAAATAAAATTTAGTGGTATTTATCTTGCAGAGTACCCAGAATTTGAGTTTCTTGACTTACCAGCAATTACACTGATTAATCACTTGTATTTTCTTGACTTTGATATACAACTCCTAATGCAAGATCCTAGCCTCCATGTAGTAGCTCTCTCCCTAGGTACTTATGGAAGTTTCCAGAGTCTATTTCATGAAACAAATCTAATGCAGCTGGCATGAACTATTGCGCAGATAATACTATTGCTTAATTGCGCTTCTCTACTCTCCTTGGGCCTAGTACTACTGGGTGGACATGGCTACAGCTTTGCTAAGTTTTATAGAGCTTCTAAGCAAGGTATTGCTTCTAAGAACCTGAGGTGCCCAACCTCTCTGGTTGTTTATGGGTAAGTTAACAGTAATGATGCCTTCCCAGACTGTGCAACATTCTACAATAAAGGGAGTTAAGCTGCTACTTGTGTTCTGAAAAGTGTTTTAAGCAAATCATATCTATTTTTTCCTAAAATAAAAAAAAAAAAAATCGAGGATATGAGCCAAAAGACAAATTAATACCATTGCTGTACTTAGAATCAGAATCATCCTTCAGTTTTTATTCCTGAGAGTTGTTATGAAGTTTCTCTCTCTTGTCTCTCCCTTCACAGGCCCTAAATCAAATGAGGGGTCCCCAGGTCCAATTCCTGAAATGTAGCCAAGCCTGGATCCCAGGTTTGACTCTAGCTGATCACGTTGCTTTTCTCTTCTCTCCCCACCCTTCCTCATCCTTTGCACATTTACATTTGTAAAATCATACTATCGTATACACACAGGGTCAACAATGCCAGCCACTCACAGAGCATAATAACATCCAATTGTTTCTGTAGTGACTCTTTCTTTTATTAGAGAAAAAAATAGACCTAATAAATGGCATTTTGGAACAAATTCCAAACATAAAAGAGCTTCTGCACACTGATATAAAATGAATTATTCAAACATATACTTATCCTATTCAACAAGCACTATATGAAGCTAAATATTCTTGCCCAGTAACATTAAATTCAAAATATAAACATTTTATTTTTAGTAAATCCAATAAGACCATATGTTAAATATTGTATACTTAAGCAGGCTACACTCTCAGCACTGCGAATTAGGGTCAGGATTTAAATTACTGCAGAGCCAGGCAGTTTTCTGATATATTGTCAGTGTTGTTTTTAATAATAAGCTCATATCAAGGTGCTAGAAAAATGAAACATTAATAGTATTAAATGAACTTAAATATTAGTTTTTCTAGAATATTTTAAAAATAGAATATATTCATATCATCTCTTCTTACAGTCAGCCTCTCACATTTTAAACATATATTTGCTTTTGTTCTTTAGTAAAGACTACATGCAAATATTTTTATATATGAAAGAACCCCTATCTTGTGTCTGCTCTGTACCAGTTCCAAAATTAGACCGTAAAGATCTAGCAGTTCTCTCCATAAATCAAGGCATTCTTACAACGTCCAAAAGCAGGGAAAGACACACTGTACAATGAAATCATTTCACACATCACTTCTAGCCACCTATTTCATGAGCTTGCCAATGACTTTTATAGTTTGGTAGTGTGAAAACCTTCTAACACCGATTTTTCTAACGTAGAAGAGCCTCATGGGACCTAATGTCCCATGAGGGTGTTAGGGATGATTTATGCTGTAGATAGTGTTTTGTAGTCTAAGGATTGTGTTTTCACATGCTAATTTCTAGATTAAATTTTAAAATTCTTTTTTTTTTTTTGAGACGGAATTCCACTCTTGTTGCCCAAGCTGTAGTGCAATGGCGTGATCTCAGCTCACTGCGGTCTCCGCCTCCCGGGTTCAAGTGATTCTCCTGCCTTAGCCTCCCAAGTAGCTGGGAGTGCACCACCACAACTGGCTAATTTTTACATTTTTAGGAGAAACGGGGTTTCACCATTTTAGCCAGGATGGTCTCAATCTCCTGACCTCGTGATCCGCCCACCTTAGCCTCCCAAAGTGCTGGGATTACAGGCATGAGCCACCACGCCCAGCCTAAATTTTAAAATTCTTAAATAAAAAGTATTATCCTCTTCTACCCATGTAACAACCACCTTTCATCCTAATTCTGGTGACCATGTCTGCTGAGGCTCACAGAAAGTGCAGTTGTGATAAGGGTCCTGTCTTCCGATCAATAAAGTAAAAATAATACTACCTACCTGATGGAGTTATTTTATTTTATGTATTTATTTATTTTTTGAGATGGAGTTTCACTCTTGTTGTCCAGGCTGGAGTACAATGGCGGGATCTCAGCTCACTGCAACCTCTTCCTCCCAGGTTCAAGCAATTCTCCTGCCTCAGCCTCCCAAGTAACTGGGATTACAGGCACGTGCCACCAACCCCAAGTAACTTTTTTGTATTATTAGTAGAGACGGGGTTTCACCATGTTGCCCAGGCTGATCTCGAACTCCTACCTCAGGTGATCCACCGGCCTTGGCCTCCCAAAATTCTGGGATTACAGGCATGAGCCACTGCACCTGACCCCCATGGAGTTTTTTTTTGTTTGTTTATTTGTGTGTGTGTGTGTATTTATTTATTTATTTATTTATTTATTTATTTATTTTGAGATGGAGTCTCACTCTGTCACCCAGGCTGGAGTGCAATGGTGCGATCTTGGCTTATTGCAATCTCTGCTTCCTGGGTTCAAGTGGTTCTCCTCCCTCAGCCTCCTGAGTAGCCGGGACTACAGGCATGTGCCACTGCGTCCAGCTAATTTTTGTATTTTCTTTTATAGATAGATGGATGGATAGATAGATAGATAGATAGATAGATAGATAGATAGATAGAGAGACAGACAGACAGATAGTTTTTTTTATCTCACGAAATGGTCTATAGTAAACACTTAAGTACCAATATTTGGTGCAATTCTGTCAATGAGGATAAATGTGGAATCATTATAATTCTTAAGAATATATATTCACTCTAAGTTTTCAATACCTCAGATTTTAATACCTCACAATTATCTCATAAGGCTTAAAATCAATCATATTTTGAGGGTCAACTTACAGTCTTTTTGCCTGTTTTTATTCCTTCTGGTGTGAAAATTGATGCTTTCCTTCATGTAACTCTTGTTCACACTGGTTTTGATGTTTTGTTTTCTGGCTTTCTAACAGCAAAATGCATAAATTATGAAACTCGTATTAAGCTCATTAGAACACAGTTGTTCACATCCAGTTAGCATATAAGTCATTTTCTAAAACTAATGGCAAAATTGGGTCTTTCCAGTCCTCAAATTATAAGAAGCATTAATCCTGAGACTGCATCAAGAGCTAAGGGTCTAACTATATTTTTTGATGGTTTATTCTGTGATTGAATTATAGTATCATTAAGTAGCATGCTTCTCCAACTGCAAATTGCCTTAATGTTGGAAAGCTTTTCTCTACTGGTGTGAAGAGGTGGTGTTCTAATTTTATTTCCCCCACAATTACTATGTCAACTCTCTTGGAAGTAAGGCAAGGGTAGAATGACAGAGCTTCACGTAGGAGTTTTGCATCTAACTTGTTTAGCTATTTGACAGGATTTATGTGTAATATTTCCTGGAGAGAAATACATTTGTAAAGATCAGTGCTTCCAAAAACATCATTCTACTTCTTTTAAATTACTTAAAAATAAAAAGGTGCAGAAAAAGATTTTTTTTTTAAAAAATTGCTATTCTTGCAAGATGTAGCAGTTAGAATGAAATGCCTCTGTAGATGTAGCAATAATCTTTTAGTATCACCGTAATTATATTAAGCACTAAAATGTGAATTATAATTTTATGACTATTTTACCTTTAAGACCTTGGTAAACAACTTATAGTGGCTGTTCACTATGTATTATGTACAGTGGCAGATAGTTCTGAGTTTCTACAAAGAGGGGAAGGCAGACAGAATATGCAGTTCCTTTCTTTAAAAAAAAAGTTGAAAAACGTTAAACCTTCTGAGTTAACGATAATGTGAAGTCATTAATTTATCAGGTCCAGCAAGTAACGTGAAGGTGTTTTTTGTTTGTTTGTTTTTTATTTTTTAATTGCCTACTTTCCTAGATGCCAACTTTAAAATGTGGTCTGTAAAATTTAATTTAGGACTGAGCTATGACCTATTATATAAATTCAGGAAATGCTTGGGATCTACAGAAACTAATATGCATTAATTTTTATAGAAAATTTACAAGTTTTCTTTGCTATTATCTTGTGGATTTTTTTTTTTTTTTTTTTTTTTGAGACGGGGTCTCGCTTTATCACCCAGGCTGGAGTGCAGTGGAGCTATCTTCGCTCCCTGCAAGCTCCGCCTCCCGGGTTCACGCCATTCTCCTGCCTCAGCCTCCAGTGTAGCTGGGACTACAGGCGCCCGCCACTGCACCCAGCTAATTTTTTGTATTTTTAGTAGAGACGGGGTTTCACCGTGTTAGCCAGGATGGTCTAGATCTCCTGACCTCGTGATCCACCCGTCTCGGCCTCCCAAAGTGCTGGGATTACAGGCGTGAGCCACCGCGCCCAACCCATCTTGTGGATATTTTAATGATAAAAAATCTAGAAAGAAATTAAAATTCAGGGCACCACAACAATTTGCAAGTGTCAATGTAAGAATTATTAGCAATAAAAATTGTCTCAATAATTTTTAATCCAAATTTCATTTAATTAATTTCTTCTGAGTACTGACCGTGTGCTAGGCACCGTGTTAGGTACAGGCTATGTAAGGAAGCACAAACATACATGGCACTACCTAAATGACACTTATCATCTAGTTGGGAAGAGAGGCAGTGCACAAAATTATGAGAAATGTACGTATATAGAGTTTCATCCTATGATAAATGCTGTGAAGCAAGTAAGCCCTCACAAGAAAATCTAACAGGGAGGTTTATTTTATGTTGTCACATCAGGTAAGGCATCACTGAAGAAGTAACTGTTGGTCAGGTAGGGTGGCTCACGCCTATAATCCCAGCACTTTGGGAGGCCGAGGCAGGTGGATCACGAGGTCAGGAGTTCAAGACCAGCCTGGCCAATATGGTGAAACCCTGTCTCTATTAACAATACAAAAATTAGCCAGGTGTGGTGGTGTGTGCCTGTGGTCCCAGATACTCGGGAGGCTGAGGCAGGAGAATCACTAGAACCTAGGAGGTGGAGGTTGCAGTGAGCCTAGATCGCGCCACTGCACTCCAGCCTGGGCAACAGAGCAAGACTCCGTCTCAAAAAAAAAAAAAACGAAGTAGCCGTTAAATTAAGCGTAAGGTTCAATGTAGCAAAGGGAAGAACAGGTAGAGAGGATTGGAAGATTCCCGACCAAAGTTATAGCATCAGCTAAAGACCTATGACAGAAAAGAACTTTATCTCTAAGTATAAGGAAGGAGGGAGGAATTAATTAGATACTGACTCTAGTATGACAGGGACTTAAGGAAAATTTAAATGTTGGGATTTCTATCCCATATGTAAAGGGAAACATAGTAGGAAGTTTGCGCAGGGAATTGTATGATATGACCTATGTTTTAAGGGTATACGCCTGATAGTTCTGTGTGGAATACATTAAATGCTGTAGTCAAATAATAGGCTATGGCCTATTTAGAATTCTGTTGCATGAGTACAAGGAGAAAAGAGTGTCTTCAACTAGGGCAGTAGTGGTGGCAAGTGAAAGATGTGTGTAAGATTGAGATGTATTCTAAGGATGGAGTTAACAATGACTTTCCAAATTTGGGTAATTTCAACGACTGGTTTTCTATCAATTCCCTCATAGTTAAAATGTAGAAGATACCTTAGTCAGAATATTAAAATTGCTTGAACTAGCCATATGCTCCAGCGCTATTTTCATATACACACAAAGCAGTTAAGAACACAACACCCACCTTTTAATGTTTTCCCAGCAGATCTGCTCTCCAGCATCCCCTTAACATTAAGAGATTTTTAAACAGTGTTGTGGTCATCAATGATAACAACAAAACCGTGCGTGTGAATTCTCAAATTAGTACTCAAAAGACTGTGAACTCAAGGCTTTTGAGATGCCTGCAGATGTTATTCATCTCTCAACAATGAAGTATGGTATTTCAAAGGATGTAGTCATTTTACAGCATGGAAAAATGGTTTAAAGCTAGTAGTTATACCTGCATTGTTGCATGTAAACACACATTGTAAAGTATTGTTATGAGAAGTCTGGAAAAGCAGAAGTACCAGTGTGAAGGAAAATTAGCAGACTTTAGTACTCAAAGACATGTTAATAATCGGCATTTCATCTACTGCCATTTAAAAGAGTGCATTTTCACTCACGCACATATTCAGGTAATGTAAAAATTGCATGGAGCATTTAATCTCTTGATCAAAATGTACCCAGATTGAAAATTACATTGCTGATTGTTAATTTTTCAGGAATTTAAAGACAAAACAAATTCTATACATGTATTTTAAATCAGTGCTGGCATGAATAGTAGACATTTCAAGCATGGCCATGATATTGCAGGTGAAAAGGTTAGTTACAAGTAAGAATTTGATAATAATGTATTGTAAAACCAGCTCTGGGATTCATAATGTTATACAGAGTTCCTTTAACAAAAGAAATTGAAATGTTCTTGAAAGGATTAACATTTTATGGGTCAGGCTAGAGGACGATGACTTTCGTTCAAATAAATATATAGAGAAAAAAATCTTATGGCTAAAACACACAGCTGGTAAAAAAACATAATCTTCCCACATACATTTCATGTCTTTTTGACATGTGTATCTTCACTGTATACAGACTCACATGCGTACAAACTTTCCCACAGAAACATGCCACATACGTAGAATCGGAATGTATATTTTACAAATAATTTCTTCACACAGAATCCAGTCAATGAATATTAAAGGAAGTGATAAAATAATAATTTCTGTGGCCTCCTCAATTATGCAACAATAATCTAAATCATTTTTTCTAATGGATTATACTGGAAATGCTGGCAAGTTGAGAATGCTATCATAGCTCTAACAATAACATTTATAAAATGTTACACTTTCAGAGGTTCATGATTACCTGTCATGGGTAATATTTGAAAGATTACTTTTGTCACCTAACGTTCACCAGTGGAGACTTCAAATTTGACTGAGTCTAAATAACCAAGTTGTTGTCATAGCCATAAGTAAAAGATGTTATACTTTAGTCAGAAATACACCCTAAGAAGTAAGAAAGTATAAACACCATAATTTCTTTATTTTTTTCTGATGCGTCATGTAAACATGAATAACCTTTGATTTTAAAGGATGATATGGAAAAGGCAAAAACAAAATGTGACTTGTTGTAATTTACAAAATCCTAATTATAAAAAGCTATATAGAAACTTTAAAAAATTGGAATCATTTTAACTCAAAAAAGGGCTTTAAAGATATTCAGACATTTCGTCATACTTTTTAAAGTTTGCTTGAAAAATATTTACAGACAGGTATTTTATATGTGGTCAAACAGAGTCAGACAAAGACACAGAATCTTGCCATTAGTTCTTTCATAAATCTATCTAGGGTTAAATAAAATACTCTGAGCAAAAACTGAGCTTTCTGAATCTTCTTTTACCCTACAGTTAAACTAAATATGTTTGAATCTGAAAATTATATTACGTTGATATAAATACAAGGAAAAAATTATTAACATAACTTCTAAAAAAATCTCAGCAGCTCTTACCAGCAAATGGAATACATACTTTAAATTCTGTTTTATTGGAAAAGTTAGAGTAAGAAAACATTTTGACTTTAATCTTCCTTATCCTCTCCTACATGATTAAATTAAGATAATGAGTGTAAAGCAGAAACAAGTAATGCAAGCCAAGAACGCTGCATTTGGTAACCACTTAAGGCAATGTTTGGTAAAAGTTGACACAATTTATAATCCAACGAAGAGAAATTCCTAAAGTGGAAAAGATGGCCTATTTGAGGTCAAATGATTTTGCCAAGTTGTTTGGGAAGAAGGAAGCATACCTGCCCAAAGCACATTGACTTCTCAAAATGTGGAAGCAGTGGACTAGTAAAGTATAGAGTTTGATGAAAGCTAAAATAGACCACAACTCTCCCAGAGAGTTGGAGTAAATTTTAAAAATATGAAAATTCAATGTAAGATGCGCATATTTGAGCTTAATTAAAAGAGACACTATTTTATATGGTCCTGGATATGCTGATTCAATCATAGGCAGAATCCTGCGTCATGAAAATCTTCATGGGAAAGAGTGTTGATAGATAGGTCTTGAGTTGGAAGTATGAGGTCACTGGTTCATATCCTGAGGAGAAAACCTGGACTTAGTCCACGAAAAACAGCTGCTTTTGTAAAATGCAGTATCTTGCACACAAATGGAATTAAATTAGCTACTGTCATTTTAAGGATTCCACAACTCTCAAAGAGAGGTGGACATTTGGACCCAAGACCTTCAGACATGCTGCTTCAGCATGAAAATATAATTGTCTTCGAAATAAACCAATAACAGGCTTGACCAAAAATATCTTGATATAAATGTATTTTCTAAAAATATTGCCTCTTAAAACTTACAGCAAATATAAAGTGACATGTTCTATTTTTTTTTTCAATTCTAGGCATATGATTGAAATTCTAGGAAACCATCCAGATTTCTTTTTTTTTTTTTTTTTTTTTTTTTTTGAGACGGAGTCTCACGCTGTTGCCCAGGCTGGAGTGCAGTGGCGCGATCTCGGCTCACTGCAAGCTCCGCCTCCCGGGTTCCCGCCATTCTCCTGCCTCAGCCTCCTGAGTAGCTGGGACTACAGGCGCCCGCCACCGCGCCCGGCTAATTTTTTGTATTTTTAGTAGAGACGGGGTTTCACTGTGGTCTCGATCTCCTGACCTTGTGATCCGCCTGCCTCGGCCTCCCAAAGTGCTGGGATTACAGGCTTGAGCCACCGCGCCCGGCCCAGATTTCTTATTTAGACAATATGAATTAATAAATTCATCTGAATTAGATCTAAAATATTTATTGCACTAATGTCATCGCCTGCCTTTTTTTTTTTTTTTTTTTTCCTGAGAGTAAGTCTTGCTCTGTCGCCCAGGCTGGAGTACAGTGGCACGATCTCGGCTCACTGCAACCTCCGCCTCCCAGGTTCAAGCGATCTTTCTGCCTCACCTTCCTGAGTAGCTAGGATTACAGGTGCCCACCATCATGCCTGGCTAATTTTTGTATTTTTAGTAGAGACGGGGTTTCAACATGTTGGTCAGGCTGATCTCGAACTCCTGACCTTGTGATCCGCTCGCCTTGGCCTCCCAAATTGCTGGGATTACAGGCGTGAGCCATCGTGCCTGGCGTCATCACCTGTCTTTAGGTTCTATTTACCTTAAAGAAAGGAGCTTATCTGTATTGACTTTTCAAAATAATTAGCCAAAGAAATGTCTATGATTTTTAACCAATTTCCATCAAACTATTTTCCCCCAAATATTTTGACATCCCAGCTTTACTCATAAATTGTATTGTATTTTTAATAATCAGTTTATTATTAATATTACAGTATCTCTCTAAATATTCCTTGAAAATTAAGTTACACTATATATTAAAAAAATGGTTCTATCTTGTATAGAATTGAGAGACATTTGGTTTAATAAGGTTTCTATAAGGAAATGTCTTGACAGCTAGACCTCCCAAAATCTTTAATATATTTATTTGAAATTAATATAATAAAATATGTAGTGTTCTCCTGAATTCATTTTCTCATGGAACCCTTTCTTCCATTGAACATCACAAGGAACTAGTGTTTTATGGAACATGTCCATAAAGGATTCATTCATTAATATGTATGTTTGCTTTCTTCAAGCAAAGAAATGGGTGAATTGTTCTTAATATGTAAATAGTGTTATGTAAATAGAAAATATTTTTAACTTTTATTTGAACTATTCAAGATTTTATATCAACACGCTTTTCTTGTTTAATATTATGCTTAACTGTAGAGAAGTGTAATAGAAGCTAGAGAGGAAATAAAAGTCTTTGTAATTAAAAGTAAATTTTATTAAAGTACCATTTTAGACCTCAAATGGTATATCTATATTAAAGGGGAAATTCATGGCAGAGTTGTTTAAATAACAAAAACACATTTAAGGAAACATTCACCATAAAACAATGCAAGGCTAAATTTAAGAAACTACTTAAACGTACAGATTAAAACATGCATCTTTTCATATTTTATGCTGTTTCCTTTGGGGAAAAACAAATCACCTTTTATTCTCATTTACTTGCCATCACATGATCATAGGGTAAGATTTCTAAGGTCAGTAATAACTCTGCTGCAGTGTATATTAAATCAGTGTGTGTCCTTTCCTCTGAATGTTATAAGTGAACTACTGATAGTTCAAATGCTCCCTCTTTCTTTGATGTCCACAAAGATGATAACCAACTGTATGTACGTGGATGACAGGCCTCTCCTGATAGACCCTCTTTTAACTTCAAGTCTGTTGATAATTGGTACTTTTGCAACAAGAGCATTTTCAACTACCTGAATCAAGACTTTCATAGCAATATCACTTACTGGTTCTTGACAGCTAATGAAGTGGCAAAGCAGGGCTGATAAACTCCAGAGCTTATCAAAAGGAGGGTATAGCATTTTTTAGATTCTGATTTACTAAATGAGGTGAAAGTCATTAAGATCATCAAACAAACTCAACTATGAACTTTTAAACTAATTTCTTGATCTTTTAAGTAGAAGTATTTTTAAGTGGAAGTCATTTTTCCACCTTGAGTACTTAGAAATGATAAAATAACAGCTATAATTGGGAAAAGCTAGAATTTTTTCTCAATTTTATAATTCTGCTAGTTTTTACAACTTTTTTACATTTAAATGCAGTAGCATTTAAGCTAATAAAAACAAATGCCTGCTTTACATAATTATCTTATAGAAAATATAAAAATAAAATAAATTTTTAAAATCTTGGAAATTTTGTGAAAATATATTGCCACTTAGAGACACAGCCAAGTACATAACCTCAGCTTCTAAAGCAATTTCATGAGGCAGACATACATAGGTAATTATTTTCATAACAATTTATTAATTTGAGGATGAAGTTAAAAAATAATTCCTACCAGTTATCCTCAAATAAATAATATTTCAATTTTAAATACATAAAACTATTTTCAACTATTCAATCCAAAACTGATTAATGACAATATTGTTATAAAGATGTGATTGACAAAGATATTCATTTTTAAACTCTTTACATGCAAAATAAATATCAGAAAAATGAAAGAATTAAGAAATCAGCAACCTTAGTGATATTACATGACTCTTCTGGTTGCTCACATTGAACTGCCATGAGAGTTTGTTAGAATTTAAGAGCAATAACACTTACTTCCCCTTCTTTCATGTGGAAAGGTGAATTTTACCCTTGTTATTCTCTGCCTTCAAACTAATGTTAGTGTCTCATTTTCAATGAATGTTGTGGCCAGCAGGGATTAAATAGAGATCATATTTCACTCTAAACAAGGTTTATGACTTGTAATTTTAACATTGTTAGTAGTGTTTTGTTTTTGTTTTGCTTTTGTCAATGGTACACAATCATGTTTTATGGTGAAGTAGAGAAGGAAGTTTAATGAGAAATTAGCTTATGCTATATTTTTGCCCAATCTTCAAGAGGTAAAGCTGGTTCTGAATTTGACATTTGACATTGTGGGGATTAATGTTGTGTGTCCTGCATTGGTCTAGAAAATCTTTAGTCTATTGTCCTTTCCAACCCAGAGGTGTGCTTGATTTAATGGGTCCTGGGAGAGCAGGGATTTTCAACAAACAAGCTGGAATTTTAGCTTCATTCAAGGGAATCATGAGTTGTCCTTAGGGGTCTTAAACCAAACCTGGCTCACATAATATTTAACTTCAATCTTACAACATTTCTAAATATGACCCAATTTTAGACAATTACATTAATAGCAAGAAAGTATTTGGAAACAAAATGGAAGAATTTAACATTTTCTCATTTGCCAATGAAGATAAAATCCTTAAGTTGTTATTTGTTTTTTCTCTGCCATCAAAATAATTTCTAGAATTAATACTTTCAGATAGTTTTCACTAAATAATTACTTGGGGAGAGCTGGATATAGTAGAACTTAATCTTGGCCAACTTATCTACATGATAATCCAATTATTCCTTCTTTTCTTTGTATATACAGTTAACTCTTGAACAAGGTGGGGGTTAGAAGAATCGACCCTTTGTGTAGTCAAAAATCCACATATAAGTTTTGACTATCCAAAAACTTAACTATTAACAGCCTTCTGTTGATCAGAAACCTTACCAATAACACAGTCAAGTAACACATATTTTGTATGTTCTATGTACTATATACACTATTTTCTTCTAATGAAGTAAGCTAGAGAAAAGAAAACATTATTAAGAAAATTATTAGAAAGAAAAAATATTTACTCTTCAAGTGGAAGTGGATCATCATAAAGGTCTTTCATCCTTAGTGTCTTCTTGTCCAGTAGCTGGGGGAGGATGAGGAAGAGGAAGGATTCATCTCTCTGTGTTAGGGGTGGCAGAGGTAGAAGAAAATACAAATATAAGTGGAGGCGCATAGTTTAAACCCATGTTGTTCAAGGGTCAACTTAGAAAAGTTATAATATATCAATGAATTGTTATGTACAAATTTCATTAGGGTATCTGACTTCATAAACTCCAAAATGTGTCCACTCCAAAATTAAAGCACACTATTAGGGAAGACAAATTTATAATGTGCTATCATAAATAGGACATAGGACATTATTGTGACTAAGATAACAATGTACCCGGACTATACTGTATGGTTTTCATGAGAGATTCTTTGAATTTGTTGGTTTTCAACATATTGCTCTCCCATCTCCTTCCATCCCTCTGCATGGAGCTCTGATTTAAACGAAATCCTTTTATGGGGAAGCCAGAAGTCTTTGTAATCAAAATGTATTTATTCTAGATAAAGGTGCAGGACATAGCTAGGAATGTCATATCAATGTTCTCTAGAAGCCTCTTTAAAAAAAAAAAAAGAAAGAAAAAAGAAAAGAAAAAAAAAAGGGGGTCGGGGTGTGATGGCTCATGCCTGTAATCCCAGTACTTTGGGAGGCCAAAGTGAGTGGATAACCTGAGGTCAGGAGTTCGAGACCAGCCTGGCCAACATGGCAAAATCCCGTCGCTACTAAAAAAAATACAAAAATTAACCAGGCGTGGTGGCTCATGCCTGTAATTCCAGCTACTTGGGAGGCCGAGGCATGAGAATCCCTTGAACCCAGGAGGCAGAGGTTGCAGTGAGCCAAGACCATGCTACTGCACTCCAGCTTGGGCGACAGAGTGAGACAGTGTCTTAAAAAAAAGAGAGGAAGGAAAAAAGAGAGAGTAAGAAAGACAAAGAAAAAAATAACCTCTGAAGGAAACAACTATTTTTTAAAATGACAAATTTAAATTGCATTCGCTTATAACACCAGGCACGTTGCAAAAAATGAAGAGAGTAAAACTAGTAAAAGCAGCATGATAAATTATGAGCTATCTAACCCATATGCACTATTACATGTTCATAAACATATCTACTTTATCCGACTATTCCGTAATCCATTTACTCATTCATTCAATAAGTATATACTAAGCACCTGTTGTCAGACAAATCTACAGTTTAGGTAATTCCTACCACCAGCCACACAAGCCTGCCTCTCTGATCTGGTTACTTGATTGATCCTTGAGTATGTCTATGTGATCTCCTGAGTTCTCTTTCTTTTCACTCTGGGAATGAAATAGACGCTTGCCTCAGATATATATCAGTCCATGAACACTGATAAGAATATGTTCTCCAGTATATTTGCACTTATACAGATCAGTTTTTGTCAGTGAATAAGGAAGACTTTTTTCCTCCCCAAAATGTATCTTGGGATGGAAATGATAGAAATATCCTGGATAAAATACTAAGCTTCTATCTCTAAAAACACTCATTTTGCTCAGCATTAAAACAATTTAAATAAATCATTCTTAGTTTTAAAAATGCCTTATAGTAGACATACGCAACAGGTAATGGGTGACAAAGTGGTTTATCACTATTTATTTCTCCATATGTGAATATTTTCCACTGTTTTGTTACTGGAAAATGTAGTATATATAATTTGTAAATGTCAGAAAACATGTGCTTTCTTTTTTTAAAAAACACGTGCTTTCTTGTAGCCATGTGAAATATGGTTATTTGAAGAACACTCTGAAACATGTGCTGTGTTACAGTAAATAATTGAGCAAGACTGACTGAAAAAATCGTATTTCAACTGTATGAAGCAAAGAAGCCTCCTCTTTTTCACTTTGCTAATGATAATACAATCCGTACCACTCATAGGTATTTAATGAGCACTTATCAGTGGACTGATTGGTAATAGAGACTTGCCTATAGAGGAGTCTCATATATAATTAAAATATAAGGCAGAATCAGAAACAAAATTTTGATTTCTAGATTACTAGCCCATCACTCAAAGCATTAAATAAAACCAATGGGAATTTTAAAAGAAGAATCTGCACTTTAATCCTAAATTTTTACTGACTAATCATCTCACACAAAAACGAGTGACCGATGGCAATGCACATTTGAATTATCCATTTTTGTTCACATTATGACATTTACTTGTTTTATGCAATCATTACATTTAAACTCCAGTTATTCCCTTAAGAAGTAAAAATTAATGTTGCTCATTAGTTATTTTGTAAATTGTTTGCAACTTTTATTTTTTGCCTATATTCTTGTGCAAAAGGCTACTATCAATATCAGAGACCAGGGAGCAAAAAATGTGGAGAAATATTAAAGTCACAATTTTTCCAGAAAATTATTTAGAAAGAACATCAAATGTAGAGCCAGGAGACTTATATTTAAATCTGACCTCTGCAACTGTTAATGGTGAAGTCATGTATGCTCTTTTCTAAATGCAAGTAGTCAGACTTCAGACAGTCTAAAGATCGTTCTAGATCTTTAATTTAATGATTGATTATCTAGTTAACCATTTCCTCCACGTATAATTTGACCCATATGGCATTGTGCTAACCTTTACATCTAAGTGAACTAATGTGTGTACTCTAATACTCAAGCAGAAAAGTGGCATGCAATTAATTTATGACTGTGTGTTATAATGAAAGCACAGTGAGGCATCCATCGGAGGATAGATGTCTGCTAATTCTCAAGTCTTTGATGGGAGAGATAGCTTGTAACTGCAGCTTGAAGCACAAGAAAAGGGAACATAAACTACAAGCGGGAGGCAGCAACCTAGGTTTAGAAAAGAGTGAATTGTGGAAACTTACAGAAACAGGCATAAAATGAGATAGCAAAACAAGATTAGGGACTGCAACTGCTATTAATGAGATGGTACTAAGGTAAAGGTGGTGGGTGTAGGTCTGTGCTTTGTTTTAATAAAAGCATAACTTTTTTTTTTTTTTTTTTTTTTGAGACAGTGTCTTGCTCTGTCGTCCAGGCTGGAGTGCAGTGGCATGATCTCGGCTCGCTGCAAGCTCTGCCGCCCAGGTTCACGCCATTCTTTTGCCTCAGCCTCCCGAGTAGCTGGGACTACAGGCGCCCGCCACCACGCCCGGCTAATTTTTTTGTATTTTTAGTGGAGACGGGGTTTCACCGTGTTAGCCAGGATGGTCTCAATCTCCTGACCTCGTGATCCACCCTCCTCAGCCTCCCAAAGTGAAGGGATTACAGGCGTGAGACACTGCGCCCGGCTGCATTACATTTTTGAAATGTCTTCTCATTAATTTATATGTCGGTGACTTGAAGAGTATACTAAAATTGAGAGAAATTGAACATAAAGACAAGTTACTTTGCTGTTTCAGTAGATTTTGTGTTTAATGCTGCTGGCAAAACAGAACTCTCAAGAAATTTATTCATGTGATTATTGTATGTAAAACAACCATAACAGTGCTGAGCACATAGAATTAAAAAACATTAGCCATTTAATTGTTATTTCATAGCCAATTTATAAATAATTTAAGGTTTAGATGGTATAATTTTAATAGTCATTTGAACATAATTTATAACTTAATTAGCAAAGCTAATGTATATCCTGACATATAATTTATATTGCCACATTTGCTTTTTCTTAGATATTTTTATCATATTTACTCTTTCTAAAGCTTTTTTGCTTTAAAAAAACAATGTGGTTCAAATCACATATATTGACTCACTTGCTTCTGTGTGTCAGTAATAGGTATATTCCAGGAGTAGGTTCTAGGGCTAGACATACAAAAATAAGTAAAGACAGCATATTTTAACTCTAGAAGGGGAGCTAAGGAGATAAAGCAGTGGTTAATCTACGTATGTACAGGGCACTATGCTTCATAAAGGAAAGCATGATGCATTGTCCCTTAGAAGGTCAAGGAATTCACAAGAGAGGGTTGATGTGGGTGTTGAAAGGTGAATAAATCTACCTAAGCAGGTGAGGGTGGAAGATGGAAAGCACTGGGGAGATAAAGAGCATTCTAATTTGTGAGTCTATAGATGGCATGTCATCGAGCTAATTGGAAATATTCTTTGTGTATGTAAATAAAATACATATTTATATATTGCTGTATATAGGGGTAAACACACATGCATATACACTTACACACACTCTATTGGTGAAGGAGCAAACAAATGAGTATGTCAAATATAAAGAGCCCAAATCACATAGATAATGAAAAATTCTAGCCAGGTTTTAAGGAGGCAAGTAATGTAATATCTGTTTGATTCTGATTCATGCCTTGTTTGAATGAATTTCATTATTAAGAAGTTGTTATTGTTATAGTTTCTTGAATGTTTGCTCTATTTCCTTAAACCTCACTTGTTTGAGAATGACTGGTGATACGTCTCTCATTTGAAAAACAAATTGCTGTGTCACAGATATTTTCACTTGGTTATTTGTGCAAATTGCTTCCCTGGGGACAAATAATGCTGTTTTGAACAAGTATGAGGTCCACCTGATATCCTCCCTTGTACGTGACTCAATTTTCCACATAAATTCCAAATGTATTTTTTCTTTATTTAGTAAATTCCATTAATTATTACTTCTGTAAGAAACTTTTTGGTCTGTAGATTCAACTCTATTTTTATGTTTTATTTCCTTATCTTTCATTTCTATTATCATATTAATCAATTCATCTCTTTCAAAAAATTAGATTTTATTATTACTTAGTTTGTAACTTTTGCAACCAGAATTAATCCTCTGTTTCTTGTGCCAACTCCTCTTCTTTCCTATGCCCTTCATTTACATTTTAGTGAACTTGTTTCCTCCTTCTGACAATGAGGAAATGAGCTGGAGGAATTTGCAGCCTATGATTTTTGTTGTTTTGACTTTAAACACACTGTGATCTTTAATATATTTTCTTCTGGGAATACACCTCACTTTATTTATTATTATTATTATTTTTCATATCTTGATTGGTGTGATTGTTGTGTTTCTCATGAAGCCCCATCAGAAACACCCTGTGGGATAGTCAGGTATTCATACCTTTCACTTTTGCCCTCATACTAATTTACCTACAGTGATATCCTTTAGAAGAAGGATAATGCATACACAATAAATAGTGTGTGTGTATGTGAGAGAGAGAGAGAGAAAGAGAGAGACAGAGGGAGAGGGAGATTAGAACAGTATCTAGCTTGGCTTGCCCATGTTAGTTGAAATGATGATTATAATGATGATGACCATGCCTTTATATTTTACCTATACCTCCACTTTTTATTTTTATTTTCTTTTTTCCTTCCTTCCTTCCTTCCTTCCTTCCTTCCTTCCTTCCTTCCTTCCTTCCTTCCTTCCTTCCTTCCTTTCCTTTCCTTTCCTTTCATTTCCTTTCTCTTTCTTTCTTTTCTTTCTTTCTTTCTTTCTTTCTTTCTTTCTTTCTTTCTTTCTTTCTTTCTTTTTCTTTTCTATCTTTTTTCTTTCTTTCTCTTTTTTCTTTCTTTCTTTCTTTCTCTCTCTCTCTTTCTCTCTCTTTCTTTCTTTCTTTCTTTCTTTCTTTCTTTCTTTCTTTCTTTCTTTTCTTTCTTTCCTTCCTTCCTTCCTTCCTTCCTTCCTTCCTTCCTTCCTTCCTTCCTTCCTCCTTCCTTCCTTCTTTCTTTCTTTCTTTCTTTCTTTCTTTCTTTCTTTCTTTCTTTCTTTCTTTCTTTCTTTCTTTCTTTCTTTCTTTCTTTCTTTCTTTCTTTCTTTCTTTCTCTTTCGTGAGACAGGGTCTCACACTGTAATCACAGCTCACAGCAAACTTGAATTCCTGGACTCAAACCATCCTCCTGCTCAGCCTGAGCACACACAGCAACTTTTTTTTTAAGTAGAGATGGGACCTCGCTATGTTGCACAGGCTGGTCTGGAACTCCTGGTCTCAAGTGATCCCCCTACCTTGGCCTCCAAAAGTGCTGGGATTACAGGCTTGAGCCACTGTGTTCGATCTGTACCTCCACTCTTTATGGGCATGTTCCAGTAATCTTATAGTCGTGTAGACTCCTAGAGCGTGTTTCTGTAATACAAGAGTTTGTGGATGCAATCTCTATGATTTGTTAACTAATTCTATCCTACTTGGAATATATGGAGAGATATGCCAGATCTCAGTATTTTATATCAAAATGTTTCAAGTTTCAGTATATTTGAAATATTTCCTTAATAATTAGATATCAATTGGTGTTATTTCTTTATTTAATATGTATATTTTCCTCTTACACTTTTCATCTTTTTTATTTTCCTGAGAGTCAAAAGAAGGGGATAGAATACACATGGTTTTACTCTGTCATCTTGCACCAGTAGAAAGTGCATGTGTTTTGTAGAAAGTTTACTCTGGGGGCAGTATGTAACATGGTTTGTTGGTGTAAACCTGGAAAGGAAGTTCTGTGAGAAGATGATTACCGTAATTGAGGGAAGATATTATGGGGAGTTAAATTAGGACAGTGGCAGTGAGTATGTAAGCAAAAGAAAATACAGGACAAATTATTGTGTTAAGCAAAAATGAAGTGATGGATCAGATCAATGAATGATAAAGAAGGGTCTGACTTGCATGGGTCTGTGATGATTGATACAACAAATTTAAAACATGCAGAAAGGTGATGATGTCAGTAATGGAAAGAAGAAAAAGGAGTGAATTCTGTTTAAGTCATGCAGACTCTGAGATGTTTGTACAATATCTAAATAGAGGTTTCTAGTAAGCCTTTGTTTGGACTTTGGAGGGAAATATCTCTTGGAAGATATATATTTGAGACATGTCAAAATACTGCTAGTGATGAAAGCCATAGTTGTAGATAAGATTAGCCACCAAGTTATTAATGTGTAAAAAGACCAAGTACAGAGCAAATAAAATAATATAAATATGCAAGAGCTGTTAGCTAAAGCAAATTATATGAGAGTGAAAGGTAACAAACTTTTCAAAAATCAGTTCTTAGTATTTTCCAAAATATACCCTCCTTAGTAGTGATTACGGATAAAAACAGAAAGACCCAGACCTTTGATGTCAGATGGAAATAGTTATCTTAACTCTACATCATACTAGCTCTGTGACCTAGGATATTCCTGATAGCCTAACTAACTGAGTCAATTTCTTCGTGAGAAAAAAATGGGAATGAACTCCTATTAACTTCCTTAACTATAGTTAGCCTCTTTTTGTTGTTGCTTTTACTGATTTAGGTTTTGCTTCTCTAAAGGTATTTGTCTACGTTTGCATAAAAGTTTTTATTATTCTTAATACTCCACATAGTTTTTAGTCAAGGTCTATATGTTATATATAATATGGACTAAATGTGTTTTTGTTGACTTTAGTAGGTGAATGATAGTTAAGTGATAAAAATCTGAATCATAAAATTAGATTATGAACAACTTACTTTACATAAATATTTTTCACATATACAAAATGAAAAATAAATTCATATAACATATAGTTCTGCCCTTGAAGTTTTATAAGCATATTTGAGAAAAAATATAGTGTATCTCCCTGACAACATGGCCTAGGACACTTGTGTCTTGTGTGGAGTCTAGAAGTATGGGAGTTGGACTTGGGATGAGAATGAACCTTTACTAGTTGTACAAAGCTCAGGTACATGCATCTTGTACTTTAATTTGGTACATATACATCATGGAATACTATGCAGCCATAAAAAAATGAGACCATGTCCTTTGCAGGGACATGGATGGAGTTACAGGGTATTATCCTTAGCAAACTAACACAGGAACTGAAAACCAAATACTGCATGTTCTCACTTATAAGTGGGAGCTAAATGATGAGAACACGTGGACACATAGAAGGGAACAACACGTAGAGGGGAACAACAACACACATAGAGGCTTATTGGAGGGTAGACGGTGGGAGGAAGGAGAGAAGCAAGATATATAACTAATGGGTACTAGGTTTAATGCCTGAGTGATGAAATAACCTGTACAACCAACCCCCATGACATACATTTACCTATGTAATAAACCCGCACATCCTGCACATGTAACCTGAACTTAAAATACATGTTAAAAAAAAAAAAAGAAAGTCTATACAAGTAAAACCAATTATTCATATTAACTAAAAATAAGCATCTGGCAGAGGAGAATCCTGGCATAAATTCAGTGGATAGAGACATTAGAGTACAGAACATCAATAAATGCAAAGGGAAAAGTTGGAAGAAGAGCTTGGAAACATGTCCTAGGAAAAGGTAGTAGAGCTGTGTTTCATAGATTGCTGTGGCCTCTGGCACCAACTGGAGAGACTAGTCAAGGCAAAACTTAGTAACAGATCAGGATGTGTAAGCTTGATGCATATTTTAAGTGTTTACTACGATAGAAGTTAGAAGATAATTTTTAATAAATGGACTCAAACAATACTTAGCAAACAGTGTAGAATGAAAGAATATTCTCAGCATCACCGAATAAATAAAAGCATATAGATCCCCACTGGTATTGGCTCCATCTACACAATGACAAGATGCAGTGACCAGAAATAGTAGGAGTAGAATTCATCCTCCACACAGTTACCTTAGAGCTGTATTTGCCAAACATCAGTGTGTGGAAAGGTCCTAATCTTGCATATAATAAAGTGTTAGAAACTAGTCCTTGGTGAAATAAAGAAAATAAATAGAATTTTTCCATTATGCAAATATATCTATCACTGAAGATTATTCATTGTTCTTGTCTTTGCTCACTTTGATCATTTTATTCATAAAATAAAATGGCTTTTTTTTCCTAATGAAATGACAATGATAGCAAATAGTCCTTGCCTTTGTTTCTTTTTTGTTCTTATAGTACAAGAAAAAGTTGTGAACCTTTATTTCAGCCTCTATTCTTGAACTTTTTTGGTTCATGAAATTAAAAATAAAATCTAGGAAGTACTAAAATATAGGATCTAAAATTGTCGGACCTTACTGAACTTTCCAATATTTACAAATATCTAGATGTGGTCATCATGTAGCCAAAATGTTTTGGCTTCATATAGACTCAGCCTTTGACTACTTTCAATGGGTTCTTTGACTGTTCTATGAAAAGGACAAAGTTCAAGTCATGGAAAAAGGACATAAGCCTAAAGCCATCAATGAATACAGGCAATTCATTTGAGTCCAGCAACTGGTGGGGTCCTATTACCTTTCATGTTACCAAACTTAGAAGGGAAAAAGAGAGACAGAAAAATGTAACAGAAGTCAGAAATATAAAGAACAGGGTGGATATTGTCTAGATTTGAAGGTCAAATATACAGGAATTCTTCATCCCACTATAAAAATTCTAGTTCCGGGCAGTCCTGCAAACCAGAAATCTGTATTCATTTCATTGCCTTTTTGAGAATCTGACCCAGTCATTGTAATGTAACCATCTTTGTAAATCTGTGTTCATCCTAAAGGAAATCAGAACATAACAGGAAACATAGAGTTTTGTTATGTAGGGGTGAATCATCTTTTATTATTTTTGTGTAAGTGTTCTCAATCATCATGCATGATTTTGGTGTAAGTGTGTTTTTTCTTTCCATATAACAAAACACATGCATAAGAAGAACACTAGTTTAGAAAATAACCTTTAATATCTCAAATGTGGGACTGATAGTGATTGCTATGAATTTCTCCCTTCAAATGCTTGTTTTCAAAAGTAAATATACATTAGAGATTATGATTACTCTGGGGGGAAAAGCAAATATGAACATTTATAGATAAATAGAATAAAAATTAGAATTGACTCATTATAAAATATGTTTTTTTCTCCCATGATTAACTGGTAGCATATTATAGATCAATTATAATTTATTCTTTTGTAACATACTCTTAAATAGAAATCTGTCAAATGGACTTTATATATGAGTCTTGAATTTCATGAGACTCCTCTATCTTGTGAAACTACATCACAAGAGAGTACAATTTATTTATAATTGACAACACTACACTTGAAATTATTTAAGTTGATTTTTTTTGGCCTTGCCAGCTATATACACTAAAGCTTGTCATCTTCATTGTCTTATATTATATAATAGTAAGAATGGTGACAATAATTAGCACTTATTGAGCACAAACTGCCTGTCTCTGTCTGGTTTTACAGTCAGTGTGTTTTCCATGCTGTCATTAAGCAACTCATAAATACACTAAATCCTCTGGTGAATCTGGAGTGAACAGAATGCTTCTTTACTCACCTTCCATATTTAAGAATACATACTTTATTAAAGAGTGTTCTGAAATGGCATCTTTAATTACAATCCTACATTTGCTTCTCTTATAATTCGACACAGCGTGTGGAAGTTGAAGTAATCTCTCAACCAGAGAAAAACAACTACACTCAAAGAGAATTAATGCCTTTAAAAGCTTTGTCCTACTCAGATTCACCATAGTCAAATTAATTTTATAGAAACTTCGGTTGTTTTTTAAAAATAACAATTGTTGTTTAACTGAATAGGAGCATAGGTAAGATGTAAGAAGTTAGAAGAATACTACACATTTCACATTAGTGAATTTTACTATACTTCCCATAGCAGTTTATGTCATTGTAAGATACATAAATGAAACAAAAGAAAGACTTAAAATGCTGAAGGAGTACATTCAAAGTTATTTACTATCAGATGCAGCTAATTGTCTCTACATCTAGGAAAGTCAAAGTCATGCATTAACTGAGGAAAACAAATTACTGAAGAATCTGAGAACTAGATTTGGAAAAAAAAAATGTGTCTGATTTTAACCCACATTTCTATTTAATCTAATAAAATTTCACCCAATTTCTATTTAATCTCACACTGGAAAGTAGTGATATAACCTAAGCAATCCAGAATTTGTATTGTTCACTGACATTTGTTTTTAAGACTCTTCTCTAAGTTATAAAGCAATATAAAAAGCTCGTGTTGGAGAAGAACATCTAAAGGATTTGGAGTGAAAGGAACAATGAGACAAAATTAAGCACATTTGAGAGCAATGGAAAACAGCCACTAACACATATGCCAGGAAAGTATTGTCTTTTTTAAAAAATCAAACTGTTGAGAAGTAACACTTTAAAACTGTGGTTTGTTTTCATGATGATTTCAAATATAAGCCACCAAAAACTTCCATAAATTGTCTGTACGTAGGGACCAATAATTCTGTCCAAACTAATTTGCAAAATTCACCCTAGAACATATTTTTCAATTGAGAAAGTATTTTCATTGTTTGGAACTGTGATATAGAAAGTCATTCCTTTTATTATTTAGAATTGAGAATACATACATTCTAAAAGAAGAAGGAATACTTTATTGTTCTTAAAATGTCATTACATTTAATATTAGTGTAAATCAAAGAACATATTGCTATTCTTATTTTCCCTCTACCAAACAAAATTACTGATGTTAACAAGTTAGGACACTTAGTAAGATAGGTTATATATATACACACACACACACACACACACACACACACACACACACACACATATATATTTATATATGTAGTTTTCAGTCTACTCCATCTGGACTGTAATTTGCTACATCTGGTCAAGAAGATCAACCTACAAATATTTAACCTCTACTTATACAAACAGGAAATATTTAATTGAGTGCTTACTAGGAAATGCTTGTTCTAGGTTTTTTACAGGCTTTATCTAATTTTACCTCAGTGACTCTTAAAAGATACATGAACTCTTAAAAGATACATTATTCACCCCATCTTCTATAAAACTTGGGGCCAGGGAGTTTAAGGAACTTGTCCTCGTTTGTACACCTAAAAAATAAGTACTGTGGGCCGGGCGCGGTGGCTCAAGCCTGTAATCCCAGCACTTTGGGAGGCCGAGACGGGAGGATCACGAGGTCAGGAGATCGAGACCATCCTGGCTAACACGATGAAACCCCGTCTCTACTAAAAAAAAATACAAAAAAATAGCCGGGCGAGGTGGCAGGCGCCTATAGTCCCAGCTACTCGGGAGGCTGAGGCAGGAGAATGGCGTAAACCCAGGAGGTGGAGCTTGCAGTGAGCTGATATTCGGCCACTGCACTCCAGCCTGGGCAACAGAGCGAGACTCCGTCTCAAAAAAAGAAAAAAGAAAAAAAAAAAAAAATAAATAAGTACTGTGGTGATGCTTGTGTTCTTACTTATAGTTGTATAACTCCAAAATCTATAGCTATAGTATTTATTTTCCTACAACTTCTTCCAATTAATGCTTAGAGATCCCCTATGTAGTTTCTATGCATTTGCAATTAAAATCCATTCTTGTATCTCTTACATGACCCTTTAATTGCTTAATATCTTTATGTAATTTTTTTGGTTTAGGCCGAGGTGGCCTTTTTTTTTTTTTTTTTTTTTTTTTAAGTTTGTGGGCTTTTTTTTCTTTTTTAAGTTTGGCCTCTCTGAAACTAAGGTAGAATTATAGATCTTAGAATTGGAAGTAAGGATGAAGGGCATCCATTTGATAAACAGATCTTTTCTAATGACCATTCAATCAGGACCTGAACATATCCAGTGACAGAGCCCTTGCCTCTGGCAGAAGCCCATTTCCATCCTCACACAACTCAGAGTGCCTGAAATTTCAGTCTTTTTACTCTGCGTAGTGTAGCATCGATCAGTTGTAATCTTTGGGGTGCCAATGAAATGAATGTTATGTCTTTTTTTTTTTGAGACTGAATGTTGCTCTGTCACCCAGGCTGAAGTACAGTGGTGCAACCTCGGCTCACTGCAACCTCCACCTCCCGGGTTCAAGCAATTCTCCTGCCTCAGCCTCCCGAGAAGCTGGGATTACAGGCACCCACCATCACGCTCGGCTTATTTTTTGTGTTTTTAGTAGAGACGGGGTTTCACCATGTTGGCCAGGCTGGTCTTGAACTTCTGACCTTGTTATCTGCCCGCCTTGGCCTCCCAAAGTGCTGAGATTACAGGCGTGAGCCACCGTGCCCAGCCAATGACTTCCATTTCAATTAAGATATTATGTAGTGGATTATCTGTCCCTCTTCTCTGGAGACTAACCCCTCTCATTTATTTCAGCTGTGATTCACATGAATTAAACTCTTTTCTTTCCTTCCTTCCTTCCTTCCTTCCTTCCTTCCTTCCTTCCTTCCTTCCTTCCTTCCTTCCTTCCTTCCTTCTTCCCTCCCTCCCTCCTTCCGTCCCTTCCTTCCTCTCCTGCTTCTTTTTTTTGTGTGTGTGGGGAGTAGGGTGTGGTAGGGAGTAAGGCCAGTCTAGTATTATACTATTTCTCATGAAGAAATGAGAAAAGTATCTTTTAACAATTAGTTAACAATTTTTGCCTATAGGATAGGTAAATATACAAAAAGATAGATATTCCATTTTACGTTGTTGACCTAGTAATATGAAAAAAACATGTGAGTTAGGCATGATGAGCTATTAATTATCTGTTTCCTGAGGGAATATTCATTCTGGTAGATAAGATTGCAATAATTGACAGTGGGATGCAGGCTATAAGAGTAATTCAAGCAAAATGTAACAGGAAGCTCTCTGAGAATTTCTTGGCAGTTGCATTTGAACTAGCTTTAAGCGTGGATCTATTCTGTAGCTGTCGGAGTCAGGAAAAATAGTAACAAAGGCCAAGGAGTGAATGAGCACAGTGCATGACTTTCCGCATGATAGAGGACATGAGAAGTACTGGGATAGGGTCTAAACTGAAATGATAGTGACCTGATCTTTAGTGTTAAGTTAAAGAGTATGAATTTTATCCTCTGTTGAAATCATATTTTTGATGATAAAATGATAAAATGAAGAGGTCAGTAGGACAAATAGATAAAACAAGGCAATCGGTCACATGACTAATATATGTTTCCTGATGTTAACAGCTGGAACAGGTGTTAGAACAGGTCTACATTGCAGCTTTCTGTCTTTGGAAGGCACATCGCATTCTACATTTTGTGTGTGCTGCTGAAAGTTTCCTACTAAGTGTGCACCTGAAAAATCTAAAGCACTGATTCAGGACATAGAGTTTTGGAGATACAGTTTTGGAGAATCCTCAAAAATTCTATCCCATGGGGGTGGTGTGTGTGTGTGTGTGTGTGTGTGTGTGTGTGTGTGTGTGCATTGAGCAAAACGTATCTTTAAGAAGCCAACAATTACCTTCTTAACACAAAAGTGGACTTAAATTTAATGTTATTTTTAATCTGAAAGTGTTCCTGTCACTAAAGTACAGGTATTTCTCTTCCTCTCGTCTTTAGGACTGTACCATGTTAAGTATGAAACCAGCAAATAGGAATATAACTCCCATTTTAATAAAATGCAGGCCGGGCACAGTGGCTCACGCCTGTAATCCCAGAACTTTGGGAGGCCGAGGTGGGCAGATCACCTGAGGTCAGGAGTTCGAAGCCAGCCTGACCAACATCGAGAAACCCCGTCTCTACTAAAAACACAAAAATTAGCCAGGTGTGGTGGTGCATGCCTGTAATCCCAGCTACTTGGGAAGCTGAGGTGGGAGAATCGCTTGAACTCAGGAGGCGGAGGTTGTGGTGAACTGAGATCGCGCCATTGCAGTCCAACCTGGGCAACAAGAGCAAAACTCCATCTCAAAAAAAAAAAAAAAAAAAAAGTAAAATGCACACATTTTGGTTCCGGTTCCAATATATTTCTTAGTACCCTGAAGAATAAGCACAGATTGATAGCTACAACAGTCAATATAGTCAGGTTACCATGTACCGACAGTCTATGCTTGTATAGTGCTTCACATTAATACCCAATGTTTTGCTTTGTTACCTTGCAGAAATGTTGGAATCCAACAATGTGATCACTTTCAATGGCTTGGCCAACAGCTCCAGTTATCATACCTTCCTTTTGGATGAGGAACGGAGTAGGCTGTATGTTGGAGCAAAGGATCACATATTTTCATTCAACCTGGTTAATATCAAGGATTTTCAAAAGGTATCAGTATTCTAATATATGCACTATAGTTATTTTGAAGCATCTCAAGTCATAGATAATTCTCTAGCTATTTAAAAGCATGATTACTGACAGAAAGTTGTTTTGAATTAATATTTTGTCTTTTCTGATGCAAATAAAAATGACAATAATGAATCAATGGATGCAATAGATTAAAAAAATATCAAGGATGAAACCACAGTATTTGCAGTAATCAGTATAAGAAATATGAACTTCAGCTTATCCTTTCATATCTATTTTTCCTACATAAAAGTAAATACTTGAACCATTGTAGCAATACATTATAATTGACTTCATGAACTATGTATATGTGTGTAGGTATAAATTTATATTTCTCTATTTCCAGAAAATGAAGAGTTTATCTAGCCATTACCCACATGCCTAATTTGGCATGCTATCAGTGTTTGTAAATAAAGTTTTATTGAAACACAAGCACTCTCATTCATTTACATATTGCCTGTGTCTGTTTTTGTGCTACAATAGCAGAATTCAGTAGTTACAAAGGATATCAACTGGTCTACAGAAACGACTATTTGGCCTTTTAAACAAAGAGTTTGCCAAACCCTGATCTAGAAGATCAAAGTATCAGATTTTTTTAAAAATGTGGTCATTCAGACATCAGCAGGATATAAGTTCTATCTTTATTCTTTATAGTATTTCTGGCTTATTTCATTAATAAGCTATACAGTTTTTTTGTTTGTTTGTTTTTGTTTTGTTGTTGTTGTTTTTTGAGATGGAGTCTCGCTCTGTCTCCCAGGCTGGAGTGCAGTGGTGTGATCTTGGCTCACTGCAAGCTCTGCCTCCCAGGTTCATGCCATTCTCCTGTCTCAGCCTCCCAAGTAGCTGAGACTACAGGTGCCTGCCACCACGTCCGGCTAATTTTATACTTTTTTTTTTTTTTTTTTTAAGTAGAGACGGGTTTTCACCATGTTAGCCAGGATGGTCTCGATTTCCTGACCTAGTGATCTGCCCGCCTTGGCCTCCCAAAGTGCTGGGATTACAGGTGTGAGCCACCGCGCCCGACCTTTTATAAGCTATACAGATTAACAAATAAAAACATGGATTGACAAATTAGTGAAAATTGTGCTATTAAGTCTACATGTAGTATGTCTAAGTGAACCATTTTATCACAGTCAATATTTCTGATAGTAATTATCTAAAGAATAAAGGCCTTTATGCAGTAGCTTTCATAAAGGTAATAGTAGAATATTCATTTTGGAATACATCCCTGTCTGTTTCTATTTGTATTAGTTTTACTTCTTAATATTGTAGGCTTTGAACTGGTATGTCCCAACTACTCACAACCAATAACAGATTTGGTGATGATTTTTAAGAAGTAACAGAATTTTCACAAGCTTTTTTTTTCTGGTTGGAGAGTGTTGCTTTTGGGATAAAATGCAGTTTTAAATTCAAAGCTGATTTATATTTTTAATAGAGTATAGCATAAACCTAAGACGTTTGCTTTTCTTTCATTACCTGAACACTAAAAATCTGACCACGGCATAAAGAAATTTGATTCATTATATATAGCGTCATATAAAATGGTAATACACTTATAATGTACTTTAGAATTGTGATACGCCAGCTTTAAAAATCACTTTGGAGGCCAGGCGCGGTGGCTCAAGCCTGTAATCCCAGCACTTTGGGAGGCTGAGACGGGAGGATCACGAGGTCAGGAGATCGAGATCATCCTGGCTAACATGGTGAAACCCCGTCTCTACTAAAAATTACAAAAAACTAGCCGGGCGAGGTGGCGGGCGCCTGTAGTCCCAGCTACTCGGGAGGCTGAGGCAGGAGAATGGCGTGAACCCGGGAGGCGGAGCTTGCAGTGAGGTGATCCGGCCACTGCACTCCAGCCTGGGCGCCAGAGCGAGACTCCGTCTCAAAAAAAGTAACTTTGGGTATTTCTATTTTGATTTTTCAATTCAATTGATTTCATAGCCCCCTCAGATGATAATAATAAATGCCTGTTATCTATTGTCTAAAAATATTGGTTATTCATTTGTTTTTCTGAAATGATAAATATTTATCTTAGTCTTCTGAAAATATCATAAAATAAGCAGATTTTTATTGTTGTTTCACCAAAAGAAAACCATTCTTTTTAAAGTGAGCACAAAACAGATCTGGTGCGGTGGCTCATATCTGTAATCCCAGCACTTCAGGAGGCCAAGGCTGGTGGATCACCTGAGGTCAGGAGTTCAAGACTTGCCTGGCCAACATGGTGAAACCTGTCTCTACTAAAAATACAAAAATTAGCTGGGTGTGGTAATGGGCGCCTGTAAACCCAGCTACTTGGGAGGCTGAGGCAAAAGACTGTCTTGAACCTGGGAGACAGAGGTTGCAGTGAGCCGAGATCATGCCATTGCACTCCAGCGTGGGTAATAAGAGCAAAACTCTGTCTCAAAAAAAAAAAAAAAAAAAATCTAAGTCAACTAAGAAATATTAGATATATTGATTTTAGGAAATTGTATCAGTTAAAATTGTAGGTATTTATAATAATTTATCATTTTGTGATATTCATGTATGTATATATCTATAGACAGAGAGCATTATGAGCATAGAATACCTAAGATTATATATTTAACTTATTTAACATTTTTCTGTGACTATATATTCTGAATGTGGTTAAACTATTCCATTACTTCTAAAACTGAAAATAATCAAATTATAAAATAAAAAATTTACCATTTTATATCTAAGAAAAACTCTACAGCCATTTGTACACTCAGAATATATCACAGTATCTTTTACCAAATATACTTAAAATGAACTATTTTAAAGTAATGAATTACAAGGTAAATCATTTGTCCAAAATTGTGATATTCTTGTTATAGTGCTTGCCTTTGAGTTTAAAATCATTCTACTAATAATAAAAGGTATATTTCTTTTCTTTTTTTTTTTTTTTTTTTTTGAGACAGAGTCTGGCTCTGTCGCCCAGGCTGGAGTGCAGTGGCCGGATCTCAGCTCACTGGATCTCAGCTCACTGTAAGCTCCGCCTCCCGGGTTTACGCCATTCTCCTGCCTCAGCCTCCCGAGTAGCTGGGACTACAGGTGCCCGCCACCTCGCCCGGCTAGTTTTTTGTATTTTTTAGTAGAGACGGGGTTTCACCATGTTAGCCAGGATGATCTCGATCTCCTGACCTCGTGATCCTCCCGTCTCGGCCTCCCAAAGTGCTGGGATTACAGGCTTGAGCCACCGCGCCCGGCCCAATAAAAGGTATATTTCTAATTTTTAAAACATCTTATTACAAACAGATTATTTAATTTTAATTATGTCACACTGTTTATACAAATGAACCCAATTTACTTAAGAATTTATATCAGCTGAATGTGGTGGCTCACACCTGTAATCCCAGCAGGTTGGGAGGCCAAGGCCTGCAGATTGCCGGAGCCTAGGAGTTTGAGACCAGTCTGTGCAACATAGTGAAATCCTGTCGCTACAAAAAAAACCAAAAAAACAAAAAAAAAAATACAAATAAGCTGGGCATGGTAGCACACGCCTGTAGTCACAGTTAACCTAAAGGCTGAGGCAGGACAATCATTGCCCTGGAGGTCAAGGCTGCAGTGAGCTGTGATCATACCACTACATTCCAGCCTGGGCAATAGAGTGAGACCCTGTCTCAAAATACATACATACATACATACATACATACATACATACATACATACATATTAGATCTGTTTATACATATATTTGGGGTGTTTTAATATTCCTTTTAACCTAAGCATATGTAATGTTCAAATAGCTTTCTTCTAAGCACCTATTTTTTGTGATGAACACTACAGGAGATTTATGATATGTTATTAATAATTCTTGATGACCTTACAAGGTTAGCAGTAAAGGTAAATTAGTAATCTTATGGGTAAATACTAGGCAAATCCCTCTCAGAGGCAAAAACACATGTTCAGGTTTGGAAGAACTGTGGAAAGATTCTTGGCTTTGATAAAAGGTACGATCTCTTTAAAGCATAAATGCTTATTACCTAACATGTGTAAATGGGCCTGCCACGAATGGAAGTGTAGAGGCATAAGGATGAAAAAGTAAAAAATAGATTATAAAGCATTTTGAAAATGAGAATAAGAAATTTAGATAGTTAACTGAGAAATTTGTGAGCAAAGAATAAAAAGATAATTCCAACAACCAACAGTTAAACAAATCCAACCAAAATGTTAGTAATTATTCTTTATGGAAATGAATACTTAAAAGACTATTAAACATACATTTACTTTTGTTCCACTGGCTTATACTTATCCTCATTAAATTGCTCTCCAAAAGAACATTTCTACATCAAAATTTATTTTACTCATGTCAGACTTCTAAACTTTTAATTGTTATTATTATTATTATTATTATTATTATTAACCCTGGAACTCTAGAAAGTTAGTAGACCCTTTTAGGTCTAAGAATTTTTAGCATGAATATTATACAGATTATTGTTTATAAATATTTTACTTAGATAATAGAATCACAGAGAATCATAAAATGACGTCCATGCTGTCTCAACAATTAAGCAACAAGAGCTAGGAAACTATGAGAAAATAACTTGTCTTTTAAAATATATATATTTATATGTTGTAACTTTGTTTTTAAACGTATATATGTTTTAACAATCAGTGATTTCAGCATAATTTAGCTGGAAAGTTGAATATGAAAGTCAATAAATCTTAACTGTTATATATTATTACTGTTATGCCCTAGAGAAAAGTTATGTTTTACCCTCTTACATTATAAACCTTAAATAAAAATAGATCCCCTTGCCTTTCCATATCCAATGTGAAGACTCAACTGCTAGGATTGCCCAGCAATCATTATAGAAATCCAGCAGTCAGAGTAATGTTAATTATAAGAACAATACATTTACTGATCTTGAATTTTTTATATGACTACTTTGTAAAAGCCTGTGGAACAAATCAACTATAATTTTAATTTACATATGCAGGCAAATGTGAAAAGGAAAGCACATAAAATAGAAAGAATACTCAAATTTAGAACTTAATGTTAAAAATGAACGCCTATCCAGTTAGCCAAGATCCAGCCACTGTACTCTAGCCTGGGTGACAAGAGTGAGACTGCATTTCAAAAAAAAAAAAAAAAAAAAAAAAAGAATGCGTATCCCTATCCAATAATTTTTAGGGCATACTGTTTTGACATGGACCTGAAATGCATTTATCAAGTCATCATACATTACTTCAGTATGTGCCAAATCCTTGTTTGTAAATGTGTTTTGTTTTGCTTTGCAATTCTCCAGATTGAATATCATATTTTTTGCCCAAGTTTATGATCATTTATATCGAATTCTCTAGCTGGGCACAGTGGCTCACCCCTGTAATCCCAGAACTTTGGGAGGCCGAGGCAGGTGGATCATGAGGTCAGGAGATCGAGACCATCCTGGCTAACACGGTGAAACCCCGCCTCTACTAAAAAATACAAAAAATTAGCCGGGCGTGGCGGCGGGTGCCTGTAGTCCCAGCTACCCAGGAAGCTGAGGCAGAAGAATGGTGTGAACCCGGGTAGCAGAGCTTGCAGTGAGCTGAGATGGCGTCACTCACTGCACTCCAGCCTGGGCGACAGAACAAGAAAAAGATTTATCTCGAGGTTCCCAAATGAATGATAATCAGTCATTTTAGACTAAAAGCTTTCCAGCAGACACGAATGATTAAGTGCCACCATTTCTGTTTTTTTATATATGATTTTTTTCCCACTGAAATTAACTATTAATAATATTACTAGAAAGGAAAAATGAATAAAAAACAAATTGTTTTGCCCCTATACAGATAAGAGTCATTGGAATTGCTCAGAGGATTTTATATTAAAATCAAATGAGAGGAGTATTTGGATTAATATTGTTGGGGGGATGAATCCACTGTCCTCCAAGCCACCACTAACATCATGGTTCATCTACTACTGTCACTGTATTCACACAATATGAGACTTTCTGGAAGGATGAAGACTAAATATGAGGGATAAAAACACAAATAATTGTTTCTCAACTAGTCTTTTAGCCCACATTAGAGAGGGTAATCGTTTTTTAGAGCTACCTATTTGCTTCTTCAATCTACCTTTATTTCTCTGGCATATACCATGTTACTTATAAATATTTTCCCTTTCCAAAAAAAACAAAAACAGTAAAGAGGAGAAAAAAGAGAAGTTTCCATTCTAAGTATTTTTTTTTTAATCCTTTCAGTTACTTATTCTAAAATGTCATGCTGAGATTTGTTTCAGAGAAATGTATCCAAAGCACCCAAATGTTAAAATTACAAAATCACTATTTCATGATAAAGGCCAATTTAGAAAAATCTGAGCCACATTCTATGCCAGTTTCTACTTCTCTTCACTAAATTCTCACATCCTCTCAAGAAGATCTCCCTTTCCCAATCTGTGTGCCAGTTCTTGCCACACTGCACGGCTTAGATCTATTGTCTGCGTCAGTTTCTCTCTTGCTCAACTTTTTTATACAGCAAAGGCTATTGGGTAGATGGAGAATCAGTGACTTATGTTCACACCAATTAACTGACGCCATTGGAAGATCTAAAGTGAAAGGTTCCTGAAAGAGTCTTTACGAAACTTTCTTTACTTCAGTTGCCCCAATGTCATCTAAAAGACTATATGGTATTGGATCTCTGAGACAACTTAGTTGACATAAAACAATGTTTATTCTCTGTCCTTAGATTGTGTGGCCAGTATCTTACACCAGAAGAGATGAATGCAAGTGGGCTGGAAAAGACATCCTGGTAAGCATTAACCTACTAAATTATTATACAGGTTGAGTATGCTTCATTGAAAATGCTTGGGAACAAAGTATTTCTGATTTTTTTTTTCTTTTTTGGTGGGGAAGGGGTTAGAATCTTTTCATATATATAATAAGATATCTTTCAGATAGAACCCAAGACTAGAAGCAAGATGTATTTATTTTTCCTATACATGGTATACCTAAAGGTAATTTTATTTTCCCCTCGGGGATGCTGAAAAAACTCTGCTGTGTGTCTGCATTTTGACTGTGACTAATCACATGAGGTTGGGTGTGGAATTTTCCACTTGTGGGTCATGTGGGTGCTCAAAAAATTTCAGATTTTGGAGGATTGCAGATTTCAGGATTTTGAATTAGGGATGCTCTACCTGTAGTAATGACATAAGTAATTTATTACTCTGTCATCTATTTTTGTTTAGTGTTCTATGAAGCACCACATTTTACTTTTAAACTTTATCACTCGAGAAATAAAATGATAGCATTCAATTTTGGAACACTGACAGATTTATGTATAGAATATATGTAAAAATAATATTCCTTAATAAAGCAAAAATCTGGTCTTTTTGGCTGTTTATATATGCAAAAATTAATTAACAAAATGTGATTTTGTAGCATACATATTTATATTCAATAAGTCAAGTTCTTTCCACAGGTTGATTTTTATGTTAATTCCCCTTGAATTCTTCTTGAAATGCTATGAAATGTTTCCATTTCTGAGTCATAATTAAATTACCTATTTTTTCTTCTTTCCATTTTTTTCCTTTAATCTCTTTTCTTTCCTTTTCCTTTTCTCCATCTTTTTTCTTTTCTTTCATCCTTTCTTTCTTCCTCTCTCCTTTCCTTCCATGTACTCATCCTTTAAATAAATATGGGTTGGAAAAGGACCATGTAATAGGAATTGTCCTAGGCACTCTGGAGTGAAAGATGAATAGTAAGAAATCCCTATAATGTTTTTACCATTGTTAAAAGACACAGGCCATTTTTTGTAAAGTAAACTGTCAGGAAAATTAAGTGGGTGACTGGTTTGAGGAATAGCCCAGTATTTGCACAGATCATGAAAAGTAATTATAATCATTTAAATAAATTAATTAAAATGAATTACAGAATTTTTAAAATATATAATTTTATATAATTTTATGTTTAATTGATATTTGGGGATGTCTAAAATACAAAGCAATATGTTTAAAAGTTTTATCTGTGTTTAAAAGTATTAGGATTTAGAATAAATTTATTCTGTGTGTTGCCTAAAGACATAAATCAAACTGTACATATGTGTATAGATACATAGATATTTTCAAGGGACAACTTGATTGATTTGTTACAGCTGCCTACAATGATGTATATGTTTAGAAGGATTTAGAGTTGGAATCTGAGTTCCTGGGAAAAGACTGACTCAATCTAGCAGCAATGTTGCCTATAGGTGAAGGAAGTTAGGTAGAAGATCACAAAGCAAAGGTATCCCCCATCTTTAATACCTATACATTAGCAAACACGGGAAATTCATCCTTGAAAATTGCATATTATATATATAGTTATTATGTTAAAATATTCATGACCCGTATTAAAGACGGTGAGGCAGACTTTATTCAGGGGTACTGCTACAATGAAGTTTTGTAATGGGGGTAAGAGATTGAGTTTAATACAGGATATCCTGAATACAAAGATAAGTGGAAATTTATAGCTAAGAAGCAAAGTGGGAGTCAGTGGGTGGAAAATTGCCCAGAGGAAACATCGGAGTAATGGGAATCGTGGGTAAATCGATTAGATAGGATTATTACTGAAGGCAGGCCAGGGTGATAAGATATTGACAGTGAGGTAGGGCAGTGGGGTAGGAATTTGATCACACGTATCAACGATGGGAGAGTTTCTGTAAACTGACTAAACAGGATTCTTGTGAAAACTGGACCAAGCAGAGATGAACATGGAAATCAGACAGTCAGGGCCTTCTTGTGAAGAGAGTTCAGGGGAGTCTGACTAGAGTTAGGTAGGGAGAGAACCTGTCAACTGAAAGTCACTTCACACTTTTATAGTACAGCAAATGTTTTTCTGGTTATGTAACAGTGGATCCAAAAAAAGTGTGTTCTTCTATCAAATTTTATACTATCCCTAGCTGATGCATAATTTGAAACTTTTGGAAAGGAGTAAATAGAAAACACAATGAAATAAGAACCCAGAGAGGTTGAGAATTTTGTGCTGATACTCCTACTGACTCATGAATATAGTGAGCAAGTATGCTAACTTTCTTTGGCCTTTAGCTTCTCATCTATTAAGTGAGACAACATATATATCACTGTGAGAAACAACTCTAATAGTTTTTGTGGAAATTATTTGAAAAGTAGAAAAATCTTCAATAATATAAGGCTAAAAGTATAACTGAACAAACGAAAATCTATTAACATCAAAAAGCTACATTTACCATGAACAAATTACGTTAAAATATTCAGTGAGATAATACCTGAGGATGAATAGAAATGGCTAATTTACCTATATACAGCTGTTACCTTTGAAAATGCAAACTTCTCCCTTTCTGTTAAAATCGAATCTTTCCTCTACTAATTACTATGATAACTAGCATTTAGTAAATGTAGTTTCAACAATAGCTTTATGAGGCAGATATAGTTATCCCATTTTCTTGATCTTGATCAGAAAATAGAATGATTTCCTATGCTTGATCAGGAAATATAATGATTCAGATTCTTCATTAAAAATCTTTACATTCAAAAATTTATGCATGTTTTGGGTACTATTCTAGACATTGAGATCAAAATTTCAGTGTCCTTGATGATGTTTTGATAGCAATTGGAATATTTGGATTTGAACTTGTCCATTAACACACAGATGATAAGTAATAGATTTCAACAAATATATTACCTTTTCTGGCTCATCAACTGTGTAAGTATAATGATAATCAACTCATCCAGGCATGGTAGCCCGTGCCTGTATTCCTCACACTTTGGGAGGATGAGGAGGATGGATCACTTGAGGTCAGAAGTTCGAGACCACCCTGGCCAACACGGTGAAGCCCCATCTTTACTAAAAATACAAAAATTAGCCAGGCGTGGTGGCACGTGCCCATGGTCTCAGTTACTGGGGAGGTTGAGGCAGGAGAATCGCTTGAACCCGGGAGGTGCAGGTTTCAGTGAGCCATGATCATGCCACTGAACTCCAGCCTGGGCGACAGAGCGAGACTCTTTCAAAGAAAAAGTAAAATAAAATAACTAACTCACAGAATTCCTGTAAGGCTCAAAGGAACCCATACAAAATATTATGTAACTGAGATATTAATAATTAACAATATAAATATAATGTTAGTCATTATTGCTATTATTAGTATATGTAATAGAGTAGTATGGACAATTTCTAAGTGAAAACATTGTTAATGAAATTAATTCAATACTCCTTAACGGTCGTGACCACTGCAGTGTTTCGTTGTTCTGAATCTGATTTGGTCTGAAAGTTGAAGGTAATAACCATGCTTATCTAGTTATCTTACAAATTGTCTGCATATTATAATACAAACTGAAGCTTTATTTGATTTCACGAATGAATCAACCCAATCAAGCATATTTGATTTCATAATCGGATCAACTCATTCAATGGCTGAGATAGCAGATGTAGTTTGTGATTGTGATTTCTAAAATTATTCACCTCAAGGCATTTCCCACATCTTTTATGGAACTTTCTCCTCTCTCTCCCTCTCTATCTCTGCCTCTCTCTCCCTATTATTAACACAAACAACTATGGGATTCTTGTGGTTAGCCCAAATGCAGTTAGTTCAGCAGCCGCAATAAACTCATGATCCACAATGCCCTGTGGAGGATAACTTAATCACTTAATCATGATTTTAGAGACTCACCTGCATCAGCCACTGGAGTAGCTGGGATTACAGGTGACCATCACACCCGGCTAATTTGTGTATTTTTAGTAGAGACAGGGTTTCACCGTGTTGGCCAGGCTGGTCAAGAATACTTTCAAAGAAGAAAAGCAACTTCACTGCATTTTTCCACGCTTACTAAATTTTTTTTCGAATTTTATGGAACTTAATTAAAAGGATCTAAGACATGGAGTTTGCTGAATCTGATAGAGTGACACCAGATCATTTCACAGCACCTTGTATATAAGGATCCTGAAAAAATATAAATCATTATGATAGAGGTGCATAGAGAGACACACATTTTTAAAAGTGCGACGGTGTGATAATATTGCCTTACTAATGTTTTCAAAAATCAATTAATTAATTGTAACATTATAAAATATTTGTGTTTTGGTATTTCTGCATTAAATCGAGATTTTGATTTTTCTCCATTAAGATTTATATAGTGAAAGGAAAACAGAAGTTTTTATATATTTTATTTCAAGGAGAAATATATTTTTCTTCCAGCTCTACTCAACATTAAAATATATTTCATGCTATTTTGCTGATAACCCTTATAGATCCTTTAATATTGCTTTTCATACTTTTTTTATGCAAGGTATATTTTATTCACTTAGAATTTTATTAAAATTTATTTCCATTTTCAGTTAACCTCATTTAAGTAATGCCTCAGTTTACATATTTTGTGCACTTCAAGATGATTCATGGCATTCATTGGTTATTTTTGGACTTTAATTTACAGATGCAATTTTTGCATTTCTTTCTTAATATATGATTTTAGAAATAGCTATTGGATGGCTCCTGGGATTTGTACCATCCCTTCCTTAATAAACATAAGAAAATAAATAGCATTATTATTTTTAACAATGATTTAAATAAACAGTAAGAAATAAATATTAAGAAGAAAGAGACTTTTTCTTTCATTTGACACCTGATTTCCAAAGTGACACAAGGAGAGTTTGATGGAAATTCTGCACTGTATCTTGAGTAAATAATAGTCAGCTGTGACTTATGGACAATAATTCCTTTCAAAGGGCTCCTGTAATACTGAAAACCACAAGAATAGGTGTGAGTGGCTGTGGCAGCCATCAGGGCTCCAAGACAGGATTGTAACCAAAATAGGAACTGACCTGAACATTTATAGTACAGTAAACAAACAACCTCCTTACTTGTTATCCCTGATTTCCGGAGCCTGTGCTTACCATTTCCTACTGATTTCCTTGAAAAGTCTACTGGAAATGAAGTGCCTTTAAACAAGTCACACTGGGTAAAGGACTGTCTTTGCAGCATTAGATTCAGATAGAAGGCTACAATAGGAAAAGCGGGGTCAAGATACTGGTTAATCTTATGCACTTTTAGAGTGGGCCATTCTTAGGCCTAGTTAAGGAAAAGTTCATTGCTATGGCTATGACAACACAGTAAACCAGAAGCCAGGACATGCCACTGGATTGAACCTACATAGTTTCTGTGTCACTGAGTATGGTATCATACAGAAAAGCGAAACCTCTCCGCATTCCCTCATGCAGCTGGGATAATATAACTCATCATTACTCTCTGCCCAGTTTTGCACCAAACACGTATATTAAACCAACAGCTGTAATTCAAGCAACTATTACACCAAGAATGGACTTTGTTGTTAAAGAGCAAGCCTGTAGCTTGAGGCACATAGTTATACTTTCTGCTCTCTCTCTCTCATATATATATATATATATATATCAGGTTATCAGATAAATATATATATATATCTTTATCAGATAAAAATATATATTAATAAGAAATAAGTTGTATATTTTAAATACATATATTTTATCTGATATATATATATTTTATCTGATAACCCTTATTCTTTTTATATTGCTTTTCTATGTATTTATATATTTTTTCTATATAGAGTGTGTGTGTGCCTGTGCACGCATGTGCATGCATGTGCTGGTGATGACATTTATGATATTCATCTAAATTTAATTTTCTCTTGTAGAACAGAATGTACAGGATATAAAACAAATCATCATATTAATATGTCTTTTTTGGTATTGTAGATTCTAAACCTTCAAAGTGCTATGGAATTTTTAGCATTAGAGTAGTGAAATGCTCATGAATTTTTCCATTGCTGTTACTTGAGAGCTGTTATTTGAAAAACATATATATATATAATACAGTACATAATAGTATTGAACAAAGACCCTGGATAAGGAAATAAATACAGTCAAGATACCTGTATTCTGGCTGCTGTTATTCACCTTTGCTCCCATTTTTGGTATTTTTCTAGTGCTTAAAATTCACTTGTTATACACAGTAACATTTCTATTGATGGCTTAACTTCGTTGACCCTGTTTTGCAAATGAAAGCTGAATACATTCTAAGCTGGTAAAAGAATCTGTTTTGAATCAATAGCTCTCTGAATCTTCTTTGTTTATCCTACTAAACCATCTCTCTTTGCACTAAATTTCAATAAAACCAAATGGCAACCGTATGACTGTTAGAAATATTTTGAATATCATTGGAAATCAAAATTTCAACCATCTGAGAGGAACAAAAAAGCAGACTCTCATAACATTCTGATTCTTGGATACATTTCAAAGTGTTGTATCATGCACCTGAACTTTGAGACTTTTTAAAATTCTTGAGGGATTTATTTTTATATATTTGTCCTTAGTTGTTACTCCTCTTAATGATATGATATATTATAATGTCTATCATGTTTACTGTGGCTCAAATTGCAGGACCTCAATAGCACTAATTTTTGCCAAGTGAATGCAATTGAGAATGTAAAGCTGCACATGCATCTTAAGTTACAGTGCATTCCAAAATGCCTATGTCAACCCTTAAATTTCATTACTTTTTCAAAGGTCAAATTTGACTTTAACTTTTCATTTTTTTAAATTTTATTTTGGGCACATCGAGACATAATAAAACTGCATTAAGTGGATAATTAGAATTACCTTCTAATTTAGGAGTCTATCAAATAATAAAATTACATTAAATTTCAAAATCCTCATGTATAATTGTTGGAATAGTTTTTCATGGTTCTTCACATTTCTCACATCTTATAAGCAGAGGTCCTGACTACCTTTTTGCACACTTTTAAAAAAAACTGTTTTTAATGATCGCCATTCTAACTGGTGTGAGACGGTATCTCATTGTGGTTTTGATTTGCATTTCTCTGATGACCAGTGATGATGAGCATTTTTTCATGTGTCTGTTGGCTGCATAAATGTCTTCTTCTGAGAAATGTCTGCTAATATCCTTCTCCCACTTTTTGATGGGGTTGTTTGATTTTTTCTGGTAAATTTGTTTAAGTTCTTTGTAGATTCTGGATATTAGCCCTTTGTCAGATATGTAGATGTGGAGAAATAGGAACACTTTTACACTGTTGGTGGGACTGTAAACTAGTTCAACCATTGTGGAAGATAGTGTGGCGATTCCTCAAGGATCTAGAACTAGAAATGTCGTTTGACCCAGCCATCCCATTACTGGATGTATACCCAAAGAATTATAAATGATGCTTCTATAAAGACACATGCACATGTGGGGATATACCCAAAGGATTATACATCATGCTGCTGTAAAGACACATGCACACGTATGTTTATTGCAGCACTATTCTCAATAGCAAAGACTTGGAACCAACCCAAATGTCCATCAATGATAGACTGGATTAAGAAAATGTGGCACATATATACCATGGAATATTATGCAGCCATATAAAGGATGAGTTCATGTCCTTTGTGGGAACATGGATTAAGCTGGAAACCATCATTCTGAGCAAACTATCTCAAGGACAGAAAACCAAACACTGCATGTTCTTGCTCATAGGTGAGAATTGAACAATGAGAACACTTAGACACAGGGTGGGGAACATCATACACCGGGCCCTGTCGTGGGGTGAGGGTAGTGAGGAGGGATAGCGTTAGGAGATATACCTAATGTAAATGACGAGTTAATGGGTGTAGCACACCAACATGGCACATGTATACATATGCAACAAACCTGTACGTTGTACACACGTACCCTAGAACTTAAAGTATAATAAAAAATTGTTTTGTTAAGTTTTTTTTAAAAAAAACTGTTTATACAGTTACGATAGTGTCTTCCTCTGAAGTAGAAGGTTGGTTTGCAAATGGTCTTGGGAAACAGAGAATGCCTCCCTCTGAAGCAAAGGGCAGACATGTGCACTGTCCAGTGCAATCAACATAATATCTCCCTCAATATCTAAAGGTCAGCATGCTATACCTATTATATAATATTTCGGTTTTCTCATCCAGAGTTCCTCTCCAATAATGCAACTCACCACATGTATGGGTATTACCTGATCCTCTTCCGAATACCCAGTGGAAATAGCACAAGAAATTCTAATACTCTGGCTAGTACTATTTCTGTGAGTAATAAAGTCCTTTATCTCTGAACCCTTAGTCACAAATCTTTTGTTAGTATTCATGAAAGCATGGTAGGCTAACTCATTATCTTACAAATAGTGTAAAACCCCAGACCCTTTATAATTTTTGAAAATATCGATTGTAATTTTATGTGGACACTCTGGATAATCTTACAAATGAAAGAATATGGTCAGTTTATCCATTTTAAAATATGATTTTCATCAAGAATTTTGATGGCACTTCAGTTGTACAGATAACTGATTTTTGATGAACTCCAGTAAATACCTTATCACATGTCACAGAAATGAGCATAGATTTTCATATGTATGTACCTTTCATATGTATGTATATATCTGTGTGTGGGTAAATATCTGATATGTTGAACCAAATAATTACAGTTTAACTCTAGCCTTCAGAAGTAGTATAATAATATCCAGCACTTATGGAGAGCTTGCTTTATACCTGGTATTGATCTAAATGCATTTCGTATATTAACTCGTTTGGGTGACTTGTATTTGGTTACAAGTCCATATTTCTTTTCAAGTAATTAAACAAGCAAATTTTGCATGTAAGGTAAAAGATACATGGCAAATAAAACTTTGTCATGAAGTTTATTTCAGAAGTTACGTAGTATTCATATTTTGAATTAATACATTTTACTAATACAGTCAAATAAGTTGGTATTAATTATGTTTGACTTGCCATGAACCAAGTCTCATACAGATAAACTGAAATTTTTGGAAACATTTTAGGGTCAGGATTAAAATTTAAATGCATTTTATTTATTTATTTATTTATTTATTTTTGCAAAGTAAGGCTAGCATTGGAAATAGAGACATTTTATAAAAATCTTTTAGAAGATTTGGAGATTTTGATTTATTTTCCTTTTTACTGGAAATTTCAATTGCATCCTTAAGTGGCTGAAATGAAGATGAAATATTTGGCATTGGTTAACAAATTATTATTTAGATTTGACTGGACACCATATTTCATCCGTACATCAGTGTACATACTTTTAGAGTACAGTAAGTATTTTACAATCTGGAAGGTCCATTATCATGATTTGACCAGTTCCTTCAGGAGAAAAGATTTTGGCCAGTATCTTCTTTCCTCATATTTAGCAAGTTGATCCAAGTCCCACTGACACGTAGTTTCTAATACTTGTGTTTAGTATTCTTCTATATGTGTCTGATAATCTTCATAAGTAGATTTCTACTCATTTCCGATAGTACACTGTCCATCATATCTTGTATTAAACAGGGACTCTAATAATATTTTATTTAGATATGTTATGTCTTAAGACAAATATGCTATCACCAACTTTTGACTGTTTTCCTTTGCTTGACCTAGTAAAAAAAACAGTAAAAATCATTTGTGCAATAACAGTAAAACTCATTTGTGCAATAACAATAAAAACCATCAGCTTCTTATGTACACCGGACCTCATGAAACTTTCCCGAAGCTCTGCCATTTAATTTTAATATACATCTACTTACTTTTAGCCTTTTTAGTTGGTAGCAAGGAAAAGAGACTGCAAAATTATGGTAGCTCTGAAAACTTGACACACTATTTCTAGAGATGAAGAATCTTGGCTTTTGGCTTTAAGAGCAGAAAATTCCTGAAGCTTCTCACTGTTCCATTCAAATTAGGTGCAAAATATACTGTACTATCCATGCTATCCATGGTGTTAAATGTAACTGTTATGTATGCATACATGTGTGCATGTGTTTATTCCACATGTATTCAACGCTAAAAGACAGGTTTTTTAGTATTGTGCTTGAAATGATACCAACATTAATACAACTTTTTGATTATAGATTTTAATATGCATTTAAAAAGCAGAAATCTTTCATATTTAGAAGTAAATAAAATTATTAACTAATGACCTTTAGTCATTAGTTCATACAGTGAGCATGTGTGTGTTTTTAAACAGGTCAAATTTATGTTCCCTTTATATTACATATCATAATGAGCTAGTCTATGGCAGTAAGATATATCTTTTCATCATGGTTTTATCAAAGACCACCTGTGTGATTGATATGGAAAGAGTTTTATTATGGGAATTAGACCTTATACAATCATGAGAGCTGGTGAAGAATTCTATGGAAGGCTACTGCCTGAGACAGGTAGTGGGTGTGAAGTTGTTGTAGGTAACTATAGTTGTTGATGTTTATAGAAGAAAAGCCAGATATGAAGTAGGAAGAGTAAGGATGAACTGAGACCCACAGCACAAACTAGGACCAGAGTCTATCTTTTACTACCTCTAACTTTCTTTGGGTTGATTTGGGTGACTTAAAGAAGAAACGGATGTCTTTTGTCATGGAGCTATACAAATATCAGGACTCAGTCTGGTAGAAACTAACAAATGAGATTTGGTGGAAGCCAGAGGACCTGGAGGCCCTGGTGTGGCCAGCAGATCAGAACAACCTAGGGAGTGTAATGGTTGCAGCTTAATTTATACCTCCCAAACCTCATGCGGATTTCATTGATAGCCAGCCTAAACCAACCTGCAGGAAACGGAATTTGAGGAAATATTTTTCTAGCTTATTTCAGTTGGCACAGTACAATTCTGCCACAGCTATTGACTAACGCATGCTGTATTTGCTGTTGTATTGAGACAATGAATCATGGCATTTTTACTGCTTTGATAACAACAGTGATTATAATTTATAAGTCTTCACTGCCAGAGGACTAGGATTTCATATAAATTCTATTGAACAAAATGCAATTGCCCTTGGTAGCTGAAATGGGCATAAAGTAATACTCAAAACCAATTTTTAAAAATCTATCTCTGTTTAGCACCAAGTATGGGCTTAAACTCTGTTAACTGCATCCTTACAAAGAATGAACTATTCATAATGGAGCTCCTCATAATTTGTGAAATGGCATAATATGTAGAAGAGTGTGAGAGTTAAGCAGTCAGAGAAATATCCAAACAATAGTGAAGTTTAATTATTTTAAGAATTGGGGCCGAGCACGGTGGCTCACGCCTGTAATCCCAGCACTTTGGGAGGCCGAGGCGGGTGGATCACCTGAGGTCAGGAGTTCAAGACCAGCCTGACCAACATGGAGAAACCCTGACTCTACTAAAAATATAAAATTAGTCAGGGTGGTGGCACATGTGTGTATTCCCAGCTACTCAGGAGGCTGAGGCAGGAGAATCGCTTGAACTCGGTAGATGGAGGTTGCGGTGAGCCAAGATCGCACCATTGCACTCCAGCCTGGGCAACAAGAGCGAAACTCCATCTCAAAAAACAAAACAAAACAAAAAAATTGGATAACCAGTTACCTATCAATTAATAAGTGCTAGTCATCATGCTAAGTAATTTACATGAATATATCATTAATCTCATTTTCAGTTGAGGGCGCTCAGGCTCAGAGATTCTAAGTAACTTTGTTACAGTCACACAGCAAATGGAAAATGCCTGAGTAATTTTAACCCATGTCTAACTGACTTTAAAGCAGTGGTTCCCCAATCTTTTTGGCACCAGGAACTGGTTTCGTGGAAGACAATTTTTCCATGGGCAAAAAAGGGGATGGTTTTGGGATGAAACTGTTCCACCACAGATCGTCAGATATTAATTAGATTCTCACAAGGAGACCTCAACCTAGATCCCTTGTATGCACAGTTCATAAAAGTGTTCAACCTCCTATGAGAATCTAATGCGGCAGTGGATCAGACAGAAGGCGGAGTAGGCAGCTGACTGGCCTACTGCTCACCTCCTGCTGTGCAGCCTGTTCTTAACAGGCCATTGACTGGTACCAGTCTACCTGGGGTTTGGGAACCCCTGCTCTAAGGTGTAAGACTGATACAAGTAATTACCCCCATTTCTGTTTCACCGTTATGAAATTGTTCGTTTTGCCCTACATGTTTTTTCTTAAAGTTTTTGAGAATACCTTTTCAAATGCAAATATCCTTGAATAAGTAACATCTTCATTACATATCAATAAATATAAATTTAACAATTCCTAATTTCTGAAATTTAAATGCATGCATAAATTATTTCTCCAAGTTGATATATACATACGGTTTACATACAAATATCCACATATATGTGCATATTTGGGAAGATTATGATATATGGATGATATTTGAAGAAATAATAAAATTATGCCAGAAAAAAATGAAATTTGTAAAACGTCCTCTTTAATATCTAATTCTGTACAAAGCAGAAGATCCAAAGTTGGCTTATGGGTGACAAAATTATGATACCACGTATGTTCTGACGGTCAAAATATTTTAAGTAATGGTAAATTTAAGTATCTTTTGACTAAGCAGCAGATTGCCTCCAATTACCCACTTTCTTTTTAATGTTTGTATTACTCCATTAGGGCTAGCATAATAAAGTGGCACAGACTGGTTGGCTAAAACAACAGAAATTTATGTTCCAGTTCTGGAGGCTAGAAGTCCAAGTTCAAGGTGTAAGCAGGGTTGAGTTCCTCTGAGCCTCCTCTCCTTGCCTTGCAGATGACTGTCCTCTTGCTGCCTATTCACATGGCCCTTCCTCTGTGCACTCATGCCCCCGATGTCTCCTTATGTGTCCAAGTTTCTTCTTCTTATAAAGACACCAGCCAGGTTGGATTAGGGTCTACGCTAAGGGCCTCATTTTGACTTAGTCACCTCCTTAATGACCCTATCCCCAAATAGAGTCATATTCCCAGATGGTAGAGATTAGAATTTCAAGGTATAAATTTTGAGAAAATGGAGTTCAGACTATAAGACAATCTCACAACTCTGGTTTGATAGTTCATTTACCCTGTGGGCACTTGACTTCTTTTCAAACCTTTTTATATTGTAAAAGTTCTTTCTTTCTGAATGTTCTACTTTTTAATCTCCTTTTAAATCAACTAAATTTTTGGTCATGAAAAAAGGAAGAAAAGGACAAGAGTATACATGTGAAATATGCCATAGGCACTTGCATTTGAATAAATGATACATCAGTGCGTATGTAACAAACACTAAACTTGATTAGAGTCTCCAATTATTATAAGATGCATTCAGATAATATTTTATATTATAACTATAAAACAGACTTTAGGGCCGGGCGCGGTGGCTCAAGCCTGTAATCCCAGCACTTTGGGAGGCCGAGACGGGTAGATCACGAGGTCAGGAGATCGAGACCATCCTGGCTAACACAGTGAAACCCCGTCTCTACTAAAAATACAAAAAACTAGCCGGGCGAGGTGGCGGGCGCCTGTAGTCCCAGCTACTCGGGAGGCTGAGGCAGGAGAATGGTGTAAACCCGGGAGGCAGAGCTTGCAGTGAGCTGAGATCCGGCCACTGCACTCCAGCCTGGGAGACAGAGCCAGACTCTGTCTCAAAAAAAAAAAAACAACAACCACCAGACTTTAGTACTTTGGATTTTAAGGACTCTAACAAAAATTAATGTTTGATATTAGGCAAGACAAGGGGTAGAAAGGAGGTAGATGTGAATAAAATCAAGCATTCTTCTAAAATATGGGCTCAGTTTTTCTGTCTTTCCCTAAGGCTACATCTCACGTGCAATTAAAGATGCAGTTCATCTCTCTTTTATGTGTAATGATTTCTGTTATGGTAAAGGCATGTATGTTAGAATTAAATATGCCAAATAATTTTGTCCACAATAAATTCCTTTAGATTGTAACTCTCCTTACTTGATGTAAACAAATGGCTTGGTTGCATTAAGGCATGAACACTAAATATTCAGCCCCTTGCATAAAATTGGAAACCACTGAATATCATTTTTGAAATAAGGATGAGGATTGTGAGTACTTCATCATTTTCCTGGTTTGGTAGGAAACATATTTATGTAGATTTCCCAGAATATTTGCAATTGTCTGCATTTATTGCAATATAAGATGAAGAAAGGTTATGCTAGGTACATATAATGGACCACAGTCAAATCATGCAAATGAATGGCACACATCATGATGAATCCGAGTGACAGTATAATATAAAAGAAAACATAAGCCTAAAAATTGATATCATAAGCTTCTATGGTCCACACAGAACTTCAAAGTGAATTTTTTGAACTCCTTTAAATAAAAGAAAATCACAGCGGTCAGCTTTTGCTAATAGCATAGTCTATAGTGCCTATGTGGATAATCATTTTGAACATGTTTGAAGGTTTCAAGTAATTTGAAAGAAAAATGTTTATAGAATCTTGAACAATATTTCTAGAACTTCAAAACAAATAGTCAATCTAGAGGGAAAAGAGCAGTCAAATTGGGCACTTAACTGCAATGAACATTTAAGTAAAATAATTTGTGAGCCTTATACAGAGAGTCTTCATTTAGTTTAATCATATAATTCAAGCCACTTTAAAAGTTGTTTCTCAGTTATCATAGGTTTAATGGTGATATAGTTCAATTAATATGAATATGCTTACATACCAAAATTACTGGCTATGTAACATTGCTAACTTTGTTGTGTTAGTTGAATCAGTATTATTTTAAATCTCTAAAACATATAAAAGCATTGATATGGAAAGTTCAATTCATTTTATTATGGCATATTCTAAATACTGATGGTAAAAATGCCTCCCAAAATGGACAGAACTGCCTATTCATCACTTTAAAAGGTGAATGTTAAAAAATTCCAAGTCACAAATTCAACATTAGAAGGCTAATATCATAATTAGAACATGGTTTATATTTTAGTTTTATTAGATAAGCCTCTTTGGAGAAGAGATTTCTAACATCCTTTAGTGAATAGTAAAGTATTAGAAAGACACAATTATGGATGATCGGATTACAGCTATAATAGCACAAGGTTAAAAGAAAAAAAAAAAGACTAAACATTATTGCCAGATAAGTGCGGAAAAGCTTAAATAGAGGAAGGGATGAAGTGAGTGACAGGAACAATCTCACGGATTACTGCTTTGGCACGAAGATTCCAGTATTCAGCTAGCTTGCCAAATAAATTGACCAGAGAAAAAGAAAGTCAACAGATTAACTTCAGGAATTAAGCTTATTAATGGGTTTTCAGGCATAAATGTATCCACCCATCATGATAGGAAAAGATTTCCTTTGCTTTCCCAGCTGCTAGATTATGCACCAAAATATTTCTACATAAACTATTGATGGAATAGAAGCATTTTTTTTTCTTTTTACATGAATTCTCATTGACCTGAGTCAATGTTATATGCTACCCATTCATTTTGGACTGATTCGTAGTTGAGCCAGAACAAGTTGTTTGATTTAATCATGAACTGAATATATTTGAATAGAGATTGTTCACGTTCACAAGTCTTCTCTCCTTTTCTCTTCGCTTACTTAGAGTAAAATTTAACTGCTCCATCCAGAATTTAAGAACATGCAAGGAGGTAATTGGAATTGGAGGTAAATCATATTCTTTTGTAGAAAGTATAATTATCGGAAGTTAGTTAAAAACACCTCAGTTCTGTTTTAATTTTCATGCATGGAGCAGTTGTTTTGACAGATGGATGGACTTTATTTTTGTAACCGTCCAGGAAAAGTCTGTGTAACACAGTCTAATCAGTGCTTCATATCTGCAATGTTTGTTTTTGAATCACTGTGCTTTTGGCTCCTGTATCTTTTTCTAGGGGTAGACATTTTCTTCTAAATTTATTACGCCAGGTAATATCTTTATACATAATTCCTCATTCCTTTGATCTGGAAAGACCAGAGACCCTTAAAAACATAAGTGTAAGTGGTTTGTCACTAAGGGTGATGAATCGTTACTCCTCAGGTGTGGCCTTGGATTTTACTGGTTTATAACTGGCCTTACTTTTATTTCTAGCTAACAATCTATAACACTGTTGCTCTGGAGAACATTTCAGTAAAATAAGAGGTCAGTATGGTTGCCTGACTCTTGGGAAGTCAACTTGTTGCTAAACTTGTCTGTGTTCATCAACTTAAATTCCAAAAAGGATCAAGGTTTGAAAAATGAATTCATTTTGAACTGATTCCACTCTCTTTATTACATTGTAAATCCTCCAGTGCTGAGCAAAGCAGTGCAGTAGTTTAAGGCCAAAAAGTACATTACATTCTGAGTTTTAAGAATCGTCATGGTTCAAGAAAAGGTCAGAAACACTCTTCTTCTGTCTCCCTAGAGCAGAAATGTGTGAAGTGTGTTTCCTTTTTCTGCCACGCTTCCTTCTTTTTTAGAGGAATGTCCAAGCTGCTTCCAAATAAAATGAATATCCTGTTTTGGAACACTCGAAAACCTTGGCAGCAACAAGCTAGAGAATGAAGGCAAATGAATGAAAGGATTGATACTCTTTTATGTAGGTTTTCTATTAAGAACAAATCCTTACTAACAATGTCTCTGTCAAGGTTTTGCTTCTTCTCTGTCCAGTTCTTTTAATACACTTTCCTCCTCCATTGTTCTTGATGGGTCTTCTCTCAGCTATTTTTAACCAAATTTGAAAGTATTTCCTTCCATTCCTTTGTTTTATTTCAAGCATCTTTATATCCTCTAAGCCCAAGAAATTTCTCTCCATTATATTTGCATCAACCTCCACTTTCAAAATAATATTGAGCTTGCCCCCAGGGCATGGTAACAATACAACCGGCTGCCAACTGGGAGAGCTCAGTGGGGAAATGAAGGGGATCATTCCAGGCCTTAGGCCAATAGGGTGGGTCTAGTTGCTTAGTAAAAAGATAGAATCCCGTTATCAGCACTCTCGGTAGAACCCTTTGCCAGGTTTCACAGCTATGGTCCTGTGATTGATTTTGTTCCAACAGCTCTGTAGGGGAATTGTTGTCATGTTATAGTGGTTCCTCTTTAGTAGTTAATAGAGAACAAATTAAATTTATGATATTCAGTGGAGCCCAATTTCATAGTTAGCAAGAACCCTGAGAGTTTTTCAGTCATTAATTACAATCTGCTAGTTTCCTTCGAAGGACAGATGTAGTCACTATAAATTGCTAATCAGTTATTCAATCTATAAGAGATAAAGAGCCCACAAATTCTGTGATATTATGATTCATAACAGTTGCAGAGGTGACATGAGCCTTTGTTTTGTTCACAAGTATTCTTACTGGTAAAATATGTTCTTCCTTATTTTTTATGGAGAAGTAAGTTCCACTGTCGTATTTCTAAGGAGGCAGTTAGGTGATACTGATAAGACTAAAAAATTGGGGTTTGTGGAAAAAATTGCATGCATATCTATAAAGGCATGGCATGCAAACTGAAATCCTGTTTTTTTCTAGAATGAAAAAGACATCCATCTGGGTCTGCCACTATTATTTATTAGAATATCTGTTTGCTTACCAATATGTACACAGCCAATTTCTTAGTTTCAGCATATGGTGCTGGAACTGGTTATTTCTAATCTGGAATACTATAATATTGAGCCCACAATCAGAGATGATTATCTTTATATAAAAGCAGAGTATGTGGCCACCTACGTGTTTCAAAGTAAACATTTTCCTGAAAATGGCTTCTTTGCAAATGACTGAAATTTTTTTAAGAACACAAATAAATCCTTTGGGTAAGGCTCATGAATGCCTGGTTTGTAAATGAGTTTATCAGATGTTTCCCTTTCCACAACCTCTTTGCTCTGCCCAAGCCTTCATGCCCTATTCTCTTGGGGAAGGAAGAGAGACTCTTACAGAATGGAGAGCTTGTTGCTAAGAGTAGTGGAAGTTAAGTTATATCTGTTTCATAGTTTTACCTAAGAGGTACCCTATTTAAAGTGAAACACGGATGAGAGTCACATACCTTTTGGCTAGGAAATTTTTCCTCATAACAACTTGCAAGATCAATTTATTTCAGAGAGTAATTTTATGCATTGTAGTGCCTTACCAGACAAAAGAAAGACTGAGGATCTGTGTAGCAAAACAGTGGAAGAAATTATGTTTATTTTAGTTACCCCCAAAGTACTCAGCATATGTTAGGAAAGCATGAGGGAGGAGTCATAACTAGAAACTTTCGCATTTTACTTTAAATGGGCCACATTCATTTTTAGGGCAATGTATTTTAGGGTCATCATCAGGTTTCATCCTAGAAAAATAAGTGATAATAGACAGCAATTATTTGAATTTAAATATCAATTAATCTGCTTAAGTTTGGTTACCTGATCCTTATTTTACGGGGGCAATGGAATTAAGATAAAAATAATCAGCCTCAAATATAGAATACAGATGTCATGTGGAAATGTACTCAAATAATTTTACCACCTCAGTTGTAAGCTCCAACTGACTACATAAAGCACTCTGAGCTTTCACTTGAAAACTGGCAAGTCATAGAGAATGACTTTGGGAGTGTGACACACTTAGAAGTCCCAGGAACAACCCAGTCCTGTCATGTGTGCCTGCCTTGCTTGTACTGTTGTCCACACTTGATCCTTAATTGCATTTATAGTTACATATTTGGTTCTTAATTCCAAATGTTCATAGAAAAAAAAAAAAGGTAGTTAAGGAAGTCTATAGCCTTTAACAAAATCATTTTGAATGCAGTTTTTATTATTTACCATGTGAATACTCATTTGGATATTTCCAAAATGGATTACTAATGATGTTTAAACTTTATGTTTATTAGAGGGTCATATTATATTATATTTTTGTTTTCTTTTCCTAAAATGGAACTGAAAACTGATTTTTGCAAGTAAATTTTCACCATCATTTTGTTTAGTTAATTCATTAGTTAATCAAGTAATTTGCTGCTCTCCTCATTTCTGGAAAAATCACCTGTGATTATCGATTATCTAATTTTTTTTTTCTGCTTTTGTATAAATAAATTAAAAATAGTTTTAATGAAAGACTGATGGAAGGTCATAAAATAATTGTTCTCACCAGAGTAAGAAACTCTATATTTTAATGCGTGTTATAATATAAACAAAACAATAGAAAAATAAATAAGTCCTTACAATGTTGTGAAAGGGATGCTAAAAAAAGAAAACAAAAGACAAATCTGTTCCAGCATGCCTAGCACCCTAGAGGATACCTCAGTCATGCTGATTGCTGAAAATCTTTGGTTTTCCTTTTGTCTTACAGAAAGAATGTGCTAATTTCATCAAGGTACTTAAGGCATATAATCAGACTCACTTGTACGCCTGTGGAACGGGGGCTTTTCATCCAATTTGCACCTACATTGAAATTGGACATCATCCTGAGGTAAAGCTGGCTTTTAAAAAATTATGTTTGTCCATGACCCCTTTCTATTCAAAATGCTTCATTACTAATTTCTTCAGTTCATTTTGCTTCTGGTTCACTATTCAGTGGGACCTACTTCAAATTCAGATGCTGTTATTAATTTTAATCTGTGAATGCAAAAAGAATGAGAACATCACTCAACAAAAACTAGGGAGCAGGAGGAAGGAAGGAAGAAAGCATTTGTTTTCACCCTGGATTAGAGTCCAATCCATTTTGCATGTGCAGCAGATGTTAGCAGGCTGAATGTGTGGTGTTTTCTCCTTCATTTGTATGTTGCCAGCCTTCTCCTCCATTTCCATCCTCAGCCAGAAGTGTCTGCCACCAGTTGTTTTCTTCTGCCTAGGGATTAAGAAAGGATGCCATACATTTGCACAATGATCTGGTCTCAGGTTTGACTCACATTATTCACATTTGTATTCTTGCTTGGCTAAGCTTTGATTGTATATTTTTGATTATTATTTTGGAAGTATGGGAAAGAAAAAAAATTTTTTTTTTAATCTCTCTATTCCTTGTAAAGATGTTTTAGTGAGGAAATTATGTACATTTAAGTAAAAATCAAGATAAAGAAAAAGTTGCTAATGTTGAAAGCAGTTTGGTGAATCTGGCTTATCAATAGACTTCAATTATAAACCCTCTTGTAGTTTTTGGCATGAAATCCTAAGAGGAACAAAAGTGTTCACGTGATGAGAAAATCATTGGTGACAGAATTTTCTTCAAAACTGGAACTCAGAAATACTCAACAAATAAAGGACTTATTCTTGAAATATTTCTGATATCCTAAAGATAAAATAAAATTGACCTGGTATTCACTTCTTTATAACTTAAACTTTAGACTCTCTCCCTAAATTTCATAAAGTGTCCCAAAGTGATATAAGTATGTCTTTTGACCCAAATGAATTAGAAATCAAAATAGTTTCTGTTATATCTTCTTTGTATAAGAAATCACCTTAGATATTATGCAGTTTCTAGACTAAACACAGTTATTTTTTCTTCTTGATGAACCAGGGAAGACACATTCCCAAGATCTCACTAGTTGCCAGTATCTCTTCATCCTATTTCCCCAACCATATCCTTCCTTCTTCTCTTTTTTATAAGCCCATATGTATAGTATTTATGCTGACAGACTGAAGAGTTTTAAGTAAAAAGCAACTTTAGGACAGGCAATTCTACTGATGTTGCTTGTTTTACATTGATTAAATTAGGGATAAATTTATGCACATGGTACTGGAGACTTTGTACATGTAATTTGTTTTAGCACCTGATTTAGTCACTCTCTCTTTGCTGTCTTCTCAACCAATTCTTATTGTAATACATCAGTTTTCCTAAAGCTTGCGTGCAAGGCAATTGTCTCACTTTTCTATATTCTGAAGGTAGCTCTAGAGAACCCCCTCCACATGATATTGCACTTTTTACATGAGTCATGGTATTGCACTTTTTACATGCGTCAGGAATTATGGTCTACATGATTGGCAATGGAATCAGGAATGTTGACTTTTGTGTGTGTGTGTGTGTGTGTGTGTGTGAAATGGAGTCTCGCTCTGTTGCCCAGACTGGAGTGCAGTGGCGTGATCTTGGCTCACTGCAACCTCTGCCTCCCAGGTTCAATCAATTCTTCTGTCTCAGCCTCCCAAGTACCAAGTAGCTAGGATTACAGGTGCATGCCGACATGCCTGGCCAATTTTTTGTATTTTACTAGAGACAGGGTTTCACCTTGTTGCCCAGGCTGGTCTCGAATTTCTGAGCTCAGGCAATCCACCGACCTCGGCCTCCCCAAGTGCTAGGATTGCAGGCGTGAGTGACAGAGCCCAGCAGGAATGCCGAACTTTTAGCACAAATTAGCAGAAAGGACCTGGACTTTGGTGTCGCATCTGTCTTCAGATCTTGCTCTACAACTTACTAGCTGTGGAGCACTGGAAATATTACTTAACTTCTCTGAGACTCTGTCTCACACATGCAACACAAGCTAAAAACAATCTTTTGATTCTCGGGGTCTGTATATTTTAAATGCAAGGTTAACTTATCACCTCTAACTGCCTTCTACCGCTCTTAGCACAGTATGACCCATTGACTTTTTTTTTTTTTTTTGTCCCTGTAGAAACTCAAGGAGTTTTAATCCCACCATTGTTAAAAGCATATCTGCTAGCCTCAGACTGCAGAGCTTGCATTCAACCTCAGCTTTGTACTAGCTGCTTAATCTGGTGCAAATTATTTACCTCCTCTGTATCTAAGTTTCTAAGCTAGAAATTTTTAAGGAAAATGGTCTGTACCTCATACAGTTGTGAAAGTTAAACATTGTCTAATGGATAATAAGGACCAAAAGAAGTCAATTAATATTAGAAACTATAACTATTTTAAAATACAAGTCTATACCCGTTTAATACAAAATATAAATCTGCATCACAGCCTAAAACCTGTGTTGCTGTTTTGCTTAATAGCAGTTGTCACTTTGCCTCTTAAATGTTTCTCACTTCATCAGAGATTGTAAATTATGGCACTGGATTCTCATGGCTGCCGGGTGATTCTGCACCTTTCTTAATTTCCCCTTTTTAAATGCGAGGCTTACATGATGTTGATGGTCATTTAAATTAAAACGCCATATGTTATCCTTGCATTTTTATCATTTTCCCGAAATGTTGATTTTTGAAGTTGAGATTTTAATAGAGTTAACGGTCTATTTCCTCTTCCACTCATCAACTACTCATTGCTGCCCTATGGGTGGGCCGCTGGGGAAATGAAGAGGTACAGGTTCTGGAGCCAGGCCATTTACCAGGATTTCCTCTACCCAAATAGCCAATATATAAAGCTTCCTGTCCAAGCATTCTGAGATGGAAGATTGAAATGCGAGTATTTTCCTGAGACTCTGAAACTCACAGGCTTTGAGAGAGGTCCTCCTTCAGAAGCTCAGTGATTTTGATTTGCATGATAACTATAGATTGTGAAATGCTGTTCCAGACTGTTTAGGGGATCAGAAGTAAGATGATTATGCAATTACCTGGGGAATTTGAAGCAGTCTAGACAGTCAATCTATGAAATTCTGGAAAAGATATTATCAATATAGCTTGTCTAGACTACATCAAATTTAATTTTCAATGCTTAAGCTGCCTTAAGAGAGAATCTGCTTTAAATTCATCTATATTATACTTAAAACACTACCTTTGGATTTAAATTGTTATGCTGTTTGTGAAGTTGAAAAAAAGAGACAGTGTATACTTCGTACTATTGGGAGAAGACAGTAAGAGAAAGATCGGGAGAGTCAGAAATAAAATAGCAATCGAAACAGAGGCCAGGATTATTGGCTTAGAGTTCATAAACTCTCACAGAGTTTGAATATATCAACTTCTTTTCTCAAGGACAACTCTTCAGATAAAGAACCCATTTTTCTCCTAAATTCTAGTTTAGAAGTTGTGTATGTACTTTGCTATTACCTGCCCCACTCAAAATGATGAAAGACTAATCTCCTTTTAAAATTTTGTCTAGACATATTACAAATAATTTTATCATAGAAAAAAAGACATTTCATTTGTTGCTTCTATTAAGACTTTTATGGACATTTAAACATTCAGTTTTTTCTTTGCAGTGCTCTTCCTTTTAAAACAACTTATCATCTTACATTCTGTTTTCAAGAATGTTGCAACTCCATTGTCAGAAAATGACATTATAGACTTAGCATCCTATATGGCTGAATGCCCCAGAAGTAAAAACATCACTTTGAAGGAAATCAGGGCTTACTTAATTATTTAATAGCTTTGGATCTTATAGGAGGAAATTAATAGCTCCTTTAAAGTAATAATACAACCATTTGCAAAATAACCTTCAGTTTCGTCCTCTAGTTATGAAAATAGACCTCTTTTACCTTTCAAGCGTTTTAATAGCATACAATAATGAGTTGTTTAGCCGGGCGCGGTGGCTCAAGCCTGTAATCCCAGCACTTTGGGAGGCCGAGGCGGGCGGATCACAAGGTCAGGAGATCGAGACCACAGTGAAACCCCGTCTCTACTAAAAAAAAAAATACAAAAAATTAGCCGGGCGCGGTGGCGGGCGCCTGTAGTCCCAGCTACTCAGGAGGCTGAGGCAGGAGAATGGCGTGAACCCAGGAGGCGGAGCTTGCAGTGAGCCGAGATCGCGCCACTGCACTCCAGCCTGGGCAACAGCGTGAGACTCTGTCTCAAAAAAAAAAAAAAAAAAAAAAAAAAAAAAAGTTTAAAAAAAATGAGTTGTTTAACAACAGAGATAGAATCTGAGAAATATGTCCTTAGGCTATTTTACTGTTGTGCAAAAATCATAGAGTGTACTTACACAAACCTAGATGGGATAGCCTACTATATACCTAGGCTATCTGGTGGAGCCTATTGCTCCTAAAGCTGTACATCTGTACAGTACGTTACTGTACTGAATATTGTAGGCAATGTGTAGCATAATAATAAGTATTTGTGCATCTAAACATATGTAAACAGAGACAAGGCTTTCCAATGGCTATGAGGTCACTACGCAATAAGAATTTTTTAGATCCACTATAATCCTAGGGGCCTACCATCCTATATGCCGTTCATCATTAACCAAAATGTTATGTGCCACCTGACTATATTTACACTCCTGAATAGCGTATTGCAAAATCTACTTTTGCTGTATCATGAATACCTCCTGACCACACACAGTATGTCATTGATTGCTGTCTTAAACAGATTTTCTCTTTCCTGTGGTACATTTGGGAATTGGTAGACCTATTAATTAACTCCAGTTCTGTAAGATATGTGTCAATCAATTCTTGGGTATCTTCCAATAACACTTGACACTGCAGAAAACTCCCAGTGAGGTCACATACGTCATACACATGTGTGTGTTTATCATAAAATGCTTGCAGAGTTCATGGAAAAAATGATTTAGAATTAGAGTACAGATGAGTCTGGAGTTTAAGCTCTCAGCATCCACGCCATTGAAATGAAAAGCGTGAGTCATCCTTGACAGGCAGAATATTCCCAAATGGCTTACAGTATATGGTATTTCCCCTTCAAATGTACATCTGTTAATAAAACAAAGTATGAATTTAGAAGTACAGATTTTCGAAGACGTCTCTGGATGTTTTCTCAAATTCCAAATGGGTCTTTTCTACTTACTGGCAGGAAATCTAAAAAAGAAAAAAAAAAAGAAAAAAGAAAGAAAAAAAGGAAAAGGCAGGCACTGATGAGAGCTGAATTGTATTAACTCCATAAATACTCTCATAATGTCATGATTGCGATTTATGATAGAACTAAAGGGACATTAAGAAATGCAATGAGGCTTAATGGCTATCTCTAAGGTCATTTCCACAATGACAACCAATATATCTATATAAGAAGTAAAATGTTTTGTCTGGTTCTTCCCTTCCACTAGAAATAGGAGTGTGCTCTGATGCAAAACTTTGAATCAATCCTCTTAGTAACAGTCCCCCAGGCCAAAATGTTATTTAAGTACGAGGTAATGCTCTGTCGACTAATTTATTCATCTAATCTAACCCAATCTAGTTGAGTTACTTCTTTCAATTTATTATACTATTTAGTCCAATGAAGAGCAAGTTTATTTCTACGAATTGGTACTGGAGCTGAGAAATTCAGATATCTTGGGAAAATAATGAGGAGGTGCTTTGGGGTAGGTGTATCATCTTTCTGAGATCTTACATTGGAGTCTGTATTTATTTTGTAGCACACTAGCCTCAGTGAGAAAAGTTGAGATTTATTGACAACTCAACTGCTCAGTGTCTCCATCAGATGCAGCGTATCCCTCATTTGCACTACGGACCCGAGCCAAATGTGATTAGAGTTAAGTCCATAGTGGTTTCTAGGTTTTTCTTTCGTAATCTTTCAATACTGGAATCATGTTGGAAGATGGACTTGTAAAAGTTACTATGCTTAATAAAGGAGACCATCATTTATATTCAAAATTAAATTTTAAAATGATCTGCTTTTTGTACTTGAGGAGAAGCTTTACAGTTAATAAATTCTGAGATAACTCACTAGTGTATTTTTGCATGAACTGTTAAAGTTCTAAACTCTAAATATTATCAGTAAGACTATTTCTCAAAATTAATAGAACTAGTGCTTAAGTGAGGGAGTAAGGTGACCTAAGTCATAATTTGAAACAAGAAAAAATTTTAAAATGCTAAAAAAAAGATACCAAAATCCAAATGAGCATCCTTCACACCCTTAATTAAAATGTTTCAAGGCAGCGTTTTATATTTTGACTTGATTTCCCCGGATATTTGATATATAAACACCATAGTTTTGAGATTAACATTCATTTATCCTGTACCACTTGTTTGCTCAATTGTAAAGTTTTCTGATACTACTTGACAGTCTTTTTTCCCCTAAAAACAGTGACAGATAGAAATGGAAATGTTAGCATTAAATTCTTACCTTGAAGGATATTTAGTTTTGTGTTTTAGCACGTATAGCACACCTATTGCCAGGTAAAGTATTTGGACAAATTTAAACAGTTTTTCTAAGGCCATATTGGTGCAATAATGCCATTCTCAATCACCTGTTAAAATAATATATTATCTATAGTACTTTATGTCTTAGTATCTGTGCTGCCGAAGCGAGCACTATAGTATCTGATTTTTGAATGACTTCTTTATTCAACAGAAATCAATGCAGATAAGGGCTACATCATATACAGTTAATATTAAGCATAAACATGTTTTCCTATTCCTTGTAGACTAATACCTGGTTTGGATCAAAGCTCCTACATTTACTGGGGTGAGACAGTTACTGGAGTTATTTATCTCCTACTTACTCTTTCTCATAGATGATTCTCACTCTTTCTCTTTTGATTGATTCTCTTACACACATTTCCCATATAACCTACTTTAAGAGGAAATTTCTATTCATCAAAGCTTCCATTTATTTGTTATAAATATTAAATTTACAAAAACATGAAGAACAACACTAAATCCCATTGCCTGTTCACCTGTTTGGTACTTTTTCATCTCCTTTTCATTCTCCAGGCATCATGATCCTTCTTTTACCTCTCGACTCTAGTTCTATGTTTTATTTTTGTTTTCATTTTTTATCTCTTTGTCTCCTTGTGTAAATAATTTCATTTTAAAACCAAAGTTTAAGAGTGGAAATACAGCTTGAGTCTGCAGATGAGAAAGAAGGAGTAAGTTTGTTATTTCTTAAAAATGTAAGAAAAGTAGCATAACAAACTTAGACTGAATTTCCTGAAATCAGAATACCTTCATCTCCTCCTGCAATGTGTTTCTAATAAATGGAATCAGTAAGTTATCTCTTAGTCTTGTTTTTAACTGTGATGATTTATTCTGATAATAATGTAAAAAATGATGTAAGCACATTCTAAATTATTTGGATGGCTATCCCATAGTCATAATTTTTTTTTTTTAATTTTAGTGCCCTCATTTGCTTGAAGCTTGTGATTATTTAAATGCCAAAAATGCTCCTTTAATGGTATTGAGCTAATGAGAAAGAAACAAAGCCTGACTCAATATGCAAATGCTATACTCTGCCAACTAAGGGCTAAAGTAAGGCCAGAGTGCACAGTATGAAGGAAGATTTTGCTGTGGTTGAAAAAGAGAAAAATGGTGCGAGAATTAAATCATCCCAGAGCACAGGAAAGTTTAATTGGCAGCCTCAGTGACTGTAGCTTCTGGGCACTAGGACTATGTTCACACAGCAAAAATGTATTTACTTTTCAGTATACATAGCAATGTCATTGTCACGTTACATTACTGTAATTAATTTTGATCGGATTTGTTTTCCAATTTTGTTGGTATTCAATTTTAAATATAAAGAGCATATACTTAGTTGCTGTTGAAAAAACCCATACAATATGTAGTAACTCTGACAACATGCTAGAAGACACCTTACAAATGTTTTTAAAAAGATAGTGTAGGCCGGGCACAGTGACTCGCCTATAATCCAGCACTTTGGGAGGCTAAGGTGAGCGGATCATATAAGGTCAGGAGTTCGAGACCAGCCTGGCCAACATGGTGAAACCCCTTCTCTACTAGAAATACAAAAATTAGCCAGGTGTGATGACAGGCATTTGTAATCCCAGCTACTCTGGAGGCTGAGGCAGGAGAATTGCTTGAACCCGGGAGGCAGAGGTTGAGTGAGTCAAGATTGCGCCACTGGGCAACAAGAGTGAGACTCTGTTTAAAAAAAAAAAAAAAAAAAGATAATGCAATCTCCTTTTCTGTGTTCACACCAGAGGATACTCTCCTTGCCCTAATTTTATAGCCCTGGTCTATGGGTCCCGATGGCTCTCTGCTGCTCCAGACTTAGCACATTTGGTCAGTATAGCTTTAATTCTGCTTTTTTCCTTACTGGATTAATGTCTCATTCAATTAGAACATGTAGATCATTGTCTTCCACAGTCAAAGTCAGATAGCTTGTGGTTTAAAAAAATGACTAAAACTCATATGTCATAATAGAAACATTACCATGATTTGTAAAAAATAAGTCAAGAAACTCTCTTAAGGCAGATAAGTAGAAAAGCACACTTTAATAGTCACACTTTTATCCTAAATTAGCATCTTGAAATAAATTGTATGAGTTGATATCACTAACACAAATTCACACAGTTTATTGGTGATAGGGCATAGACTAGTACTCTTGTTTAAAACTTCATTTTTGTCATTTCCATTAGAGTCTATCAAAGTTAGGGTTTTCTAGAACACCTCTGTTCAAAGGCAGTATAATGCTAGCCTCATATGTAATTTTAGCTTTTCTAGTAGCTATATTAAAAGGAATAAAAATAACCACAGGTGAAATTATTTTTAATATATTTATTTTAACTCAATATATCCAAAATAGCATTTAAATGTGTAATGAATATAAAATTGTTAATAACATTGACATTATTTTTGTACTGCCTTTGAAATTTAGAGTTTTTGTGGGACTTATAGCTCAAATAAATTTAGACTAGTCTCATTTCCCATGTTCCATAGCTTCATTTGGCTAGTGGCTCCCATATAGGACAGCTCAGTCCTACAAGGTAAAGCAAAGATAGAATACAGAATGACAGGTGATCATCATATCTACATGAGCATTTGTGTAAAAATCAATATCCGATAGTTGAAATCCAATATTGTTGCTTATGATAATATTCTTTAACCTGTTTTACATGTACCCAACAAAACTGAATGAAATCTAGTGGTTAGAACTAATTGGAGTATAACCCAGCAAAGCTGGCATGTTGCACAATTGAACTTGTGTTATATTGTGTTATCGTTGCACAGTGGTTTTAACGTAATGGTAAATTTTCAAATCATTTTATGGTGAAAGATTCAAATATTGCATAATGTCAGTTGACATTCACCAATATACAAATATGGGGAAAGAGTCCTTATTCAAGAGAAGAGAAAATAAATGTTACTCTGGAATAGTGAAAAGGGGGATAATGATGTCATAGCTTTGTTTGTATCCAAAGTTATGGAACTCCTCTTGTTATCCATGACGTTTCATGAAAGCTTTTGTGCTTTTGGTTTGGAAAGGACCTAACCTTATGGATCTAACAGTTTCGCTGTAAGAGCATACACATGCAATTATAACAAGCCAGAAGATATATCATAATCTAAGTTGCTGAGATGTGTTTGTACTGATATAAATGCAATTGCAATGTAAAGAAAAAAAAAAAAAAAGACATCATAGGGTACCATGGGGAAGCAGTCTGATTAGTCTGCTGTATCTTTGTGTTTAATGTCAGCATTGCACCATGATTCTCCTACAGGATGAGAGCTGGGGAAGTAGAAATAGTAGGGACTTGGATGAGAATCAGTATGAAGTAATGAGACTAGCATTGAGGTCAAAAAGAAAAGCATCATGAGCAAACCTTCTGCAATAAAGGTTTTATTACATATATTTGAGAGAGTACTAGAAAATAATGGAGGCTTAACATTCATCTCTATGTTTCTTCAGGTTTGAGGCTACAATACTGCTCAACTGCAATTAACAATGCCCAGATGACCTTGGAAGCAATTTGTGTTCACATGAATGATTCAGTAGTGATAAAATAGCTTTAATAAAAACCTAGGAATATTTTTGCTTAATTTTCTAATATTAATGGTAAGGAAAAACAAACACAAATATCTTCCCTCAAAGGGCTCACATAGAAACAAATATCTAACTTCAGTGTTGGTAAAGACATCTGCAATAACACAAATCATACTCCCAACAACTAATAGTGATTGAACGATGAATATATATCCTGTACCTTAAAAGTATTATTTTACTTAATTATCATAAAATCTGATGAGGTAGCTACTCTCAGTATCTTCATTTTACTAATGAGAAAAGTAAGGTTTTTCACAATCGTTTTGTAATAGACCCGAGGCAAGCATGCTCTTAAGTAGTTCATATCTGAATCCAGAACCTGCGCCTTTAAAAGGAAATTCCAGGACCAAACAGTAGGAGAAGAAAAGTAAAATGATTAGTTCTAGTTTAGAGGACTATGTCGGAGTGATTTTTTTCTCCTGGATTTATACTTCAGAAATACTGAGTGCACACTTCGTTTGGACAAAGTGATGAGTGTAAATAAAGGAACACTTGATGAGGTAAACAAAGGCCATCTTATTCGAACTGGATTTTGGAAATGGATAAAGTATTGATAGATTTGGAAGACAGACAGGCTATGGGAACAGCGAATGGAAGGAGAAAAACATAAATGATTGTAGTCCAACAGGGAAATGGCAAATAGCCCAGTGTGCATAGAGTTTACTGCTTTTCAAAAAAAGGAGACGAGAAAGTTAGGATCAAGTTCAGTTTAGGGAAGCTAGTCAAGAACCATGCAAGTTTTCAGCAAGACACAACCACTATTGCCATGATTCACTTGGAAACATATTTCTGGCGTAAATATGGGAGAAAAATTAATAGACATATACATAACATCCTCTTTTGAGGCTATAGCAACAGTTCAGTAGTGACATAAGACTCTATTCTGATATTGACTGAAAGATGCTGCATAAAGTTACAATTCTCAAATGAAAACATCAGGATATCTGAGTAATAACTAGATCTCATAAGCCATTAGATGAAATATAACTGAGGTGATGACACTGTTTAAACTTCTCATTAAAAAAGAGTTTACAATTCTTTTGTGAATTAGTCAAACTTATTTTATAGCATATTGTGGTTCATGCACATTTAATTTTAACTCCTGAGCCTGCAAATAAGCTGCATTAAGCTGCATTTACGTTGTACATAAAACATTAAGCCACTATAGGCAAAGTTATGTGAATTTTGCATTGATAGCATATCACAAAGAAGAGTTTCTCCGTACTTGTGAATAAGGAAAATGCTATTTTGGGGAATGTATATGTGAAAATAATTCAAATGCACTTTTCTTAAAAAAAAAAATTCAAAACACAAAAATCAACTAAACAGAAAGAAACAAGATTTAATATATAGCACTTAGAAACAGTGAATTTTAACATCAAGACTCACTAAGCTATGCTTTATTTATACTTCTTTACTATATTACAGCTTATAATAATTATGTGAATTTTTAATGAAAATGTAATTCCTAATTAATCTCTGATTATTCTATCCAATTTATCTTCTGCTATAACTATTGTCCATGATTGTTGTTATTACTTTTATTACTATTAGAGGCTATTATTGTAGGCATGGTTGATAGCTTTATCAAAATTATATAATTTGATTTTAATAATTCTGTGGAAGAAGCATTATCTCAGTCTCTCAGTTGAGGAAACTAAGGCTCAGGGAGGTTCAACATGTTACATAGCATCACACAGCTAGTAAATCATCTGTCCTCATACCCGTCATAACAAATAGCCTCTCTAATGGCATCAATATTATACCCCTTTGAGATTATGCTATATGATGTGCTTATTAGTACTTAGTTCTAAACACTCTCAAAACTTTGAATTTCAAATCAAATCTATCACAATTTGCATTATCAAGTAGCATTATTAAATTACAAGTAGCATTATTAATGCTACTTCTTGAAAGTAGCATTAAATTCTTCATGCTGAAATAGTGACAGTGTATGTCACCTTGGTAAAATTCCTTGGCAGTGGCAAATTCACAGAATCCTTTAAAAGATTATGGTAATAACATAAACTGGAGTTATGTTTTAATAAAACTAGTGCTAAGATACCCCACAAAACAGTTATTTTGTTACTACTAATTATCTCCGTAGAAATTCTAGGGACTGAGCAAAGATAAATGAAACCCGCCTATCCTTACATCTACCGGGACAAGAAGAATTGTAACATGTATTACAATCAGAGAAAAATGTAATTATGTTTTTTACCAAGAGGAAAAAGTTAGGATTTGTAGCATTAATACACATATGTTTGAAATAGAGTACTTAAAATGAAAATAAAAATAAATGTTTTCCAACTCTCATTCAAAGTAAGTTTACCAATGAAGCATGTCCTTTTACTTTTTCCTAATATTTTGATCGTGTAATATTTCAAATACACAGAAACATCTGAATACCAGTATACTATCAACGAATTATAGATACTCAAAGAATCAGCAAATACTTAATTTTATATGGCATAAATTATTATTAAATATCAGAAGATGGGCATACTCTTTTTTCTATTATTTCTAATGTAAATGGGCCTTTTCAAGCTATCCTTAGCTGTAAGAATATTGAAATATTACCTTTTTTTTTCCCCAAAGGCTATGTTTTACTCTAATTTTGTACTTATGAATCTTTGGAAATTCCAGCAGGAACAAATGCATTTGGAGAAATATATATTTATGTGAAGGTTCATCCTTTAATCATTGCGTGAAAAAAGCAAATGCCATAGATATTCAACTTTCATTGAATGCAATTATTTTTATCCTTGCATATTTTGCTATTATTCTTTAGTAATTTAAAATCTATTTCTGTAAAAATGATAGAATATTTGGTAATACTACACAAATACAGCTTTAAGATTTATACATTTATAGGTGAAAAATAATATTACTTCAAATTATCAGAAATCAAACCACATCCATTGACTACTTTCCATTTTTGTTTTATCTTTATTTTCCAGTCTGCCATTTTAATTCCATTGTGTATCTTTGGTCCCTGAAAGCAATCCCAGGAATTGCTGAGTGGTTAAAAAGCGAGTCTAATGGGATCTAAAATCAATTCGCAAGTCTGCCACTGATTCATTGTGTGCCTTTTGCTGCCACTGAAATGACATTAAACCAGTCTCTTAAACCAGCATTTTTATACCTCTGTATTTTTGTTGTGATGAAAAAATACTTATCTATTCACTATGCATGTACACTAAAGAACATAGATTACTGATTGATAAATATTAGACTACTTTCTGTTTCAATCAGTTACCTCACTTGAGATTAGCACAAAGCTTTATACAGAGGCTTAAAAGTCTGTATTTTTCTTGTGTTGCAAATGAGGTTTTGTATATGTGCCAGGGTTCAAGATCCTTTTAAGTGCTTTTCTTCTGGCAAATTTGTCTTCTTCTGATTTATCTTTGGTTGGCATTTCATAACTGTCTTACCTCATATTTAAATTGCTTCACCTGGAACAGATGGATGCTTGGCGTCCCACATTTACTTGCCCTTTGCTGGCCTCAATCTTGGGGACAACTGTAACCTTTGCCTTTAAGAATCCTTATTCTTGTCACGCTAGATAGCATTCCTAGGTACTACCCTGACACCAGATCAAACTTTTCTAACTGCAATATGGAAACATTTTAAAATTCACGTTAAAATTGCACAGTATCTTAGACATATGAAAAAATATTTTATTTTCTAGAAATGTATAATAATTTATCTAACAGAAGAATGGGAACAATTTATGTGAGTGGTAAACAAAATATCTCAATTTTTTATCATATGAAAATCCAGCAAAATAGAAGTGACTTGTGTACCTGCTTTTTGGGGTGCATCAGAAGCAATCAGTAATTTCCTGTATGTGAATTCAAATCAACTTCAAGTAAAATGAAAAGACAAAATGAAATGATGTGCTTGACACATAACTGACAAAAAGTTTATCCTATTTACTTTTCTATCTTGTATTTAGAAAAGTCTAAAAGATTTAATAATATCCTAAGACACAAATGAAAGTTATTTTCAACTAATGCTTCTAAGAAAATAATTTTCATCTGGAATATTGTAGTGCAAAAAATTAATTTGTAAATTTTTATCTACTCATAACTACTTATGCTTAATGCAATACTGAACACAATGCTCAACAATATATGGTATTTTACTTTGAGAAAAACAGATGTCCAGAGAAAAGCTGTGGCCAAAATTTCCATAAAATTCTTGCTAAAAAATATGTTTATAAAATACTATAGCTTTCAGTTACTGTACAGCTTCTCTAGTTCCTATCCTTCACTTTATAATATAAAAAATTTAAACTCGAATTAGTTAAAAAGTATCTTTAAATCCCTCGGCTATTTAATGGTAAGAGCTGAACTTAAGCTCAATTCTCTTGACAGCTAATTCAGAGTCTTTTCCATTATGTTACATTGCCTTCACTCTCACTGCCAAATGTTTAAAAGGAAATGAAAGCCACAATTTTCCATGTACCTCAAGATGTTTATAAGGTTTTGTATTCAAAAATCAAAATAAATTGAATGTTCATTAGTAACATTTAATAATTATTGTTAAAATACAGTTGTCTTTTACCTCTTCATGCGTAAATGGTCTGATTATAAACTATATTATGTAATTTCAGGGAAAATATTTATTATTTCTTTTATAAAAATAGTATTACTTATTGAAAATGAATCAACTGCCAAATCAAAGTAGACAAAATGTGAATATTGTTTCAATACTTTAGGAACTATTATTTTCATTAAAGTAGCTGGATATAAGGTGATTTCTATCAGTTGAAGCAGTCAACACATATCAAATATTATCAAATAAAATAATTAGAAACATTAGAGAAGCAACCTGAACACAGGAATCATGCAAAATTTCACACACATACCTCTGCATTCAGTGGACAAGAATGACTAAATGCTTTGATCTCCCCTGAATAACATGAAAGAGGAAAAGAAAAAAAAAAAGCAACATCTGTTAGAATAAAGGTTTAGTGAACAGAATGGAGACTACTTGACATAAGACATAGGGCACGAAAAAAAAAAGATAAAATGCATAAGCCAAGTTATTTATAGCCTCAGACCTTACTAGTCAAAAGAGATAAAGTCTGACTTAGAACAAAAAATTGAAATAAATGCAGTTAGATTTATGTTTAAAGTAGGTAAAAATCCAGAAGTGAGTTTCTTAAAATGTTTTCAATGGGAATATATATATATACACACAGCACTATATATATAATTATATATAATATATAATAATATATAATATATAATAATATATAATATATAAATATAATTATATAATATACAATACATATAATTACATATAATGCAATATATATAGAGATCCACAGCATATTTATTTATATACATTATAAATTACATATATACACTATATATTGTGTGTGTGTGTTTTTACTCATGGTGTGTGACAATATCTTAGACAAAACTATGAAGGTGTTATATAAACAATATAATTAATGTTAGACTGCTTGGATATATATTTGTAATGTAGGCTTCAATCAGTTTTCCACTTAAGGAAATAAATGTCTGCTATGGGAAAGGTGATTCCTTTGAAGTGGATCAGTTCTATATACAAATGTATTTACCTGGGCATTGTCCATCTCTCAACTACAGCTAATACTCAAAGCAAAAATATTTCAATGGGCAATTAATAAATTTGATGTACTTTCAAGTTTGTGAGCTTTTGTGTTGCAAAGTGTGTTTTAGTTGTTAACGGTGGTGGTGGTTTTTTTTTTTTTTTATTTTAGAATCAGTGTCATATTATGGTGTCAGAAACATAGATTCCACTATCACATAACATAGTATTTTCTAAGATTTTGAATGCCATAGCTGCAGTTCCCAATCTTATATCTAGCAGATGATATGTACATATGTGACATTCTTTCATAAGAACACCCATCGTTATATGCATATGAATGCTCTAGAGTACAAGTAGATAAAATAATGCCAGCAGAGCTTTAACCTCGAATTGGACTTAATTTCTGTAAAATAATAAGATAAAAAGAATGCTATTGAAAATATATGTAATTTAAGTTCAGGAAAACAGAGCCTGTTTAAGATCAGAGAAACTATAACATGGGCAAAAAAAAAAAAAAAAAAGGGCACAAACTTAAGATCTTATATGTAAGGAGAAAGTAATTTAAAAATATAGAAAGAAGGACGTTTGCCTCAAAGATGGTGCCTGTATGTAATGAACTAAGTGTACTTTTCTCCTGGGCAGCAGACCAGAAGTGTAAGCATTACCAAGGCGTATGGTTTCTCTTCGTGAAATAACAATCTTAATTGACATCCCACTCTCTCCACCTCTCCCCTCTCTGGCCTGACTTACACTATCCAGTCTGACTTCCACATCAAAGCCAGAACAAACTTCAAAAAAGGCAAATGGTAGCCTGGTAGCCTCTGTTTATAGATGTTCCTTTGCCTACCTTTTGTCCTAGCAATTGGAGAAATTGGCCTTTGGTTCTTGGTGCTTCCTACTTCTGCATGTTTTTTTTTTAATTATTTTTTATTATTTTTTTTAAGTTCTAGGATGCACGTGCAGGTTTGTTACATTGTAAACGTGTGCGATGGTGGTTTGCTGCACCTATCAACCCATCACCTAAGTATTAAGCCCAGCATGCATTCACTATTTTTCCTGATGCTCTCCTTCCAACTCCCCAAAGGCACCAATGTGTGTTGTTCCCCTCCCTATGACCATGTATTCTCATTGTTCATCTCCCACTTATAAATGAGAATATGCGGTGTCTGGTTTTCTGTTCCTGTGTTAGTTTGCTGAGGATTATGGCTTCCAGCTCCATTCATGTCCCTGCAAAGGACATGATCTCATTCCTTTTTATGGTTGCATAGTATTTTATGATGTATATATATACTACATTGTATGTCTTGTTCTTTCCATTCCTTTTCATTCCTCATCTCTCTTCTCTAGGACATTGCATTTATTGTTTTTGTTGGGTGGATAAATCTTCTCTTGGATATTTGCTTTAATAAATCCATCTCATCCTTCTGATCTCAATTCATGCATTACTTCTTCAGAACAAGTTCCACTAACTTGTATTGTAGTCTATCATTATATATGCTCTCATGGCAACACAGCAAAAAGTCAGATGAGTAAATAAATATTATGGTAAGTGCTGTAATAGTAATTAAAGAGTTTGTCTGAAGTAGGATATATATCTGCATGTAGGATTCACAAACTCTCTAAACTATTGAAGACCATTTCTTCATCTCCCAAATGTTAGTTGTTTTTGTGTTTATTTTTTGCAAAAAGTTACAGGGTGCAAATTAGAATTAGAGCATGAAACAAATGTCCCCAGCCAGTTCGAATTCTTAGATAAATAACACCAAAGAAGTCTCTCAAAAATAAAATATATCTCCATATTTCAATGAGTCATTTCCTATATCTGAACTATATCAATATATTTCAGGAATAATCAATACCCATGTCAGGAATAATTTATACTGATTAACAAATATTATCCTGTAATTTTAACACATTTGATTTTTTTTTTGGTTGGTATTATATAATTGTCTTTTCCCTTATATACATATGACCTAACAGAAAATAAATTTAAATGAATTATTCACAATAACATTTACACAGAAGTGCAAGTAAAAGTTATTTTCTGTTAAAGTCCTTATGTAGCAAGTCAGCAAAGACATAGTTGGAGGTTATGCACATCCACAATTAAAGGAGGGAAGAAGGAGGCATGGAGGGAAGGAGGAAGTAAGAAATATACCTCAAGATCTATTTTGGTAAAACCAATCTGGCTAATACTGGAATTTGTTAGATAATAATATCTGTAAACTTTTATTTCATGTCCTTTACTTAAAATAGAATAGAAATGCTTTGTCTGTAAACTTCAATATTCTGAATTAGGTATGACACAAACATTTTGTGGGGATCTTCCCACTCATTTGTTACACTGAAAAAAAGTAGCATGTTTATGTTAAAGTTTACATTTTATTCCTGGAAACTGACACACAGGAAGCAATAAATATGAAAAGTGATGTGATGTTCAGCGGCAGCTTTCTTCCCGGCACTGGAGGGAAGTGGGACTTTTAAAGTGAGAGTGCAAAGGAGACAAGTAGAAACAAAGGCATTCGTACGTACATGCGGACATTCAAAAGATAATCACTGAAAGTGGCGCTACAAGAAAACTATGCTCCACTAGTTTGAGTTTCAAATTAAAGCTCTCTGAGGATATGGTAAATTTTATTTGGATTAAAAAAATTGCCTTTTATCTTCCTCCATCAAGATTTCAATTGGCAGGAGATGACACAACCTGCTTAACAATCGGGTATTTTGAAAATTGAGAAGGTTGAGAGGGAGCATTTAAAAAAATGCCTTTTAAAAAATCTATGTTAACAGCACGTATACATTTGGCACATGTATAACATTAATTCACTAATACTCTAGAGTATTCTGATACTCTAATACTAATAGAGTATTCTTGTGGTACTCTGCCTAGAATTCAGAATTTAGCATAGTGTGTAGACTTATATAAAAATACAACCTGCATATCTATTAGGAAAAAGAATAACATTTTAATATTATAGAATTTCATTTTTTCATAACTAACTGATTTAGATTCTAAATAAAGCATCTCAGAATTATATGCTTTGCAGGTAGAAAAAGAACATTATCATCAAAATGACTAAACTCTTCACTAATGGTTATTAATACATCATTAAGTTTCTGGATATTCATCTTGAGAAAAGTATGAAGACATTCTCTAAAAATTAGAGCCAAATTAAAGCAGTTTTCTCTAATCCTGACTGAATTTTTAGAAACCACTTTGGATTGTCCACAGTGTTAGACTGAAGTTTAATTATATTGTTTTACCTCAAAGGGATACTGTGATCAAATGTAGATAACCTAGTAAAGCACTCGGCTGAATAGCTTCTGATTGTGACAGTAAATAATTATCATTCTAAATCTCCACCCACATTCTTAACCCAGCACACACTGATAAGGTGTGTGTTATTTTAGTTTGGAGCTTACTCTTTATGTTAGATGTGAAATATAAAATATTTTGTGTAAAAGAATATTCTTTATATTAACCTAAACAATTTCCTTCCTTCCTTCCTTCCTTCCTTCCTTCCTTCCTTCCTTCCTTCCTTCCTTCCTTCCTTCCTTCCTTCCTTCCTTCTTTCCTTCCTTCCTCTTTCTCTCTTTCTGTCTTTCTTTCTTTCTTCTTCTTTCTTTCTTTCACTGTGAGTTGGAGTCTCACTCTGTTCCCCAGGCTAGAGTGCAATGGCATGATCTCATGATCTCAGCTCACTGCAAACTCCGCCTCCCAGGTTCAAGTGATTCTCTTGCCTCAGCCTCCTGAGTAGCTGGGATTACAAGCATGAGCCACCACGCCTGGCTAATTTTTGTATTTTTAGCAGAGATGGCATTTCACCATGTTGGCTAAACTGGTCTCAAACTCATGGCCTCAAGAGATCTGCCTGCCTCAGCCTCTCAAAGTGCTAGGATTACAGGCATGAGTCACCACGCCCGGCCAACCTACACAATTTTCTACAGTGTATTATCTGGAATATTTTGCACACTTGATAATATATATTAATTTCAATAAATGAATACAGATACCCATGTCAACATAATTATAACTTTAAAATTATCAATATTAAATAATATTCTTGTTTTTTAAAGAAAAAATTGCTTAGTTAAAAGCATACATTTGGTCCCCCTTTTATTTATTTTCATTTCTTCAACACATAAGCTTTAATGCACGTTTGCATTGTTTGTTCAACTTGTGTCCTGTGTTTCCTTTTCTTTGCATTTAGGTTGAATCTTTCCTCCTTGCAGAGAAAACATGCTATTCCCATGTAGTAGGCTATTCTTGCACAGTTTTAGACAAATCATCTGCAAACATTGTATTGCCTGTCCATTATTTTAAGATCAATACATAAAGAAGTTTTAGAAATAGAAAGGAGGGAGTGTATCTAACGATGTAGCAGTCATTAGCTCTCTCATTGACAAATTCTCATCTTTTTATTAAATACACATGACGATCTTTCCTATGTAATATTAAAACTCACTTTCCTAGTACCTAAACCTACATAGTTTTACTTATAAAGTTCTTACCAACTTCTTTCCAAATCAAACTTTAAATCTGGGGACTGCATAAAATTACTCCTCCATTGCAACAAAAAAAATGAAAACCATCTTGTATAATATTTTGTATTATTTTGTTACTCAGAGAATGGGATTAAACTTCAAAATATTTCAAATTTTCATGAGCATAATTTTTCAAATTTATTTTCTATAACAAAATAGATCTAACTTCAAATCATCCATCATATAATAATAGTATTTTCAAATATATTTTTCTAAGAATGAATTTTGTAAATGTCCTACTTTAGACTCTATATAGTTATTAAATGTATCAAGTTTACAAATCAATAGTGCATCTTCAGCACAGTTCATAACCTTTAAAATTTAGTCTGATAGAACCAAAGTCTTCCTTTTCCATTAATAAATCTAGGTATATAAAATGATACACAAATGTCTATAAGTTATTTATCTGTATACATATATTTACCAAATGTGTATATAGATAAAAATCCTTATAGAATTATATAATTATAGGCCAGACGCGGTGGCTCAAGCCTGTAATCCCAGCACTTTGGGAGGCCGAGACGGGCGGATCAGGAGGTCAGGAGATCGAGACCATCCTGGCTAACACGGTGAAACCCTGTCTCTACTAAAAAAAAATACAAAAAACTAGCCAGGCGAGGGAGGTGGCAGGCGCCTGTAGTCCCAGCTACTCGGGAGGCTGAGGCAGGAGAATGGCGTGAACCCGGGAGGCGGAGCTTGCAGTGAGCTGAGATCCGGCCTCTGCACTCCAGCCTGGGCGACAGAGTGAGACTCCGTCTCAAAAAAAAAAAAAAAAAAAAAAAAAAGAATTATATAATTATAAAAAAAAAATCAATTTATAAAAGAAGTCCCATAATGATTTACTATCCAAATACTAATAATTGCTTTGAAGGGAAGACTATATATATTTTTTGAGACGGAGTCTTGCTCTGTCGCCAGGCTGGAGTGCCATGGCACAATCTCAACTCACTGCAAGCTCCGCCTCCCGGGTTCAAGCAATTCCCCTGCCTCAGCCTCCCGAGTAGCTGGGATTACAGGCAAGCACAACCACGCCAGGCTAATTTTTTGTATTTTAGTAGAGATGGGATTTCAACGTGTTGGCCAAGATGGTCTCGATCTCCTGACGTTGTGATCAGCCCGCCTCGGCCTCCCGAAGTGCTGGGATTACAGGCATGAGCCACTGTGCCTATCCTAGGAATGTCTATATTTTTTATTAGATGTTTAGACAATTTGCAATTACAGCATAAGTTTATGTATTTTAGATATGTATGATTTCAGTCAAATAACTGAAGGCTACAGATTGTTATATGGTTGACTCCAAACCCATAATTACATTAAAATCGATAATTTTAACACTCCTTATTTTTATCTGTGAAATAACATTTACCATACGGAGTAATTTTATGCAGTCCCCAGATTTAAAGTTTGATTTGGAAAGAAGTTGGTAAGAACTTTATAAGTAAAACTATGTGGGTTTAGGTACTAGGAAAGTGAGTTTTAATATCACATAGGAAAGATCATCATGTGTATTTAATAAAAAGATGAGAATTTGTCAATGAGAGAACTAATGACTGCTACATCGTTAGTTACACTCCCTCCTTTCTATTTCTAAAACTTTTTTATGTATTGATCTTAAAATAATGGACAGGCGATACAATAACTGAAGGCTACAGACTGTTATACGGTTGACTTCAAACCCATAATTACATTAAAATCAATAATTTTAACACTCCTTTTTTAATCTATGAAATAACATTTACCATATGGTATTTATACATATGTTAATAATTGACAAATTTTGTTACCTATGTAGTTGAAAATTCTTACTTTTGTTGACATATTTGCATTTGCATAGGACTTCATTCATTTAAAAAATGGCAAAATTAGTACCAGTTATACTAGTTGCATTATATGTGCATGTACGACAGCGTATCTTCTCCTGCAAACAGACTACTAAACAGAATGGTTATGACTAAACTAAGTGAGATTTTGAGATTTCTATTCTTCTTTAAAGGGAAGTATTTTGCACTACTCCTCTGACAACATGCTGCAAAGTAGTGCTCAAGATGAGTGTTTACATATACGTTTTCACCAAATGGCATTCTTCTTCCTAACAGCTCTAAATTGACGCATTATTGTGTCTTAGGAGAATTATTACTTCAATGCCTTTTCTTTTTTTACTCTTACTGTAAGCTCTAAAAAGTTAAGAAAATAACTTCGCTTTTTTGAACAAATAAAACCCCCTCCCCCACTGTTTAAAATCCTGAAAAAAAAAAAAATTAACATGAAAGAACATTCTGAGCAACAAGGGAGCCTTCTCACTCACAAAGGAATACTTTCATGTATTAATCATGCTGCGAGTAACTAAACATCAACTAGATCAAATTGCACCCTATGCATTTTTAAATTCTCCAACTACTATTTTATATTCTTGTAGTTTTAATGTTGGGGAGGAAGGTGGAAAAATAAATAGAATCATGCATTTCATATTGTTTTCTGAATATGTCAAATTTTATTGTCAAATGTTAATGATTTTATCATATTTAAATCGATGTCAAAAATGTATTCCCAATCAACCAGCATATAGACACATACATAATACAATTTTTACAATATTATAATAATGATAAATAAAATTGAAATTAAGATAGGAATCTTCCCCTTAAGTAACTTTTAGAATTCACTTAGAGACGTAAAGCTAGCATAGTTGTCAAGCATGCTTTTTTCTTGGAAATGGAGTCTCGCTTTGTAGCCCAGGCTGGAGTGCAATGGTGCGATCTCGGCTCACTACAGCCTCTGCATCCTGGGTTCAAGCGATTCTCCTGACTCAGCTCCCAAGTAGCTGGGACCCGCCACCACGCCCAGCTAATTTGTGTATTTTTAGTAGAGACGTGGTTTCACCGTGTTAGCCAGGATGGTCTCGATCTCCTGACCTTGTGATCCGCCCGCCTCAACCTCCCAAAGTGCCGGGATTACAGGTGTGAGCCACCGCTTCCGGCAAGCATACTTTCAATAAACACTTTTTTGTTTTCATTTTTGATGACAACATGTGGATTTATAATGAAAAGATAAATTTAACATGTTTCTCGCCCTCAGAACTACATATTTGGGGGAAAATAAATGTAGCATAGAGCAATGACTGGTATACTACAGTTACTTACAGAGTGTTACAAGATCCCTAAAACAGGGATATTTAATTATGCCTAGGAATATCTGAGCTCGTTCCAAAAAGGGTCGAAACAAGAATAGGATCATTTCAGCAAAGGAGAAGAACACTGCAAGGCAAAGTGGAATCAGAGTAAAACAAAATGCAAAAACATAGAGGAAGGCCAACAATAGTAAAAGAATAAAATGCTGTGCAATACGTTTTCAGAGAACAGAAGTTCATGGGAATGAAATGTTCAGAAAAGGATTCAAGAAGGTAGTAACAGCAATGCCAATATAACAATAATCAACTACTGCACATTGAGTTACACCTAAACACATTTTGGCATAGCTTCTTTTTACTCCCCCACATCTCTACTTAGATGTCCTCTAGGGAAGCCATCTCTATTTCATTTCTAGTCCCCAACCAAGTTAAATCACCATCATATATTTTCATATGATATTGTCCTTGTAGGAATATTCATTACAATTACATGAATATTGTGAAAGTATATGTTTAATGCTGATCTTCCCTACAACACTGTAAGCACCAGAGGACTAATACTGGATCTGTCTTATCCAGTTGTAGAACCCTAGCCCCTGGCATGAAGTAGGATCACAACAAATACTGTAGAAATGAATGACTCCATGTCTACACACTATGCCAATTTCATGTAATTCCTATAACATTCTAAATAGGCAGATGGGATTTTTGCATTTTATAGATGAGAAAAATGAGAATTAAATGTGAAATAACACAAAATCACACATTTAAGGAATCACAGAGCCATGATTTGAACTCAGATCCTGATGAGTACTAACCTCTTAATACAGTAACTATGATAAACTACTGATAATGGCCTGGAAATATTTGGATAAATGGATGGAACAACGTAAATATTTTCATTAAGAATAATACAACAAAACGGCCGGGCGCGGTGGCTCAAGCCTGTAATCCCAGCACTTTGGGAGGCCGAGACGGGCGGATCACGAGGTCAGGAGATCGAGACCATCCTGGCTAACACGGTGAAACCCCGTCTCTACTAAAAAAATATAAAAAACTAGCCGGGCGAGGTGGGGGCACCTGTAGTTCCAGCTACACGGGAGGCTGAGGCAGCCGAATGGCGTGAACCTGGGAGGCGGAGCTTGCCGTGAGCTGAGATCCGGCCACTGCACTCCAGCCTGGGCGACAGAGCGAGACTCCGTCTCAAAAAAAAAAAAAAAAAAAAAAAAAAAAAGAATAATACAACAAAAAAGACATAAAAATAAGAGCAAATGTACCATCTTTGTTGCATAATAAAGAGAATGTTCTTTACAAACCATTTTGAATATTACAAAATAGTAGAAAGACAAATTTGATGATTTGGATTAAGTCAAATTATGAAGAATCTTGAAAGAAAATCATGTATATGAAAAGAGAGAGCTGCTGAGAATTACTGAGTAGCTACTTAACATGATGAAAGCATGCATTATAAAGTTTATTGGAGTATGCGATGAAGTAATTGGATAAAGAAGGATAGAGCACCAAAGAAGTCCATCAGGAAGCTGGGCAAAAAATCTAGTTAATGTAAGCACAGCCAATACTTGAAAGGTGAGTGTGAAAAAAAAAAAAAAATATATATATATATATGTATGAGCTCCTTTGTAAAGGATAAAAAGATATGATAAAGAACACATGAACCTGATAAGCCAAAAGCATGTTCTAAGCTTTTAATGTGGGTAATGAATAATAATGATTTATTGCTAAGATTTGGAGCATCATTAGGAGAACTAGCCTGACAATAGGATCCTGGTGTTTGAGGTAAGAAGGTACACGCTTGACTTTCACTCTGTTGAGGTTAAGATTGGGAAGGGGCATCCAAGCAAGCCATGACTTAGGCTAGTATTGAGCTAAAAGGAAAAAGAAGGAGGAGAGGTATCAATAACTTTTAAGTTCTGAGTAATAATTCAATATTACTGATATTATTAGAGAGAGACAATGGAAGAAAGCCAAAGACTGAATCTTACTAAAGATACTTTAATTAAGCTGGGGGAGGAGTGATTAAGAAACCGAAGGAAGTATTAAATGGAATGGACAATAAAAATAGAGATGGGACAGAACAAATACAGAGTAGAGTCAAAAGGAAAACCGTAACTTAAAATAGGCACTCAGGGCCAGGCGCGGTGGCTCATGACTGTAATTTCAGCACTTTGGGAGGCCAAGGCGGGTGGATCACATGAGGTCAGGAGTTTGAGACCAGCCTTACCAACATGGTGAAACCCTGTCTCTACTAAAAATAAAAAAAATTAACCAGACATGGTGGCAGGTGCCTGTAGTCCCAGCTGTTCGGGAGTGTGAGGCAGGAGAATTGCTTGAACCCAAAAGGCGGAGGTTGCGGTGAACCGAGATTGCGCCACTGCACTCCAGTCTGGGCGACAGAGCAGGACTCTGTCAAAATAAATAAAAATAAACAAATAAATAAATAAATAGGCACTCAGAATTTTAATATTCAAAGAAGCAACAATAAAAGACTTGTGAAAACTCCAGGGGAGTTGGAACAAGAAAGTCATTGGTGCTTTCTTATACGACCTTTTAGTGGAAGAGTGGAATGAAATTCAGAATAAAGTGTTAATGTACAAGGGGTAATTGAGGGAAAACAGCAAGTATAAAATGACTTATGTTATGAAATTTGATGGTGAAAAGAGTCAAATTCAAGAGAGTTTGGTCAGGAGACAAAATAAGTTGTGTGACCACTAAATTTATCTTTATAGGTATGAAATCTGTTTCCCAATTAATTCTTTGAAAAAATCAGGACTTACCTTTGTTTCTCAGCTCTATCATTTGTTAACCCATAGCCAGCAGATTAACCAGACCCCTCGTTATCATTTTGAACCTAAGAAGAAAGAAGTTAAGACAACTTGTGGCAGAGTAAGATTAGAAATAATAGTTTCTTGTTCCCAGAATATTTCTTCAGTATACCAACCACATCTTTTGTGCTATGAATTTGTAAAAATCATATATTTCATATGGCAACAACTCGAACAGTTATGCCTATCTTGGCCATGCATATAATTATTATAAATTCAGGCATAGTTAATTATGAGTTGTGCCCTCTGGAGCATAAGCGACCTTTATTTTTGTGAGAATTGTGAGGATTATAAATATAATACGAAATATTAAAAATAATAATAATAGTTAAGAGTGTATATGTTATCATCACATAGGAATAAACAGCCTTAAGGAGATTAAGGTCATGATTACACAACTACAGAGCAGCAGATTCTGGACTCAAAGTCAGGTATGCTAAATCTAGAGACTGTTGTAGGAACCAGTGCAGGACCCAGCGCTGTGTTCTCAGCTTGTGCTGCTATAGTTTAATGCTTGTACCAGGGAGAGTGCTGACAAAGGTTGACAGTAGTAGTAGTGATTGTAGTAGTCACATCAGCAGCAGACTTTCTGCCTTTGACATACATTCTCTGGTTCTGTGACTTTATCACACAGAGCACTCATAGAGCATTTATAATAGCAACAGTAGTAGAAGAGCAGGAAAAATAGCATTATTCTGGCCCCTTCCCTGATTCCGTGTGGCTACATATCTTTAGAAGCTGAAACTCTTACAGTGTGTCCAATAATGGCAAAAAGAAAATTGTGGGAACCAAACAGTTTGGGTTGACAATATATTTAAGGTTCAGTTGTACATCTCTCTTCCAAAAAAAGAGGATATGTCAGAGCTTCTGACTAAAAACAAAACTTTACTTTCTGACAACCCATGCATATGCATCTTTTCCATTTTGCTTCATTTATTTTTAAAAGGAAAAGGAAGATGCAAAAGTTTAGAGGAGAAAGCTGGCTTCATTTACCTTAAAAGGTTAAGAAAGATACCAAAAAAGTAGGATAAAATAAAGGGTGTTATAGAGGAAATTAATATTATGATATAAATAGTTCAACAAATTGATTCCATGTTTCTAATCATTTTTTCCCTGTTAAATGTTAACAGACATTTTTTATTTGCAAAAAAAATAAACATTTTAAAATTCACAGTTGTGCTATAGTTTATAGCTTTAGCGCATGATTCGGGATATTCTTCAGTTCAGTTCCTATCATTATTTCTCTTGTACTGGTCTTGCTACAGTTTTTTTACTTCCATATGTGTTCACTCATTGCTCTCATCCAGCCCACCAGTTTACTTTTTTTTTCTCCCAGAATAGTGTCTACGATTTTATGGTCAGTTTCAAATCCCTGTGTAATATGATATCCTCCTACATCTATGTTCTCATTTCCTATGACACCCCCACTCATCCTCCCTTTGCTCCTCCTAAACTTCAATGCAGTCCATTGATGTAGTTAGCCACAAAAAAAAAAAAAAAAAAAAAAAAAAATCTCATTCCCAATGAAGCATCCACCCTCGCTAATACTGACACATGTTTATGTTTGACCCTTATTCTTAACATTCCTTGAGAAATCCACATTGGTAGGTCTTACATTACATAGACATCCTCTTTATTTGAAAGAGATCCCTTTCTAAATGTATCTATAAAGAAAAAAATAATAATTCACTTACCATTGTGATTAGATCCCTATCTTATTTTGTTTAAGGTCAGAGATTTTGACTTAAGCAACAGGATATTTTAGGCAAACAGATACTGTTGTGGCTCTGTAGTAATCAACTGTAAAGCTAAGTTTTCCATTTTTCCCTACACATACTGTCTTGGAATTAGCAATATTTCAGTGTCTTCAAATAAACAAGAGCTAGCTTTCCAATACATGCCAAATCAGGGAACGTACATTTAAATGATGGGAAATTAAGGTCAAATTCCAGGAATGCTGATTTTTTAAAACCACAAAATAAGAAGCCCTATAAAAAAGTGTTTTGTGTTTCTTAAAATAACTTTTTTATGTCATATAGAACAGCCACAGTTATTTTGCTAACCATTTAATGTACTAAATTCATTTTCCCCCCAAATACTTTCAATTTCAAATTAGCCATTAGGCATTCTAAACACAATAGAATAGGAATTATTTTATGATTTATGTTATGGAACATTGGAGTGACCAGATTACATTGTAAATGATTTTAGCTATTTTTTTTACATTTATTCTCAATTTACAGTCTCTGTTGAACAAACTGACTGGTATCCTTTCTATTTTCAAAAGTTTCTGAATGAAAATTTGTAATACCGCATGAATAGAATTACAATTCACTAGTTAGACATATTTTTCCTACTGTGTCATTTTTATTACCCCTGCTAATTTCATAATTGTTTTCAAACAAAATATAAATATGATTTTTTCTTATAACTATCTGACCATTCAAAATAATTTCAAAGACTAAGTAAAAACAATAGCCAGGTAGTCATTGTCTGGCTTTTATAATCAGTTTTTTGAAAGCATTATTAGGAAAATAAGTAAATAAATACTTCTTAGTGACTTGAAAGGAATAGAGAACTGTAGAAAAGTTATACATGGTTCAGGGGGCGGAGCAAGATGGCCGAATAGGAACAGCTCCAGTCTCCAACTCCCAGCGCGAGCGACACAGAAGACCGGTGATTTCTGCATTTTCAACTGAGGTACTGGGTTCATCTCACTGGGGAGTGCCGGACGATCGGTGCTGGTCAGCTGCTGCAGCCCGACCAGCGAGAGCTGAAGCAGGGCGAGGCATCGCCTCACCTGGGAAGCGCAAGGGGGAAGGGAATCCCTTTTCCTAGCCAGGGGAACTGAGACATACAACACCTGGAAAATTGGGTAACTCCCACCCCAATACTGCGCTTTAAGCAAACAGGCACACCAGGAGATCATATCCCACACCTGGCCGGGAGGGTCCCACACCCACGGAGCCTCCCTCATTGCTAGCACAGCAGTCTGTGATCTACGGGCAAGGCAGCAGCGAGGCTGGGGGAGGGGTGCCCACCATTGCTGAGGCTTAAGTAGGTAAACAAAGCTGCTGGGAAGCTCGAACTGGGTGGAGCTCACAGCAGCTCAAGGAAACCTGCCTGCCTCTGTAGACTCCACTTCTGGGGACAGGGCAATAACAAACACAGCCGAAACCTCTGCAGACGCAAACGACTCTGTCTGACAGCTTTGAAGAGAGCAGTGGATCTCCCAATACGGAGGTTGAGATCTGAGAAGGGACAGACTCCCTGCTCAAGTGGGTCCCTGACCCCTGAGTAGCCTAACTGGGAGACATCCCCCACTAGGGGCAGTCTGACACCCCACACCTCACAGGGTGGAGTACAGCCCTGAGAGGAAGCTTCCAAAGCAAGAATCAGACAGGTACACTTGCTGTTCAGAAATATTCTATCTTCTGCAGCCTCTGCTGCTGATACCCAGGCAAACAGGGTCTGGAGTGGACCTCAAGCAATCTCCAACAGACCTACAGCTGAGGGTCCTGACTGTTAGAAGGAAAACTATCAAACAGGAAGGACACCTACACCAAAACCCCATCAGTACATCACCATCATCAAGACCAGAGGCAGATAAAACCACAAAGATGGGGAAAAAGCAGGGCAGAAAAGCTGGAAATTCAAAAAATAAGAGCGCATCTCCCCCGGCAAAGGAGCGCAGCTCATCGCCAGCAACGGATCAAAGCTGGACAGAGAATAACTTTGACGAGATGAGAGAAGAAGGCTTCAGTCCATCAAATTTCTCAGAGCTAAAGGAGGAATTATGTACCCAGCGCAAAGAAACTAAAAATCTTGAAAAAAAAGTGGAAGAATTGATGGCTAGAGTAATTAATGCAGAGAAGGTCATAAACGAAATGAAAGAGATGAAAACCATGACACGAGAAATACGTGACAAATGCACAAGCTTCAGTAACCAACTCGATCAACTGGAAGAAAGAGTATCTGCGATTGAGGATCAAATGAATGAAATGAAGCGAGAAGAGAAACCAAAAGAACAAAGAAGAAAAAGAAATGAACAAAGCCTGCAAGAAGTATGGGATTATGTAAAAAGACCAAATCTACGTCTGACTGGGGTGCCTGAAAGTGAGGGGGAAAATGGAACCAAGTTGGAAAACACTCTTCAGGATATCATCCAGGAGAACTTCCCCAACCTAGTAGGGCAGGCCAACATTCAAATCCAGGAAATACAGAGAACGCCACAAAGATAATCCTCGAGAAGAGCAACTCCAAGACACATAATTGCCAGATTCACCAAAGTTGAAATGAAGGAAAAAATCTTAAGGGCAGCCAGAGAGAAAGGTCGGGTTACCCACAAAGGGAAGCCCATCAGACTAACAGCAGATCTCTCGGCAGAAACTCTACAAGCCAGAAGAGAGTGGGGGCCAATATTCAACATTCTTAAAGAAAAGAATTTTAAACCCAGAATTTCATATCCAGCCAAACTAAGTTTCATAAGTGAAGGAGAAATAAAATCCTTTACAGATAAGCAAATGCTTAGAGATTTTGTCACCACTAGGCCTGCCTTACAAGAGACCCTGAAGGAAGCACTAAACATGGAAAGGAACAACCGGTACCAGCCATTGCAAAAACATGCCAAAATGTAAAGACCATCAAGGCAAGGAAGAAACTGCATCAACTAACGAGCAAAATAACCAGTTAATATCATAATGGCAGGATCAAGTTCACACATAACAATCTTAACCTTAAATGTAAATGGACTAAATGGTCCAATTAAAAGACACAGACTGGCAAACTGGATCAAGAGTCAAGACCCATCAGTCTGCTGTATTCAGGAGACCCATCTCACACGCAGAGACATACATAGGCTCAAAATAAAGGGATGGAGGAAGATTTACCAAGCAAATGGAGAACAAAAAAAAAGCGGGGGTTGCAATACTAGTCTCTGATAAAACAGACTTTAAACCATCAAAGATCAAAAGAGACAAAGAAGGCCATTACATAATGGTAAAGGGATCAATTCAACAGGAAGAGCTAACTATCCTAAATATATATGCACCCAATACAGGAGCACCCAGATTCATGAAGCAAGTCCTTAGAGACTTACAAAGAGACTTAGACTCCCATACAATAATAATGGGAGACTTCAACACTCCACTGTCAACATTAGACAGATCAACGAGACAGAAAGTTAACAAGGATATCCAGGAATTGAACTCATCTCTGCAGCAAGCAGACCTAATAGACATCTATAGAACTCTCCACCCCAGATCAACAGAATATACATTCTTCTCAGCACCACATCGTACTTACTCCAAAATCGACTACGTAATTGGAAGTAAAGCACTCCTCAGCAAATGTACAAGAACAGAAATTATAACAAACTGTCTCTCAGACCACAGTGCAATCAAACTAGAACTCAGGACTAAGAAACTCAATCAAAACCGCTCAGCTACATGGAAACTGAACAACCTGCTCCTGAATGACTACTGGGTACATAATGAAATGAAGGCAGAAATAAAGATGTTCTTTGAAACCAATGAGAACAAAGATACAACATACCAGAATCTCTGGGACACATTTAAAGCAGTGTGTAGAGGGAAATTTATAGCACTAAATGCCCACAAGAGAAAGCAGGAAAGATCTAAAATTGACACTCTAACATCGCAATTAAAAGAACTAGAGAAGCAAGAGCAAACACATTCGAAAGCTAGCAGAAGGCAAGAAATAACTAAGATCAGAGCAGAACTGAAGGAGATAGAGACACAAAAAACTCTCCAAAAAATCAATGAATCCAGGAGTTGGTTTTTTGAAAAGATCAACAAAATTGACAGACCACTAGCAAGACTAATAAAGAAGAAAAGAGAGAAGAATCAAATAGACGCAATAAAAAATGATAAAGGGGATATCACCACCGACCCCACAGAAATACAAACTACCATCAGAGAATACTATAAACACCTCTACGCAAATAAACTGGAAAATCTAGAAGAAATGGATAATTTCCTGGACACTTACACTCTTCCAAGTCTAAACCAGGAAGAAGTTGAATCCCTGAATAGACCAATAGCAGGCTCTGAAATTGAGGCAATAATTAATAGCCTACCAACCAAAAAAAGTCCAGGACCAGATGGATTCACAGCTGAATTCTACCAGAGGTACAAGGAGGAGTTGGTACCATTCCTTCTGAAACTATTCCAATCAATAGAAAAAGAGGGAATCCTCCCTAACTCATTTTATGAGGCCAACATCATCCTGATACCAAAGCCTGGCAGAGACACAACAAAAAAAGAGAATTTTAGACCAATATCCCTGATGAACATCGATGCAAAAATCCTCAAGAAAATACTGGCAAACCGGATTCAGCAACACATCAAAAAGCTTATCCACCATGATCAAGTGGGCTTCATCCCTGGGATGCAAGGCTGGTTCAACATTCGCAAATCAATAAACATAATCCAGCATATAAACAGAACCAAAGACAAGAACCACTTGATTATCTCAATAGATGCAGAAAAGGCTTTTGACAAAATTCAACAGCCCTTCATGCTAAAAACGCTCAATAAATTCGGTATTGATGGAACGTACCTCAAAATAATAAGAGCTATTTATGACAAACCCACAGCCAATATCATACTGAATGGGCAAAAACTGGAAAAATTCCCTTTGAAAACTGGCACAAGACAGGGATGCCCTCTCTCACCACTCCTATTCAACATAGTGCTGGAAGTTCTGGCTAGGGCAATTAGGCAAGAGAAAGAAATCAAGGGTATTCAGTTAGGAAAAGAAGAAGTCAAACTGTCCCTGTTTGCAGATGACATGATTGTATATTTAGAAAACCCCATTGTCTCAGCCCAAAATCTCCTTAAGCTGATAAGCAACTTCAGCAAAGTCTCAGGATACAAAATTAATGTGCAAAAATCACAAGCATTCTTATACATCAGTAACAGACAAACAGAGAGCCAAATCAGGAATGAACTTCCATTCACAATTGCTTCAAAGAGAATAAAATACCTAGGAATCCAACTTACAAGGGATGTAAAGGACCTCTTCAAGGAGAACTACAAACCACTGCTCAGTGAAATAAAAGAGGACACAAACAAATGGAAGAACATACCATGCTCATGGATAGGAAGAATCAATATCGTGAAAATGGCCATACTGCCCAAGGTAATTTATAGATTCAATGCCATCCCCATCAAGCTACCAATGAGTTTCTTCACAGAATTGGAAAAAACTGCTTTAAAGTTCATATGGAACCAAAAAAGAGCCCGCATCTCCAAGACAATCCTAAGTCAAAAGAACAAAGCTGGAGGCATCACGCTACCTGACTTCAAACTATACTACAAGGCTACAGTAACCAAAACAGCATGGTACTGGTACCAAAACAGAGATATAGACCAATGGAACAGAACAGAGTCCTCAGAAATAATACCACACATCTACAGCCATCTGATCTTTGACAAACCTGAGAGAAACAAGAAATGGGGAAAGGATTCCCTATTTAATAAATGGTGCTGGGAAAATTGGCTAGCCATAAGTAGAAAGCTGAAACTGGATCCTTTCCTTACTCCTTATACGAAAATTAATTCAAGATGGATTAGAGACTTAAATGTTAGACCTAATACCATAAAAATCCTAGAGGAAAACCTAGGTAGTACCATTCAGGACATAGGCATGGGCAAAGACTTCATGTCTAAAACACCAAAAGCAATGGCAGCAAAAGCCAAAATTGACAAATGGGATCTCATTAAACTAAAGAGCTTCTGCACAGCAAAAGAAACTACCATCAGAGTGAACAGGCAACCTACAGAATGGGAGAAAATTTTTGCAATCTACTCATCTGACAAAGGGCTAATATCCAGAACCTACAAAGAACTCCAACAAATTTACAAGAAAAAAACAAACAACCCCATCAAAAAGTGGGCAAAGGATATGAACAGACATTTCTCAAAAGAAGACATTCATACAGCCAACAGACACATGAAAAAATGCTCATCATCACTGGCCATCAGAGAAATGCAAATCAAAACCACAATGAGATACCATCTCACACCAGTTAGAATGGCGATCATTAAAAAGTCAGGAAACAACAGGTGCTGGAGAGGATGTGGAGAAATAGGAACACTTTTACACTGTTGGTGGGATTGTAAACTAGTTCAACCATTATGGAAAACAGTATGGCGATTCCTCAAGGATCTAGAACTAGATGTACCATATGACCCAGCCATCCCATTACTGGGTATATACCCAAAGGATTATAAATTATGCTGCTATAAAGACACATGCACACGTATGTTTATTGCAGCACTATTCGCAATAGCAAAGACTTGGAATCAACCCAAATGTCCATCAGTGACAGATTGGATTAAGAAAATGTGGCACATATACACCATGGAATACTATGCAGCCATCAAAAAGGATGAGTTTGTGTCCTTTGTAGGGACATGGATGCAGCTGGAAACCATCATTCTTAGCAAACTATGACAAGAACAGAAAACCAAACACCGCATGTTCTCACTCATAGGTGGGAACTGAACAATGAGATCACTTGGACTCAGGAAGGGGAACATCACACACAGGGGCCTATCATGGGGGGGGGAGGGGGGAGGGATTGCATTGGGAGTTATACCTGATGTAAATGACGAGTTGATGGGTGCAGCACACCAACATGGCACAAGTATACATATGTAACAAACCTGCACGTTATGCACATGTACCCTACAACTTAAAGTATAATAATAATAAATAAATTTAAAAAAAAAAGATAAGTTATACATGGTTCTTCCAGATTAAACTCAAAAATCAAAAGGCATTAAACATATATGACCAGCTGAAATTGCATTGAAACGATTGGTGCTTTTAGACCTACCCTTTGGCCACTGCTTGTATGATCAGTGATGCTCAGCCAAGCAGAAATTTGGACTTGAAACAGGTCAGCAAAAAGAAATATAATATAATTAGTAGTGACACTGGAGATTTAGCTGTTATTGTGAATGGAATAATGCCTTTTATATCATTAGCTATGAACTTATAATAAATATGACAGTAACCCACAGAGGTTACCATGGAAAGAGCCAAATTATTTAGTGGAAAAGATTTGAAAACTTTGAATCTTGATATTGAACAGTCACTTAATTTCTCTGAACTTTAGTGTTTTTGTATATTTGGATGAATTATATAAAATGTTAAGATAAAAAAGTCTTTATTACTTAAAAGTCATGGTTATTACTTACCTGAGTCAGTCATTATTTTGCCATTATTTGAATTGATATACAATTGTATAGCAAATTTTAAAAGAAATCAGGTGATGGTTACCAGAGGCTAGGAAGAATAGTCGGGAGGTAGAAATGAAGAGGGAATGGTTAATGGGAACAAAAATACAATTAAATAGAAGGAATAAGATTTAGTGATTGATAGCACAATAGGAGGACTTTAGTTAACAATAATTTATTGTATATTTCAAAACACCTGATAGGGTAGAATTGGAATGTTCCTAACACAAAAAAATGATGAATGCCTAAGGTGATAGATATCCCAATTACCCTGATTTATCATTACACATTGTGTACTAGCATCAAAACATCACATTTACCCCATAATATGTACAACTATTATGTATCCACAATAAGTAAAAAGAAAAAAAAAAAAAGAAAAAGAAATATGGTTTCAAATTAGTATTCAATATAATAATAGTATATAATAAAGTACAAATATGTGTGTGTGTATATATATATGTACAAATAAAGCATCTCATATCAGATGCCCATCATTTAATGCCCTTTAATACAAATTTAAAGATAGGAAATCTTATCATACATTGGTTTATTTACCAAAAAATTTTAATTCATCGGTTTTCAGTCAAGTTTGGGCCTGGTTTACATTTTGACAGTCTAAGTTTTTAAAATGTTGTTATATATTACTGTGAAGATAAATGTCCAAATGACTCAAATTATTACATAAAATTTAGGGAATGAAACTTCTATTTTTATTATAATTATTTTAATACAGGTATGAATATCACTGTCAATTGGCATCATACATTATTTAAGTGACCCTGTAAAAAGGAGACAAGATTTGAATGTCTGCATTTTTAGGTATAGATGATGGCTCTGAGATGATGACATCTGCAATATTTTAATTTTGCCAAAGCCAAAATCTAGCTTTTCTACTGACTTTTTTTGAGTTTGAGTAACAGCAGTAATTTATAGAAATTATTTGAACTCAAAATCTAACAGCATCTTTGACTTTGCTTGTAGATATTCCGTATTCAACATGCTCCTAGGTTTTTCTTAATCAATCCTTAAAAAGGACCTTGAGACTAAATTATTTCAAGTTTAACAAAATATAACCTTTTCTTTTCAAAGTAAGGAATAGTGTCTTTATACATGATCATAAATAAAGATGACTTAAAATATATTTATTTTCCAAGTAGTTTTTGTTTTATTTAGTAATAAAGAATTTTTGGAGTTACGATTATAATATTAGAAGTTACTTTAATTTCTCAGGAGTTACTACTTCACAATGTACCCAGTGTCTTTTTTGTTATCTTTTGCACTCCTTTCTTATGATCTGTTAATAGCAAATTAGGTTCCTTCCATTTTCCACTTCCCACTTCCTGCTGCTCATTCTTGCCATGTAGCTCTGTAGCTAGAACATAGCTCAGATAGTTTACAATTGAAAATGAATGAAATACATATAATATGTTATCTTTCAACATCATATACCTCTTGCTTCCGTGTACTCAAGGACATGTCAATACAATAGATCACTAGGATGATACAATTTAGAAAAGAATGACATTAAAGCAAAACCATGAGTCAGACAGATAAGGTACTCAAAAGGTAAAATTAATTTTTAAGTCCTTTTCTTCTACCACTTTGGGGGAAACCACCCTTAGCCTTGTTTCCAGCAGTGTTATAAAAAATAAAAACAAAAATAAGGAGGAGAGCATAAATTAAAATTAAAACAGGGAAACTTTTCGTTAATCCGATAATTAAATGTTTCTTTATTCTTAACTTCAAAAATAGACATTGTTGTTTTGTGTGTATCTAGATGTTTAAATATTTGTAAACAAAAGAGCATATGTAAGAGATTATAAATATAACATGTAACATTAAGTCATATGCATATTTATATGTTACTTAAAATATATGAGATAAAACATGTTTTATTTGTACGTTTATTTGTACATTTGTACAAATGTATATATGGATGTAATAAGTATTCCAAAGTAATGTTTTAATATCTGCATATTTCCATTCAGTTTATTTATTTGCTTGCATAGTTTTTAGGGGCTATCCGACTATAATTGTTTGTATTACTCATCAACATTGGTAACACACGAGCTTGGGAAATTTTTACCAGTTTTTTTTTAATTCAATGGTGCCTAGACAGCTCGAAAACATAAATATGCCCCAATTTTTTTTGCCTATCATGCCCCTATCAGTCTACTCTTCAGGTTGGATCATTCTTCTAAATATAGATCTATATCTAGATCTAGCTACAAAGATAATTAATATATACTATATATATATATGCAATGATCTCATATATAGATATGAATCATGTGCATTCTTTCTTCAACTTATTTAAACCTTGCATTGTTTTAATTTGAACAAATGTAACACAAATTATATAGGAATTTATATCATAACTTACAGTAATTAATTATTTTTACTATTTTTATATTTTTATTTGTGTTAATATTGTCCCCACATGTAAACTTTAAAAGTTCTTAATCACAGAGATTAAAGTATATTTTTAAATAATTGTAAGTTGCAATTAGTAAGTTGAGTAAGATATTAATCAAACTTTCAACTACTCAAAATAATTTATAATAAATATTTAATATGTTTTCTCCAAATGAAAATATAATTTGGAGTGATAAATGTCCAATAAATATGAATGCTAATTTTAAGCCCACAGTATAATTTTTAACATCAAACATTGTAGTTAAAAAAACAAATTAAATGCCTGATTCATTAGAGATGATGTAATCATAATTGTTTATTTGATGCAAAGATGTCTTGCTCTCTAGACAAAAATTTTTACCAGTGAGATAAATTATTTATAAATAATTCAAGTATTAATTATAGTGGATTATAAATAATGACCTAAAAGCAATTCAACAGGTAATACAGAGTACCCTCTATGGTGATTAAGTTGATAGCAAAATAAGTCACTTAATATCTAGATAACTAAGAACCGCCCTGCCTGTATTTTGAAATCATTAAATATATATCCCTACAGTTCAACCCTTAATGTAGACATAAATATTTGAAACAGTTTTCTTTTTCTAAATAAAACAGAGACATAGTGTTAAATAGCAGTATGTGTGTGTCTGTATACATATAAAACATATATACATATATATTACATAATTACATATATATAATAATAAAGCAATGAGTGAAAAGCTATGGAGATTTATGATACTATGACAATTAAATTAGAGTTTCAAATCACTTTGAAGTTCCCATTAACTTCCTTGTCCAACCATAATTAATTGCTAAACTATATAGTACCTCTACCATGAGATAGGACAGCGGGACCACAACCCTCTGAAAACTTTGCTATTTGAAGTAAAGCTAGAGAATGGCAAGTATTTAGAAGATAAATGCAGTGTAGTTTTGGAGATCAGATGAATTACAATGCTTTAGAAGGCTTGCAAACTCAAATGTCTACAGTGCTCAGTCAGTTGATATAAAAATATAGAAACATCTTAATAGATTTTTTTAAAAATGCAAAATAATAAGGAGTAATTGAAATTTTAAATTCGCCCTTGAAAAGCCCTTAGGTTTCATGAAAAGGCCTTCAAATTCAAGATTTCACAACTCTGTCTCAAGTAAATAAAGCCTGTTTCTGGGCTAGATTCACTCCATACACTGTCAGTTAAAGAAATTGCATAACGGGATACAGGGACCCTACTTATTGTAATGCATGTCTCGTATGGTCCTTGTAAAACATATTTTAAATAGAGAAAAAATTTACGAATAGAAGAAATTCCTAAATCCCATATGTTAAAGACCTAATATTTTAATGCATTTTATTCAAAGTGTTTCTCCACACATCTTAAATAGTTGTCACAGCATTCCATATTCCTTCTGCAATGAAACAGTAGAGTTATTAAACATCTGTTTTTAACACCTATCTCATATTCAATTACATAGATAGGCAATACTTTGCCATTTCCCCCAACTGGCATTAAAATTTTTCAATATTTTAAATACTGAGTTCACCATGATGAACTTCTTGCTTTGATTTTTTTTTCTTTTTTCTTTTCATAAAGATATATTTACAGTAAAATAATCAAGTTAAATTGTACGGACATTTTTAACGATCCTCCAAATTCCCAAATTATTCTCTAAAATGTGCATTATCGCTAAGAATTGACAGAATTGTCTCTTTCCCAGAATAACTTTGTCAAAATAACAATTATTTTTGAAGTCTTCGCTAATTTGCTAAAAGAAAATCATATAGTTACATCATACCATTATGACAGCGCTTGAATGACAAGGCTTTGCTGAAACAAAGTTTGGTATAAATAAAATGTTAATACTTTTGGCCTCGTCACTTCCCAGATGGCATCTCTGAAAAAAATCTTGAAATGTAAAGAAACCATATGACTAGATTCCAATTCTTTTTACAGGACATATGCTCTTTTCTGTTGACATATTTACATTTAGGTTGATAAAATTTCCCAGTGATGTCTAATCATGGATTTGACAAACATGTTTATAAAAAGAAGTGATAAAAAAGTAATAGCTCTACTTTCACAATTTAGTACTAAAAACATTGATGCTTTAAGAAATTATAATATCACAAATAAAAATAACTGTTTTGAGTGTAGAAGACTTAAAATGCACATATGAAGAGATCAAGTCAATTTGTTCTATTACTTTACTTTTTGTAGACCATTGATTTGCTTTCTGACTCAGCTTACTTTACCAGGTCTCACTGGGGCAAAATGTTGTAGAGTAAATTGTTCATGTTCTGGACTTTCTCATTCTAGCCAAGATAGAATTTTCCCTTTCATTGTTATATATCTTGGGAGTTAACAGGCATTCATAGCTGAATAATTATACCATGGCAGGCATATGATATCTGCATAAACTCAAATTAAGCTCCTATTAAAAACATAATCTACTTGAATTTTGAACACACATGCTTTCTGTTTTCCTTGGATTCTACCATTAATTTTAATGATGACAAAAAGCAGATGAATTATGACCCCAATGTTTTTTGGAGGAACCCAGATAAATTCAGGTCCCTTAAATTTAAGAGGGCAAATCCTATTTAATCCAACTCTAAGGTTTCTGTGCATGTACATATTGTATTAGAATCGGAATGGGTAACATGATACTAACTTTTCACAAACTTGGAAACAAAGTGACTTTATATATTTTTGCAAATAAAGTAGAAATTATGTTAATTCATTCTATTTACCTTTACTATGTTAACAGTATAACTTGAAGACCATATTAAATACAACACTATCTGTCACGGTCAATTCAGTTCAGATGAATTCAAGGTCTAATACATGCTTGAACTAAAGGAACTGCAAAGGCATATTAAGAGATAGTATATATGGTATAACAACTCTTTATGTCTGAAGTGTATCAGTAAAGTAGCATAGTTGAGTAAATCAAGTACGAAAAAAAAAATCAGGTTTTTATGATCTCTCCACTAACTACTGTTCTGGAAATAGGTTATGTGGTTTTGCTACAAACCAGCTTGTGAAATTAATCATTACTTTACTTTGTCTCTGTCTCTGCTACGTTATCTACAACAGTGGAACAATCACACCATGTATTTCAAGGGGCATTATAAGGTAAAAAAGTAAATATCTACAAAGCACTTAAAAGATTGTTCTTGGCTGATCGCTGCCTAACAGTTATTAGCAATAATTATCCTAGAAAATGAATTATTCACATGCTATCTATCATAACAAAGTTACACCATAAGTGTACCGTAAGTGTATCTGTGGTAATAAATTATAATTAACTAAATTTCTATAGGTTTTACATATGCTTCCTTATGTTAATACATATTTTTATTTCATTTAATCCTGGAATCGGTAGAGGATTTCCATTTCCTAGATAAGAATATTGACACTTCAAAGATATTTTTAAAACTTGTTTTAGAATATACAATCAATAATTTTACAATGAGGCAGAGAATCTAGATTTCATAGTCGATAAACCATAATATTTTTACTACATGCACCTTAAAGGTTAAGTAATGGGGAAATTCTTAGTCACAGAAAAGCCATATAATGCCTGGTGACCAATATCAAAGGTAAGATTTCTGCTACAATAGAGAAGTGCTTGAATGGACACAATAGAAGTTGAAGTCAATGGCCAGGCACAGTGGCTCCTTCCTGTAATCCCAGCACTTTGAGAGGCCACGGTGGGCAGATCACTTGAGGTCAGGAGTTAGAGACCAGCCTGGACAACACGGTGAAACACCATCTCTACTGAAACTACAAAAATTAGCTGGGCAGTGACACATGCCTGTAATCACAGCTACTTGGGAGGCTGAGGCAGGAGAATCACTTGAACCCAAGAGGCAAAGTTTGCAGTGAGGCAAGATCGCGCCACTGCACTCCAGCCTGGGTGATAGAGCTAGACTCTGTCGCAAAAAAAAAAAAAAAAAAAAAAAAAAAAAACTGTGACTCATGCCTGTAATCCCAGCACCTTGGGAGGCTGAAGTGGGTGGATCACCTGAGGTCAGGAGTTGGAGACCAGCCTGGCCAACATGGTGAAACCCCGTCTCTAGTAAAAACACAAAAAATTATCCTGGCATGGTGGCAGGTGCCTGTAATTCCAGCTACTTAGGAGGCTGAGGCAGAAGAATCACTTGAACCCGGGAGGTGGAGGTTGCAGTGAGCCAAGATCACCCCATTGCACTCCAGCCTGGGCAACAGCTACGTCTCAAAAAAAAAAAAAAAAAAAAAAAAAAGTTGAGGTCAATGAGGGCAGAGACAAAGCATTCCTACTTAGATTCAGCCTGTAGATCAACTTTCTGGGAATATTGTCTAGCTCGATAATAAATATGATCTTTCCTTCTATTTTAGATTCTAGTAGAGATTCTCTAGGAACAGAGGTTTTAATCAGTAAATAAATTCTAGCCTAGATACAACTAAAGATCAATCATACAGATTATACATGAATATTAAACTGGATCATATTTATATAGATGGAATAATTTTACTGTTTAATAGGTAAAATGCATTTTTTGTCAAAACAATTATTAAGCAATTATGGTTGCTTTGTAGTTGTGGTTGCTGAGATTTTTTTCCTAAAGTGTGGAGTTTTTGAAAAAATAGTGGTTGTTATTTGAGTAAGCAAAATAACTATAATTAATGATTAAAACATTTTAGTTAGCAACTACATTTTAGATTTAAAACTACATATTATAATTATTATACATCTAAAGCTACTCAAAACTATTAATTAATATTAAAAAGTTAATATACTCAGACCCAAATTTCCTTATAGGTACACATCTTCCTTAAACTTTTATCTTTCACTGAAGTTCTTCTTTCAATTTATAATAGTAACTTATTTGCAGCAATTTATTGCTTTATTGAAGGGAAAGGTGAAATTCTAATGGAATATGGCTATAAATCATAGCTAAATCTAAAGTAGGGTTAATACATTATAAACAAGGCAGAAAATTATACTTTCTTTTATTCGTGTGAGTTTATGTTTTAAATTCCTCAGCACTTGGTGACAGAGATCAGGGTTACATTTCTTTGCATCTTCCCACAATGTATATTGTTAAATAACTACTTCTGACAGACTAATTTTATGAAGCTTATAATTAGTAATTGCTTTCATATTCTTTTGAAGATCCAAGGACTCTTAATAGCTTGCAATTTTGAAATAACTACGGAAAGTAAGGAAATTTCATACAGGTCAGGAAACCAAGTTTAAGCAATTTCATTAGCAGAAGAATGAGGGCTGAGGTTCAATAATTGAATTTGTAAAAATAAGTGAATTCCATATAATAGTATGTAGACAGTGCAAAGGGAAAGGTATTTTAAAAATCTGGATAATCTCTGCATTTATTTACAAGGATGGAGACAAGGAATGAAAGCAGACGTAAATGTAGATGTTCAGAGTGATATGACCTTAAAATTACACCGTGTTAGAAATGGAAAGACCTTTGCATAATTAATTTAGAACTTCTTACCATGACTACATAAAGTCCATAACTTTCTAAGATTGCTGATAAAACATATGTATGGTTTGCTTCATTTTTTAAGCTTTTTTAAAATAGCTTTTTTAAAGCCATAGCTTTGTTGGAATATCAAAGAGGATTCTGATGCTACAGATGTTGAGAAACATGAGTTAAAGAAGCTAAGTGACTTGACCAAGTTGCAGCATACAACACTTAAAATTCCTATAAACGGCCGTAATGCATAAAAAGACCTAATTCTTCCCTTCCCAAGCTATGGCAAATCATTCTTTGCCCTCTACCAGGCTTGTGTGTCTCTAAATCGTCCCTGTCAGATTCATCATCATATTGCACCTCTTTGATGCTATTGTTCTGCAACTAAAATTATCACTGTGTCACTGGCACCTTCTGAATACAGACTAAATTGCTTATTTTGGCATAGAAAACCCTCCAAAGTTTGGTCCCCACATTTATTTTTCAGCTTCATCTTTTTAATGTATGTATATATTCTTCATTGTCCAAACTCAACTTTATGTTATTCTTCAAGTATGAATTATATTTATTTTCTTTGGAAATTTTGCTGGTGCTATTTCCTCTGGATAGAATAATCTGTCTCCCTGCTTTCCTCTGCCCTCTCTCTGTGGATTCTATGGGCCTCCTACACTCATATCCAGTCCACACAGACACACACACCCACACACACACACACACACATCTTTCTACAAAATATATTTTCAATAATTCAATCAAATAAAGGTATTATTTATGTACTAAAACAGAACATTCACTCCACTCATATTGAACTCTTATGGTTTCCAGTTTCTACTATTTTAGTGTGTTATGAATACTCGAAAATAAAATAGTTTTAGTGTATTATAAATATACTAAAATAAAATTGTTTCTACTATTTTAGCGTGTTATTTTGTGTAAATAATACTATGTTTGTGAATCCTGCATTTTTTATAGTGGTTAAAACCATGTTTTTGGAAAAAGATGTTATCAAGTTCTTATTCCCTCCATTATTAGCTTTGTGATTTGTTATTATATGCAAAATGTCTCAGTTTTCTCATCTGCAAAGCAGGTATTATAATAGCAGGGTTGTCATGAAGATTAAGTGAAATAATATATACATGAAGTTTTAAGGCAATGTTAACACTTAAATGAAAATAGCTAACAAATAATTTATAAACTCTATAATAGTGTACATAATGTATTATTGTTATATAATTTTTGTTCTACTCTGTGGTGTACTCCTTGAGATTCGCAACTACATCTTCCACCTCCATATTCCAAATACCTATATAAATCTTACATAGAAACAGCTCGATATGTATCTACTGAGTCATCAATATTTATATTAGTGCTTCAAAGACTTACATAAATTAATAAAACCTCAAAAACAAATACAATGGTGAAAATATCAGAAATCAATTATGTATTTCCATAAACAAAAAATTACATTTCACAAACCCAAGCAGTTTCTCTAGTTTGCTCCTCCACTTGCCTACATCCCAGAGCTGCCTGCAGTAATTTCTACTGAGCAAAAGAAGTCAGGAAAAAAACTACTGGAATGATGGGATACACAGGAGAGACATTACATTAATCAGAAATAAGTTTATGTTCCACAAATAAATAATTTGATAATTTTACCTATCAGTGAGGATGACCCTTTTGAGAGGGGTAACATTTATTGATTAGCTTAATATAAAAATCAGGTGAAGGCCGGGCGCGGTGGCTCAAGCCTGTAATCCCAGCACTTTGGGAGGCCGAGACGGGCGGATCACGAGGTCAGGAGATCGAGACCATCCTGGCTAATACGGTGAAACCCCCGTCTCTACTAAAAAAATACAAAAAAAACTAGCCGGGCTAGGTGGCGGGCGCCTGTGGTCCCAGCTACTCAGGAGGCTGAGGCAGAAGAATGGCGTGAACCCGGGAGGCGGAGCTTGCAGTGAGCTGAGATCCGGCCACTGCACTCCAGCCTGGGCGACAGAGCGAGACTTCGTCTCAAAAAAAAAAAAAAAAAAAAAAAAAAAAAAAAAAAAAAAATCAGGTGAAGAATTACAAGGCCCAGTGAAAATTAAAGAGGAGCAAGATTAGTATAAAGATAAAGGGACTTTAAACTATAGGTTTTATTTTTCAATCTTTTGTAACAAGAGTAGACTAATATTTGAAGTCTGTAAGCATCAATAATATATTAATAATAACACACGTACCACCAAGATGGTAAAGAGTATCGTATTTCCCAAAACTCACTTTAAAACTTGGTAATATTTGAATTTTGTAGGCTAACATCTCCCACACAATTGTGTTCACATCTGTGTCAGATCCTTAAATTATTAACTCCTGAAGGCGAAATTATTAGCTCCTGGGATGTGTCTTTGCTACTTTTTGTATGTAGTTTTTCCACAGTCTCTTCCATCCAGTTACTAATTTTTTCACTCATTCATTGATTCTTTTATGAGCTTTAACTCAGTGCAAAGCTCTATATTTACATTTGAAAGAAATGCAGTTAGATTTGTCCCTTACCTTTAAAAAAAATCTAATAAAAAAAAGGAATACATGCATCACCAAATATCAAGTTTGAAGTTTAAAGAAAATAACAGAAGAAAGATGTGAATAGATTGCTATGCAAGTTCCAGAGATAATACATTTTTCTCTCCTGGGGAAAATAACTGGACATTTAATGTACTGTGCATCATGGCCTAATCTTTACATAATAGGTAAAATTTGTACCTGCTTAGATTAGGGAAAAGTGACTCCAAGTTCATGAAGAATGACATACAGGAAAAATAGAGTGAGTATTTGTTCATCTGTACTACCATTAAATATGACTTGGCATAACTCCTGGCCTAAAAAAGCAACCCAAAAACTAAACTGATGTTTTCAGTGTGATCCCTCCTTGTAGATCTCATGGACTTTTTCTACTATGATTGTGATCTGATGTCAAAATTTCTCTTCCTGGAGGTCCTCTGACTGTGGACTCTCTATTGTGTGCTGTTAAGGGCATAGGATTCAGGATTTGGACACGTGTTGTTCAATGGAAATGTTCTGTATTTGCCTTTATCCATTATAGAAGCCACTAGCTGCATGTGACTATTGACATCTTGAAATGTGACTCATGAAGCTGGAGAATGGAATTTTTCTTTTTGATTAAAGTTAAATAACCACAAGCAACGTGTGACTGTAATATTGCACAGTGTATATCTAAAGTTGCCTTTTAAGGAAAAGTAAATTATGGATAAATCTGATCTGCAGAAGGATCTCTTTTGGTCAAAGTGCAATATGTCACAATATTTCCTCTGAGATCTTATTACACTCTTTATTTGCTGAAGCCAGTAGTTTCACCCTATATAGCTATTGCCTGTATACTATTGTTAATTCAAGTATGTGGAAAGGAAGACTAACCAATTATATCAGCAGGAATCTCTGAAGACTTCCAGGAAGTGACTTTTGAATTTAATCTCAAAGGAAAAGAAAGTCACCCTCAGGTTGGGGGCTGAGGATGAGTAAGAGCAGAATGAAGGGATCTCAGGCACAGATGAGAAAAGGATGGCATGACCAGGGGAATATTCAATAATTTAGTATAACTGGCATAGAAAGTGTCTTTTATGAGAAACAGAAAGGCAGGAAATACAATTTGAAAAAAAAATGATAATATGCATTCTTTCAATACTGTCCAACTATTAGTTTTCACATAATTTTATGCAATTTCCCACCTAAAATATTTATCCTATCACATATATAAAGGTTTCCTTTCTTTTCCTTTCCTTTCTTTTTCTTTTACAAACATCGTTTATGTTTTAATCATTAAATAAAACAACTAAAATTACAACTTTGTTACCTAAATTTATGACTTGGACAAGATTGAGATTTAGGAAATTTATTGCCATGAAGTCACCAATGGTTTATAATTTATAAGACTTTGGATTAGACATTAGCACAGTTATTATTTCCTCTAATGCCTTACCTCACCACAGTCTAATAACATTCAGGAAATCCAAAAGACAAAGGGGAGAGAGTGGTCTTGAAAGCTAAAAACAGTCGTTGAAAACTGATGCAATCATGTAATAAAATATAGCACAAAACCTTATATGATATGCTCATAGCATCTGCTAAAGCAATTAGAATCCGTGTAGCTAAAGTTTTATTCATGTATTTCTACAGTGAAAACTCTTTCAGCCCAAGTAAGACATATAAGCTATACAGTTTAATTGTAAACATTGGTCTTAGGATTTTCAGTCTTATTACTTGCATATGTGATCTATTTTACACTCTTCCAAAACAGAAATCCACTGGGTAGCAATCAGATTTTGAAAGTCCATCCAAGTAAAGCTAGATAGTGGTCTCTGTGATATTTTTCATATGATAACAAAGGGTGTTAATATGTAATTATATTAGCACTGTTCTTTCATGATAATTCAATACCTTCACACATCTAAATTAAGGTCTTGCTCATTAGATAACAGAAACAGCAATATAGTGTCTCTTTATATCAATGACATTAAATTTGTCAGATATATTAAAGAGGACACTGTTTTAATTGATGATTTTCACACGCATTCTATGTAATAATGTTGTAAATTTTAGAGATTCTCAAGAAAATATTTTAATGAATTGGCAGTTATATTCCTTTTGAAAGAATGTCACATATTAGAAAAATAATGTACTTTTTCTAATTTAAATTATTTTTTCATGAAATGTTTTCAATTAGCTTCTCATCTACCTATAAGAAAGAAGAATTTTCAATGCATTGTGAAAGGTCGAAATATTTACGTATATTTCAAACACGCCTTATAATTAAGACTGATAAAAATATAGACTGGCATTTCCACTGTGACATAAGATATTTCAATCATAGTAGAACAGAATAAGTTTACTGTAACGACTATAACCAATGGTTAAGGGAAATTAATAAATCTGTTTCAAGGGCATACTAAATATTTTGTAGACATTATTACAAGAACTCTTCACTTCAACTATGGGATTTTCGTATCTGCTTATTACAGGAGTCTGAGTTTCAGAAGGGTGTAGGAACTTGCCTGAGGCACAGAGCTAATAAAAGGCATAGCCAGAGATAACACCCAGTTCTGCCCGATTTCAACATCCTTAAAGTCCATTATTACATGTAATGGGCATGAATTTTACACTACAAACATGTGTAAGAAATGTCATTTTATCTCCCTATCCAAAAATCAAATTATATTTATTTCAGATCCTCATCTCACTAGACTGGAAAGGAAATTCAATTTATTTTGATTCTCTATGGAATCACGTAAGAATATAGAAGATTTACAGGGTAGATTCCCAGAAATTTGGGTAGGAGTTATATTAAAAGGAAACATATTATGTATCAGTAAAAGAGGTGACTAACTTAGTATTTATTTATGGGGTTGAACACAAAGGAGGAAAGGAAAGGGATGCCAGCTTTGATTACCTGACACCATGACGAAGGATAGTTTTTCATCTTCTCTTGAACCATAACTGACACGCTTAACCTCTCTTCCTATGAGGTCTAATCCTTTACCTTGTAAATCAAATACTGCATGAAATTGGAAGTACTTCTCATCTACCTTGGCATTGTCTGATTAACTTGGACATATGATCCCAGACATAAAGTATCTTATGCTTTGAGGAAATAGCACCTCTGTCTGTATCAGTAGTGTAAAATATCTTCTCGAGTACAAGAAAAGATAATATTTATAGCAATAATTTCTACCACACTACCACTTCGTTGTGCTGCTTCTTTTAATCTGTAATATATAGTCACACATACACATTTTAATATTTTGTATGAACTGTGACAATAGGGTATATGTCTTTTATTATGTTTCCTTTTTACTATTTCCTAATTTTTAATCAAAACACACATATATCTGGGTATTTCTTTAATGATTCTTCTAAGTTTTTGAATAGAATATGTTGTTTCATATAATTTTAATATTTAAATGCCTATGATAAATTTGTATTTGTGAAAATGTTTGGAATTTAGTGATTTATATAAATGTCTTAATGTAATATTTCTTTCATATTATGTTAGGAAAGTTGAAAATAATGGCAACAACCTGTGTTAATTTTCATATTATTTTGTTGTACTGGTAATATTAACATTATTAATAGAATAGAAATGAAAAGCATTTTAAAAATTTTGCTGCTTTTAAAATGGTTCAAATAAATTATATAACCCTCCCAATTAACTTGTGATGTTAAATATCCTTATCCGCGCTGACATTTTAGGACTAGAGGCTCAGAGATATGAAACGGTGACCAGAAAACCAGAGCTAAGTCTGGTGCCTGGCTCATTGCGTTTTCCACTGTAACTTAGCACAATTCTGTGAAAGCCCATAAATTATTTCACAGTAGAGATTTTAGAACTAAGCTAAAGAAATATCATTAGTACGGGACAGCTAATTGCCAAATACAGAATAAATGCAAAGAAAGAAGAATAGAATTAGTAATTCTCATTCAAGGTAATAAAAACAGAACACTTGGAATTTCTTCCTTTTTTAACTTTCGTCCTTAATTCAAATGAGTTTTAAGAGTAATAATTTGAAACCCTGCCATTAGTTCCATCAGAAATATTAAATGTTAAATAAAACGATCCTTATTGATCATAAAATGGACATCATTTACTCTCCCAAGATGGTAGAAAATACTTTTATGTGAATAGTAGAGAAATTGCCAAAAAATAAAAAGCTATTTTATTTCAGTCTGTGGATAACTTAATGTGCTACTGGAAAAAGCATACATATTCTTATCTAATTAATTCCCAGGGCACTTGGTTCTTAAAAGAATGCTCAGAAATGTCCCCAGATTTACTCCACTGTCACAAATAGATTGCAGTAGGTAGACACATTCTGACAACAGGGTCTCAAGCATGAATTAGTTATCTCCTTATCAAGATTTTTGATGTCACGCTTTCCTGCACATATTCTACCTTGAGACATGTGTATATTTTTTATATGTAGTCAAAAGTTTATTCCTGTTTCTGAGTACTTAGGGACCCAACAGAGCAGGCTTTCCCGTGGTAATAATGCGCTTGTTATTCCAATGACAGCACCTCCAGGCACACTGCTCTCCTAACCTGGGATATTTCCCTCTTAGAGAAGTGAATGAGGCATTTCAGGCACTTCACCTGCTGCTGATGTAACTTAAAAATACACAAGAAGCATGTAGCCACCAAAGATGTACAAAGGACATAGTGGGGAAAATAAATTTGATGGCTATTTAGCATGTATTCCGGAAAGTACATACAGACAAGATTATGTAATTTATTCTAGACAACTAGCGTAGTGAATTGCTATTTTTCTCTTCTACAAAGGAAGGAAATGAGTCATTTTATTTAAGTTTAACATTCTTTCCTCAAAAGCCATTATGATAGATCTTAACATACCTGTGTGATAAAATAATCACTCTCCTCTTATCATGACACATCCTGTTCTTTATCGTTCATTTACACATTATTACTTGTAACGTGCTAATTGCTACTAAATATCATTAAGCTAAGTAGATATTTGGCTAGCATTACCTACTTTCAATACACTTGATTTTTTTTTGCCATCTTAGAAATTTGAACAAATAAAAATAACTCTTGTGTTGGACATGAATACTTGACATCTCTTTGATTAACTGATATGTTGAAAACACTCCCTTTTATATATAAAGGAAACCCTTTTCTCTTTTTTTTTTAAATCTACAGGACAATATTTTTAAGCTGGAGAACTCACATTTTGAAAACGGCCGTGGGAAGAGTCCATATGACCCTAAGCTGCTGACAGCATCTCTTTTAATAGGTGCGTAGTCAACAATCAAACAGTGAGTTTTCTACAGATAACAGTTTCCATGTTCTTTTTTACCTACCAAGATTTTCCATTATTGAAATGATAATTGTTTTACAAGGCAATTAGTTGTGATATATTGAAATGTTTGAAAATGAAGAAGAAACACTAAATGGTATTTTCATTATTGCACCAACTATTCTGATTCTTTTAATTGAAATGGAATAGGATCTTCAAATGGCTCAATTACTGTTCATCCCCACTTGGTACAGTTGGCAAAGACCCATTGTGTTACCTTATGCTGGCTCATCCTAATATCATATTACATATACTGGCTAAGGGAAGATACATTCTGTATTCACCTTTATTGAAATTAGCTCTTCTTTTTGGAAAATCTAACAAAATATTTGATGTGACTTCCTCTATCCTTTTCTGTAACCACCTTCTTTTCTAGTTTTCTCCTCTTTTCATTTAGCATTGCTTATAAGTGGGGAATGCTTATAGTTCAAAATAATAGACGTAGATACAAATAAGATAAAACTTTAGTCTGTACTGAAAAACAAAGAATTTTTTCCAGACTCTTTTAACTACCTCTGTACTGGAGTTAACTAAATACACAAACAAAAAGTGGCAAATCATGAAGTAATTTTTAAAATTTTTGTTTTCTCTTTCTTTTATCATTTTTTTCTTTCTTTTTTATTTTGGAAATTTTGAGCAAACCAACAACCTAAAACATAAAAAAATTCTGGGTCATGATTCTGTTCTTGAATGTATTTTTCTACATAATTGTGTAGAAATTATGTACCTTTTTGTTTCCCTTTTCTGTAAAATATGCAAAATAATTATTTAATAGCAAAACAAAATAATAATGAAACTTTTCAAATCTAAAATTTCTAATTAAATTTTAAATAATAAATCTTGATTAAAAAATTAAATTTAAGTAATCTGATGTGTCATAAGTTTATAAAGTTTTCCATGTTTCTCTTCTTTTTTTTTCTACTCAGAAAAATAAACTCTAGTCATATTGACTGCCATATTAACCATGAAGATATATATATTTTTTCTGTATTCTCTAGTGTTTTCTTTTATCACCATGTTTCACTGATCCTTATTCTATTAAGAAGAAATCATTGTGGCATGAATTATCTCCTCTGTTGCTTTTCAAATGGGGACACTTTTAGTCCATTTCATGCATTTATGCAGCATTTTAACAAAAGTTTAAGACCTGAAGGAATGCAGCATACCTAGCACACTTAACAATTTTCGTATTTACGGATGGCCTAGTGATTATTTGTGGATGACTTCCTCAAAAATACATGCTGAAATTTGAACGTTCTTTTAAACAAAGGGTAGGAGTCATATTTTGTATGAACTTACAACCTATACTTATTTAAATTGCACACTGAAAAAAGGATAGATATTCCTTAAAAAGCAGTGTGCTGAAGTGTGCCCAAAGCAGCTTTAATTTGTGCTGTGTTTCTCAGTAGGGACTTGCTTGATTATTTATTTTAATATTCCGCTGAGAAAGAATGATGACAAGTAGGTATTACATAGTTCATATGGTATGCAACCACCCAAAGTCCACAAAGAAAATGAAACTCCACAGTTCTAGTTTTATATTTGAATATCTTTGAAAAAGCCATATAGGTTTATGAAAAGGCAAAGAGAATGAGTGAAGTTCAGAAGGTCAAGAAGAGGATATGGCCAGAAAGAACAATAGGTGTTTCAGAAAAAGAACTTTCAGATGGAAGTGCAGACCTAACCTATCTAATATGGTAAAATGGTTTAGTAACTTTCAGAGGCATGTAGTGCTTTATTGACAAGACCAAATAAATTAACTTCTGAATTCATTGATAGCAAGATACAGAAAAAGAAACAGGCCGTATTATACCTGGTAAAATCCTTCATACCTGAAACACCATTTTAATTCAACAGCTGTAACTCTCTGTGTTGAAGTTATTTGCTTTCTTTATAACTGTGCTATAAATTTTTCCTCTTATGGTACATTTATTTCCCCTTGTTGGGTTTTCCTTGGCATTTTCTCTCATACTTCTCTAAAAAGAATGCTCACTAGTTTAATGGAGATTTTTAACATAAATATTTTCTACGGCACTTCCCAAACTCTTTTACATACAAGGGTAACAGCTGTCTCAGAAATAAACAGGTTGTACTTTGTATATCAGAAAATGGCCGTTGGGAAAACCTATCTTCCCAAAAGTTTTTGGATATCTTCCTCATTTTATAAATAAGATAGGCATTTCAAGGTGGTTCCAGGCTGCTTCCTTCCCCAATACTGGGAAATAAAATTTCAGCCTGGGCTCAAACCATCTGTAAACTGGTTAGATGGATCTTGGCAGCAAATATTTTTTATACCATCAATCCCACTAGGAAAGAAGTAGTTTCAAACAGTAGTAAACTTTAAAATGAGACGACAGCTTAAAATTTTTAGTTTCCAAAACTAGCAAGGTTTAGTATGACTTCTCTCCAAAAAGGCATGGGTTTTTAAGCTGAGGACTGTTGAGAATTTGGATTATCTCCTGAGTAATGCAAAGTTACTGAATTAAGTCCCCAAATCCAAGAACATGTCCTAAGTTTTTCAAACCAACATGGTAAAGTTAATTTTGCAATCTCCTTTAAAAGTGATAATTTTGTCAAGATGAAGTTGCTGTAGTCTTTATTTTTCTTGTTCTGTTGCCCAGGCTGGAGTGCAGTGGCATGACCTCAGCTAACTGCAACCTCTGCCTCCCAGATTCAAGCAATTCTCTTGCCTCAGCCTCCTGAGTAGCTGAGACTACAGGCATGTGCTACCAGGCCTGGCTAATTTTTATATTTTTAGGAAAGACAAGGTTTCACCATGTTGATCAGGCTGGTCTCGAACTCCTGACCTCAGGTGATCCACCCACCTTGGCCTCCCAAAGTGTTGAGATTACAGGTGTGAGCCACAGTGCATGACCTTATATTTTTTACCCTTTCTTGTTTCATCCACCTGCAAATGTTTTTTTATGAATTTGTTTTTAAAAAAATATTTTATTACAGATAGCAATTACTCACCTGCTAATAATAAATGCCAGGTGTGAACATAGCACAAGGATAAATCTCAGTATTTTCCAACACTAATTAAGTACTGTCTCACATTTTCATGATGTGAAAGAACAGTCAACTTGAGAGCAATTTTATTTTTTCATTAAAATCTTTTCCAGGCAATGCAGCACTAGTAATTTAGAAATATTCCATCCCTAAGAGGTATTACTGAGTCCTATTTCAAAGTCCTGAGACTTTTAGCTAAGGTTATATCCTGAAGACAAAATGCTGTCTTGTCTCAGGAAAGAGCATAATTTGACATTACAAAATGCTCTCACTTGATATTAGAGCAAATAAGGAACTCTCTAAGTTAATTGCATACAATTGAGAAAATTATTTTAAGCTCTCTGAGCTCAGTTTCCTTGTACATGAAATGGCATGGCAGTTTTGCTTTCACTAGTTCATTGTGAGAAATAAAACAACATAACAGCATACTACCATTTTCGGTGCTTGTGTAATTCCGGAATATAAGCAAAGATAAAATAAGCAAACTTGTAGCAGTGGTTGCCTGTAGAAAGGCTGGGAGGGAGATTTGGTACCTTATAAATTTTACATTTTCAATTTTATACCATGTAGACATATAAACTGTTGAAAAATTTTAATTTTAAAAGAACAACATGAGTAATGAAGCCAACATATTATATTTATTGATATAGAGAAGGTGCTCAATAAAGGTAATAGTGAAAAATTTTTCTTACATCCATGGATTTCATCCATGCTCTGTGTGTGTGTGTGTGTGTGCATGTGTGTGTGTGAGATAGAGGGGGTATTTTCTTTCTTTCTTTCTTTCTTTTTTTCCCTTCTGTTTCTAATTTCTTTGCTGCTCTGTGAGTGGAATTTACTTAAGGTGTTAACAACATAATGGCTTGGTGTTTAAGTTTGTTTGATATTTTGCTCACATCCATGTCACACTTTTCACCTGTGTTAGTAATGCTGCAATTTCATCAGGAAATGTGGTTTTGTTTCCACCTTCTGTTTCTCCTCACCACACCCTGCTTAGGAATTGTAATCCAATACATTCACTGATCTAAGCCACATTTTTACTTCATTTTGAGTTTTGAACAGAAAGTCTAGAGTATATATGAACTTTTGTTTTTAATACATACTTCTCAGGCAACTAAGCCATAATAGAAATGCAGTTCACAAAACTGTTTTTGTTCATCTCAGTACAGTATGCTCTCCTGTGAGAGAGTTAAGAAAGCTTCCAGTTAAGAAAGAATGGTCATATACTCAAATAGCAGCTTTTGTATTTGACAGTTTCTGGATGATAGTTTACATCTGTCAGCACTAATTTGTCTTAGTTCAATATATTTTTTTTGAAATGTTAAACTGCCCGTGTGGTACTTTTTTCTAGAGGCTTAAAGATCTTGTAGGGTATAGTATTCACAACCACCTTTTAATGTAGATAATAATTTCTAGATATATGATTCTACCATCAATTTAATAAAATTGGACAAATGTTTATTTCTTTCACAATTGGCTTAGTATATGTGAACAGCCCTAAAGTAGGTACCTCAATCATAACGCCATTTGAATTATTGCAGAATAACAATTAATACACTACTTCAGATTCTCAATAAGACATATATTAGGATCAGAAAATTGTCAAATTAACACTATGCTTAAGAATCAACATATAATTTGATAACTTCATAAGTGACCTAGAAACCACAAAAGAAGTTTGCTGAGTAAACATTTAAAAAAAAATACGTCCATTCTCCAAAATAAGTCAACTGAGGTATTGTAAATTTCTTATAGTCATCAGATACCTTTAGTTTATTTCAGAAAGCCACAGAATGTAAATGTTCAAGTTTATTAAATGGCATATACTCTGGTTTGATATTACATTTCTTCTTAATGAGAAATAAGAGAAGATAGAATATACTACTGCCTATGTTTTTGGGCAAAACAACAAAGATGTCATACCTTATCTAGAGCAATCATCATTGATAAGACTCCCCATAGAATTCTCACCAGGAAATGTGATCTAAGCCCTGGTGCAACTAAACAGTCACTGACATTAAGCATGGACAAGATGGGAATGTGCCCTTCATGGCCACTTAATCATCTGGTACCCTCCAGTTCAATAAAATCATCTAACTCTTGCCAAAAATCATATTCATGTGGGAGGTAATTTCCTATAGCTGGAGGAACTGGTGCCTAAACTGCATACTTATTTTGGTTTATAAGTCGCTTGTTTAATTCTCTTTTAGTCTTAAACGGAGTAGCTCGTTTACTGCATACCTCTTCTGCTTTCTCTGAAGGACCTTCTCAACTTTTGTGAAAACAGAAAGAAAATATTATTTCTGCCTTTACATTGCTTTGCATTGATTTTTGTCTTTCTAATATGAGGGTGGATAAAAAAATGTTATAAAACAACCAAATGCAAGAGAGAGATAAACACCTTTTCTATCCAAGTAACAGGTTTTAGTTGTTGATTTTACTATTTCAACTGCTTCTTGAATAGACTTTAAATATAATAAACATCATAAGTATGGATTTTCTTACCCTAAAGCAAGCTAAATGACAAGAATGATTGATTGATTACATTATTTACTCTAATATTTCCTATTAAACCTACTGTTGGCATGGTTTGACTAAATTCTGATATTAAATTGTTCAGTTTTCATTTTTTTAATTATTCTACTTTTAGTTTTTTAAGTGTGGTTTAGAGGCAAAGAGGTTCAACCAGTAATTTAATTTTTTTAATTTTTTTTTAAGAAAAGAAGACACAAGCTATCTTCTCATAGGTGTTCCATCATGAAAATGTTTGAAATTTGCATGACCATTTTATGATGTTTTGACAATACACTTTTAACTGAGACCCTCTTATTCACTCAGACCAATAACAAATTATTCACCGGATGTTTAAAAATACATCATCTATTTGCTAATATTTTGGGAAAAGTTTAGATATTACCCTTAATAAAAATGTTGTGGTGCTTGAATATTGGTTAATATTAAGGAGACAACAGGCATTTATGTATTTCAAAGTGGCTTTGAAATTTATACATAGATTATCATAACATTTGTGCATTTTCAGAAAAGGGCTATTTCTGAAAAAAAAAGGCATATTTTAGTGAGAACAAGTCAGATTCCACTTGATAGTTAAGTAAGTGAAGAGAGTATAAAGTGCTTTTGAATCCCAAAGACACCATGCTGTGACAATTTAGGATGACACGACAGAACAATTCACTTACTAATAATTTATACTCAATAAATTATCTAACCATCATTTTTATTTATCTTCAGTCACAACAATCCAAAATGAAAGATCACATTTTTAAACTCAGTTTTCAAGATGAGATTCATATCTATGGATGTTTAGAGTAATAACATGTTTATGTTGCTCAGTGATTTTCTCCGTGTAGCTGTTCTCCACTGTTCTGGAGGGTCTCCAAAATCAAGTCTGTTCAGACATATAAGTGAGACAAAGGTTCTACCAAAGGAATTGCTTTGGTTTGGGCCACTATGAATATCAATTTTACATTGCAAAGCCCTTATTTGCAAGTAAGAATTAGGTATGTGAACATATGGTAATGTTACACAAATGCTTAAGTTATAATTTATCTTTGCCCTCTTTATTATCTGCATATTTCCCAAATCAATAAAAAAAATTAACCTATTCGATCAACAAGATAATATTAAGATATACTGTAATTGCCATGGATTATTTGAAGGAAAATATTTAAGTTTTGTTGTTTTGTTTTCAAATAATTCACTGTATGTAGAAAGGCAACTACATGTTTTCTGGAAGAGAGAATACAAGGCCCTTTCTGTTTCCAAGTAAGAAAGAGTGATTTTTACAAACTTCAGTTTATTGAAAGGTGGTATGGTTAAGTATAAAAGGCTTGGGATTAAACAAGCCTGGGTTTGAACGTTCACCTTGACTTGCCATTAGCCGAGCAACCTTGAGTTTCTTGAACTGTAAAATAGGGATAACATTATTTACATTATGGGATTGTTAACAGAACTAAATGAGATAACTTGAATGTGTCAAGCCAGTGCCAACTGCCTGACAAACACGGAGTGAAATTCAGTAAATATTAACTTCTCTTTTACCCCCCCCCTTGTCTTTTCCCTTCTATTCTTTACTGTCTGGTTATGATTCCTCCATTATTAAACTCTGACCTAGAGTTAATTCAATTTAAGTAGTAATGAGTCAAAAAGTGATGGAATCTTGCATTGGAGTGATTATGATCTGGGTTTGTCAAAATTCCTTCCTCTTAAAACACATTTCTGCTGTATATGAGGTCATGTGGTTGACTTATTTTTGGACTGGTTGATAGCTTATAACAAATAAAAACACTTCTCCACTAGATACATTAAAAAATAAGAAGCAAGAAAAAAATTCTGGCAAAAAAAATCAGCATTTCTAAATCATAGCAAAATCTCATTAATTCAGATCCCACTGAGAAAGAAGTATATAAAAGATTTAATTGCCATTAGAATAAAGCTATGAATAAAATTTTATAATGATACCTCACTCTACGTTATAAGGATATTAGAACCATGGTAACTGTACACATATAACAGCAAATGATATAATAAATGTAGTTTGCATTTTGTGAGTTTGTCAGTGGTCATAGTAGAAAAGAATATAATTTTATGTTTTAGCAAGATTCACTGAATTGGACTTTATTCAGATTTTCTAAGTTTGTACCGGATAAGTAGTCATATACTAAATCAGTGAATATTTGATAAAATAATTCCTTCAATAAGGACATAGGATTAAAAAATAAGTAACGCTGCATAATGATGCAGAGAGCATTTCAGTTTTCTTCTTAGCATTCTCATAACATGAAACTTGCATTTTGTTTGTTCGTTTTGCTTTGTTTTTGCCTTAACTGAGTTAAAGAATGTGTATGTGGTTTTGTCACAACACAGATGGAGAATTATACTCTGGAACTGCAGCTGATTTTATGGGGCGAGACTTTGCTATCTTCCGAACTCTTGGGCACCACCACCCAATCAGGACAGAGCAGCATGATTCCAGGTGGCTTAATGGTACGTGGTTTATGAAAGAAAATAGACATATAACATATGTAACTGTATTAAGTTACTGGAGAACTCTTTTACAGTACATGCAATATGATTTGAAATTTAGTGTGCAGTTAAGCTAATGGTGGTGACTTCATGATGTTGGGTGTGAGAAAGTTCGGCAAAGAAAGAAAAGAGAGATTAAATATTCAGGAAAAGATTCATTTAGTGCCAAAGTTGAAGTTTCTCAGTAGTTAGCTATGGAAAGAAAGATCTGGATCAGAGCTACGGAAGGGAGGCAATGGAAAAAGATAAGATGACTTACCAATTCTGTCTTATGGGGACACCACAACAAATCTTACAGGGTAGTATTTTTTTTTCCCTTTACGTCTCTTATTATTTCCTTGAAAACATCATCTTATATACTAGTGAATGTCAAAAATTGAATGTTATTGCAGTGTGAATAACATATTAATAGTCTTTTCAAAATTTCAAAGGTATTTTAAATCATGATTTCATATGATTCACATTTAATCTTAATCATCCTAAAACCCCTCTCCCATTTTATAGGTTAGGATTTTAAGGTCAATATTTTATCTAATCCAGTAGAAGAATGTTTAGAACAGAAACCCAGTTTTCTGAACTTCAGGCACCGGCTTAACTACTTGATCAAGTAGATGCTTATTATTATTTATTACTATTACTCTCTATTTTCTTTTTAGTATAGAAAATAATTTTGGCATAGCAGAAAATATACAAGCTGTATATACCCAAAATAAATAAATACTACTCTTATTCAAAAATTTAACTAAGCAATCTGTTCATATCCTCCTATCTAGAGTTCATTTTTTTTTTGGGGGGGGGTTAGTCATTTACACATTTACCTAAATTTTTATAAAAGTCCCTAGTATATTAACCATGGTTGTTTTTATTGTTACTTAATGATCTATATTTATGCCTACCTCCAATCTTAAAAAACAAAGCCACCCAATCTCCAATTATCCCTCCATGAAATTTATCTTGCTTGTACATAACTCATTAATAAGAATGAAGCATGAAATTTTTCCTGGTTATACATAATTCATTACAAAGAAAGACACTTATGGTTTATAGTCATGTTCTCAGTAAGACGCCTGAATATCTCATTCTATGGACTTCTGCCACAGTTGTTGTTCCTGCCTTATTTCAGGAACCCCAAAATATAGTTCATCCCTTCTGTCTTTCATTGGTTGTTAGAGAAAAATCACAGGTCTACCTCTAGATCTCATTGAAATTCCAAGAGACCATGACTTGTGTGACAACCTTTGTTCTGATCCATCTTATACTTCAAAGTGACTACTCAAAACACAAAACATACCTCAAATTACCTCAGTCAGCAACTCTTCCCTCCTGTGACAGCATTTCTGACTGTCCTATAATTTTCCATGTAGTAGTGACAAAGCAATGCTCCCTTCCTCCTCGTTTGACCCTTCAGCCTTGGCTCTTAATGGCATTGATGTTCTTTGATTAATTTAGTCAATTTACATTTCATTTGTTATCTTTATCTCTTTTTCAGTACTAATTTCTTCCCCCAAGCTAAAATCTTACTTATCCCAAGCAAAACTGTTCTGTCATGCTATGCCACAAAGTCCCAATATATCTAAGTTCATAGCCTGGTTAGGACTTGTTTCCTCAATGTTACTACCTTTACTTTAAACCTGGCATTCATCCAATAATTACTTCCTTGAAATTATTCCTCCAAAGGACACTAATGATTTTCTATTACTTTTTATTAATGTCTACTTTGACAATGTCTCCTGCAGCATTTATCATTAACTAGCCCATTCTTTTAAAGTCTCTTCTCTTAGCTTCCCCTATTTCTTGACCTCCCAAGTTTTCTTTAAATTTGACATCACTTCTTTACTATTTTAAATCCTAATGATGGCTAACATAATTGATGATTGCATACAAACACTGTGGTAATCAAAGGGGATTAGACATGTAGTCAAATGTTCCTCTGCCACCGGGGGTAGACAGAGTTTCATGGTACCTGGGTGACCATGTGAGAAATTTGATGCCTCACCGGGGAAAAGAAAAGGTGCTGAGATGAAGAGAAGAGCATGTGCAGAACTCCAAAAACCCACAGGAATATTCTAGAATATCCAGTATAAATTATTAGCCCTAGGATGTGTGCAGAGGCAAAATTAGTAGGAAAAAAAAAAAACCCTCTTAACTTTGCTATCTGGTTTGTTCACAAACTGAAATATTTGTGTGGGAGGGAGAATGTTTGTTTTTCTATTTAGAAAGAAGACTTTGATCTACTAAGTACCCTAAAGGGCATACAGGCTTTCTCTGTCCATGAGAAACAAAATCTCATTAGAAGATGGAATAACATAAAGGAGAGTATAGTATCCATTTCATTTTTATGGCCTCGGAGAAAAAAAAAGCCATCAAGTTAAAACTGCTTTTATGCTGCACACTCACATGTTGACAGCTGAGTCTGAAGAATTTACACTGTGGGAAAACACAGTCATTGTCCACAGCTCTGTACTTCATCTCTGAAAATGTGTAGTTCATTTGAGAATTCAGTTATCAGTCTCTCAGCACTAAACGTGAGAACTGATTTTTCCAAATTAGCACAAAGGTTACATCTGACAGGGTGCAAAAAACAGAACTGCTGCAAGATGGAGGATACAGACATGTTTGAGATAGAACCAAGGGACTCTGAATCACAAGCCTTGTGACATTAAATGCCGTTACACAATAAAATTGAAAATGTAATTTTCATTAATGTACATTCATGCATAAAATAAACAAGTTTTGAGGCATCAGCATAGAGTACACAATCATATGTGTTCCAGAATTAATACATTGCTTTGCGAAGTATTTTTTTTCAAGGGTCTTCAGGGTTATTAAAATTAATTTCAGCATAGGACTTTATTTTTCTCAAATCAATTCAACTCTTTTGGAAGAATCAGTTCACCTATTTTAGATGACTTTTAATTTTTGTTCCTGGTAAGGAAAAACAAACAACAAAACAGTTGTCTAAAATTGGAACTTGAAATATCTTGATTTATTAAAATGGAGTTTCACTACTTTCATAACTAGAAAGTTTATATAACGATGCCAATAAACGTTTAAATTCAGTTTTAACAGGAAAATTTAGGAGTGAATAACACTTTCAGATTAAGAAACTTCAGACAATGGAATCTGTTGTGTATTTTACATTTTAACATGTAATAACATTCTTAAAACATCTTCATTAGTTACGATAAACCCTAATTTAGGGTTTCTAAATGTTATAACAATTTTTTATTTCAGAAAATATACTGCTAGGGGTTTGGCATGATGTGCCAAAATCCAGCAGTTTTTTCTGATACTACATAAATTCTCTCAGTATTATATGGTTTCAAATTTCAACTCCAACTTCAGCTGAATGTGGAAATAAAGTAAAATTGTTCTGTGTATATTTATAGTAAGGAAACAGATAAATTTATGCTGCTGTTATCATGATATCTTAGCATTTATTATGAAAATACTACTACCTAGTTATTATCCATATTAACAATTCATTAGAGCAGTTGGATTACTAGCCCAATTTATTTTTCTTATTTGATGGAGACTGTTTTCCAGTATTGTTTATGTCTTGGAGTTATAGTGGGATGATACATGATTTAGAAGAAATACTATCTTTAGAATGAGGCATGGTTTCACTTTACTTTGTCCCTTACAGTAATGAAATGAACAGAGGTACTACCTGTCTCCTATAGTTATTGTGGAAAATGACCACATAATAATGTATAAAAAGCACTGAGCAAGTTCTTGGTATGTAGTAAGCACTTAATAAATGCTAATTATCTGGGTACCCTTTATCCCACTTCTGTTGGGTGGAGCACACTTAGGAAGCTTGGCCTGACTCATTCTGTGAGTGATTATGTTTGAGTCAGGGTGAAAGGGCAGCCAGAGTCGGGTTTAATACATGAAACCACATGGATCCCAAGGCCTGGGGAACACAAACAGACCTAATTACAATGCCTGGAGTGTGACGCCTTCCCACTCATTTCAGGAAGACCTGTTTTCTTTTAGTGGAATTTCCTAAAAGGATCGTGCCTGTAGATAGACTAACCCATTTGCTCTTTTTCTGTAATTGAAATGGTATGCAAGTCATCACTCCACTTCCTCTCACTTGTAATATTCATACCCTGATGGCCTGCCCTTATTGGAATCAGCATAGCTTCCTCTGTGGTCATGTACTAGGATATTTCGTACTCTCTTAAGATTCAAATTTCTCCACAACATGCGTTTTTAGAAAACTAGACCCAGTGACGGAACATATGACTGCAAATAAACTATGAATACACAAGTTAACATTACACGTTACCAGATACCCAATCTCAAATCACTTGTACAGCTCTTTTAATACACTATTTTGATCTTACTATCTTTGGAGACATAATGTCAGAGTATCCAATTGCATTTTCTTTAATAAGTAAAACAGATCATCTAGTTTTGCATAATGTCAGACTTCTGATGATGTCATTTTTGATTATTTCTTTGGCTTAAGCAAGTTAGTAATGTTTTGCTGACCTTTGAGGAAAAAGCCCTCTATAAGCCTATTTCATGCTTATTTGAGCAGATGAGTGTTAGAGGAGCTGAGAGATCATTCAGTTAAAACAACAGCAACAACAAAGGTCCTCTTAGTTTTTATAGTCAATGAAAGAAGAAAACAAGAATGCAGTATTTTTAAACATTTGAATTATGCATTCTATGAGTAAGCAGTGTATGCATTAGCTAGCAATTCTGGAGTATCAATGTATAAAGTAACAGAAATAAAATGACAATCCTTACAGTTATTTTCTTTAAATTACGCTGAAAATTTGAATATGCAAACTTTAGAACAATAGTTATGTCTATACCTAAAGACAACTTAGTTGTTAAGTTTTGTTTTCTCAGGAATCTATTACTCAGAAAAATTTTCATCTTAACAAATAATGCACAGCCATTAGAAATGTATCTTTTTAAACAATAAGTATACACCATGAAATTATTCTACTTTCTAAATAATAATACATTTAATCAAATCACTAAATATCTCTTTTTTTCATAAAGAGCTAAAAGTTTCCAAAAGCTAAAAGTTACCATCACTTGATATCCTTTATCAAGGACATACTTTCTCTGTAACTTTTTGTCTAAGGAACATAATGACTTTTAGCGAGTTTTTTGAAATCACTAATGAGGAAATATGAATAAAGCTTTGGAATAAAAATTAACTCATTAATGGCAATATGTTTAAAAACTGATTTTATTTTCTTCCAGGCTTCTAAGAAAAGCGACCTGAATAAAATTGTTCAAATTTTGCCATTTCATTTTTTTTTTAAATCTTGGGCTAAAACGTACAACTCTCAGATGTGGCATATAGGCAGCAAATTTTGAATGTCTTGCTTTGAAATTAACAGTTGATGAGAGTAGAAATATAAGAGTTAGAAGTATTATTATATTTTCTCAAGGTAATCCTGCTTTTTAAATGAAAGTTGATCACATGAGACAATATATTGGACAATTCTTTATATCAAAGGCAGCTTCCTTTTTCTTCTTGTTTTTTACATTTTTTTCTCTCTTGTCTCACCATCAGTTTAATGAATACACAGCCTGTCTATACCAATTTCCTCTTCTAGAGTCACTACATTCAAAGCTTGGTGGGCCTCAATAGGGATTTACTGCTGACTGGGTAATCTGGGTTCCTGTGTGCAGTGACATCAAGCAAGAGATTTACCAAGAGAAGTGGATGCCATGACAATGCATGTAACCATGGTGTGACCGGCCTCCCTGACATGGCTCTCAAAAGCTTTCCCTCTGTGAAAACAGAAGCCTGTTTGCAAATTAATTAGTTTCTGGCGGCAGCTTGATTGTTGACCCAGAGTTTGTAGAGTGGAAAAACAATCAGATTAGTGTGCTCAGGGTAAAAGACCAGTGTGCACTTGCGTGTGGCTTGCTCAACTATTGAAGCTATGAATGGAGTGAAACAAATTCTATTCTGAGGAGCCCAGGCAGAGGTTAAGTGTGATGAGCCTAGAGCTCCCCAACAGCAGGGGCTGGGGAATTAAAGGATTTTACCCAGATCAAGCTGAATGACAGGAAGCAATGCCATTGAATTTTAATGGCATGGATAGTTTTGACCAGAAAAAAAAAAAAAAAAAAGAAAAAAAGCCACTTGTTATACCCTAATCACTCTGAGTGAAAGGAATGGGTTTACAATATTATGAAATATTCAATGTAGGTTTGATACAAATACTTTCAGAATAGAAGATTTCAGAAACTTTCACAGTGGAAGATATTAATGACAGTATCTCAAAAGGTCATATAATATTTATTTTAAAGTTCCAAAATAACCTGCTTTTCCATGTTGATAAAATATGTGTTCATATATCTACTCTACTGTTATATAAGATATAATCCTCAGATGCACTATAAAATTAATACTGAGACAGAGGGAAATGTTAACTTATGAGAATATATTTTCTTGTGTTTATTTTTACAAATATCAGTTTAGATAATTATACCTAGAAATTGTGTCTACAGGCTTAGGACAAATTCTAGATGCAATTTTTTTATTAATTAAAATTTATTTTGATAAAGTTATTGATTATGCTTAATTTTATAAGATTGCATAACACTTTAAGCCATATATACATTTCTTTTTGGATATAACTGATAGATTTCTCCCTAAATACAGCACTGATTACTTTACAATACTCTCTCATTCAAAAATCGTTTATGTCTCTCAATTTACAAGCAAATTGAATCCAGATTCTGCTGCCTGTCAAGTCCTTTATCATCTAATCCTAAGTGACCTCTCCAATATTAAACTGTACCATACTCAAATCAAATAGAGCTGGTGGCCCTCAAATTTGCTATCTTTTTCATATAGCCTTACCATTTGCCCACAGGATTTTAAGTGTTTGCACCTTTGAACCCCAAGACCAGATAGATGTATGTTTGTAGTTATCACAGGGCCTAACATCCAGCCTCCTACCCTAGGATATATGAAATAGGAAACTAATGAATCTCTTCAGGGACCCTAAAGTTAATCTGCCTCAGTTTGTATCCCAGTTCCTCCATTTATTACTTACATGACTTCGGGAGTCATTTAAGTTATTTGTATTTGCCACACACTTAAGGTTTGTAAGAAAGGATTAACAGTAATACCTCATACTGTTTTTCTGAGAATGCATGAGGCAGTGTATATAGGATAATTAGAACAGTATCTGATAATACAGTAAATGCTCATGTTAACTGTGATTGCTGCTGCTGTTACCTATATCCACCTCCATGCAAAGCAGACAATACATGTTTAGCAAATTGATACAACAAACAACTCTGAAGTTTATGCTTGTCTTCCTTTAAATATTGTCAAGCTATTTGGTTATATTTTAACTGATAGCTACTATCATTTTATGGGGAAATTAGTACATCAGGAATATGTAATATGTTTCTAGTAATAGTTTTAGCTTTAGTATTAAAATCATAAAACACATTGTGTTTTACAAAATTAGAAGATGAAACAATGAAATTATAAACAACAGCCAAGGTCAAATTGTAATGAAATGTGTTTCTGTGTGTGTTAATTTATCTCTAGTAAGTACAATACTTTTAACTTAATAAACTTAAATAAATAATTAGGTTAATTCTGCAGTATTTTTTTTTTTCAATAAAATGGTTAAGAAGACATTAACTGCATTTATGACTCTCCTGCTACATCGCAGTTTAATATTTAAATTTTTCATGAGGGGTCATCAACTATAATCTTTGGGATGATAACAGCATGGAGTTTCTGGAGACCTACTGTCTGACTTCAGCAACTGTGAAGAGATCTCTTTGTGACCCAGTGTGAGCTCTCTGTGACCAATTTCTTCTTTTCAAATGAGAAGAACTGCAGTTTCTCTCTCATTTGGTTGTTATGAGAATCAGGTATGAATTAATTATGTAGTGCATTTGGAAAAGTGACTACTACAAAAATCACAAGAAATTCAGCTGATGTCGTGTTAATATTGTGTAAGAATTTTAATGAATGGAACAATTAAAATACATAAATACACCAAGTGCTAAAAATGTAGTAAAATGCACAATCTCAGTAAACTGTGCAGCCACATATTTCTAGGAAAGTAATCAAAGTGGCTTAGGGAAAACAAGACCAGATGAAGTGATAGTGATCTATGTCCTTTCCTTAGACTGAATCTATACATACAGGATTTCTTGCCTAATGGTGTCTGCTCATTTTGATGAAAATAAATTGACTCTGCTTCCATAAAAAGAAAAAGTATTTTTCTAAGCTTAGTGACATACTTATTGCTAAGTTACTTACACACGACAAAAAGGCATTAAAAATGTTCTAAGCTTCATATATCAACTAAAAATGTTATTCAGGTAAAGGGTCTTTAAAAATGTTTCCCCAATAATACTGGTAAAAAAAAAAATGTGTATTTAGATGCCCTTAAAATAAACATTTTCAAGGTAGAAATATACAGGTTACTACATGACTAAAGAAATTAGACAAGAGAATATCAAAATCCTTGTTCTAAGCCAATTATCATTTTCCTATGGCACTTTTTTATTACCACATACATTTTGCATTTTAAGTTGCATACCATTATATATTTATTATTATTATTTAAAAATCTATTCAAAAATAGAGTTTTACTTTTAAAATGAATCACAATTTGTTTCTAGTAATAATTTTATAAATTAATATGGGTGCAGTTTTGTCATTAGAAGTATGGTTTTTATTATTTTACTTGATTTGCTAAATTTTAATTACTGTTGGATTTCACATAGGCTAATTGCATAAGACACTCATCAAAAATGTAACTTTTCAATGTGTTTACAAATTTGCCTGAATTCTTATGAATCCAAATAATAATCTCTACAAATGATTTGAAAGTTAGCCAGGTATGGTGGCATGCACCTGTAGTCGCAGTTACTTGGGAGGCTGAGGTGGGGGGATTGCCTGAGCCTGGGAGGTCAAGGCTGCAGTGAGCTGTGATCATGCCACTGCACTCCAACCTAGGTGACAGAGCCAGACCATGTCTCAAACAACAAGAACAACAACAACAACAACAACAAATAAACAAAAGATACCAGGGCTTTGATATCACAGAGAGCTTTCCCACACATTTGTAAGGGTATTTATGGAAAACTGGTGTTGCTATTCTCATTGCTGAATTGGAATTATTACATGTTCTCTAGGATAGGAAAACAGGTAATCCTAAAGAGAATACAAAATTTAGAAAAAGAAAAAAAAACCTCACTCAGCTATTTGGAAGGAATCTGTAAAGAATGATGAAGGAGCGGGAGGAAGAAAGGGAAAAAAGAAAATAATTCCTAATGGTTAATAATAATTTCCTGATGAGATTTTTGTCATTACTTGATTATATTAAACATGTATCATCTTAATAAAATCAATGACATCACCAAAGAAATAAATATCCCCAAACTGTATAAAGTCTTCTATCCAAAGGTTTAACTCTCAATTTTATAATGCAAGTTATAGGTGATACATACTTAAGGACTTTTTTATAGGCTCAAAACATTTTTTAAAATGCTACTGGAACATATATTAATTCCTAAGAATACTCAGATTACCATTTTATATCTGACCATATGGTTGTCCATAAAAACAATTAAGATACTATGTAACATAATATGATAGAGGTAAAATAGCTACATTATTATTGAGAAGTTAAGACTAGGTATTTTTCTACAGAGATTAAGCTATTCATTTCAGTTACTGTTTATCAATTTGTTTCTTTTTGAAATTTTGATTTTCAGTAAGTATTTTTATATTCCCAAGTCTAGTCTCTTCTCCTCTCATTCAATGATGTTTCTGTTTACCTGTAGAAAATTTAGGTTTCTAAATCACTCCAGTTACCTACACAGAATGTTATTCTCTTTTCATTTTCCTACTGCTGATATAAGTCCTCCTAGAATCACTAATAATAGCACAGTGTATGAACTACATTTGGTAACTACCAATATATACTCTGGCAGCTTCCATTTTCTACATGCAAATAGTATTTACTAGGTTCCAGGAACTGTTGTTATAAGAAACAAAATTAAGTGAAAAACCTGCCTTCCAGGATAATACCTATAGTACTTTTTTATCTGATGAAAAACCCTAGAAGTCTTAACACATCAATAGGATCATATTCATATATTCCCAAAACGTCTTTATATCTCAAGACCATTGTTTAACCCATAGGAAAGGGAGGAGTTACTATCCATCTTCCTTTAGATTAAACAAATTTTTGGATCCCATTGATTTTCAGGCTCTCAACCTAGTATTACAACTACAGACTGGGGATTTCACTATAAAATGAAAGCAGGAGATGACAACTTATGAGGCAGGCTTTCCTTTGTCTAAATATATCCAGTCTTCTGTTAGAGACTGTGTGTACAAGAGAGTTCAAAACAACAAGAAATTGGAAATTATTTTTTTAAGTTTTGAAGAAAAGGACAGGAATCAGTTGGAACCAGAAAAACTATATATTATTTGTAGATTATATGACTGTAGATTTTTAAATTATGTTATCTCAGAGACAAATGTCCCTAACTATAAGTAAATTGTGAACAGAAATCATTGAAAAAATAATGAGATGAAAAAGACTGGTGTCTAGAAAGAAGTAATCAGAGAGTGGGGAGAAACCAGAAACAGTATTCTTTTCTATTCAGTAGAAGCTTGATAACTGACACCATGGACTGTTATCACAGTAAAATAAGGTCTCTTCAGCTAGTCTCTGCACTTTAAAAGCCACATGTAAAATGATAATAAATTAATCACTAGGAATAATCGTGGTTCTTGATCCAGACATTTTTCCCAGAGTTAAGGGGTTTTATTTTGCTTTAAGATTTTAATTTTTTCTTTGATTATTTAAAGGAGTGAATAAATAGGAACCTAAAAAATACATGTTCTGAGAAAATTTCTTAATTTTTTTCATCTTAATCAATGATAAACACAATAATACACTTACAATATGGACAAAAAATATTTAACATGTTATTTGCTATAGAATTTTTATATACCAGTAATTTTACTGCCTTCCTATTTTATGATTAAAGAAAATAAAAAACACAGTCATTTCCCAACTTCTTTGGGTTTTACTATATAAATGTGTCAATTGTGTTTGTTCGCATATTTTTTAAATTGCTTTTCTATTTACATAAAATCTGTAAGTATTTTCATTGGTCTCAGTAAGATCTGGAGGCATATTATTTTAAAAGATGGTGAAATATATTTTATTTGTTGTTTTTAACTAATAAATATATGTATAACATTTCTTATAGATGGTCTAATAATTTTATTCTAATTAATATCTAATTATAGAAAACTCAGCATTGTCCAGGAATAATGATTCTAGGTATTTTCTAGTAGTTATTTTATGGGAAAAGGTAGAAAATAGTAGGTCAACTAGAAAGTAAACCTAACTTTAATTTATATGAAGATACTGGAAACCATTTCTTTGTGCTAATAACATAAAATGAGAGGAACTATGTGCTTATTCAAAAGAAAGTTGGAAGTATCAGATTAGTTTAGAAAAACCTTTATTAGTCTTGATAAGGTACCTATGCAAACAACTCCATATGAGCACTCAATAAGGGGAAAACAACAACAATAAAACAAAAACAGGAAATAGGATTAATGGCGTGCCTGCACTGAACAAAGACCAATACTTGATAGTCATAAGCAGGAATTTAAAATTGTACCCACCAAATTGTAGGTGTCGTGACATTGGAGTTATTACACTGAGTATTTGAAAGTTTTATCATTAAAAGCAATATTTGAAAAATTGGCAGTCCTACAGAAGTAAATAACTGAAATAATCATGAACAACAAAGAGACTATATTTGTATTGTATTTTATTATCTTCAAAGTGCTATCTACAAGAGCACTTCTTTTTCCCAAAAACCCTGTGAACTAGAAAACTGTTGATAATCAAATTAAGTAACCTGCAAAACATTAGTTATAAACTGATATTTAGTGATAACTGAGATTAAATTCATTTTACAATTAATTTTATGAAATTAATTTTACCATGTTAAAAATTTACACATTTCTGCAATTTGCAAAATATTTACATGTAAGGAATGTTTGTCGAGTCAGATACATACTGTTGCAAGGTAAGATAAAAGAGCATAGCAGGCCGGGTGCAGTGGCTCATGCCTGTAATCTCAGTAATTTGGGAGGCTGAGACAGGCGGATCCTTCAAGGTCAGGAGATCGAGACCAGCCCAGCCAACATGATGAGACCCCATCTCTACTAAAAATACGAAAATTAGCTGGGTGTAGTGGTATGTGCCTGTAGTCCGAGCTATTTGGGAGGCTGAGGCAGGAGAATCACTTGAACCTGGGAAGCGAAAGTGACAGTGAGCTGACATCATGCCATGGCACTCCAGCCTGGATGACAGAGTAAAACTCTGCCTAGAAAAAAATAAATAAATAAAAACAAAAAATTGTCAAAGTTGAAGGATTCTATATACCATAGTTCACAAACCAAAGATTTGCGTTATTTATACATAGTTAAAATCAATGAAAACTTAGCTTGTGTAGACCCTCGCTACTACATGTGCGGCACTTGAACTAACAGGATGTGCATCCATGGAATCTTTTTCAAAATGTGGAATCTCAGGGCCCACCCAGTTCTACTGAGTGAGAATCTGTCCTCTATCAAGAGCCCACATTAAAATTTGAGAAGAACTCAACTAAACTACCAAAGTATATTATACTTTTGATTATTAAAAGAGACATAAAAATAGTTTTTGTTCCCTTTTACCTGAATAGATTCTTTTATATCCCTACTTTTAGCACAAAATAATGTGTATGGCAGGGCAGGTGCATCATTATTTAGATTCAGTTTACTGCTCATTTGTGATGTAATTCAAATTTTGCAATTTAAGAGGGATAAAGTCTTTGTGCATCTCAAATTAGTGGCTTGTTCCATTTAAGCTGGGAAGATGAAAACATAGTCTAAGTGTATTCTTTGAACAGGTAGGTTGGATTTTCAAGCAACCATCAGTGAAAGCCCATCTAACACTGCTTGACTCATTTCACTGAGGCAGTGTCAGATTAACATAGCTGCTAGCACTATTACAAAGTTTTGTGTTTAAACCTTTCTTTTAAAAAAAAATGCTCTTTATGATAGCCTAAAAATTTTCCATAACTACAAATTAAGAATTTTAAAAATATGTAGTAGAGGTCGTGACTTCTGGGTTTTAAGAAAAGTCTCAAAGTACAGTGGTTTAAAAAAGTTGTTTTCAGAAGAGGTTAATATGAATTAACTGTCTTTAACTGGAACCACACAAAGACTAATGGTGTATTTTAAATAATAAATAGAGTGATAAAACAACAAATAGTATTTATAATATGTGGTAATCTGCAATCTTTTCCCTGTAAACATCTTTTTGTCAGAAGCTCTCAGGAAAGGAAAGCAAGGAAGATTTTTAGTGCAAAACAATAACTTAAAACTCAAATATGAAACCACGAATTATACATCTTATGTTAAAACTTTAAATTTTATGTCATAACCTTAAACTTTAAATTATAGATATATAATATGATTTATACAAATAAAATATCACTTCCCCAATATAAAAAGAACTCTTCAAATTCATGTAAATGTAACAACTTTTGTACTATTTAGTTCACCAAGGTAGGATACTAAACAAATAAATAATTATTTATTTTCAATATATTATGATTAGAAAAGTTCAAAAACCATGGTAGTTAATGTTGAATTTGAATTCTTATTTCTTAAAAGATAATAAGATCTTTCAGATTAAACAGAATGTGTGATAAGAATTGTTTTGTACGAATTCTAATTACTTTGAAAATTATGCTATAAATTATCTGCTTTTCTGCCTTGAATTTCCTTCTCATATAATTAGGCATTTTCAAGAATCAAAACTCTTATTGTCTCTTATGAACAAAAGCCATAGAAACTGCTAATTATATTGCAGTTAAACATGTTTTTCTTCTTTGTAAAGATCCTGAATTTCTGGTGTTTTTGAGAACATTTTTTGACCATGGAATAATCGAAGTGCTGAAGCTCCTCTTGTGTAGCAATCAGTATAATTAGGTTCTATCTATAATCACATTCATGTTATTTAAAAAGTTGCCACGGTCTGTGTCAAATAAAAATTGACCTAAATCTTTCCTGGTCCCTAACTCATTATTTTATTTTAAGAATCAGGCCACATTCTTATAGATATCTCCCTTTCACTAGACCCCTAGGGCCTAATCAGAGGCAACTCAGAGGACAAGCCATGCTGCCAATGCCATCCTCTAATGAGTGCTTGAACTCCTCGCATGCCCTAGGGAACAGGTGGTCATCAAAACAAACTTTCTCCATTTTGCATAAAATTAACTTTTTATTTCACGGTAGAAATGTTTTGTGAGATTACGTATTCAACAATTTTTGATAAAGTAAATTTTATGATTATTTGACAATCTTTTTGTATTTTGAATTAAACAGTTACTGGAATTCACAAATATCCATGTTTTTCTCTGTAGATTCTAACCTGTTTTTCAGAGGAAAAAAAGTACGCATAAATTGAGTATCTGCTTATGTTTTAGGACACCTTAATACAAAAAAAACATTAAGTTTTTATTATGTATTTGCTTTTGTTTTTCTGTTGCTTATTGGTTTTCTTGTTTGGTTTTTGACTATGTTTATTGTCAATCAGTTTATCTTTGACTCATGTATGGAATATGTGGGCAAAAAAATTATATGAAACCTTTAAGAAATGTTTTAGAGCACAGACAAAGATGAAAAAGATTTTCAAGTCATCCAACTTACATGGAGTTATAATATCACCAATAAAAATACTCGACAGTGCCAGGCACAGTGGCTCATGCCTGTGATCCCAGCAATTTAGGAGACTGAGGCAGGTGGATCACAAGGTCAGGAGATTGAGACAATCCTGGCCAATATGGTGAAACCCTGTCTCTACTAAAATACAAAAAAATTAATGAGGGGTGGTGGCACACACCTGCAATCCCAGCTACTCGGGAGGCTCGGGCATGGGAATTGCTTGAATCCGAGAGGTGGATGTTGTAGTGAGCCGAGATCACACCACTGCACTCCAGCCTAGCAACAGAGCAAGACTCAGTATCAAAACAAAACAAAACAAAACAAAAAAGTGTACAAAAGGTAAAACTAGAAGCAAATATGTTTATGAATATCCAAATATTCCAAATAAAATTATACAATCAATTCTATTAAAGAATTTTCTTAGCTCAGTTCATTAACTTAATATTTAAAATGAAATGCGTGCTTTCCCCAGTACAATGTTAAAAATTAGATAAAAATCTTTTTTGTGTGTGATCAATTTAAGTATGTTAGCTAGGAGAAGAAGAAAATGTTCTTAACATAACCAAGAAACAGTTGAATCCCAATTAAAGTTCTTAATGGATACAAACACGTTATTAATTCAAGGAATCTGTTATTACAATTGTTCTTTGGAAAATATATATGCGTATATGAGATGCATCTTAAACTTATCTAGACTCCTTGTTTTAAACATAACCAATGAGTAAGATATGACTGTGGATTGGAGAAAGAGTTGAAACAAGAATTGGTATATTTTTCTTTTTTCTCAGAGAGATTTAAATCATGCCTGTACTATATCTTTTTGGTGTGTTCAGTTTTTTTAGCTCCTGCTGAAGCACTGAAACTTTAAGAAAAATAAATCACACACACTTAAATGTACTTGTTTCATCTCATTTAATAAAGCAGAGTAAGCACACTGTCTAAAAATTTGATGAACTTCCTGGCAAAGGGAAGAAAAACGTGCTCTAATTTAAAAATGAGGTAGGTTAGGAAATACCATGTTTCTTGAATCACTACCAATTTTCCCTTTAAAGAGAACGTTTTAGTGTGAAGTCATCGATTAAATAAAATCATATAAATTACTTGTTATCATAGAGCAAAGGTTTTCTAAATAGAAAGTTCTCTATTATTTGGGTGTAGGATATGAAGGTTTGCTGCCTTGCTTTACTTCATCCAACTTCAAAAGTTAGTTTTAATTGCATTGTAGAAAAATGTTTTAATTACTTCTTGAACATGAGCCCCACTGAGAGGACCATTTTGTTTCTAAAGAGCAGAATGTTTTTATTTATACTCCACTTTTCTTTTAAATCGACCTTCTTGTGTTGACAATGTAAAAAGATGATCATCTTGTCCTCCAAATCTTTTCAGTTTTATAGAAACTCATTAAAAACCTGTGTATTGTCTTTATGTCTTTATGTAATCAAGGGCAATATCCAAATTACTACTTTCTAAAATATGTGTGTGTGTGTGTGTGTGTGTGTGTATGTGGAAGGGATGTGTGTGTATATGTGTAACCTTGTGAGATAATAAAAAAATTGTTCCTAGAGATTATTTACCTAATGAAATTCTATCAGATATACTCAAATGACAAGAGCATCTAATCTAATCACACACTAGGTTTATACGTAATGTAATTCAAAAGCATAACAATGTAAATTATTCAAGGACAGTTGATGATGATGGATGAATACATATACACTATGAATTTATTTATTGAAGACCTAATGCAAAGAAGCATCTGTAAATATGGCAGCTTCCTGTAGTTAAGAGGGAATAAATAACCAAATATTACAGAAATGCCTATAAATATTATAGTTAAAGTAGCTAGATTAATCAAAACACATTGAAATCCTTCTAATCCATATTTAACATTATAAGATACAGACCTCTAAATCATTATTCATAGTGAACTTGTAAATAACAAGACATTATATGCAACTTTTGCCATCTGCAATGGACAAAAACCACTGTAAAAAATTTTTGTAAAGGCACATAATTACGTTATCCCACATTGAAATATTGAAGAATTGTCTCTTAAACAGTCAGTAGAAAACACCACATACTTATAAGATAAAAGAGTTTAAGCATAGGTCACAATTTAGTAGATAATAATTATCAAATCATGACATAAAATAACAAAAAAGTTAAATAAATTTTCATATATCTATTTAGTCCAAATTAGATTAATATGCCCAGCATTTTCCTTAAGATACGTTTGTGCTCAGCACTATATTCCTGCAATTCAATTTGAGGCATTCATTCACCATGGTAGGAAAGCTATTTTAAGATATCATGATGGGAATCAATCAATCAATAATATAGAAATACAAAGTTGAAATGTGACAGAATAAATTGTCTTAAAAAACAAACTTTATGGCCAGGTGCGGTGGCTCACGCCTATAATCCCAGCACTTTGGGAGGCCAAGGTGGGCAGATCCCGAGGTCAGGAGAGCGAGTCCATCCTGGCTAACATGGTGAAACCACGTCTCTACTAAAAATACAAAAAATAAATAAATAAAAATTAGCTGGGGATGGTGGCACACGCCTGAGTCCCAGCACTCAGGAGGCTGAGGCAGGAGAATCACGTGAACCCGGATGGCAGAGGTTACAGTGAGCCGAGATGGCGCCACTGCACTCCAGCCTGGGTAATAGAGTGAGACTCCATCTAAAAATAAATAAATAAACAAACTTTATTTACTATACATTTAATTTTCAAAAGCAATTCTATAGCATATAGCCGGTTACATTATAAAAAGTTTCCTAAAAGGCCAGGCGTGGTGGCTCACGCCTGTAATCCCAGCACTTTGGGAGGCCAAGGTGGGCAGATTACGAGGTCAGGAGATCGAGACCATCCTGGCAAACATGGTGAAACCCCGTCTCTACTAAAAATACAAAAAAAAAAAAACAAAAATTAGCCCGGTGTGGTGGCGGGCACCTGTAATTCCAGCTACTCGGGAGGCTGAGGCAGGAGAATGGTTTGAACCTTGGAGGTGGAGCTTGCAGTGAGTCAAGATTGTGCCACTGCACTCCACCCTGGGCAATAGAGAGAGACCCCATCTCAAAAAAAAAAAAAAATTAAGTTTCCTATTGAATTATAAAATGTTAACGACCACAATATTTAAGTAAAAACAACATACTTTGTTGATTTTGTTCCAGTTTAAGGATAAGTGTGAACCATTAGGATAAGTACAGTATTGGTAAAAGAAACTAAATCATTCACCCATTATAATAATTATTGTATTTACATATTGTATTTTCTTAGTTTTGCGTTAATCCTTATATTCACCTAAGTTCACCTTTGCTGAATCTGCTTTTTATTTTTGGGAAGCATAAAAGTATTTTTTCTAATATTTTGATATGAAAAATTTCAAATACAGGAAAGTTAAAATAATTTTACTGCTATAAACCTTTGTCTTCCACCTAGATTCTACAAATTTACTACAATGTATCATGTACTTATCCAGTCACTCCTCTCTCCATTCATCAATCATCTTTCTTTTTATTAAGGCAAAGTAGCTTCAGACATCGGTACACCCTTCTTACATGATTAATGATATGTCTTCCACTTCAGTTTTCAGAAAGAATACTTGTATTTTGATGACGTCAATGACACACTTTCAGAAAATGATTTTTGGTGGTAAACACATTTCTTAATAATGAAGCAGAAGTAATCAACCATGGGATAACAATAAGGATAGCTATTTCACAATAGTATGTTGTTCTAAGCCTGGGTGTATCAGCTCTATTATCTTTATAATGTCTCCAAATGCTCACTTTATGAGTAAGAACTCAAGACAGAGATGTTAACTTGCTCATGATCACACAGTAACTAAGTGGTGTAGCTAAACTGGATACTGTGACAGCTTCTTAACACTGCCACCATCTCCATGAAGGCGGTTTATAAACCATAAGCCAATTATGTAAGTATATATAATAGTGTTTGTTTGAGTTCAAGTAAACAAGTATCCTAAAGTGTAATATATTGTTAGGAACTAGAGAGGATTCAAAGATGAATGGCAAACTCTAACTAAAAACAAACAAACAAACAAACAAACAAACAAACAAACAAAAACTTAGTGAAATAGAAATGGAAACCCAGATTTGTATTGCTCTAAAGAATAAACTAGTGCTGGTTGGCAGGTAACTCATCGAAAATCAGACAAAATACTGTATTATAAAAATGCAGAAGAGAAATTTCCACCTGACAAATTTAGAGAAAGGACTTGTGAAATATATTTGAAAGTAGTCTTGAAAAATTGTCATGATTCTTGGTAAAGCAATTTTCATAAATAAAGTAATTTAAGAATAAAAGTTTTGGGAATCCCAAGTGGTAGGGTAGGCGGATACAAGGAAATTCAACTGGAAGTGAGCCTAGAATTATGTAATTTTTAGCCTAGAATTTGTATTTTGGGGCTAGGTAGCAGAGACATTGCATGTCTTTTAAAGGCATCTGAATTTGCTTAGCCAATGAAAAACCATTAAAAAACTGTGTATATTTAGAGATATACCTTGTAAATATTGTAAAATATTGATTTGGAAGAAAATTATTTAAAGCAATGGTCCATTTTTTTGTAGGCACACACCCATAATTTTGCTCGCAGTTTCTTTTTTTAACTTTTATTTTAGGTTTGGGGGTACGTGTGAAGGTTTGCTTTTTAGATAAACTTATGTCACAGGGGTTTGTTGTACAGATTATTTCATCACTCAGGTATTGAGCCTAGTAGCCCATAGTTATTTTTTTCTGCTCCTCTCCCTTTTCCCACTCTCCACCCTCAAGTAGAGTCCAGTGTCTGTTGTTACCTTCTTTGTGTTCAGAAGTGGTTATCATTTAGCTGCCTCTTACAAGTGAGAACATGCAGGTATTTGGTTTTCTATTCCTGTTTTAGTTTGCTAAGGATAAGAGTCTCTGGCTTCATCCATGTTCCTACAAAAGACATGATCTCATTTTTTTATGGCTGCATAGTATTCCATGGTGTACATGTACTAATTACATTTTTTAAATTCAATCTATCATTGATGGGCAATCTATCTATCATTAGGTTGATTCCATGTCTTTGCTATTGTGAACAGTGCTACAAAAAACATTCATGTGCACGTGTCTTTATGGTACAATGATTTATATTCCTCTTGATAAATACCTAGTAATGGGTTTGCTGGGTTGCATGGTAGTTCAAAGCATGGGACTCGTTCGAGAGGTCACATCAATCCTTTAAGAGAGAGATGGGAAGACTTTAAATAGAAAAAAAGTAAATAAGAGAAAAATATTCTAAAAATTATTAGTGGAGAATTGGTAGTAATTGCCAATTAAATAGATATGGGAGTTGAAACTGAAAAGATGAAAGTGGAAAACATTTTCTCCTCAAAGGCAGGGTTGAATAAGAGATACAAGGTACTTAATTTGATTTAAGGTACAGAGTCAAGGTCACTCCACACCACAGTGATGTTCGTGATGACTTTATCTATTTATGCTTGTAAGTCCAATATCCCAAAGCCTTTTACTTCTTCTTCAGTCATTTGCCTTTATGAGGAAAACTATAAACCATTTCTTTTGGTTATGTCCATTTAGTTCAAATAGCCTTATTTTGTAGTGGTAGATGGTAGCAAGCTTTCCTACTATTCTCTTGATTAATGATTAAAAAGTATGTTAAAATAGTAAATCAAATAACCAAATAGTGTAGAAGTACCTGCAACTTAGAGACATGTTGCAAATTACATAGGTGCAAACACTCCGTGTAGCTTGAAGCAGTAGAAGGAACTCGGCTCTTGTTATGCCCTGGCTCTGCCAGTTACTAGTTTGTACCTGGAACATTCACTGGGTCTTAATCCCAGGATTTCTTTCTGGGGTATGCGTGGATTAGATAATGCAGATAGTACAGAAGGAAAGGGTGCAATAAATAGTACCTATTATTTTCACTTGCCTTCTGTGTTTATCTTTCATTCTAATCAGCCCTTCCCTCTCTCCTGATGTGACTCATCTTGAACTTTTCTTGGGGTTAAACTATCCCAAGGGCTATTCACAGTTTCCCAGCCAGCTAGCATCAGAAGTTTTTCCAGGCCTGTTCCTTGGCAGCCAGAGGTTTTTCTATTCCACAGCCAAAAATGATATATCTACTCTGCTTAGGCTGTTAGCTAAGAATGTGAGATGACCTTATGTTGCATTCCCTGCATTCTTAATGCACTGAAAGTTCCCATTCATGGTCTATTGATTCTTTGGGGCTTTTGTTTTCTGTATGTTGTGGCATAGCTGAAAAGGGAAGAAAGCAGTCACTGTGGCTGCCATCCTGGTGTGCTGGCAGTCATCTGGTGATAATTATTCCCCATTACCAATTTCCCAGCTAGTTTCTTTGTAAATATTTTGAAGTTTGAGGCTGTGATATTGGAAATATTAATATAACGTTATAATTTACATAATTTATCATTAGTCTTTGTTATTTTAGCTGTCTTTAGCAGGTTTTTAGAATCCTTATCAGCTATCAACTTGCTTCCACTGGTAATCTAAGGTTACGTTACCATTATTCATTTATTTATTTATATTTATGTATTTAAAGACTGAGTCTCACTTTGTCACCCAGGCTGGAGTGCAGTGGATGGCAGCATCTCGGCTCACTGCAACTTCCACCTCCTGAGTTCAAGAGATTCTCCTTCCTCAGCTTCCCAAGTAACTGGGTCCACAGGCACCCACCACCATGCCCAGCTTCTTTTTGTGTTTTAGTAGAGACAGGGTTTCACCATATTGGCCAGGCTGGTCTTGAACTCCTCACCTCAAGTGATCTGCCTGCCTCGGCCTCCCAAAGTGCTGGGATTACAGGCATGAGCCACCGCACCTGATCTTATGTTACCATTAACTTTTAAACATATATTTTATACAATATTTCACAAAGTTTTAAAAACTATGTTATAAAATAATAACAGCTAGCAATTTTCAAGACCAGTAATATGCTTGGCATTGGCAGATAGATAGATGCGTATGTATTCCCTAATTAATTCTCCCAACATTCCTCAAAGATATATACTTTCTGATAGTCAAGTAACTGAGGCTAGTTGATATTTTTTTCTTTTTTCTTTTATTGTGGGGGGGCGGTGGGGCATGGGAGAACAGAGTCTCCTCTGTTGCCCAGGATGGAGTGCAGTGGTGCGATCTCAGGACACTGCAACCTCCACCTCCAGGGTACAAGCAATTCTCGTGCCTCAGCCTCCCGAGTAGCTGGGATTATAGGTGTGTGCCACCATACCCGTCTAATTTTTTTTTTTTTTTTTTTTGTATTTTTAGTAGAGACGAGGTTTCATCATGTTGGCCAGGCTGGTCTCAATCTCCTGGCCTCAAGTGATTCACCCGCCTCGGCCTCCCCATGGTGCTGGGATTACAGGAGTCAGCCACCGTGCCCGGCCAAGTTGATATTTTTGAAGTAATAAATCTAGTGACTGGGAGACGCCTAATTTCTGCCCATTTTCTCTGAATCCTTTCACAAAGCAGTTTTTATATAAGTACAGTGAAGGAAAAACTTGCTTCTTTTTATGTTGCTTTCTGAAAGAGTTTTCCATTGTCACTGGGATCTCCTTTAAAGTGTGAAGAAAAGAATGTGTATGTATATTTCTGTGGAATATCTACATTTTAAAGCCTTGTTTTTTCCTTTCAAAGAGGGTGTTACTATTGATTCAGAGAGAGAGGGGGGATTTCTGTCATTTTTCTGCAGTGGGGTTATGTTCCTCCTTCCCTGCTCTGCAACCTCTGACATGTTTTACAAGAGGATTGGCTGAGTGGTTCATGGTGTGAAATTAACTAGGCCTTGCAGCACTTGTGCGAGAGAGTTTATAATTATTAATTCCACCCTTTTTACAAATGAAATTTATATGATTTGTGTCCTAGAAAACCAATACATATCCCAACTTTTAAATTTACAGATACTCCAAATGCCTTACTTAATCATTCTGTACATTTGATTCATTCTCAGAAAAAATATTTTTGTTCTTGTCCTTTTGGGGGCTTGTTGGTGGAAGGGATAGGTCCAGCCAAATGCTGGTCAAAATGTTGCTGTACTAGACATTCAGTCTGATTCTAATGCTGAGAGCAGCAAAATGCATTCATTATTTAAATAAGCTCAAGCTGCCAAATGAATCATAAGTGCAGCGCGTGTCCTGTGCCAAGGTGTCATTTTCATTAAGTGTAAGATTGCACCTGAAGGACAGTTTAATTTGCAGCTGCTAAAAATATTTCAACAGAGTGGTACTGTTACAAGTGGCAGGTGGTGCCCAAACGAATTTTGCAAGAAATGCCATCTGTGGGATGAGGTATGGAAGAATGTCAAGGGGGTGGTAAAGGAGATAAAGGGGAAAGAGAGAAAAGTGGTGTTATTTACTCAGCGTTTATTGCTGTTATCATGACTAAAGTTTCCATGCTTCACATGATAGCATTGGCCCAAGATTAGTAAATGTGATTGTTTGTTCAGCTTCCACTATGTGCTGAGGACATTGCAAAATTGCCCTAGTATCTGTAAATACAAAGTTTATTCCCCAAAGGCATACCATTTAAGCTATGCAAATGCAAGAATCCTTTCCAATTCTATTTACCTTTCATAGTGTTTACATTGCAGCTTTTATGGCAGTGAGATTAATGCACTTTGATCTTGCTAAAATGGATATTGCCCCTTTCTCTTGATGTTCAGATTTTAATATACATTCACAATGACTTTCTCCTTCACAAAGCAATAAATCTTTTCAAATTAATTTCAAAACTATTTTGTTACACTACTGTTAGATGGCATTTTGTGAACAGAGTAGATGGCATTTTCATGTGGAAAGACATCCAGGGTCCCTGTATACATTATTAAAGATCTGTATTTGTGTCAATTAGTTTCAGCGGCCACATTGAAATCAACAATTTGTAACTGCAGGCTGAAAATAGGTATTCTTTACTTTAATGGGCTACAGGACACAGGTTTAAAAAGAAAATTATTAGATTTGAGTTTTTCATTTCTGCTTGCATTTAATGGGAGTGACTGGACGTAGAATAGCTTCCTTTGTGAATATCACAAACTTTCTTAGGTTACCAAGGGGAATTAATAAAGTAGGTCAATCTGAATAGATATTGGTAAACCTTTTCCGTAGGGAGTTTTTGATGACAAGGCAAGTTATTGAATTTCTTGTGGTTTCACAGGACAATGGGAATCTCTGATCTCCAACATATGCATTGTTCTTAGCTACATAAAATGGAGAGACATGTTTTCTATTATTTTAATCCTATTGACAAAATCTAATTTTGAAGAATTGCAAATAGAAAATTTTAATGCATTAATTATCTATTGCAAAGAAAAGAACAGCTTCTAGGTTAAAAGAACATTCATAAAATTTCAAAAAAGCATTTTGAAAACCTGCCATTGTATAATATCTTGCAGAAATAGTAGCAAATTTAAAGAAGCATGTGTAAGCATTTCTTTAACTGACATCCTAAACATTTTCAAGTCTATGGTAAGCTCAACTCATCCAAAAAACTTGTAAACCTTGCCAAAAAACAAGAAAATGTAATTCCTTCTTTCAAAGGAACCTACCATTTTAGTTTAGGAGATTCATTTATGTATTAATTCATTCATTAAGTCATTTGGGAACTATGCAGTTTCAGGATTTATGCTTAGCAAGAAAGAAAAAGAAAAAAATAGGGATATTAGTTTACAAGAAGATGGATGGAGGGAAACAAGTGATTAAGATAGAGTTTTGTAGATTCTAATTGTGGAATACGCACCAGATGCCAGGGAAAGGTTTGTGTGTTAAAAGGCAATAGACCATACAATGTGGTTTGGAGATGGTAAGGCTGGAGGCAGGGAAAACAGAGTGAATGTGACTGCCAGGAGAGAAAAGATAAGGGCCTACATGTGGATAGTTGCAGTGGGAAAGATTAAAAATAAGCTTACTGGAAAACATTGTTATATATAGAAGCTGAAGGCGAGAGAGGAAGAAATATAGGACAAATGCCTGTCATAAGACAAGTATGAAAATGCCGATATTATAAAGAGAATTAAATGTTATAAAATAAGTAGAAGCAAAGATTCTTTCCATGTCACATGAACAACAAGTTTATTAAGATAGTAGATAAGGTGTTGTACAATGATAAACAGTTTAATTAAAGGATTCATAATGAGAGTCTGTGGTCAGTTCTGGTGGAAAGATACATCAAGGTTAGTTAATGCATGTTAGGAACAGTATGAAAATGTAACTGACAAGGTTTCCCATTTCCCTATCATGCTAAAAGACTTGGGAGCCAAAATCGTGACCCACCTCAAGTATATATATTGATCCACGTGGTAGATACTTTTAGCCTTTGTCCTGACAGAATAACATCAGTACATCAGTTTTGTCTTTTTTGTTTATATGTCTTAAATTATGTTAATTTCTCAAATCTATGAAACCTGAAATCTGTTCTGGAAAATGTATTATATAAATGCATTCATATTTGTTTTTATATACTGTATGGGGGGCTTAGAGGAAATAGATAATGCAGGCAGAAGACCAGTTACATTATTCCAAAATATTACTGTAAAATAATGAGGACACAAATTATACTGGCAATATTAAGATTATAAAACAAGAAAAGGAAATGAAAACCATAGGAATACTTTTGGTATTAAATTTAGAGCACTGAAAAAGAAGTCCTGCAAGAGATGGAAATTTTTAAGGTAAAATAACGTTTTATTTATATGCCTGATGATGAGATTAACCAAAATGAAACAGGTAGGAACAGAAGCAGTTTCAAGAGGAAAGTTTATAAGTAAGAAACTTATATACTTAAGAAATTACTTAAGACATTTCTCATAAAATTAAAAAATAAGTATGATAAATTAAAGTTGCAGTGAGGTATCTAGATAGAAATTTTTATGCAGAATTTTGAAATGCAGCATTAGGTCTAAAAAAAAAAATAGGAAAGTTGACAGAGCTTGAACTTGAAGCTGCAGAAGTATATAAGTTCTCAAAGAGAAATAAGCAAATATAAGATCATTAACAGCTGGGCACAGTGGCTCACGCCTGTAATCCAGCACTTTGGGAAGCCGAGATGGGTGGATCACCTGAGGTCAGGAGTTCAAGACCAGCCTGATCAACATGGTGAAATCCTATCTCTACTAAAAATACAGAAATCAACTGGGTGTGGTGGCGTCGCCTGTAATCTCAGCTACTTGGGAGGCTGAGGCAGGAGAATAACTTGAACCCGGGTGGTAGAGGTTGCAGTGTACTGAGATCATGCCAATGCACTCCAGCCTGGGCAACAGAGTGAGACTCCGTCTAAAAAAAGAAAAAAAAGAAAAAAAGAAAGAGAGAGAGAGTGAGAGAAAGAAAGAAAGAAGAAAGAAAGATCATTAACAATATTGAAATAGTGAAAGAAACACTAGGTGATGACTTCATTTATAGAAGTAAAAGAAAATAAAGGGCACTTAAAGAAAAATTTAAGAAGTATATATAGAAATTTAGAAAAAGGGAAAGAGAAGTCATGAATGAAATAGTGAAGTTTATATAGCTTACAATTCAGGTCCTGGGTCAGAAAAGCCACAAGAAGCCAGAAAAAGCAATGGAAATATTAGAAACACGTGAAATTTTATTGTGCCAATGTCTGAAGACAACTAAAACAGGATAAGTATACAAATCTATTTTTTTTTATAGTTCCTGTTGATTATCAATACAATAGCAGTGAAGGATGCAAAATGGCAGAATATATATATATATACCCATTGAAGAAGTCCTCCGGTTTAAAGAATGAATGCAAGGAATCATGAGACTCAACAGCATACAGTGACTGTGGGAGTTTATTTTCAGGATAAAGAAATTTTTAAATGCGTATTTGTATTTAAGGATTGTCATTAAAAAGGGAAAGAATAAAAAATCTAAGGAAGAAATATATCTCCTTCCTTCCTTTCTGCAACTCCCCACTTGTGAGAATGCTTTCTACTTTTCCTCACCTTTCTCAAGGTCTTAGGTTGTCTTGTTTCTTGTTTGTTTGTTTGTTTGTTTTTCTTTTTACTCTGTACACTCCTAATCACTCCACTGGCTCACTTTCAAATAACTTCAACTCTAGTCCACATTTCCTTCCTAAGCTTTTTTATTCATGACCTCTGGGTCTTCACAAGGCTCTCACTCTAAAGACACACTAAACAGAATTCATCTTCCTTCCATCTGTGAAATCTTCCCTTGCTCACATGCTCTCTATCTTAGTAACTCCTCTACAAGCAATTATTCAAATCAGAAGTTTCTTTTTTGTGACTGCTCTCACTATTTCTTACATTCGACATATTATCAATGAGCATAATTCATCAATTGTATTTTCAATTGATCCCTGCATGTCTCCTTTCTCTATCCTCACTATCCCATCCACATCCAGGTCACTGTCCTTTCTCATTTGTGTTTCTATGACAGCCACCAAACTGGTCTTCCTCCCTTCATTTTGGCCTCACTGGAATTGTTTTGTTTTTGTTGTTTTTTGTTTGTTTGTTTAGTTTTTCTCTGCAGCAGCCAGAGTGATCCTCTGAAAATATACTCCTGACAATGTCATTACTAGGTCTAGAACACTTCAGTGGCTTTGTCCAGAGCCAGTAGGACAGATATATTCCTGAACATGACTTCCTGCATATTCTTGTCTCTGCTTAACTTTCTGTCATCATTTCTGACCACCTCCCATTTTCTTGACTACTCTCTGTGTGTACAACTTTCTCCATTGTTTTTGTGATTTTGCAAATGCATTCCTTCACCTGAGATGTTTCTGGTTATTCTTCAGATATTGAAGTATATGTCATATCTTCTGACTAAGACTTATGCAAATTATTTCTGGTATATTCCTTCAATGCCCTATCTCCCACGGCCTTTTTTTCTAAGCTCTTATTTTTGTTCTTTCTGTGCAGTTTAACAATTGTTCAGTTTAATTACCAGAATTCCCTTGAAGATAATAACTACAATCTAGACAAAAAACATTTTACCTTAATATACCCTAATCTTCCACAATCCAGAGTATAGAGTAGGTATGTTACACTTATTTTATAAATGAAAATATAAATGGTAAGTGATTGCATGAAGAATAAAGTTATTTGTTCAAAAGTTTGTAGAATATTGGATTCAGAGCACATAGTGAGAGACTTTAGACTTAAAAATAAGAAAAGATCATTCTTCCCTGAAAGAAGAGAAATTAGGAGGTGAAGGAAGGAAAAGGACAGAATTACTACTAAATGGCTTTGGTCCTATCAGTACAGCAGGCAACAACACCATCTTTAGAGAGCAAATTAAAGATGTATATTTGTCGATTTGAGGAAGAGCAGGTGCTTTAAAATAGTTGTTGATAATAAATCTATAGTGATCTTAGAAGAAAATAAAACAATTTCTTAGCAACACTAGGGTTCTTGTTTAGGAAAAATAGCTTCAATTTATAGCAGATATATTTACTATGCGTACATGGGTTTTTAAACCCTTGCTTAAGTGTAAGGACAAAGGGGAAAAAACTGGGGATTTATATAGCTGCTACAGTGGAGATTCCAGCAGCCAAGAAATCCTAGATAATAGGATAGTTGGAATGACTGATTTTAAGGTTCGGATTGAATAAAGAGGTGATTCATCAGTGAGGGGATGAATACACTTAGAGAATAAGAGAGAGGGCTAAGACGACAAAACATAACAAGAAAGGGGAAGGCAATGTTTGTGGGACTGAAGAAGTAGAAAATGTGTGGTGAGCAGAGGTTTTGACCAAAAAGCAGATTTTCTAAATGTGAAACATTAGAAGAATGGCTCCTTTTAAATTGTTGGAAGAGATCAGCTAAAATCAAGGCCTATTATATTTGGAAATGGGAATGACTGTTTTTCAAGTCTGAGATATAACCTAAATTTCTTGAACACAAGTTATGTTAAATTGACAGTGTTTTTCTTGGATAGTCTCATTTTCTGTGTTAATGAATTTGGTTTTCATTTTCTGTGTGTACTTCTATTTTTTGGCTGTACCTGACACTGGATAAGATTGTTAATTCACCTGCAAAACTCCCCACATCTGTAGTTATCATATGTTAAAGAAGAGACTAAGATTGAAGGTCCTTTCAGCAATGAATATTCTTGGTAATTTGCTTGAGTTAGTTCCCACTAGAGTCCAGATTTGTAAGATAATAATTATCCTCACATATTTTAGAGAGGTCAGTGCAGTGCTCAATAACATCTTCACTCATGCCCAAACATCAAGAGAACATAAGAATCTGCACATGTAAAATATTGTTTTCTTTGTTGTCATTTTCGTGCTTTTAACATTGCTTTTGTTAGACTGTGACGTTCTGAGAACAAGGATTATATATTATGGATTATCTTTTCTACATGGCGTCTTGCACATACTTGTGATCTAACAACAGGCAACTGAATTTAGTTACTCAGAGTTCTTTAAGTTATTCAAGTGTTTGTATGAACAACTACACTATTTTGGAGGTAATAGTAGACTAACTTCTCCCTCCATTGTTCCAGTGTTAAAGCAGAAGAATGTATGATTGTTTTCATTTTTATTCTGCAGTTGGATTATAATATCCTCAAACTTATCATGTGATGGAGGCTTCCTTTCAGTATCATCATAATAATATTAATATAGTGTATTTGTTAACATTTTACAAATTTGTTTCACATGTCTTAGGCTTAAAATATGTGTCTTTATGTTAACTATTTATGACAGACAAGGTGAATAGATCCCAGTTTGAAGTAACTCGATTTGAAATAAACATAATATGAAAATTATGCATCTGAGCTCAGAGAGGGAAGAGTCTTGTTAAAGGACACAGAAGCTGCAAGTGACTAAATTAAATCACTGCACAAACAGGTTTGTGTTACATATGTGCTCACATACAAACACACACACACATTTCTGGAGCCTAACTTTACCAATGTGATTGTAATTCTTTAGTTTGTGACAGTAATTCCTAACATGTCACATTAATTATTCTGCTCACCATCCATTATGAGAAAATATACTCCTCATTATACATGCATATTTACATATATAATAGATATGTATGCATATGAACAAGTAGGAATTTTTGAACAAAAGAAAGCTTTGAACAGTTATCCAGGTTAAAGTAATATATTATTGTATGGATCTTTAAAAAATATCTGGTGCTAAGCAATTCTACTTTAAAATTATTATTCTCCTACTCTTGTTCACTGGCACACTGAGCTTTAAATATGAACAGGCAATATTTCATATGTTTCACGTTATTTCCAGAATCTGTACAATTTGCCTAAAAAGGATAGTAAAGTTTGGCCTTGTGAAATATAGTTGAATGCATGGTCCCAGAGAAAATATTAAAAGGTTACAAGCATAGGACACATGATAATGATGATTATTCACAGGTGTAAAGATCAGGACTAAATAACTTGGATTATATGTGGATAAAGCTAGTTTCAAGTTCTGATCTCTTCCTGGTCTCTTAAGAATGGTGCTGACCTGTACGTGTATATTTCATTGTTACCTGGATAAAATAATACACTAAGGAATAAATGTAGATTATTGTAAGAATATAAATGTCTGCAGTATCCTAAGTGCCTTCAGTGAGGTACCCTTAGGTTCATAGCACATAGTTTCTTAAGGCTATGAAACTATTACATATTTTATATAGTTTGTGAGACACAGGCATATCAACCCAAGAACATTCAAAAGTGCTCTTTTAAGTGGAGCTCTAAATGTCCCTGATATATATTCTGCATAACCTAGGCAGTCCCCTCCCCTCACCATTTTTCTTTTCTTTTCTTGTTGCACAGATATTCATGACTGCCTATCATGTTTTAAGCTTTAGGTTCACCGCATCAAAAAAAAATACAACAAATCCCTATTTTCATGGAACGTATATTTCATTGGGGTGGCGGGGGAGACAGACATAAGCAAAGGAAGATTAGATAGACAAATGGATAGATTAATCAATAAAAACTTTGGGAGATGTATCATATCAGACAATAAATCCAATTAAGATATTGGAGAGTTTGGAGAAGGAGTGATAGAGCAGAGGTTCATTCTGGCTGTTGTGTGGAGACAAGGGTTGGTAAGGTAGAAACTGAGAAACTAGTTAGGAATCTACTTTAGCAATTCATATTGGCAGTAGTTTCCTGAGGGAAAGTGGTATTGAAGAATGTGGAAAGAAATGGAGATAAATAGGGATATGCTGATAGATAGAATGTTGGGTATGAGAGAAAGGGAGAACTCAAGGGTGACCGGGATTTTTTCCTGTGTATCCAGTGGAATGACACTGCCATTTACAGGAAAGGGGAATGACAGGAGAGGATTTGTTTTATTTTATATAGATTTCACTTTTCCCTTCCCACTCAGTCTTTGCTGAAAACTGAAATAGACCTATTAGTATTTTGATTTAAATTCTTATGCTTAAAAGAAAGAATAACAATGGTGACAGCAATAAGTAATATTTGATAGTACTTATAGTTTGCAAAATATTTTAATATCCAGTGATGGATCTGCAATGTATGATCACTCTAAAGATTTCTTTCTGCACCTACTCCTAACCTTCAGAACAAAATACAAAAATTTTTCTAGAGATATAAGGTATTTTATAAGATACTTTATAATGCATAAAAAACAGTTAATATGTACCTACAAAATGGAAAAAGGAAAGATACGTTTCTTGAAATATATCAATTAAGAGTTAAGAAAAAGTAAAAATGGACCATAAAGAATGGTATTATTTATTAAGCTGTGAATTAACATATATGCTATAATTTGTCTCTCAGATCCAAGGTTCATTAGTGCCCACCTCATCCCAGAGAGTGACAATCCTGAAGATGACAAAGTATACTTTTTCTTCCGTGAAAATGCAATAGATGGAGAACACTCTGGAAAAGCTACTCACGCTAGAATAGGTCAGATATGCAAGGTGAGGTAAAGAAAAAAAAAATGAGAAGGATGTCATTTTCCCATAACGACTTTGCTTTTTAAAATTTTCTACCTGTGTGCACATGCAATAAAATTTTGGCTACAGTTTGACTGATATAACAAATAAATGGTAAATAATGATTGAATATTATAGTTGGTTATGAGTAACTCTACACAGTCAAATATGCAGGTAGAGGTTGTGAGGTAACTGGCATTGTTTCATAATTACATTACATAATATCTGTTTGAAATTCTAGAGTAATAAAATGATTTTATTTTACCTGGGAGAAGATAATTTATGTTTTTTCAGTCCTAGCACAGTTTTCGATGCCTTGTAAGTTTGTTAGTTTTTGTTTTGTTTTGAGACAGAGTCTTGCTCTGTCCCCTAGGCTGGAGTGCAGTGGTACAATCTCAGCTCACTGCAAACTCCGCCTCCCTGGTTCAAGTGATTCTCCCACCTCAGCCTCCCAAGTAGCTGGGATTATAGGCACCTGCTATCACACCTAGCTAAGTTTTGTATTTTTAGTAGAGGTGGGGTTTCACCATGTTGGCCAGGCTGGTCTTGAACTCCTGATCTCAGATGATCCGCCCCCTTTGACCTCCCAAAGCGTTGGGATTACAGGCGTGAGCCACCGCGCTCGGCCTACCTTGTAAGTTTTGAATAAATATTTGTTGTTGGAAGATGTGAAGTATTCATTTAAGAGAGAAAAACATGAAAGCTCGTTTGTACAAACTGATTGTAGCATCCTATGTACACATATACACACAGCACACACACAAACACCCATACAAAAACAATTTTGAAGCTGTGAGCTTTACCTATCTGAGGTATTTCACTCATTGTATGGCTTAATGTCAAATGTAATATTGCATTATACTGTTAGATACATGGAAAAAAAATTGCTCAACAAACATAGATTAATTAGTATCATCAGTGTGAAAATACAATAGTGCCATTTGTTTCCCTCTATGGTGCATAGTGCAGTATTTATGCAATATGAAAAAGTTAACTGTTAGTATATATTAAAGCACCCTTCAAATAAAGAAAATCATAAGCCACATTCCATGATCATCTTAAAATTGAATTCTGTCTTTTGAAGAAAGCATCCTGAAATTTTAAAAATCTGTTTCTTTCTATGTGTGACCTGTTACCCCAATATGATCTAATTATTATCTCTAGTGTATTCAATTACTAAAAAATTAAAAGTTTTCAATACTTGAAAACATACAAATAACATGTGAAGTGAGATTTTTTTCTCTACAAAAAACATGTCATATTTAAAAGCACTACTTTCAAGGCTTAAAAAAATCTTTAAGGTGTATAAAAGTATATAAACAAAATATAAATCAGTTTTACTCTAAAGGAGCATGTTCTCTCAATATATGTACATAAATATCATTTTTGAAAACTATAGTTTCTAGTAAACACCTACCACAATAATAGAATTTATTACTATGCTTAGGTTAAATCAGTTTTCTTCAAGGTGAGAAGCCTTTCAAAATGTTTTCTCTGGAATGAGTTTCCTTTATTAAGGGTTATTCAAATATTTTCTCAACGTGTTGTTTGTAAAACATAAATTGCTTCAACTCCTTCAGCTTATGAAATATTTGATGCTAGCATGCTTTTGTCTGAGATCTATTTTTTGTATGGGTATTTAAGGCATATGTTTTTCATGCATTCTTTAAATACTCACTGAATGCCTACTGTGTACAAGCACTGGCTGTGAACCCGCCTATGTTGGTAAGATCTCAATGCACAGTAGGAAGGAGACAGAGCATTATACCAAAACAAAACGAATTCATTCATTGCAGAGTAGAAAGGAAAGTTAAGTGATTTTTAAGATTCTCTTATTTATTTTAATAGACAATAAAAATTGTATATATTTACTGTGTGCAATATGACGTTTTAAAATGTGTAGGCATTGTGAAATAGCTAGATCATGCTAATCAATATGCATTATCTCACATACTTATAATTCTTCATGGTGAGGACACTTAAAATCTACTCTTTTCACAAATTTCCATAATATAATTCATTGTTATTAATTAAAGTCATGATGTTGTACAATAGATCTCTTAAACTCATTTCTTCTATCTAAGTGAAATTTTGTATCTTGGACCAAATCTCTTCATCCCTCCCCCAAAGCCCCTGGTAACCACCGCTCTACTCTCTGAATCTTTGGGTTCAGCTTCCTATATTCTACATATAAGTGAGGTCACGTGGTATCTGTCTTTCCGTGCTTATCTCATTTCTCTTAACATAATGTCCCCCGGTTTATTCATGTTGACTCAAATGACAAGATTTTCTTCTTCTTGATTTTTATTTTTAAACTGTAAATTGATAATTATGACTACATAAATTTATGATTACAAAGCAATGTTATGATTTATGAATATAATGTGGAATAATTAAATCAACTAGTTAACACACCCATCACCTCAAATACTTATTTTTTGTGGTGAGAACATTTGAAATTTACTCTCTTACTATGATTTTGAAATGTATAATACATTATTATTTATGATACCACATTGTGCAACATATCTCAAAGAGAAAACTGTTTCTTCCACTTATCTACTTGATTTCCTTTGTTTTAAGGCTGAATTGTAGACCATTGTGTAAATGGACTACAATTTCTTTATCCATTGATCTGTAGATGAACATGAATTGATTTTATAAGTAATCCCTTGAATAAATAAAGGAACTACTCACAATAAATATCCCTTAAAAAGTCAAAAAAACTTGAGGGAATGATTTGACCACAAATGTAACAATAAGTGATAGCTACCTATATCTGGTCATTTAAAATGATTGGGAACTTTTAAAACATGAATAACTGTATTTTATGTTTGTCTGAAGATACGAAGAAAACAGAAATATTTGATATTATCATTTGCATTCACAGTGCCTAATACTAGTGTTCCCTTCTTTCAGAATGACTTTGGAGGGCACAGAAGTCTGGTGAATAAATGGACAACATTCCTCAAAGCTCGTTTGATTTGCTCAGTGCCAGGTCCAAATGGCATTGACACTCATTTTGATGAACTGCGTAAGAAGCTAGTGTTTATGTATAGAGAATATTTGTTCAGACTTTGCCATTCCATAAAAAAGCAACTTTCTCCAATTTTGTTTTTAAACAGAGGATGTATTCCTAATGAACTTTAAAGATCCTAAAAACCCAATTGTATATGGAGTGTTTACAACTTCCAGGTAAACAACTTTTTAACTACCTTATAGAAACTTCATGTTATTTAGGGGGTACCCAAGTACCCATAATTTGTGAAAGTATATTTTTGAAAGACAAGTGTTGCTTTAACCTTTGAACTGTTGTGTATTCTTGGGTGACTGAAAGAAGTTATGATCTATGTAGATGTTTGTTTTTTAAATGAATTTTAGACAAAAAATCATCATTGTAATGATGTGAATGTGTTATGGTGAAACAGTTTGAAATGGTTATGTCATCTTATGCATATCTTTGACTTTAAACCTTGAATAAAATGTAAGATATTATAGAGATGGAAGTCTGAGGTTTGGGAAGAGTTTGTAGGGATACAAATTAAGGATGGAAAAATTAATTTAAATTTGTTGAAAATATGACGGAAACAATTCTCTGTCTCTTGATCTCTGTCACTTTAGTCAATTGCTAATGAACGAGCTAAGAGAAAAGCTCATCAGCAATTGCACTGAAAGTCCTATCTTTGACCAGATGATTAGTATGGGAATCTGGGGACAAAATACATCTAGAAATGTCAAAACAGTTCATGGTTCTTCCCAGTATGTCTATTCCACAGATGGGATATTTGCTACGCTTTTCTTTGGTCTTTAAACCTTTAACCCTAGAACTAAACTAGAAATGTATATGTTTGGAGAAAGTTGATTGTTTACAAAAAAAATTTTTAATTGCCTTTAGGTAATTAAAAAAATTATTAATACAATCATCACCTCTCAACCTTTAAGATTGTGTGAAACTTAATACAGCAATTGAAGACCCTTTGCGTAGTATAAATAGTTTTAAAACTTTTTAAGTCAGTAAATAGATTATCTTTGTAAAAAAATCTACTTTTTTTTTTCTGAGACTCCATTTGGTTTTTTATTATCTACCTTGTAACACAGATTTTAAAATAATCATGTAAAAAGACATAAAATAAACAAACAGAAACCTTCAGCATTACAGCACTAGGGTTACATTATAACCACATAAAAAGACAATAAAAACAAACAAGAATCTTCAGCATTACAGCACATAATAAAAACAAACAAAAACCTTCAGTGTTACAGCATGATTTTTTTATTATTATTTTTTATTTTTTGGAACCAGTGTCAAACTCAAACTTAATTTCCTTGTCCTTTTATCCCCTTTTATCCCTGCCCTGCTTTTCCTGCTCTTTCTCTACTGGCTCCTTCCCTTCTTCTTTCCCCTTCTTCTTCCTCTTTTTCTCTCTCTTCCTCTTGCCTCCTTCCCTCTTTCCTCACACTTCTCCTTTTCCTATTTTTCATGGTCCCCAAGTCTCTTGCTGTCAATTAAGCAGAGATTATTTCCCTCCAGACTATTACATTCAGTATAAAGTTCACGTTATACTGTACGTGTATACATGTACATTTGAAAGAAATACATGTACATTTACATGCATATAAAGAAGGATCTGCATTGGGATGTGGACGAAATGTTAAAAGAAAAATAATTTAAAATCAAAAGTCAGAACAAGTACTGCAAGTAACTTTGATAGTAAAGAAAATGATTAACTGCAATGTCCAACACTGTTTTATTCTGTGACTATTAAAGCCACTACAAATTGCTTGGATGTTTTACTCAATAATTTTTAAAAATCACATAAAAATTAAGAAATCTGTATGTCTAAAACTATTTGAAGTTCTTCATACCTAAATAATATTTCTTCCCTTTGGAAAAAAAAAAAAACAGAATGACTAAGCTATAGAACTTAAGAGACTCAAACAAATATTAATCCATTTCTTCTGGTTCCTCACTGCTTAGTGCAGTGGCTCAAATTTAAGTCTCTCCTAGAGAGCATGATAAAATTCAGATTCCTAGGCCTTGCCTCCAGAGTTTCTGACTCAATAGAAATTAAATGCGATCTAAGAATGTGCAGTTCACACAAGTACCCAGGTGATGCCCGTGCCATTTGCCACCTTCTGAGAGCTAGAGATAAAATAATTTCACCTCTTTATTTCAATAGAATGGATATTTGTATGTGAGTCTTAATAGCTACATATCATATTCCTTAAGTATTTCGATGATAGCTGATTTAATCAAAGATAAGCAAAGTAAAGAACAACGGAAAGGGGATATATAACCCAAACATTACACGGTGTGATGTATCAAGTATGCACTATTTGCTATTTGTTCTGCTATGAAAATGTTACCAAATTCTATAAGTATTTATTGAGGTTTACTCTCTGAAATGCCATATGATATATAATTCAGGTAGCCGAAAAGAAGCCAGGCATGGTCTCTTCCCTCATGAAGCTTAGAGTCTATGAAACGCTGTCTATATGCGGCAGTTTCCAATAATAAACTGTAGAGAGCACATGTTGTTCATTCAGTCTGATTTATATGTAATTTTCAAGGGGGAAAGTTTGGTTAAAAGATAAGCATTCCATATTTTAAATGTGCACAACTGTTTAATATCTTTGCATAAATACATTACTCAAGCCGCATTTCTATAAGCCTAATAAAATGGAAAATTGTGGCAATTCAGTGGCTTGCTTCCAGTTTACCTGATTTTTTGTTTAGCGAACAAAATTTTTGTTTAGTGAAATGATGAGTATAATTGCTGTAATTATCCACTTTAATTGAGTGAAATAGGTACTAACATAATTATTTTCTGTGTTAGAAAGAGCTGATTTTAAGTGTCTTCACAAGAATCAACTTCCTACTTGATCTAATACTTTTGGGAATTTAAAAATAATATAATGTGACACATCATTTGACACTATTTTTTGTACTAGTTTCAGCCTACAAAGTGAGTTCTTAAACATTCTTGCTAATTTAAAAGTTTCCTGGGTTCTGTAATAATGCTTGAGACTTAATCTACATTTTTAAAAATTTCCCCATGATATTAAAATTACATATTCATTTATAGCTTATATGTATTTGTTTTTCCTATCAAAACCTAGTACTCTATGTTTCATATGAAGGCATATATTCTGAGTAGTAAAGCCATTTTCAGCTATGCCTTCTATTTTTAAGAAATCACATTTTTTTGTTCTTTTGTGTATTGTTAAATGCATATACGTGACTAGAAAAATCCTAAACATTATTGCTAACAATTTATATTTATATTTTAATAAATATCAAAAATGTAAGAACTCTGTATCAGTATTTCCCTTACCATTGTATAAAGATGAACATCTGTTTTTATTCTTGCTGTCTTGTTCAGTAACATTTTCAAGGGATCAGCCGTGTGTATGTATAGCATGAGTGATGTGAGAAGGGTGTTCCTCGGTCCATATGCCCACAGGGATGGACCCAACTATCAGTGGGTGCCTTATCAAGGAAGAGTCCCCTATCCACGGCCGGGAACTGTAAGTAGCTTAGGTGTTTATGAGATGAATATATTTCTGCCAAAGGCCAAAAAACAATGCAGTTACAGACAGATGTTAAATGTATCCTGTAATGTAAAAAAAAAGATTTCAAGGTTATAAATTAAAGCAAGACAAAGATTTTCCATGAGTGAATGAAATTTCACATTTAAAAACATGTTCTTTACAGATGTCTCTGCTTAAATTCAGTGTAAGATATAAATCTAAAATTATTAAATCTTATTTTAATTTTTGATCACACATTTCTAAATTTTTGCAAACTATTTTTTACATGGTAGTAGAGAAGTGCAGAAATAATTTTCAATCTCGTGAAAATACACTTTATCGTGTCTTCCAGGTTTTTACATAAATGGTTGATATTTCTATAACCTTAATTTTATAATTTACATACAAAACAAGAAATACAACCTCACATTCCTTAACTGTTGTATTGTTGTACTATTGTGCATCTATATACACATACATAGACATATATATGTGTGTATTTATATGTACTCCTCCCATTTCAAAACACATTCATTTTATTTCTCATGAATTATTAATCTTTTTCAAGCTAGTGGCAAAGACAATTGATTTCTCATTCTAAGCTCCTTGTAAGATCAAGAATCTCTCATAATTACATTTTAGCTCCCAAGCTTTTACATTAAATGGTAGAAATTACTTAAGTGTAAGACTAAAAGCAAGAGATTGGAGATATTGTACTCTATAAATGCTTGCACTGCATCAATAACTATAGTGAAAGGAGGTGGTGAAATCTTAATTTGTCATTTTTGTTGTATTGTCTTACACAGAGTGTTTACATCCAGAGGTGAGGTTATGCCAGTGCAAAACCAGCATCTTTCTGGCTGCTGGGGCCATTTTCTCTTCTGCTTGGTCATGACGTGCATTCTGATTGGTCACTTTTTGTGCAATGCAGATTGTTAAACACTTTGAATAACACTTTTCCTTATCACTGGGATTATTTTATTTATTACATTTCTTGATGGTACTTTTTTAGCATTATGTTAGAAACAAAACAATAAAGAATATATTTTTTTTCAGTTTGAAAAGAGAATTTGTATTTTAGCATGATGCCATAGTAAAAAGTTAAATGTATTCAATAAAATTATTCTGAGTATCTCTAATTCAAAGATTAATTGCATTTAGTTGTAGTATATTCCATTCATTATGTCAAATACTTCACCTATTTTACTAATAACACTCATGCTTGTGGCACTAATAGAGGCACCAAACTTCTCCTGTACACTGAATTCATTACATATATTTGTAATTTTGCCTAAGAATTAGTGACATAACTAAATCTCACTGAGAATTAAGATATATTTGGGAAATATATACTATATATTGCACTACTCTTTTCCTTTATTTTATTTTTGAGACAGATTCTTGTTCTATTGCTTAGGCTGCAGTGCAATGGCATGATCTCAGTTCACTGAAACCTCCGCCTCCCAGGTTCAAGCAATTCTCCTGCCTCAGCTTCCCAAGTAGCTGGGACTACAGGCATGCACCATCACGCCCAGCTAATTTTTGTATTTTTAGTACAAATGGGGTTTCACCATGTTAGGCCAGGCTGGTCTGGAACTCCTGGCCTCAAGTGATCCACCTGCCTCGGCCTCCCAAAGTGCTAGGATTACAGGTGTGAGCTATCATACCTGGCCTGAACTGCTATTTTAAGTAGAACCATTGAGGCCATGTGTTATTATATGATGTACAGTTATGTTTATTAGATTTTAATCAAAGGATACTGTTCTCTTTATCATAATAGTGTCCCAGCAAAACATTTGGTGGTTTTGACTCTACAAAGGACCTACCTGATGATGTTATAACCTTTGCAAGAAGTCATCCAGCCATGTACAATCCAGTGTTTCCTATAAACAATCGCCCAATAATGATCAAAACGGATGTAAATTATCAATTTACACAAATTGTAGTAGACCGAGTGGATGCAGAAGATGGACAGTATGATGTTATGTTTATCGGAACAGGTAAATTTTTAAATTTCAACTGTAAACTTTTTTCCAGAACACTATGTTTAAATGATTAAGTAAAGTTGATCTTTGAACATCACAGGGGTTGGGGTGCCAACTCTCTGTGCAATTGAAAATCCACATGTAACTTTTGATTTCCCCAAAACTTAATTACTAATGGCCTACTGTTGACTGGAAGCCTTACCTATAACATAAACAGTTGATTAGCTTCACATATTGTATGTCATATGTATTAGAGATTGTATTCCTACAATAAAATAAGCTAGAGAAAAGGAAGTGTTCTGAAAATTATAGGGAAGAGAAAATATATTTAATATTCCTTAAGTGGAATTGGATCGCCATTGTCTTCCTGTTGAGTAGGTTAAAGAGAAGGTAGAGTAACAGTTGGCATTGCTCTCCCAAGGGTGGTAGGAGCAGATGAAAATTTGTATATAAGTGGACCCACACTGTTCAAATCCACGTTGTTCAATGTTCAAATGTATACTAAGAACTGAGGCCAGTTTCTATAGTTACCTTCAAGGTATAATTCACCTTTAATAAATAAGTAAATAACATGAATATTCTTTCATTTCAAATTTATTATCTTTTCAGACAAGCTGAGACATACTAATTTAAAATAAATTCCCTTTTCAGTGAAAAGTTGGTAAGTTTAATCAGGTAAAGCTAATGATTAGGTAAGCAATCAATATTTATAATTGCATCATAACTCTTCTGGCCAGTGGCTTTTTAGAACAAAGATATATTACTCAAGTTCTGCCTTAAATTCCCAAGACATTCAATAATAGTTTCAGAATATTAGTGCAAAATTATCTGAACTTTAAAATTACAATAGTGTGAACATCGTCTAGTAAATAAATGTTAGCAATAAAATTTTTCCAGTGTTTCTGCCATACAATGAAAAGAAAAAAAAAATTCATTAGAAAAACAACATAATTGATTCAAATAATTCTTAGATACATTTCTATGGACATTTAACAATTCATTTTACTAATTCCATAATTAGAAACAGACTTTTTCAGGTATATTTTAAGAATGAATTCCATTGTTATTATGATATATTATTTTATTTTGTTCCCTGCTCTTTTTAATAGTAAAGTCCTAGTTACAAATCTGATACTTGCTACTTAGGGTCAGATTCCAAGGTAATAAATTTCTAGTCTCCATTAACGCTGTTAACTGACATAAATCAATGGGGAACAGAGTGAGTGCTCCACTGAAACCTTGTATAATAACATTTATTTTCCCTTAGTGAGAAACAGAAAAAAAAAATTGCATTAACTACAGGGGAATGGCAACCATATAGTAAGTGCTTTAAAGACTTAAAGTTTTATAACAAAATTGTGAAATACTTATGTTATCAGGTGTAACAGTGTCAGGTTCTGAGCAATACATTAAAGTCCACTTTTATGAGTGAGAAAGTTTCTCTACCAAATAAAAGAATCTCAAGCAGACCCAGGGTTTCATAAAAGTCAATGAATTGCAAGTATCAATTTCTGGTTATAAATATCCTTAGAACATATAAGAAATAGTATTTCTCTCAGATAAATATTAGTTTATCATTCAACATCAAATTATAATTTCTTTTCTTTTCAGAGTAATTAAGTTTGTTCAGTCATGTCACACTTGCCTTTTCCTTCACCTCTGGCTTAAATGTATTGAGAAGTCTCTCACTGTCAAAGCAACAAAGCTTGCTTCCGGGTATTTGACCAAATAAACCTAATCATGAGCTTTTAATTCCTCTTGGACGCAACATGTCTTTAAAGGCACCAATTTCATGAGTGTGTTGACTGTCTGATGATTTGGATGTCTATCGGTCAGTACAGACCAGGGTCATCTGTCAGCAAAGTAAACTGATTACAGTAATTTTATCTTTTAACTAAGTTGCACATCATAGTATATAGATCCTAGTTGAGTAATCTGATTCAATTTGTGTGAAATTGTTTGAAATACTACTCAGTAAAACTTGATCTAGAAAAGAGATAAAGCTGTGTTTGGGTACCAGAGACCTGATCAGAGGCACTGAGTAGATTAACCTAATTTACCTTTAATCTTTAGTGTTATGAGTAGCCTAAGGTCCTGTAAATATAGAAGGATCTTCTTAAAAGTGTACTGTTTTTTGGTTTAACTTTACAAGGGATAAATTAGCAACCTTTCTTGATCTCGTATAACATATCGTGTTGGTTCTCTAAAAATAGTTATCAATGAATTATTTTTCTCATATAATTTATTCTTCGTTGACAAGATTTTCTTCACAATTACTTTGTTGAACTTGATTAAAAGGAACCAATTGAGGCCAACTAGATTTGATCAAGTTTAGTCAGAACTAGAAGGCTGAAGAGTACAATTTTTGAATTTAATAAGCCCCTGTTCCTCATTCCATCAAGGAACAGGAACATACTTGTAATACTGGAAAATTAATAACTTTTAAGCCCAACTTAAAATAAGAGTGACAACCCTTGTTATTAAAACAAGTTGTCTCTTTCAAAAATGCAAATTAGGAAAACAAATAAGGTTTGAAATCTCTATAAAATGTGTTCAATATTTTTATGCTTTTGGCTTCTGAATGATAAATTTCCTTAATGCTCTAAAATGGAATAACCAAAGTGTGCATTTTTGAAAGACCACAGCAATAAGTAATCCTAGGTGTTAACTTTGAGAAATCGGGTTATTGTCATTCATCACATAATGGCCATTGAGCCATCATTAGGAACTTCTAAGTACTAAAGACTTTTAGATGACAAGATGAGCAACCAGGGCTCTGAAGCTCTGACTACTTCCGTTGCTTGACAACATTCCTTGCATTTTTCATTTATATTGAGTCTTCATAGTAGGACTCTGATTTTGTAATAAAAGTGGAAGAACCTGTCATGACAAACTGATATTATTTTTAGGTTTTGTTTCAGAGACACCAGGCAATTAAGGAGATATTTTTAGAAATAATGAAAAGAATTGATCCAACCCAGGCAATCTCTGTAATAATTATTATATTTTTAAAAATGTATGCAGTCTCATGGTAAAACCTTCTTCAAGGCTTAACATATTTCTAAAAATTCAGTCTTTTATATTCCAAGTTTGTCTTTATAGTTTACCCTTATACTTTGTCTAACTGCAAGAAATGCATTCGAATATGTATTTTACTCGTGTTTTGACCAAAAAATAAATTAAAAGGAAGACTGATATCAAAGGTTCTTTGTCTGACAAATACATATTTCATTCATTAACACTAAACTCTGTTTAGATCTACTTAACTTGTGGTCTTCTCCCCTCTTTCTTTCAAAGATGTTGGGACCGTCCTTAAAGTAGTTTCAATTCCTAAGGAGACGTGGCATGATTTAGAAGAGGTTCTGCTGGAAGAAATGACAGTTTTTCGGGTGAGTGCTGCTTAATTTCAAGTGTCAACAAGTTCAGTTGTACGTCTTTCCCCCAGGACAGCTGCACACCGAACTTGGTATGGACAAGTAGTCTAGCATACATACCCTTCTAATTAGCTTGTCAATTAGAAAACCAGACACTAGTCAAAATAAACCTTGAAACTTTCAATGCTGGTTAAACCTAAAGATGTAAAGAAATATAGTTTTGGCTCATATTTTGTTTTCTCAATGATAAAATATATTATTTACATTTTATATTATTTATGTAAGTTACCTCAATGAACAAACTCTTCCGCACTCCTAAAATCTATTTTACACATGATAGTATAACTGAAATGATATGTAACTTCTATGAATGTACTAAAGGAAATACATTCAGAATGACAGAATAGTGAAGACATTTTAATCAATTTTTAGCTTATGTATGAATTATTTTATATTTTCTTAAAGAAATCATTTGTTAACAAAAGAAAATTTGAGAGATCTATATCACTGACAGTAAATTTGTTATAGATTCCTAGTCTACATGCTTAAGAAATGTACAGATATTAGTCCCATTATCCTGAATCACAGACAGCCCAGGGGAGTTGTATAGGGTTGGAGGAATGGGGGTACAGGTGAGAGGGGTGTTGGGTGGGTGAAGGGAAAGAGGAGAACTGGAGTAGTCTAACATATACCACATGTCTGTTATTCCTTTTGGGAAGTCAGCTAATAGAAATAGTTTAAATTGAAGCACATCTTGAGATGATTAATGACATATGATGGAAAAATATATGCCTGTAAATGTGTTATTTGAATTTTTTGATAAAAGAATAGAGCAAACATCTGTTGAGACATTTATAACCGCAAAAACAAACAAACAAACAAACAAACAAAAAACACCAAAACCGTGTATTAGAAGAAGTTGGTAGACAGAAAAATGAGAAAATATTGCATCTAGTCTGACAACTTCAAGTGATCTCATTTAGTCTTCAGGTGTCTGTGGTAGTTTACCTATGAAATGAATGGGCTTCATTAAAATTTTCAGTTGATTCAATATTTTAATGGTAAGCAGTTTTCCCAAGATGTCTTACCCCAATACTTTCATACCTATATACAATAAGTTATTCTTCCCTCTTCAGTAGTATTTTAAAGAAAAAATGAAGTATAATATGGAAAGCTTCTAATACATAGTCATTCAACTGGCATTATAATTAACACTGAAACATATAACTGGTGAATTGTAACATAGATGTTTTATGATAACAAGCTACACAATGTTCTACTGGAAAGGGTTTAGACTCTACACTCATATCTACATGACAAATCCATTTGGAACACTTAAACCATTCCTCTGAATTTCACCATCAGTAAAACAGTGAGCATAATACCTATTTCACCAGGACACTGGAAGACTTAGAAACACTGTAAGTCATGCATCAAAGACAATAACAGGCACTTAGCTCAAAATGTCATTGCTAATATAATTTTATTATTTTAGTTTAGCTAAACTGAAAATGAGCTACATTCCCAGTAGCCTTTCCTACTAATTCTTGGTTTAAGTCTTCAAAATAATAAAATAATCATAATTCTATTATGATTTTTACAATCAGGCACATTAGCCTTATTTATTTATAATAATTTGTATGCTAAAGTATCAAAGTGATCTAATTTATCAGTTCGGTATAGAATGATGACTAATCCTTATCAATCACCATGTCCCATAGGTTACCCCAATGAACAAACACATTGGTACTTTATCTTAGAAATTAAAAACAACAACAGCTAACAACTATCCAAATGGACTCTGTTTGGCCACTATAGAGTATGTTTAGATTTAGAAAACTATACGAGCACTCGGGGTGGATATATAAATTGCTGTCTTGTCTTTATTGTTACATCTCGAAAACCTAAAATGTCTTTTAAACCAACATGTATTAAATGAGTGAATTAATTAGTATTGATGAAAAAGTGAAATACAAGAAATTAAAGAATTTAAGGCCTTCTTCAAGGAGACGATGCTTAAAGTGAGGTGCCCAAGTATGAGAAAAATAAACTAGGAACAGTCACAAGTTATCATCCTGATTCTGCACGATATTATTCTCCAGTAGAAAACCTTTACCAACATATATTTGGAGACAAATTTTGCCACTACTGTTGTAAATGAAGTTACAGGAGACACTAAAATACGGTTATCTTAGTAATTTCTAATTTCCAGAATCTCTTACTTTTGCATTTGTCATGGTTCCTTTGCATATTTCCTTTCAGCTATAATACATTTTTAAAACAGGGTTCATTAACTAATTTCCACTGTAAATAAATGTATATTAGTAGATATGATGGGACTGGCACAATGCTAAATTCTGGTGATACAGAGATGAACACTATAAAACTGGTCTCTGACTTCATGCAGCTCAAAGACTATGATGTGTTATCAATCTCAGTTTCTACGACTTACTTTTCTACCTATTAATGCAATTACATTTTATTTTGTAGAATTGTATCATATCACGACATTGTAAAAATAAGGTTATTTTTTATTATTTAATTATTTTCTGATATTATGAATTAGAATGTGCATAATTTTGCAGTGATATTATATCTTAGTGAATTTTTATTATTTATATCTCCAGGGATTTTAAGTTTATATTTCACATCTTGGCTATGTTGTTTAGTACATTAATAAGAATTTTAATTTAAAAAGGTGTTAATTTAAACTGACCTACTAAAAGACTTTTAACAAAATTATGAAAATTATGAGATGTTGGAAATCATCAATCTTGCGAGTATAGTCATGCACTGCATAACAACATTATGGACAAGAATAAATCCCACATATGACAGTGGTCCCATAAGATTATAATGGGCCTAAAATTTCCTGTTGCCTAACATTTTCAATAGTTTACTTTCTGTTGTTATTTTACATTGTACTCCTTCTACTTATAAAAAAATTAATTATAAAACATCCTCAGGCAGATCGTTCAGGAGGTATTCCAGAACGTAGCATTGTTATTGTAGGAGATAATGTGTTATCTCCTATAATATAGAGATATCAAATATATGTGCTATTGACCCTGAGGTCCTTCATGGAGGTGAAAGACAGAGATATAGATAGATGATCCTTACCCTGTGTAGGCCTAGGCTAGTGTATGTGTTTATGTCTTCATTTTTAACAAAAGGAGTTTAAAAAGTAAAATAATAATAACAAATTTTAAATACAATAATAGTTCATAGAACAAGAATATAAGGAAAGAAAACATGTTGGGACAGGTGTATAATATGTGTTTTAAGCTACGTGTTTTTACACAAGAGTCAAAAAGTTTTAAAAATTCAATAGTTTATATTGTAAAAAATTTACAGAAAGCTAAGATTAATGTATTACTGAAGAAAGAAAAATGGTGACTACAAAGTCTACAGTGGTGTATAGCAATGTCCTAGGCCTTCACATTCACTCACCACTCACTGACTGACTTGACCAAAGCAACTGCCAGTCCTGCAAGCTCCATTCATGATAAATACCCTACACAGGTGTACCATTTTTAAATCTTTTCGACCATACATTTATTGTACCTTTTCTATGTTTAGATACACAAATACTATTGTATTATGATTGCCTAAAATATTCAGTACAGTAGCATGCTATACAGGTTTGTATCCTAGGAGCAACAGACTGTATCATCTAGCCTAGGTAGTAGGTAAGTGTACTTTATGATTTTTCATACAATGACAAAAATCACGTAATGATGTGTTTCTCAGAATGTATCTCTGTCATCAACCCATACATGATGGTACAAGTATTTAATATCTATTAGATTTTTTTTTTTTAGCTTTTTGCAGTTTCCAGAGAAATACATAACCGACTTATACCTTTGATAGCTATTAGATGACATTTGTGTAGCATTTAAGATATCATGCAGTGGCTCACGTCTGTAATTCCAGCACTTTGGGAGGCCGAGGTGGGCGAATCACGATGTCAGGAGTTCCAGACAAACCTGGCCAGGATGGTGAAACCCCATCTCTACTAAAAATGCAACAAATCGTCTGGGTGTAGTGGCGGGTGCCTGTAATTCCAGCTCCTCAGGAGACTGAGGCACAATAATAGTTTGAACCTGGGAGATGGAGATTGCAGTGAGCCAAGATTGCAACGCTGCACTCCAGCACTGGTGATGGAGTAAGACTCCATCTCAAAGAAAAAAAAAAATGTTTCATTATTATCAATCTGTAACAATTAGATGCAAATGAATACTATTGTGCTGGCATGGAAATGCTTGTTTCGGACTTTACAATTTTGGAAAGAGATTGTGCGTGAACAATATTCCTTTGATAGAAAACCATTTGAGTTCTCTTCTATAGTCTCTGCTATGCATTATTGTCATTATTATTTCTTTGGCACTCAAGTAGACAAAACATATTTGGGCAGAGTTTAGAGAAATATTTACTTTCAACATTCTATTCTATCAGGCAAAGTTCATACATATATTGTGGTCTAGCAATTGGAATATTTCACTGTCAAACTTTGTTTAATTTTACAGTGGGAAGGAAGAAAAACCCCACAACACATTAAAGCCATAGCTATATACAGTGAAATAAGCAGACAAATTTTACTGTTTCTTTGTTTCTATTTGAGCCATGTAAGGCAATCCATTTAAAATAAAATACTATAAAAAAGGTCAGGGATTATTTGACAAGGTAAATAGAAAAGTTAAAGATTTAGGGTAGTGGTAGTATCTGATATTCTTGGATTTTATTAAAGACATTTAATGATACCCAACCAGTTAATTTTACCATATTATCATCTTCACGAGACCATGTTCATTACGTGTTCTTGACAGAATGAATAACCAAACCTCATATAAATACATGAATTAAAACCAATACTACACCCATTCCCACTTTGAGGTTGGTTTCAGGAAAACACCCTGACTAATCACACATATTCCAGTGGTTTCAATTACATCCAATATGCTTTTATTTGGGGTGAAATCAAATCTCAATCAGAGTATAGAAAGAAAAATATTCCTTAGTAATGAACATTTTCATTTTTGAGTAAAATTTTTAATAAGTAATAAGAGGTGAAATAAAACTGGCATTGGTATAGGACTCTAAAAATGACTTTGATTTGCTATAAAATACCCTAAATGACATTAAAGTACTAAGAAACAAGCCTAATTCCAAAAATGATTTGCAATCATAAACCTGAATTTCAATCGTATTTATTATGTGATTCTGAACACGTTAAAGTCAATTGAGCCTCAATTTTTTCGTCTGACAATAAAGACTGTGATTATAAATACTTTTAAAAAGTGTTTTGTTTTAAAATTATGATTACTAGTAAAGGCTGGGTGCGGTGACTCATGCCTGTAATCCTGGCACTTTGGGAAGCCCAGGCGGGAGGATCACGAAGTCAGGAGTTTGACACCAGAGTGATTTTTCAACATGGTGAAACCCCGTCTCTACTACAAATACAAAAATTAGCTGAGCATGGTGGCGCATGCCTGTAGTCCCAGCTACTCAGGAGGCTGAGGCAGGAGAATCGCTTGAACCTGGGAGGTGGAGGTTTCAGTGAGCTGAGATCACACCACTGCACTCCAGCCTGGGCGACAGAGTGAAACTCCGTCTCAAAAAAAAAAAAAAAAAGATTACTAGTAAATTGTAGCTATTGTTAACTAGTTATACAAATGAAAATCTCTTTTAAAATGCTTGAAAATTCCATACATATACCTTGTTTTATAAAAATACTCAGAAGATACAAAAGCCTAATTTATGCTGATTTCTATTTAACTAGTCAGTTTGGGATTTTCTTTCCAGTACAATCAAAGAGGGTTTAGTTTTGAAACTGAAAGTTTATATCAAGTTGCAATGCTCTTAGGACAGTGGGCTTTATTTATAGTTCTACTGAATGCATGGAATTGCAAGGCAGTTACACTGATAACACATTTTAAACCCAATTTGTGAAATACTCCATGAACAGCTGAGCAGACAAATGAAAGAGTTTAATTTTTGTTCAAATGAAAACATAATTGATACTTTCCTAACCTAGTCTATTAACTCATTCTAAAAAAGTGCCCTTGTGTTTAGCATCCAACAGGCTGTGTCAGAATCTCCTGGGATCAGCAGGTTGAAAAGCTTTGCAAGTGAGAAAGTTTAATAAGGACTAGATTAACATATCTGAAAAAAATTGTAAATTGGAGTCATAGAAAGCCTTGAAAAGATGCTAAGTTTTAATTTTATTTTTACTTGAACACCAATTAAATGCAAATGAAACCAGTTTCATGAAAACATGCTTATGAAGCTACATCTGTTTTAAATGGAAGTCATATTCACTACCCGCTATTTCTCAGAAAAAAATCCCCATAGCTTATTTAAATGAATGTCATCGTAATATATTGTCTATTAAAATTCAACCACAGACAGCATATAGTTCATCTTATTCCAAACTGTTATTAATTTCCTGGTCTAAATAATAAATAAGGTTCCTTTAATTAATGGATTCTAGAATCTTAAGAACGTTAAAATCTTAATATGACACAATGTACTAGGGTTTCTTTTATGTTTTACCATTCATAAACGAAATATTTTTTAATCTACCTTATAGATATTTGTTATTTGTATTATTAAGGAACATGAAATGTATAAATATTAATCGCCTTCATTTTTGAAAGTACTTAGAGCTAGCTAATTTCACTTCAATTACATTAGCTGTTAATACTTCTCTGCCTAAGAAACACTTTCTTTGAAATTTGATTGTAAACTTTACATCATAAAAGCCTTCATGAAATAAGCTCCTTAATAACCGCATGACTATTTTTCCTGTGAAATTGTTGGAATGAAAGAAGTATCTGTGGAAAATTTTCCTTACTCTTCTAAATTTTCTGTTTTGGTTATTGATTCTAATATTATACAAACCTAAATACAGTCTTCAACTTTTTTTTTTAAGGCTGAATATCCATGATACGTTGTGCCCTTAGTTTTTGAGTTGAGGCTACTAAATTCTAAAGATTATATCTCTGCATAGAAAAAGTTGATAGACATTCCTTTCTTCATAGTTGTCTTTATTATTGATGATTTTTGTGTAAAATTATTATATTTAATAATTAATATAAATCATTTAAGCTATAAAAATGGGAAACTATGGAAAATCTCTAAATTATACCATTACATTAATGTACCTCCTAAATCATTTCTTTCATTTGTGTCTCAGGCAGATTGTCTTAAATTTGTTAAGAAAATTCTGTTCTCAGCTCATCCATCAGGTTTGAAGTAGAGATTTGCAGTTCTATAGCACATAGGGAGTAATTAAAAACACAAGAGTTGGGAGGCTGAGGTGGGTGGATCACGAGGTCAGGAGATCGAGACCATCCTGGCTAACACAAGCTGAAACCCCATCTCTACTAAAAATACAAAAAAAATTTAGCAGCGCTTGGTGGTGGGTGCCTGTAAGTCCCAGTTACTTGGAAGGCTCAGGCAGGAGAATGGCGTGAACCAGTGGGGCGGAGCTTTCTGTGAGCCGAGATTGCACCACTGCACTCCAGCCTGGGCGACAGAGCGAGACTCCGTCTCAAACAAACAAACAACCAAACAAAAACACAAGAGCTTACTAGGGAAGAAAAACGGCATCCAAAGGAGAGTAGAAAGGAGTAGTCAAGGAACAGTAAATATGTTAGGAGTGGCTGGAGGATGAGAAGAAGACTGTGTTAAAGGTCATTAAGGAATAATTAATAAAGAATCCCAAGGCATAATGGAATTTATTAGAGGAAGCAGTCAAGAAAGAATAAGTCGTCAATAGTAACATATAAAACAAAGTCTAATAATAGTTATGGATACAGAAAAGTGTCCTATCAGCAATACCCAGTTCATTGGTGATTTCTGCTTCTGAAGATAGTAGGCCACCTCTCTAGAATAAAAGTTAGACTCAGTGGGTTGAGCAGGGAAGGCATTGGATGAGAGATGAACAAGCAAAAGCAGTGAGTGTAGACTATTCTAAATTATTTTTGAAGAAATTCCAGCTAAGCTATAAGAAACAAAGAAAGACTTAATAGAATGGCTATCTTTATCTTAAATATAAATTAAGTGGAAGAAAGAGAGTATAGTGGGGTAAGTTGAAGAGAGGAGAGAAAGAGGAACATTGGTAAAAAATTTGTTCATTCATTTATTCATTCATGCAAATATGTATTAAGAACTTGTAAATACCAGGCATAATTCCAGGTACTAGGGATATGGCTGTGAAATAAACAGCCAAAATCTCTGTCCCAAATTGAGGGGGACAGGCAATTGGAAAGACACGTGAGATGCCTCAGCTGCCTCCTCACATCATTTCACCTCACTTCTGATTCCTATGAGGAATCTTTTCTTTATGCCCCGGCAGGCCAAAAAACAAGCTAGAGTCACAGCTGGGGCTGTGGGAGACTTAACCCCCTGAGAGCATGGAATGTGGAATGGAATGAATAAGTACTTTTCTTGGTACAAACCTCAGTGGACAATTTGGAGAGTCATTGTCAACTATCCTTAGATTTTTTTTCTTAGTATTGACTTCCATAATACACTTTTTAATTGATTTTTTCCACCTTCTCAATCCTCAATTCTTTACTCTTGCCCCAAACCTGCAAACAAGATTTTATCTCAGATTCTGCTTTGGGAATTGTGAAGAAACTTACAAGACAAAAAAATGAATTGTATGTATCTATATAAAATTTATTGATTATTAAGGCATATTAATAATATATTATTAGATAATGTGTGTTAGATAATGTGTGTGTGTGTGTGTGTATATATATATATATATATATATATATAACTGGCAATAAGCACTAAAAAGAAAAACTAAAGCAAGGAAATGAGATGGAAATGTGTGTGTGTGCATGTGGGTGTGGCTGTATGTGAAAGAGAGAGAGACGAGAGAGGAAGAGAGGGAGGAGAGATCTGAATAAACACTATATGCCAAGCACATTTGTAATTTGTTTTACATGTATTAACTCATTCAGTCTTCTCACCAACCCTGTAAGAGGCACCATCTAACTTTCAAATGAGAAAACTGAATTACAAAAAGTTTACACACTTTGCCTAATACTGCATTTCTGGCCAGATTTGAATCATAATTTGAGATCTGGCAGTTTGGCTCCAGAGTCCAACTCTTCACACTTAATTTAGTAGCTTCAGTCACCTACACAGTGAGGTCTTTTAAGATCCTTCGTTCCACCTAAGCCTCTTTCTTATCAGACCTCTCAGAAACCCACAAGCAGTCTCTGTCTTCTCATCATGTTTGTCTTGAATGAAAGATACAGCCTGCAGCACAGTTCGTTGACAGTGAACCTAAAGGATGTAAACTCATGTGTTCAGTTATATAGGGTTTGGTATCTGCCTATATCAAAGAACACAATTTATTTATGCAAGTCTATACACATTCATGATAAGCTCCAGATAGAACAATTAATGAAGTGCATTGGTGAGTGTTACTTTTCTAGTTATTACTCCTCTATGTTAACCTGTTGATAGACATTAAAGAGATTATATTCTCTGGCAAAGACCTGGGTGTAAGTCCTTGCACACGAAACCGTATTTTTCATAATAATGAAGTAATCTCATCCCACCTGAGCTCTTGTAGTCCTTGTCAACTGGAAAGTGACATACTCTCATCAGCTGTTACTGGTGTTGTTAGGAATGAGGCTGGCACTCTCAGCTAAGGCAGCATTCTCCAGTTGAACAGAACAATTTTCACAGAATACCAACATCAGAAAGGACCACTCTGAGACCATGATGAATCAAGATAAAAGCAAAACCATTTTGTAATCATGTCCACAGACAAAAACAAGAACATTGTCCAAACCACAAAAATGACCATATACACCCTATCCTGCCTATCACGAGTTATTGCTACTTCTTCACCAGTCACAGCTTTAGCCTTACTTTGTTCTTCCCTTCCAAATGATGTATGAAGACACTTAACCATAGAATTACCCCTGCTTTTTGACAACATCCAAGGTAGAACAAAGCTCTACTTCTTTGAACCCTCCCTCAATCACCTAACACAAGTCCAAAACATGTTTTTTCCAACACCTTCTCACTGTGCTCACTGCGCAGGCTCATGTTTTCCCTTATATTTTAGCAAACAATAACCCCAACTTGGTCAACTACAGGTATGTAGACTGTATGACATTGACACAATCTTATTGCCTGCTCCACATATTTGACCCTTATCTATGTAGTTTCTTTCATGTGTCTTATTTCCCAATCACATTGCTTCTTGTGGACACTGAAGTTCTCTCTCTCTGAAAACTAATAGAAGTGCCTTCAGTTAATTAACTAATAGCTGACTGTTCTAATTGACCAAACACCTCACATATTTCTTTTTCTCCTTTAGGAACCGACTACTATTTCAGCAATGGAGCTTTCCACCAAGCAGGTACTATCATTATGTATTACCATTGATATCCAATATTTTGTTAATTCTTGTGTTTCAAATAGATACATCTATTTATTTATCAAATTTCACAGATTTGTTAACAATTGTACAAAAATACAGGAGAAAACAAATATCATTCTTACAATAAGCTAGTAGATTAGAAACTGAAGATAGTTTTCATTGTCCTCATGTTTTTGATCAATCTCATCTGTGTTCTATAAACATATTTTCCAGATCATTATTTGTTATAAATTTTTACTTACAGCGTATTTTGGTCATTTTAATATAATTTACTCAATAGTCAATAATAATTTTCATCTTTTCTGATTATATATATATGTGTGTGTGTGTATACACTGAAATAGCATTGTGATATTTCAGGAATAAAAAAATTATAATTGATTCTTACTTTGCAAATATAAACAAAAATGCATTTTTAGAAGCTAGCAAAATTATTCACTGGCTATATGTGTTTGGAGGACCTTGACTTCAAAGTTAATTTTACTTTTCCCATAGTAATGTATGCTAGAGAAAACAAATTGTGCATTTAACTTTGCCTAAATATCAAAGGAAAACAAAAAAGGTCACTGCCAAATAAGTTCTAAAACTTCATGAATTCAAAGATTAGGACAACATGTTAATAGTCTTTCTATTCATATAGAATGAATGCTTTGGCAAGACACTTCAGAAAAGTCAATTGCTTCTAAATACTGTGTAATATGTGTAAACAAATATAGTTTTAATGTCTAATAAATTATATTTTCTCCATAAATGTTACCTAGATTTTCTTCTGTCAGTATATCAATGGTAACTTAAAAAAAAAAAAAAAAAAAAAAAAGCAGAAAACAAAAACAAAAACAAAAACAAAAAATAGAAAAAGCCAGAATGAAGTAGGGTATGCCTCACTTACTGGAGTAAAAACTTATTTACACAATTGTAAAGTGAGAATCATTTGGCAAATCTTATTTCTGAACCATTTACATGTTTTATCTCTGACCATTCTTTATCCCTTGAACAAGACATTAAATTACTCTGCCAGTAAAATTCAGTGTGCATCCTTTCCCCACACAGACATATCAAAATAGATTGATAATCTCCAAGATATTTAGAGCAACCCAGAGAACAGATATGATTGACCTGATACTGTTATCTAACACTGCATAAGTATGTGTTCACCTGTTCTTGTAATCTAAAAATTGTTAGAGGTTGGCAAATAAATCTGGGGATTTCCAGGATGGAAGCTAGACTGATACATTCTTTCCTGTAATGATTTTTAAAATTATTTATTTATTCTCTGCTAAGCCTCATTGCCAATCTTAATTACATTAAATCTGCATCTATTTTTGTAAACCATTTATTTCTGTTTTACATTTTTAAAGCTACTTAAAAATTACACATTAATCCAACATTTTACTGACAAAGAAAAACAATCTATCAATTTAAAATACTGTGAGAGAAGAAAGTGTCTTTTTCCTTTATTTTCCATTACTGGAGGAAATGATTTGATTTCGTTCAGATGTGACTCAATTTCATTCACGCTTATGGGCTTATGGGCATTTTTAAAGTGAGATAGTAGTTTCAAGAGAGACAAGTAGTGTTGCAAGTAATTTTCTGGATAAATGAACCCATCTCCTCCTATACCCCACACTTTGTTAAGGAGGATAGTGAGAGAGCCTGTGGTGATGTTAAATTGGGCAGAAAAAGCACATCAGGTTACTTACTAGTGACTGGTTTCTGCTCAATGGTGCCTAAAGGCTTACCCTATATTTCATGTGGATAGCATAATTATTTTTGCACTTCATTAATAATACTGCAAAATTATGGTAAAATGAACATGACATTGAGTTATAGTTACTTTTGGCATTTTATCACACTTCAGGTTTTTGTTATAATAATTTCAGTTGCCATATTTTCGTTTTCTATTCTTTGCACATACTATTTCTCTGTTTTTCCCTAAAGGAATGTGACATAATTAGATATTGTTATTTAGGTAATAACACTTTTCCTATTTAAATGTCATATTCTTAAAAAAATCTATAAATATATATTTTGTTCCTGCTTCTTAGAAGTTATCGGCCAAACAGAGAGATCCTTTGATTGTAGGACTAACTTGATGAGTAGCTTTCCTAAACAGTTGCAAACACAATGTACGGATTGACATGTCCATATATTGAAAGTGCTTACTTTCATTAGTGTGTAAGTTCATTCTTAAAAAAGGAGGCTGTGAAAGAAAGAGGAAAGAAAGAAAGAAAGAAAGAAAGAAAGAAAGAAAGAAAGAAAGAAAGAAAGAAAGAAAGAAAGAAGGAAAGGGAGAAGGAAAGCTTAACAACACTTAATCTATTTTGCCCAAAGAATTTAACCATCATTTCCTAATTTGTCCTGGTTTATAGCAAAATTCAATACTATAATAAAAGTTGAATATAGCAAAAAATTGAGCACTTAGTAATATACACTGTAATTTCATTTTTCCATGTAGTGAAATGGAATAATAATATTAATGAAGATAAATATTTCCACAATGGTTTAGATTTTATTGTATTACATTTCCCCTTATTTACTTTGCTTGTAATAAGGTATAAGTTAGTTGGTGAGATTTAAGCAGAGAAGTATTTTCTATGTAAACACTCCCTATAACCTTAATATTTTCTTAGATTATCATAGGTACTTCAGTTCAGTCTGCATTCAATTTATCTGGTTACTTATACATGCAGTTTATAAATGAATGTCTTTGGAAATGTAATTTTATTTATGTTCATTGTTAACAATTAGAAAATGTGTAGTATTAAAAAAGCATATCATTGTTCAGAGACCGACTTTTCTAAAACTTACTTTTTATTTAGAGAAACTAAACTTATTTAGAGAAACTAAAATACACTTTTGATCTCTTTTCAATGTATACCATTACATGTTTTAGTATTTATTTAAGTTTTATTTAAGGCTTACCACAATGATTGAATCCTCTAGTGCAAGAAAAGAGAGCTATGGTACCAATGTGGAGAAATTGCAAAATAATTTTATTTCATTTTGTGCTTACATAAATTTGCAGCTAATATGCTACATTGGCTCAACTTTGTTAAAGGCATTTTAAAACTTGTACTGAAATCCTGAATTAGTAGAAAAACAATTTTTTAAATCTTCCATATTCTGGTTCTTTCAATACCACCAATTTAATTGAGAATAAATGTATTGTAGAATGTTTATCTGAATGCATACTTTAAAAACCTGTTAAACATGTTCATTTTAATAAGGAAATTAATTCTTAGAAAAATTATATGATTAGCTCAAGATCATACAGGGCATTAATGGGCAGCGAGATCTAGAATCCAGGTTCCTTCATGCTCGATCCTATGCTTCTTCCAAAACACCTCAGCTTTTGGTTTGGCAGACTGCACCAGAGTGCACTTAGTTCCTCTTTTGAAAGATGTTTTTGAAGGGTAGTTATTTAGTAGTCTTTTTAAAAGTAATCTTCCTGGAGGTAGTGCAAGGCAAGACAGTTCTTGGGGTTGAGCCCAAAGTTTTTTCAAATGTAAGCACCAAACTTTTGCCCCTTTCCATATCATAGGAAAGGGCACGGTCCATCACAGGCAATACAATAGGGTACTGAGAAGTCAGCAGCAATGATTCCTGCCTCTGGCCAATATGGAACACATGGTAATAAAGACATTTTGGTGTATGAGTATTATAAACAGTAAAGGTAAAAAAAGCAAACTTGCAAAGACAAAACTGTAGCTTTGAACATTACATTGGTTGGTATATTACTGTCTTCATCTTCCCTTTGTTTTACACTTAATAAAAGACATCTGTTTCAGTCAAATATTTAGAACTTGCTCTTGCTCCTTTTTAAACTGCCATCTTGTCTAGCAGGCCTTTAAAGAAATTATCAATAAAGGGACGATTTTTTAAACCCTTAATTTATCTCTGAGAAGTTATATATAAATAAACTCTTTTTTAAGAGAAAAAGAAATTTAAAAAACAAGATAATTTTTGTCACAACAGTAAATTCTTTCCACAGCAACAACTATATATTGGTTCAACAGCTGGGGTTGCCCAGCTCCCTTTACACCGGTGTGATATTTACGGGAAAGCCTGTGCTGAGTGTTGCCTCGCCCGAGACCCTTACTGTGCTTGGGATGGTTCTTCATGCTCTCGCTATTTTCCCACTGCAAAGAGGTAGGAACAATATTCAAAATAAATGAAATGTTTGCTAGTTATCCTATCTGATTCCAAGCTTGAAATAGCTTTCTTCAAATAAGTGCATCAACTTTTTCTAATGAATAAAAAGATGTGAGGGCAGAGGGAGGGGCTTGTTTTGTTTTTTTCTCTTTTCTTCAAATAGTTAAAACAATCAGGAAAAAAGTCACAGAGAAAGTCATGAACGGAATCTAGACTGAGCCTTGTCCCTTTAGACCAACATACTCTGTTTTCCAAACATGTTCTTCCATTTCTATCCAGCAACATTCTGTCTCATTTTTAAACTTTAATAAGGCAATTTATGTCTCTGGATGAACAGAAAATGATCAGAGAAAGGAATTTATTTTCCTTTATAGTCTTAGGTAATACACAGGTGCCTAATTATAAAAAGTCCAGAATAATTTATTTCTACTTTAAAAAATATTACATTTTAATATGTGATATATGTAATTTTGATTAACATCCCCAAATACGTCTATTTGTTTCAAGAAAATTTAAGTATTATATTATTATAGTATCACCTTGCATTTGCAGTGTTTGAACTTGAAACATAAAACCATGTAGTAAAATATCTGTGCATATGCAATATATATGTATATATGTATGCATATATGTATATATGTATACACACACACATAATATATGTATACACACATATACATATATATATTATTATTTTTTTATTTTTTTATTTTTTGAGATGGAGTCTCGCTCTGTTACCAGGCTGGAGTGTAGTGGCACGATTTCGGCTCACTGCAACTTCTGCCTCCCAGGTTCAAGCAATTCTCCTGTCTCATCCTCCCAAGTAGCTGGGACTATAGGCATGCACCACCACGCCCAGCTAATTTTTGTATTTTTAGTAGAAACAGGGTTTCACCATATTGGCCAGGATGGTCTCGATCTCCTGACCTAGTGATCCACCCGCCTTAGCCTTTGGGAGGGATTACAGGGATTACGTCGTGTGCAACCGTGCCCGGCATATATATACATATATATCTCTTAAATATACTCTTGATAATACTTAAAAGTATTTTTTGGACGTGATTGAATAAAAGTTGCTAAGATAACTCTTCCTTCATTTGCCTTCATTTGACAAAATAGCCCTTTCAACAGCGTATCCTTTACTACTCACTGAAGGATGTCTTTCTCTATCATTACTTATCAGGGTTTAGGAAATGAGAATGGTGGACGAAATTAACATACAGTATCTCGTTAATATGAGCCCAAAGATTAACAGCATGTATATCAACCTATTAAAACATAAAATGAAAACCAGCTTTATGAAACCTCTGCATTTAGAAGCAATATAATTTGATTTATTTATTGTTTATTATAGCTATTTTATTCAAAGAAGTCATGAATGTAGATTTTCATAGCTAATGAAGTATGTCCTACAACATTTGTATCAGCTTGAATATTTGGTAAAATATTTAACCAAAGAAATGGCCCTAATGCCTACTTAAATCTTCTGATTACACACTTTAGATAACATTGACTGAGTGTAGAAAAATCTACAATTTAGTCTGTTACATAATCAGTCCAATGGATTAAAACACAGTATCCTGTTAATAATATTAAATCTATAGGCAGTATTATATCATATAAGAAATACAATTATTAAACCTTCAACATTCAGAATTGAGGTAACATGTTTGTATTACTTTTATATAAACATTCATTTTGTTGAAATTTCAAATTTAAAATAAAACTTACTGTGGAGATAATGTCTGTTGATCAAAGAAACTGTCGGTAATTTAAGGAGTAGTGATATGCAGTCTTTACAGCAGTGAAATTAAATTTTTTAAGATTAAAAGTTAATGCTTCTCAAAAACGTTTTACTCTAGGTGGCTTTTATTTTACTTAAAAATGTGGAATTCAGTCTGACGTCGTGGCTCACACCTGTAATCCCAGCACTTTGGGAGGCCGAGGCAGGCGGGTCACAATGTCAGGAGTTTGAGACCAACCTGGCCAGCATGGTGAAACCCTGTCTCTACTAAAAATACAAAAATTAGCCATATGTGGTGGCGGGTGCCTGTAATCCCAGCTATTTGGGAGGCTGAGTCAGAATAATTGCTTGAACTTGGAGGCAGAGGTTGGAGTGAACTGAGATTGCATCACTGCACACTCCAGCCTGGGCGACAGAGCAAGACTGTTTGGAAAAAAAAAAAAAAGTGGAATCCGTGTTTGAACTAAAATGAGTATTATTTCTTCTTCATGAGAAAGTTTATAATATTATATAATTTAGTAATAATCTATTTGAATTTTAAGCTTTTCTTAATAAGGAAAGAGATAAAAAGAAAATCATAAACACATCTATAAGTTAAAACCTATATGTTATTACATATTTAAAAAGTATTTATTGTATACCTACAATTCAAGATTGAAGGAATTTTCATTAGCACATTTTTGTTATGCCTTACAGATTTTACTTAATCCAATTTCATGAGTGACACTCTGTCTTTAAAAAGGATGTTTAGAAGCCTCATGATTTGTATATTCTTTGTGATGGCATTTTTCAAAAGCTTAAATGGTGGCAGTGAAAAATGCCTTCCCAAATGCTTTGTGGTTTGTGTTTCACAAGTTCTCTTGTTGGCTCAATTTTGAAATGTGCAACATCTGTTTGATTGTTTCACTAATTCTACAAATAGAAATCTATAAATACTTTAGACTTCTAAATTTATGAATACAGTAACAAATTCCATATTTGCAATTCTCAATGGACTTTGTGAGAGCTCTTTTTAGGGATGGTAACTAATTTTGCAGCAAAACAATACCCATTAAAATAGCAGCAGCAAACAGTTGGGCAAGTGTCCCCCAATCTTTTCCAGTCTGTTACACATAGCCAGTCTCCATTTTTAGCCTCTTCCTGGAACTTCACATCTTTTTTGCACCACAATGACTAGAGCCTACCTCCTCCTTCCCAGGCAACCATTAGCAAAACATAGAGAAAGGAAACTCACGATGTGCTGCAGCTCACATGTGATCTGAGGGTAGAATGTAGAAGAAATTGTTTTTTATAAGCAAACTTTGCTTTTCTCTTAAATGTAAGTTCATTTATTCTCTCTTTCATTCCTCTGGCAAGAGGAGGCCTTGCCTTTAAGTTCAACATTTATTGTTGCTTTTATTCACTTCACAGTTAAATTCGTTTGCAATCATAGCTGTATGATCATAAAAGAAACGGTTTTAAAAAAGAACAGGTCGATATAACAACCAAGAAAAGAAATTTTAAAACTAGCTTAAAAATATAATTTCTAGTCTTAATATTATAAAATTCAACAAAAGTCTATTTAAGGAATTATGTATAAGCATTCAGAGAAAGAGAATATTCATGTGAATTATAATTTTCAAGCTTATTTCTTCATTAATAATAAGAAAAAGTTTAATTTCTTTTATTGAAAAAAATTGATTATTATTTCAAATGTGCTTTTTCCACAGAAGTTAAGCCTTGAGTTTCTAGACATTAGATTGTTATTGATTGACATCTGGTCATGAAAAAGCCATGAATTCTCTGTTATCACTATTTTAAAGACTTTTAATATGTTGTTAGTACATTTGGATCTTGTTTCCCATTTTGATTATCTTGGAGACTGCTCTTACAGGTATAATGAACTGTTTTAAAAAAAAAGTCTTTTGGTTGGATGTAGATTCATCTCTTCCTGTAAGTTCCTAGAGTCTATGATATCTATATTTTTTAAATTTTTCTTCATTCTTATGACAAATTCCTAAAATGGAAAAATAAGGATACAATAAGACCTTTTAAATGCAATTGTTTCAGACGCACAAGACGACAAGATATAAGAAATGGAGACCCACTGACTCACTGTTCCGACTTACAACACCACGGTAAGTCACATTTTTCATTTTTCAACCTGCCAAATCCAGGCTAAAATCCTAAGTAATAATGCATATTCACGCACATGCACGCAATGTATGCATCTCTCCCGGAATACTTAAAGAAATGCAGCCGAAGAGAAATAAAATCTTACAGAAAGTAAATGCTAAAGAACACAAAACATTGGCCGGGCGCGGTGGCTCAAGCCTGTAATCCCAGCACCTTGGGAGGCCGAGACGGGCGGATCACGAGGTCAGGAAATCGAAACCAACCTGGCTAACACGGTGAAACCCTGTCTCTACTAAAAAATACAAAAAATTAGCCGGGCGAGGTGGTGGGCGCCTGTAGTCCCAGTCACTTAGGAGGCTGAGGCAGGAGAATGGCGTAAACCCGGGAGGCAGAGGTTGCAGTGAGCTGAGATCCGGCCATTGCACTCCAGCCCGGGCGATAGAGCAAGACTCCGTCTCAAAAAAAAAAAATAAAAAAATAACACAAAACACTGAATTACGTTTTATTATCATGAATTTTGTTTTATTATGATGATAAATTCAAAATTTTAGATGCTTACAAGGTTTAAAGCTCAACTTTCTTATATTAACAACAAGAAGCCATGTGCAAGTACTTCATTTTGCATATAGTAGCAACCTGAGATGAGTAGGCAATGGAAATTTTCATTAAAATATACCAAAGAAAAAAACTATAGTCTTAAAATATGCCTTACAAATGATTCTTTTCTATGCTCATGATATAAATCTAATATATCATTATTGGGCATTCTAGTCAAGCAGAAGATAATGTGGGTATCCTTACACTGAATTACTAGTTGGGTACTCCCTTACACTGGGCCTTTTATACCAAATTCATTTTTTGCTTCCTAAAAGATGTCAAAGCATATTTAATGTCGAAGTTGCTTAGTAAATGCAGAAACATCAACCAACCTTCACTTAAAATGGAGTAAAATTGTAATGATGCCCCACTTTCCATAATTCAAACATTATGCCATATTATTATGGAAATAATAATGAGGTTATGCTTCCCTCTGCTGGGGAAACTTATCAATAACAATACTGCTAATGAACATAGTTAAAAATGGCTGAAATGTACAATGTAAACATTGTCACTTAACATAATTATTCTATTAATTTTTTGATGCCATTTATTCTAAAAGTAGTTAATATTTATCAATTAACTTTTCTTTGATTTACTAATTCTATGTGTGGAATATTCCTGTTTATGAATTTTAAGAAAACATTACCATACATAGCACCCCAGCATACATTCCAAAACTTACTTTCTAAAATTCAGATCCCCTGTGGCATAAGCTGGATGGGTTGGTATTTGATTTTTGAATGCTCACAGGATTGTTTGGGGAATCCTAATACCAGGAGACAGGTAACCACGAATGAAGCCAGTGTTTCGGAACCACTTTGCTTGCAAATTTTCTCACCAGGGACTTTCCTATCTGTGATTATCTTCACTATACATAAGAAAGATACCACAAAACTGGAGTAAATGTTATGACTGTCCCTGCATTACTATGGCGCATTTATTGAACGCTTTCCTTAATTTTTTTCAAATGGCATATTTAAATCAGATCATAAAATATTTGCTAGTCTTTCATTAATCTATTTCATGGGAAAATATTGAATTATGATCAGCACCATTCCAGCAATGTAGTATTTTGAAATATTAATTCATTACACTAAATAATCTATTTGCCTTTATGTGGAGAGTTAATGATAACTACTGGAAGTAAAAGAATCAAGAGAATGTAACTGAATCAATCAGACATTAATCTCCATGTCAAAATGAAACATTATTTTGCTCATTGTGTATTTCTAGGTTTATATCGATACAACATTATGAGTATTGTAGATAACAAATATTTGTTGAATGAATGATGCAAAAATTTCAAGTTATAATCTAGATACTTGTATTGGTACTTTTGTTTTTCAGTAGAGATTTGAACTAATTGCACTTATTGATTTTTGTAAAAAATACCTTATGTCATTCATTAACATGTAAGGTTAATATAATGTTATTATTAACACCATTATATTCAAAAACAAAATCTCTCTTAGGAAGCATCATTATGAACTTATCAATTAGCTAATGAATATTGATTATATGCCATCATGTGTAGGACATTATGCTGTTTTGAAAATTGTTAGAGATTATATGCACATTCATTTGTTTAGGGATCCCTTTATAGATTCAGCTTGTATTTCAAAATTATATTAATGCTAGAGTTATGAGTGTAAATATATACAGGGAAAAATGGACCAAAGGAATTTTTATGAAAAATAAGACTGTGGACATAAATATTTTTGACTGTTGAATGACTGGGGTTTGGAGAGTGTTTCAGATATTAAAGATGTGTTTTGATAAAATTAGAGTGGTTAAAGACTATTAAAATTTGGCATAGAGAATGGCTTAGCTACAAGAAGAAAGAAGTAAAGTGAGTGTAAATAAATTTCTCTCCTGATTCTTATGTCAGAATGCATACTGGAGAGAGAAAAGAAAGTGCTACTGTTTAATGTTACAGGGTCTTTTGGGGGAGGGTTGTGGTAAACAACTCTAGATGTTTGTGATATCTGGGAGGAAAGGGTAAACTAGCCCAACAAGCCCTGCAGCCATAAAACATTCCTTTTTTGAATGCCTCTTTTTCCCTTGTCTGCTTGTTTTGATAACTGACCACACATAAACCATATACACCATAGATTACACTAAATTTCAAATATTTGGAAACTAAGGCAGGCATTCCCATTTGGCCAGGCTGAGCCTTACCGTTAGGAATCAGTGATTATTTTGGAATAGTTGACGTCAGTATTTGAAAGTAAAATGAGCAAAAATCTGGAACCCAGCCTTATTAAATCATGTATGTTGCCTTGCTAATATCAATTATCTCATCGAATAAAATATATGTGCTCATGTGGAAACATGTAAAAATATGAGATATTTTCACAGAAAGCTGGTAAACAACATGGAGCCAAATTACATACTTCAGGATGATCAGTTCCAGCTGTAATGGTAAACACATTCTGTAACACTCTATAGTTTACACATCCAGAGGTTTTAATAGAGAGACTGTATACAAAATAACTCAGAAGTAAGGTGGAAGAAATTTCACTTTAGATGAAACATTTAACACTCACTTGGCACTCTGCTCCCTTATATGTAAAGTGGCCCAAGTGGTGAACTAGGCCAGGTGAAACAGAAAAATCCAGCTACACCTCCTCCTGATCCCAGGATACTCTCCTCTGTTGCTGGTGGCTGGTCACCTAGGGTAGATTTTAGTATCAAATCTTAATATACGTGTGCTGGCAACTCTTGTCTTCCCACTCACACCTCAAACAGGATGCTACAGAGAAATCTCAGGTTGTTTCCAATCTGTTCTCCTCCCTAAAATAATTGTTGTGTACAAAATTGGAGCTCACCTGACCTTGTACTCAAGAAAATGACTGATCAAGGCAATTTACCTATAAACTACTTCCCATTTTCTTTCTAAGAATGGGCCATATTATGATTACATGTCCAGAAAGGAAAAAAAAAAAAATTACACCATCAGTACTAATTTTTTTAACCATACCATCATGTTAGATTTCTGAATCTTTGAAATACTTTATGTCCTATCTTCTAGTCTAATGGTATGACTGAATTTCACTTTCTAATATTTTTGCATGCATGCATTACCTTTCTGACACCTCAAAGTAATATGTCCACAGAATTCAATCTTCTTAATTATCTCCTAAACTGTCCATCTCAATTATATCTTGGTTGGCATCAGAATCATTCCAGAATTTCATAAAATGTCTTTGGCAGTGCCATCTTTATGATCTGCAGAACTGTAAAGTTAGTATTTTGGAGCAGTGCTATTATAATCTGTGCCTTAGCCTCCTCCAGTGATGAATCTGAGCATTTAGCCCCAAGAGGAGCTTCAAGATTTGATAGATGAGCATGATGTCAGCCTTAAAAATAATCCCTACCTTTAATAAATTATCAAATTTCATCAAATCTCAGATGATATAATATAAAATATACCATTCTTTTATGTACTTTTAAGAAAAAAAAAAAAAACTGCTGAAGATGGTCAGTCTGCCAGATGATCCCAGCATCAAACTGGGACACCAAATGACTCAAGACTAGTCTAAAGGAGAAATAAACTCTTATTCAGATGATAATAGCAAGGAAAATTGTCTGTTTCAATCATAATCATGTCTGGTTGGAAAGAGATTAAAAAATACTCCTTGAACTACAAGGTGGTATTTATGAAGACTTACTTTCTGAATTCACACAAACAGAATGGACCCAAATTTCAGACAGAGACTTTAATTTAAAGAGGTATCATGTCAGTAGGATCCCACATGTCTGGCAGAAGTAAGAAAGAATTTCTCCTAGAAGAAAGCAACTTCAACTCAGATCAAGAAAAATTGTAAGACACATTCTGATATCAGAGATATTAAAGTATAAAGAAGTGTGCATCTTAGAATCAAATACTTGCAGTATTACCTTCTATGAGTTTTGTAAACCCTGTTTGAATATTTTCACTGGAGATAATCAGTCATCACGACACTTGTCTTCTGCTTAGGAAAAAAAATCGAATATTCATATTATACGTGTGCAAGGCAAATGCACAGATAACATGAATAAGAAGAGGTTTGCAATAGCTTACGTATCATTATTCTCCACTGAAGTCTTTAAGTATGTCATCAGAGATCACCTGTTCATACACCTACAATTCAACTGTTACAAACTGAGATTGTTTTTTAAAGTTTGTTGCATTTTTTTATTTCAAAAGTTATAAGGATCACATATTATTAAAATACAAGAGGCTATTTTCATTATTGTTTATGGAAGGTTTCTGCTTCAGCAAATGGGTGTTTTCTATCTCCCGTCATATCTCTTGGGGAAAAGTAAATGAAACATTAAAGTCCATGTTTCCTGATTTTTTAAAGTAAACGTTCCTATGGTAATTTTGCTCTGGCATAGATATTATTTGTGCTTTCTTTTGTAATGCATTTGCTGTAAAATCATGAAAATAAAACATACCAGATGTTCAATATAAACTAAATAAATATTACAGTAGATATCTTCATATTGGTATTGCTTGTCAAGTAAATGACTTTCAGCCTGCCGTATACTAAGGAAGCCTATTACCCATGACATCACAAGATATTAAGTACAGTGTTCTATGTAACTATTCAAGTGGCTTCAAAGCTATGAAATTTTATTATCATATTTCAAATTAATGATCTCTGAAAGATACTGGTGACTCTACCCCCCAAAAATATTTATGAATAATAACATTAAAATATGTTGACCCTATGACTGTTTAACCGTTTGTATATATATTCATACTTATATCTATGCATATGTATGTGCATTTCTGTGTGTGTATATACATACATCCATACACATATATACACATATATATAGACACACACATATATATGTACACACACATATACACACAGATTAGCCAATTTTAAGTTCAAATCCTCAGGAATCTATGGATTCAGGAAAGATTAGAAACACTTAAACTATAAAATTCTAAATACTATATCCTGGTTAATAATTACTTCCCAGCACCAAAGTCATCTTAATTTAGGGCATAAAGCAAAGTAGTTTAAAACTAAAATTTTAGCCAGTTGAAAAATTACAAGTTTAAATTTTCTTTAAGGTTTCATTGTCTTTTTATACTTGGCAAGTTACATCCACTAACTTCATATTTATTGGTCCTATTTCTAGTAAATGGGTTAAGCACAGATGCATGTTCTTAACCACACTTGTTGGTACATGCACACATACATGCCTGCAAACTCACATTGAATATTTACACAGATTCTAATTGGTGAAAATATCATACTAGACACTGGAAAAACATTGTACTAGACATTACCTCGAAAAGTAAACAAAATCACTGTTATGTACTCCAGTATATACTGTAGACTTTGTTTTATTTGCACTACAATATATGATATTATCAAATAGTTTGTTAGCATTTTTTTTTCTTTTTTGTTTTTTGACGGAGTTTCACTCTTGTTGCCCAAGCTGGAGTGCAATAACACAATCTCTGCAAAATGTAACCTTTGCCTCCCGGGTTCAGGCAATTCTCCTGCCTCAGCCTCTCAAGTAGCTGGGATTGCAGGCATGCACTACCATGCCTGGCGAATTTTGTATTTTTTTTTTTTTTTTTTTTTTTTAGTAGTAGAGATGGAGTTTCACTGTGTTGGTCAGGCTGGTCTCGAACTCCTGACCTCAAGTGATCCACCCTCCTCTGCTTCCCAAAGTGCTGGGGTTACAGGCATGAACAACCATGCCCGGCCTGTTAGCCATCTTAACACTCAGGTTCAAAATATTCAGGAATGTTAAGAAGGAATGAATTTTTTTGTTTTCATTTTACACATTTTTAAATATTTTATGTCTTCTCAAGAGATATTGACCCATCTTTGAAGTGTTTTCCATCCACTTGAAGTTAATGGGTCTTTTCTATTGATAGAGCATCTATTGTATTTCTGCAGAAAATCATATAGAATCCAATGAGAAAAATCTAAGTAATGCTGCTTATACTTTAAGTTAGGCATTGGTACAGTATTCTGTGTCACCAGGAGTTTATGGGCAACATTTCCTTTCCTCCTGTTCTTGACCTTTGACACTGAGTATTATTGAAAGAAATATTAAAATTATAATGAAAACAACTGGAATTTTATTTTGCTTTATGTGGTACAGAAACTAACTGTATTTGTTAAATAACCTAAATAAATATGTAAAATAATTGGCATTCATTTACCCATGTCCTAAATTGTTTTAGTTTTACATTTATTATTTACAAATTAAACTCATAATAAAGTGGAAGAACACTAAAATTGATAACAAATCAAAATTGAATGAATATGATTCACAACCTCATCCATCTCTGTCTTCTCTATAGAACATCAAATTTCCTCAGATAGGTTGCATTATTAACATTTCAATCTTGCGAGACATTTACGGGGTTAAAATGGAGAGTGAATAAATAGAAAGCTGAAATGTGATGCCTTCTGTTTCTGCTATATTGGAAGAAAATCAAATGCTAAATAAGGCCTTTAGCAACATGATATTTCTGGTCAAATGATGGATATCATGACTTTTTTGTTGTTACAAAAGGAAGCAATTTATTTAACTATTTTCTTTCCTCCCATTCTTTCTGGTTTATTAGCTTCATTTCATTTCCATAAATTATCCCACTAAAGGAGGAAATGATTAATTGAAGATTGCTTCCTTAAAAACATTATTTCTTGTCATTAACAGCTGCAACATACTGAAACGTTGTGTTATCCAAACACACTGTGGTGCTTTTAAAAGAATTTTAATGTTTTGTTGCTCTCAATTATTTTGTTCTAACCATTCAGATGGTTGAACCCATGGGGAATCACTATGCTAATTTAACAAGGATACCCTTCTTTTCTACTGGCAATTTTCATGACAAAAGTTTGTATTCAAAACAGTTGCTTTCTAAGTGTGAAATTTATTTAAAAATGATTTAAAGTGAGATTGCTTTCTTTCTGGAAGCCCGCAAAATTATCTATTACATGACATCCTTTAGTGTTACAGGTATCCTTGGAGATGTGAGAAGATATTCATGTGACTTCTCAGTTCTCTTTCTCTTCTTCTTATTCCCTATTTGGAATTTTTGATTTTGGCGTAGACATGATTAGTCATCATTGTCTCCCACCCTCTCTCAAGTCAATTTTTATAACATTATCAAACTTAACAAATTTAGAATATTTGAAATGCTTACATCCTCCAGCAGTTCAATGAAGCATTCCATCATAATCAGAGTTATAAACCCTATTACTTTTTGCTTGATTAAACTTTTATTCATTACTCTTATATAATTGTGATAACTCTGTGTCTTGAGAATGTCAAAGTTACATGAGATTTCAGGTTTTAAATTCAACATGTTATCTGGATTTGCCATTTAGCAAACATCAGCTAAGCGTTTACAGTTACCATTCTGCCAGGATTATGAATGCACAGTGTGGTGGACGAGGGGAATAAACCAGATTAAAAAAAATTGTAACAAATGTAACTACACAAACTCTAAGGAGATAACTAAAGAGAGTTTTTTTTGGCAATATGGAAGAGGAAATATTTTCTTTGATGGTTGTAGGGGAGTGAGATTCACGCTGAAGAGTGTAATTTGTCTTCATTTGGATTCTCAATAAAGGATTTTAAGATTTAATTAGCAGTTGAAACTATCACAACAGCAATAATAATGATGTCACCTGACATGTTTATGACTATTGCTGTGCCCAGATACTATGCCAATATTTTTGTACAAGAATATTTTAAGAATAACAAAAATAGAAAAGGTTATAAAAGCCTGGGGCAGTGGCTCATGCCTATAATCCCAGCACTTTCAGAGGCTGAGTCAGGCAGATCACCTGAGGTCAGGAGTTTGACACCAGTCTGGCCAACACGGTAAAACCCTATCTCTACTAAAAATATAAAAATTAGCCAGGCTTGGTGGCAGGCAGCTGTAATCCCAGCTACTCTGGAGGCTGAGGCAGGAGAATTACTTGAACCTGGGAGGCGGAGGTTGCAGTGAACAGAGATCGCACCACTGCACTCCAGCCAGGGTGACAGAGTGAGACTCTTTCTCAAAAAAAAAGAAAAAAGAAAGAAAGAAAGGGCTATAAAAATATTTCACTGTCTAAAATTGCTAAATGACCTATCGAATATATACAAGATGAGTTGCAATTGTTCGGTAAAAATAAAGATAAGATAAAAATAACAACATCACACACGTAGAGCAAGCAGACTGAGAGAGAACAAAGACAGACATGTGGCAAGAATATTTACCAAGAAGTTATAAGGGTAAGACATATGTTTGTCTAACTGCTTTTTGTCAGTCAATGTAGATGGAAGTATGATCACAAAGTTCATTTAAAAATAAAAGAATCTGTTGTTCAAGAGAATCTCAATAATTTCTAGAAAGTAAAATCGGAAAGAAAAATTTCACAAAGGTAAACAGAGTAAACACGGCAATGCCATCAATATCATATCAAAAATATTGTGACATAAATACAGTGAGTAATGGAGAATTGAGAAAAGTCTTACTTAGCATAGGGTGGGAACACCCTGCCAAAACCAATTTAATAAAATCAATTGTCTGATGTAATTAACATGGTGTGTTCCTTGTAAACTGCTCTCAGATCAACTGGTTTAATCCAGAAGGAGATTTTATATTACTCTTATCCTGAATATATAAGATTTGATATCCTTCAGAAAATACGTAATCACCAATACTTCCTCAGTTGAGTTTTTGTTTATATTGGGTAACCATGAATTAAATATTATACTCTCTGAAAAGTACCTAGAGTAGAGCTATACTGTGTATGGCTGTTTGCTTTAATAAAGAATCAAATTGATAGCAAGCAGTAGGGGGACTATAGCAGATAATAAAGTAGTATATATTTCAAAATAGCTAGAGGATTTTACCTGTCACCACAAAGAAATGATCAATGTTTAAAGTGATGGATATGGTAATTACCCTGATTTGATCATTATACAATGTATACATGTATGGAAACATCACACTGTACCCTATAAATATGTACACGTATTATATGTCAATTATAAACAAAACAAAAAGTTAAAATTCATAGTTTTTTTTTTTTTTTTTTTTTTTAAAGACAGAGTCTTGCTCTGTCACCTAGGCTAGACTGCAATGGGGCTATCTCGGCTCACTGCAACCTCTGCTTCCCGGGTTCAAGCGCTTCTCCTGCCTCAGCCTCCGGAGTAGCTGGGATTGTGAGCGCCCGCCATTATGCCCAGCTAATTTTTTGTATTTTTGTAGAAATGGGGTTTCACCATGTTGGCCAGGTTGGTCTTGAACCCTAGACCTCAAGTGATCCGTCCACCTCAGCCTTCCAAAGGGCTGGGATTACAGGCATGAGCCACCATGCCCGGCAAAATTGATAATATGTTTGACATGCCAAGAAAATGTGAAGAACTTAATAAGGTTATAAGAAGAACTGAAATATTATTTCTGTTTGTACTTTTTTTCTGGAGCTGGGGAGAGAAGGAGGCTGGAGGGAGATAGAACACATTGTTAATGGATTTATAATGTTTCCTATATTGTACAAAATTTATGCAAGTGGTTGCGGTAGAACAGTCAGGAAATGGAAAGTATATTTATTGAATACCTTCTAATTATTATTTTAAAATATTGATTAGGTATCTGTTTATAGGATGTCAGGTTAGGGAAAATTAACAGAAAATTTTTTACTTCTGAACACCCAAATATATGGGTGCTTGGCTGAGGTCATTTTGAATAAAAGTTCTGTTCCTAAGTCAGACGTTGCTGATTGTAGAAACATCCTATGGCAGAAGACTTAATAGAAATAACTGCATCCAATAAAAATTTACTTTTGGCCGGTTGCAGTGGCTCATGCCTGTAATCCCAGCATTTTGGGAGGCCAAGGAGGGCGAATCACCTGAGGTCGGGAGTTTGAGACCAGCCTGACCAACATAGAGAAACCCCATCTCTACTAAAAATACAAAATTAGCCGGCGTGGTAGCACATGCCTGTAATCCCAGATACTAGGGAGGCTGAGGCAGGAGAATTGCTTGAACCTGGGAGTCAGAGGTTGTGGTGAGCCGAGATCGTGCCATTGCACTCCAGCCTGGGCAGCAAGAGTGAAACTCCATCTCAAAAAAAAAAAAAAAAAAAAATTATTTTTAGTAATTACTGCTGATCGCAACAGAACCTAACAAAACATAAAATAGGATAATCTTAAACCAAAGAAATACAATAGTATCGCTGTATCTTGACCGTGATTGATAGTTAACATGACAGAGCTTTTAGCCTCACTGGTTACCAACTGGATGATTCTGTTTCCTTTTGTTGGACGAAAAGGGGAAAGAAAGGGTCAACTTGGGAAATAATGAGACTTTGAGGTACTGGTAAGAGTAGTTATCAAAGCAAACTTACTAAGGGCACCAAGCTCATAAACCAAATTAACCAATTGTGGTTCTTGCCTTATTTAGGTGAGAAAGTACCTGAATATCAGAAAGTTTCTTGAAGAGCGTGAGATATTACTATATTAAACTAAAAACAATTTGTTATCATCATTGCGGAATCAAACACCATCTTATAGTCTATATATTCTAGATTCCACTATGAAGAAGTAGCAGATCAAATGAAATACTTTTTTAATATAAGAAAATATTTTCTATTGAAAGAATTATTTTTGTATGTTTTCTGGTACATTGGAAAAAGCTTGCCACCACCAGAGGATGTCTTGAAGAGGAAATGAAAACTGAGCAATTACCTAGAACTACAAGAAAGATTACCAGAAAATTATCTCTGTGGACTAACTAGAATGATTAAATTAGTTAGAATCACTCAGTGATTTTTTAAAAAAATGTACCCATTGGTGTTACATTGGTATTGAAACACTTATTTTCTATTATACTAGTTACATGTCTCCTCTTATCTTAGTCAATTAATGTATTGAAAGATTTATATGAAGTTCTATGTTTGAGAGTAATAACTTACTTATACCATAGTTTTCTTTAGTAGCTTTAGCAGATTATGCAAGAGACAAGTCAGTTATAATTGTAAATTTCTAGCTGGGAAAATAGACCTAAGAGACATGGCTGTTGAGAAAGGAGATGCTGGCAGATCACTGGGTTGTTTGTTTCTAAATCCAGTGGATTTTTCTATGTTTTGCTGTCATTTATATGATAATTCATTCATATACAGAGATTGAGTGAAAGGTCTCCTCCTAAAAGTATTTCTTAATAAAAAAGAAGTTTAAACCACAGAACAGGCAGAAAAAAAAAAAAATGTATTCAATGTAAATAGCATTAACTTCTGTGACAATGCATTCTAATTATTCATGGTAGCTCCTGAATTACAGATTTTCCAGCCCCTGTTGGCCATAGCAATTAAATTCGCCTGTATCCCAGGAAGCAGATATCTTACAAATGAGTATAGCAACATGCTCCATATGCATTCAATTCAAGACACACTAATAATTTCAAAGGGAAAAAAACACAGCCTATACAATGTAGATATTGACACATGAAGATATGCATCTCCAATATTTTTTAAAATGTGACTTGGAATCAGTTAAATATTGTTCCTTTACATTGCAATCATTTCTGATTTATTTTCCTATTTCCAGGGTATCGATCTTTTCAGTAAGAAGGGACAGATAGTTCCCAATATTGGAAGAGTTTTGTTTCATACCTAGGGCATTTGAGAAATAGGTCTGAGGTTAACACTCCTGGAGATAGCAATTGAAGCTAGAAGGTGGAATGAAGTAGGTAGGGTATGATGAGAGTAGGAGATGATAGACACAGGCCTTGTGCAGGGATTGTATGGGAGTAGCATTTTTGAAGGCTTTAAACCTAGTGAGAGCAAATCATATCAGCTATGACAGTCAAAAGTATTCAGTTGATTATGACAAGAGTAAAACTGTCAAAGTGATGACAAAAAAGGGGGAAACATTTTTTAAATTAAAAATCTAGCTGAGTTTGAAGTAGAGAGCAAAAATTTTTCATCTGTCTATACTCTCAGCTTTCTGTGCATGTAAAACATATTTATTATTTTCTAAATTAATTTAATGAGTTTCAGATTGTACAGGATGTCATAATGGAAACAGGATTATGCAAGATAATAAGCAGTTTTGTTCTCTAAATGAGTTGTACCTAGACTCCCTGTGTTGTACTTTTGATCTGAACTGTGTTTCATTTACCACATTGGAGGAGGTTACATAAAGGGTAAAATAATAGAAACTTAATCAGGAAACAGGTTTTCTTTTAGCTGCACTTTATTATGTACTTTTGCCTTATTCCATAGCCTAATTCCTGAAAATAATAAAAGATGTGTCATTTTAAAATAAGAACAATTGAAACCACATTGCATTGTAATTATGCATCTGTTTTTCAAAGCCATCCCTAAATTTTCACACCAATTGATCTTCAGAACAAACTTGTAGATTATTTAGGAATTATTAGTGGGTAGTATAAACTTCCTGCACTCTACCTTCTGTAAAATGCTAGATAAATATTAGTTGGCAAATTTAATTTTACAGATAAAAAATAAACAGAGGCAAAATAATTTCTCTGAAATACATCCTTGTTTCCAAAAACTTAATCCAATAATTTTTTGTGTTACAGAATAATATAATACAAACTGGCCCCATTAGTCCAAGCACGGAGTTTTGCAGTGAAAATAATTTCCTGTAGAGTATTTATCATGACATATACAGACGTATAGTTATGCTATACACATGACTGATTTTGTAAATGTCATTGGTAGATAAATCTCTGGTAGATAAATCTCGTCTGTTTTATGTAACCCATACCAAAATGATTAGTCGATTTAGGTAGGCATTTGGGCTCTGAAACCTTACATCATTGACATTTCTGTCATCCTCAATCAATATGAAACAACTTGAAACTTGGCAATAACTTGTCTCCTGAATTTCCAAATAAAAACTTTGGAAAGTTGAGATTACTTCTCTAATATTTTCTCATTTCATTTTCTCATCACTGACCAGATAATCACCATGGCCACAGCCCTGAAGAGCGAATCATCTATGGTGTAGAGAATAGTAGCACATTTTTGGAATGCAGTCCGAAGTCACAGCGAGCACTGGTCTACTGGCAATTCCAGAGGCGAAATGAAGAGCGAAAAGAAGAGGTACAGGAATGAAACTGACCGGATATTTATATCTAAGATATACTGTTAAGTAACCCTTGTATTTTTCACTTGAGGAAAGAAAAAGCACTGAGAATGCTTATCCTCTTCTGAACCAATCAATCGCTCATTCATTAAACAAGTATTTGGTGCAGACTGATGATGTGACAGACTCTGTACTAGAAATTAGACAAAGAAAGGTAACCTGGTAAGAGTTTCTGTCCCAGAAGCAGTTTAGGGATACATATTAGACTCCCCTTATTTCTTACTGTGTTTATCTACAAAGAAATTGTGTTATCTAAATTTGTGCACAAATTAAAAAAAAAAAACCCTCCTACTAATTTTAAATTGTGTTAAATTAATTATGTTATCAAAATCTGTTTTTCTTTATCCATTACCTTCCTCCTTAAATGGGGAAGGGAGGTTGGGAAAAGATAGTAGTAGATGTAGGATGAAGGATTTAAGGCTGCACTATAAGCTCTGACATCAACTATTGATGCAGGATGAGGCAGATTTCCCTGCTCATTTGTTCCATTTATAACTCCCTAAGAGTAAAGAATTGTATACAGAAAATCTTAGTGAGCACTATGAGCCTTTAAAACTTTTTAACAGCCTTAAATAAGTGTAAACAGACTATTAAGTTGATTAATAAAATGTATTATATTCAGACAATTTTACAAACATAATATGATGTTAAAGGTAAAAACTCCTCCATTATCTTTTGACATTTTAATCAGTCTTAAAACTATATAATCCCACCATAAAACGCAAGATTGACTTTATGCATTACCAGGTGAGGCTTTTTGAGACCTCTGTTGTAAACAGTGTTCAAAATAAAAGCAAGGTTACAAATATTCAAAAATATGGTCTCATATATATTCCCATTCAAGACCAACTAAATGAAATAAATAATTAGTAAGCATGAAATTTTCTGCTTGTTTAACTTCTATTTTTTTTAAATTTCAGTTTTGGAAATCTTATTATAAATTCATTCTAATGCCTCATATCTTTCTAGTGTCATGGTTCTGTAGTTCTAATTTCAACATTTAATGTTAACTTTATCCTATATTTACATACCTACTTTCAAATTTATAAAGTATCTTTGCTCTTTCTTCCAGTTACCTTGACTATTTTAATCATTATAATAAGAAATTCTATGGAGACAGTAATATAACCAATACTCCGCAATACATCTTAAAAACAACTGACAGATATTATAATTTTCCTACTGGAAAAATGCTATCAATTTTCTTAAATTAAAAATTTTATTAACTGTTAAACTGTGCCTCGATACATAATCTAAAGTTTTACAGACACAGAGTTTCAGAGCTTGTATTTCTTTTAAATATGTATATTTTACACTGCCTTTTTTTAACCTGCTAGATCAGAGTGGATGATCATATCATCAGGACAGATCAAGGCCTTCTGCTGCGTAGTCTACAACGGAAGGATTCAGGCAGTTACCTCTGCCATGCGGTGGAACATGGGTTCATACAAACTCTTCTTAAGGTGACCCTGGAAGTCATTGACACAGAGCATCTGGAAGAACTTCTTCATAAAGATGATGATGGAGATGGCTCTAAGACCAAAGAAATGTCCAATAGCATGACACCTAGCCAGAAGGTCTGGTACAGAGACTTCATGCAGCTCATCAACCACCCCAATCTCAACACGATGGATGAGTTCTGTGAACAAGTTTGGAAAAGGGACCGAAAACAACGTCGGCAAAGGCCAGGACATACCCAAGGCAACAGTAACAAATGGAAGCACTTACAGGAAAATAAGAAAGGTAGAAACAGGAGGACCCACGAATTTGAGAGGGCACCCAGGAGTGTCTGAGCTGCATTACCTCTAGAAACCTCAAACAAGTGAAACTTGCCTAGACAATAACTGGAAAAAAAAATGCAATATACATGAACTTTTTTCATGGCATTATGTGGATGTTTACAATGGTGGGAAATTCAACTGAGTTCCACCAATTATAAATTAAAACCATGAGTAACTTTCCTAATAGGCTTTTTTTCCTAATACCAACACCTAACAGAGAACACACGTGAATGCAGTTGTTCACTTTAGCAGACTTAATGTTTCATATGAGATTTCACTGTACAGGTTTGTCTTTCTTCTTTGCCTGAGAAATAAAAATGTCATTTGCCATATTGCCATCTAAAGGAGAAAAACTGCATCAGCAAAGCCATTGTATTGAACTAAAAGTTTAAAATGAACTGCATGGATTTACTAAGCTGATGAATATTCCAAAACGTGGTTGGATTCAAGGATATATTTTGTCTACCGGCCCTCATGTTTGTATGTACTTGAGGAGTAAAATGAGTAAAATGATACTGAATGAAACGTTCTGTGGAAATATTAAAAAAAAAAAAAGAAAACATAAGCCATCCATCATCCAGAAGAAAAATGGAGTACACTGATCTACTACTGATGTCTTCTTTCAGCTTTGATCTAAAGATGTATTTTATTAAAACTATAATTTAAATGTACCATGACAAATATGCAGTAAAAATTAGTTGTTTTCTAAGCTAGAGTAGGATTTGTCTTACAATTATTGTGCTATATAGTTTTTGTTTTAAAAATTCCAATGGTGTGCTGCTTTCTTTGGACATTTTATTTTCAATTCTGTAAGAGGGATAGATGATATTGTTCTAGAAACATACATCATTAAGAGTGAACCTCTAAAACCAGGATAGAAATTATGCTTTATTTCTCTGAGAAAATCAAACAAATGGAAGCTGTTCACACCTCCCCTTCTTTAAGCATTATCTAAATTAATTTTTACTTTCATAATGTTCTTAGAAAAAAAACGGAACATTTAACCGGAAAAAAGGAAGAAATAAATTGATTTTTAAGTACATTTTACTATAATGAATCAATGAAGGGAAAAGGAACTGCATATTTCATGAAAATAATAAGCATTGTCTTAATATACTGTTAATAGAAAATGTGTCTTAATTCTGTGCTTGAATTCCTGCATGATATTTGAGACAAAGATCTCTCTTATGATTCCACTAAGAATTTTATCTGTGTCACTTAATTTTTTTGAAAGAGAGAGATCAATAACTATTCAGAGCAACATGTTAAAGGCAAAGTTTCCAACCATTTACATCTGTATCAGGTGCCTCTTATCTTTCCTTATTTAAGACAATTATTTGTACAAGAAACAGATGACTCTTTTCATGTCAATGGGAGGGAATTTTCTACAAAGTATTTTCCAGGATGCAACCCACATTTAAACAATGTAAAACTCTTTGTTTCCTGCAACAACTTACAAAATAAGGTAAAAGACTAAAATTCAAGATTTGCTTCCTTCATTGTCCTAAGACGTTTCATTGAGAATCACTGACTTTGATATACTTAAAACTTTCAGCATTATACTGTGGTTTCTTTTTGCACTGCACTCACCTATTCAGGACTCCTCCCCCAGGTTCCTCATCATGCACCAAAATGCAAAGAAAACATCTTATTAGTAATTAATGAAGCAACATTGAAATTCTAATTCTAGCTGTCTTTGGATTCTAATTAACTCAGCATCAATTTCTCACCTCAGACTACAGTGAATTTTTATTTTCTATCAGCTGAAATATTTCACAGATGGAAGCTCATGTTTCAGTTTTAATGATTGCCTTGAATAAACAAGTTGTTGCCACTTGTTTCAAACAGAAGCCTAAAAATAATCTACATTCAATTTTAGGCTCCATTGACTAATATGGTGTTGCTTTTGGAAGTACTGTATATCCTCAAATGGAAGCCGAATCGTTAAATTATTTGAAGGACACACCACTGTGCAGAAAATAGTGTTTGAAATATAAATCGAAGAACAAAGAGTGCTCCAAAAAATAGGTCATTCTTTTATTTTCATAAAGTACCTTAACTGTACTAACAGTCAGTGTTGTGTTTCATTCTAAATTTTGCAGCTGAAATAAATTTATTTGCAATAGCAGAAATATCTTATTATTCATCCTCAAAAATAAAGGATTTGAAGGGATAGAGATTATATGATAACTTTATAGAAGCCTTTCAAAATCTGAATGCATTTTGTTTTGCGTTATGAAATGACAATAGAAAAAAGTCTCGACTTCAATTAAAAGTTACACAAACAAATCTACAGGCATGTCTTTATATACCATCAGGTCTAAGTTTTCAAAGAAAATTGTAGATATAACTTGCAGATAAGTAACTCATTACAGTTATAATCTCTACCCATGTGTATTGAGAGGGGGCAGTTTGCACGAAAAAGAATTATTGGCCCATTTAATAATTCAGCTTTAATAGACTTTGTCATATGCATGAATCATCAGAGATGAAACTGTTTGAGAGACTCATGTGACCTTACGAAAATTACAACAGCAGTCTTAGAGTATGAAAATGATGCATCACAGCAGAGACATTATGGCCCAGTTGATATCAAATGTAAAATGTAAATGCATGTAAATGCACACTTCATTTTATGTATTATTTAGTAATTTTCAATGGTATGTGTTTAATATTTTTGCTACCTACACATCAGGCAAAAAAGATGTAAATAACTTGGGAGAAAAAGAGAAAGAACAGTGTAAAATAAAACTTTCTATAGGTACTCCATTTCAGTGTGTTCAACATCCTAAAATGCAAGATTTTCCCACGCAGGTGACAAGGTGGTTTACGTACTATATAAGGGCAGAAGGTGCGTGCCCATTCAATAAGCATGTTTTTTGCCAGGTAGGAAATATGTTCCATATCTGTATTTATCATTGCATTTCAGATGGGAACTAGAAAAACTGGAGAGAAAAATGTAATGAAACTGCTGCTGTAAATTATTCCTTTTAGCATGTATTCACTTGCTAAATACACATTTCTTCAAAATATTTGAATTCAGATGTCTTTACTGTTCCCTATAACATATGGTGTTAAGGAACATAAGCTCATAAAATGTTGAGAACCAGAGTCAGGTTGCTACATAATTAGCTAACAGATTTCTTCATTGTAATCATCTGTAAACTGGATTCTATATTTATGGTGAGGATGTGAATTTTTACGCCCTTTAAATTAAATATTGTTCTTTTTAATGTCATACCTAAAAAGGAAATGTAGGGATAAATTTTTATAATGTGTCATTTTCATAATCAGTTTGGTTTTATTCAGGATCTACAAAGATGTCAGATGATTGTTATTGAAATAGCTAATCTTAAAGGTCACAGACAAGCGTTTTATTAATATGCAGCCATTAGTATAATATGTTAAAATCTTTGTTTTATTAGTTCATTTTAAAACACAATTTCCATTCAATTTAATGAAACTCTATCAGGTTTCATGATTTCAAAGACAGACTTAAATAGGATTCAACATTCCCGTATTATGTAATAACATGTTAGAATTTAACTAGTCTAACACCAAAGACATCTATTACTTTTAACTTGATTTGTAATAATTATTTGAAGTCAATGTTAATGGTTACAAATACACGTTTCCATAAAAAAGAAAACAGTATTTTTCAAAAATCTGTAAAATTTTATTAGTTTGTTGGATCGCTAAAAATTTTCTTAAACTAGTTAATTAAGTGAACATAATTTTTCAGGCCGGGCGCGGTGGCTCAAGCCTGTAATCCCAGCACTTTGGGAGGCCGAGACGGGCGGATCACGAGGTCAGGAGATCGAGACCATCCTGGGTAACACAGTGAAACCCCATCTCTACTAAAAATACAAAAACTTAGCCGGGCGAGGTGGCAGGCGCCTGTAGTCCCAGCTACTCGGGAGGCTGAGGCAGGAGAATGGCGTGAACCCGGGAGGCGGAGCTTGCAGTGAGCTGAGATCCGGCCACTGCACTCCAGCCTGGGTGACAGAGCGAGACTCCGTCTCAAAAAAAAAAAAAAAAAAGAAAAGTTAAATGTCCCACTACTATGAGTCAAAATGGTGCATTTGCTTTTTCCTGGGTTTTGATTTATCACCCTCTGTTTGTACCCCACATTCTCATCCTTGGCACAGACTGTCATATGTCATGCATTCAGCCTCCCACACTTCCACCCCACAATCTCTTTACCTTCCTTCTTAATGTTCACCTCATTTATCTTTACTCAGTTAAAGTCATGGCACTAGGCAGTGCTCCCACAACCATCTTCAAACTAATCCTTATTTCATAATCTCTTCTCTAGTTCAAACCACCACGCATCAGCTGAAACTCTGAATTCTACAAATAAATATTTACAGGAAGCTAACTTCATGAGAGACTCCTCTGTGCTCTGACTCAGTTCAAACGAAAGTTTGTGTTATATTTCACCTACCTACAGCCTTACCTCTCTTAGCTAGCATTAGACTACTCAGCAATGAGTTCCAACATTGCCTTGCTAAAAAGCAAGGGGGCTCACAAACAAGACTTCAGCAAAGATAGCATTAAAATATGAAGTTTGCATTTGTTCAAGGCATACCTTAGTTGGAGTAATCCATGGCCAAGATAGGCAGACTTCTATTATTTTAAACAAACAAACCAAAAAAGTTTTTTTTAAAAAATGAGACCCACCTTCATCTTGAATATGTCAATCCCACACCACCATTGTATTAAATGTCATGTTTTTCTCATATAACAAAAGAATGGATTTTATTTCTTTTAATCTAAACACTATACTTGTATATACAATGTTTATTTATATAGGACCTAAGCAAAAGTTTTTATAGATGTGTTCATGTCATCACAATTCAGGTAATTTGAAGTCTCAACTTCCGTCTTCTCTCTTTGTAAATCTCACTGAAGCATTAGACCTCAAGTAAATACATTTGTAAAAAATCCATGTCATTTGTGTAGCTCAGTTCTTAATGTTTTGTTTGTCTTGTTGATAACTAATTCCAGAGAAGCTTAAACATTTTCAGACAAAGTTTTCATCTAAAATCAAACAGCCACTTTAGGAATTTTTTAAATACACCACAATTTTTAGGGATTTTCATCCCTCAGAAAAGATTGAGTTTTATTAGCCCTCAAATATTTGTATTTTACTCATGCAGTGTTTTAAATTGCTGATAAATGTGAAAAACTTAGTTTAAGTCTGGGTCTGTATATACCATTCAATGTATTCAATTTAAATTTAGATTCTGATGAATAATGGTCTAAGTATCCAATTTGCATTGTTGCCATCTATCAGTTTCAGAATCATTGCTCATTTTCTTCTTTGCAGAACTTTTGACCCTAATAGCATGCCTGTTGAAATTATTTTTATTGTATTTGGCTTCAGAAGTGGTTTAAATTATTACCCAATGAATATTAGACAGCATCACAAAAATAATCTGTTATCCATATGGAAAAGAATACTGTCAAGGAGTTTATTGAATTCTTAAACTATTTACTCAAAACATAAGAGAATACTTATCCCAGGATTATTCTATTTTGATCAAAACAATTGTGTAGTCATTAACTTTAGAAACATTACATTGTTTAGGTTTCTTCTTTAACTTTCTGACTTCTCTAAAATCCAAAACCAAAACAAACAAAAAATCAACAAGTAATCTAGATGGCAAAATCACTTATCATTAAAAAGTAGCAAGTCCTCTTCCCCTCAGTGAAGATTTGAATGTAATTTTCAACTGTGACCATACTGGTTTTCTTCTTCTAAGATCCTCTTGGTCCTTAGACGTCGTTTCTAAAAACTACATCATATCAGGAAGCTCTATATTCATTATTGAGAAGCAATATTCTTGAACTTCTAGAAGGAAATATTTATATAATGTATAAAATTTATATCAATAAGCCCAAAGCAGAAACTCTTTATAATACATTGTACTGTATTAACTTAAATGTAATAATATAATATTAAACAAAATCAACACAAGCTCAAGTATAGAAGCATTAATACATCCTAAAGTGCCACAGTTACTGTGTGGTGATAGTAACATTACATTTTTTATATTCATTGTGTTTTTAGATATTATATTCACTACCTATTTTTATATTAATTGTGTTTTTAGATATTATAATCTAAATATTTTTATGATATCATGTAGGCCTTTTCGTATGAAGTAAGACACACAGCCTAAGGATCTCGCACAACATACTGTACTTGGGTTTTCTATGGTGAGTGAGAATTAGCCTCTGACTTTGAGAAACTCACAGTCTATTGAAGAGAGGGAAACACAACATTTAACATGATGTGTCATACAAGGGATATAATAATAGTTGTAGCAGTCACATTAGTAATGATAGCAGTAATATCAAGTGTTTACAACATACTGTTTTCCTTATCAAGTGCTTTATTTGTATTACTTTAATTATTATAACAACTCAAAAAATCCTATTTTATCCTTATTTTTTCAATAAAGAAACTGAAGTACAGAATGGTTACATAACTAACTGCTCAATTCACATGATCAAAAGCAGTAGGCATAAAGTTCTAATTCAAGTATGGTTTACAATTACCTGTGTTTCCAGAAAGATAACTAGTTATTGTAAATACAATTTAAGGTGCCATGCTGTATGGAAAGAAAGAAAAAAGATGTCAAAGACTCTTAGAACATGAAGGAGAGAATAGAGAGTGAATTGACCTAGAAAGAAGGGAATATATCTTTCACTAAGATGGGAGAGACCATCAAATAGGAAATCAGCAGAGTAGTTAAACACAGGTTTTGGAGACCTGCAAACCTGGGTTGAATACCTGCTATACCCATGTACTTAGTGATGTCTTTTAGGATTGATTTATTTTTACTTCTCTGGACCTCAGTTCACCCATGTATGAGATTTTAATATCTCAGTTCTTCCATCTATATGAGATAAATGATAGAAAACTTATTCACAGAATTGGGGTAATTGTTAACATTGACATATAATGTTTATTGCTAACACTAAAATTTACTCACTTTTCTTGATTTCCATCCTGATAATGATGAGAACATGATGTTCTTTCTCATTTCCAAATAAAATGCTTTTTATTATATCTATTACCACCTTCTGTAGATCTTTAGCCCTCTGCTTTCTGTCATTAATTTCTCTTGCTTCCCATTTTAAAGTAGTAGTTGTAAAAAATAGATATAATCTCCCTTAGTCATGTTTTTCATGTGAGCACTTTTCTACAGCTTACCTTTGCCCATAAATATTTGCAAAAGAAATTCTAAATGACTCTTAATCAAAGATAACAGATGTTTGACTTTTTATCCTCTAAAAAAACACTGCATTAAGATACCAGCACTTTCATCTTAATTTCCAACCATGTTAACTTTTAATTCCTAATTTTGGAGCTACTGTCTGCCATCATGACCTCTAAGAATGTATTTTAGAATACATTAGGCAGTTATTTTTTACGAAGTAATCACATATTTAATTCTTTTAATATATAGTTTTCAAAGTTAGCATTTTCCAGCTCAAAAAGGAGACAGTTTTCTATTCACTACTTAATAAAGTATCTTCCAGAAGACAAAATGATTATTTTTATACAGGCTCAATGAAATAAACTATATGATATTAAGTGTGTTTTCATATATGAAAAGATTTGAGACACAGTCCAAGCAATTGCAAGTGCTGATGAAGAGCTTTCAAAAATAAAATCAAACTCAAAAAATATATATTGTTGAAAAAATTCTATTTATTGTAATAAGATATAATTCACAGGAAGAAAATGTAAGCAGAGGCATTTATTCATAGTCTCTAAAGAATGCATGAAAAGACCACTACCATAATTCACACCTAAAAAGATGATAATTTATGTAAAATCATTCCCTTTAAAAAGTAGAGATGAAAAGAGACGTGACACCTCAAAACCCTGCCAAGCTAGGGATAAACATAAGAAATAAACCATATGTGTTGTGGGAGGCAAATCCACAAAGAAACTGTTAGGCAAAAATAAAACCAAACTATGACATGATCCAGATGTTCACTAATATGAAGGTCTCAGCAAAATCTGATGGACTTCAAGGTCTGGTAGGAAAGGATAAAAGTTCCAAAAGTGTGAACACTGATTGACTTCAATTATTTGGTAATCTTTTTTTAAATAATTGCTTTTGTTTGAAGTATTGTCATCTTTAAGCTTTAACTATCTTGGAAATTGATAAAAAGCAGCATAAAAAGATGAAACGAAAGTGCAGGCTTTGAAGTATAATCATTTTGTTCATAGAAACTTAAAGACACCATTTGGGCTGGCCCCCAGAAAAGACAATTGTATACATTAGAGTTTAGACAATCTAAAAGGGAGAAAAAGAGTAAAGCCTGTACACAAATATTTTATACTGTCCATAACTCAAAAGAGAATTAATTTAAAAACCCAATAGGCTATACATAAGTGTGTCTAAATATAGTCATGGTAGATAGCACTGAGGATAATTTTCAGATAAAATTTGGACTAAGATTTCTTTCATGCATTGAATTTATATTTATATTTTATATTTATATTTCATGCATTTATACATATCTAGTTCTAGGCATATCTAAGTTTCTGAGTGCTTCTTAGCAGTTGTCCTATGTTTAAACGTCTTTCATTGAATACAACACAGTTCAGTTTACATACTCAGCTTTCATTTATTAGTCACATCATGCTAAAATATTTAATACAATATTAAGAGATTGAATTGCAAAGTGCTCAAAATCTTTAGAAAATGAAGACATAATGAACCAGAAAAATCTCAATGCCGGGAGGGTTGAAAGAGAGAATAGGGGCTCAAAAAAGCAAGGAAAGAAAATGCATTGATTTTAAAAGGAAGTAACAGCAGAAAAAGAACAAAGATATCATCTCTTATTAACAGTGCAAATGCTTGGATTACTGTCTTGTTCCTTTTTTATCCTTCTGCAGATCCTAATCTTATGAGCTATCGATCTCTCTTTAGATTGTCTAACATGGGTAACCATCCACTAAGTCCAGCATACTCAAAACGTGATAAAAGTGTGGAATATGGACATTGCTATCACCTGGGAGTTCATGAGAAATACAGATACATAAGACCCACACCAGACCTACAGAATCAAAATCAACGTTTTAGTCAATTCTCAGGTGATTTGTGTGCAAACAATGCTTGAGCCCAGTGCTTTTAACTCCCAGGCCACAGTGCCTGTTAGGAATGGGCCGCACAGTAGGAGTCCATGGCCTGTTAGGAATGGGCCGCACAGGAGGTGAGTGGTGGAGGAGCCAGCATTACCACCTGAGCGCCATCTCCTGTCGGATCGGCGGTGGCTTTGGATTCTCAAAGGAGCACGGACCCTATTGAGAACTGTGGATGCCAGGGATCCAGGTTGGGTGCTCCTTATCAGAACCTAACTAATGTCTGATGATCTGAGGTGGAAGAGTTTAATCCTGAAACCATTCCCAACACCCCCGACTGTGGAAAAATTGTCTTCCACAAAACCAGTTCCTGAAGCGGAAAGGTTGGGAACCACTGCTTAACTAGTGATTCATATAAATTTGTATCTCACTCTTTCAGGGGCACAAATTTAGAGTGTTCTTACCCAGTGATTTGTCAAGATTTCACTGACCCAGTGGCTCCACTCAGGCTTTCTCCTGTCTGAGTTCTAAGAAGGCTTACCTGCTTCCAAGGTTTGTTGTCCTTAGGGGTGAGGATCAGATACTAAGATGTAAGGGCCCTAAAACATCAGGTTAAAATTACTTAGTGCGCTGATGAAAAAGAGACTATTAAGTATCTCAGAGTGGTTGTGATGGAAATCATTAGAAAGTATTGTGTTCTAAGTAATATTTACTCAGCAATGATATAGGGTAAATTGGAGGTAGGATAATTTCTACTCCTACTATTTCTACTATTCTGCTTTTCTTCTTCTTCTCCTTGTTCTTCTTCTTATTATTACTACTATCATTATTGTTATTGAGACAGGGTCTGTCGCCTAGGCTGGAGTGCAGTGGCGCCATCATGGCTGACTGCAGCCTCAACCTCCCCAGGCTCTGGTGATCCTCCCATCTCAGCCTCACGAGTAGCTGGAACTACAGGCAATGCCACCACATGCCCAACTAATTTTTGTAGGTTTTGTAGAGGTGGGTTTCACCATGTTGGCCAGGCTGGTCTCTAACTTCTTCACTCAAGTGATCCACTGGCCTCGGCCTCCCAAAGTGTTGGGATTATAGGCATGAGCCACTGCACCTGGCCCCTATTTAGCTTTTCAAAAGTAATGCATCCCTTATTAAAAAAAATTGATAAAAAAAGAATATGGAACACCTCAACTATAGAAATATTTTTATCCAGCTGACAAATAACATCCTTAGGGGAGTCAGTGCATTGCAATGTAATGGTAATGTAATGGAAGAGTATACTTTATAGATAATGTTATCTTCTCATTTCTTTTAGGCTTTCAGTGTAATGAAAGTACATATTTTTCTGAATTATTACAGTATTTGGCTTCATGAAGTTTGGCAGCAGTGAGAGTTGTTTGATTTCTCAATAATTTTTTCCAGGAATTTTCACAGTATTTTTATTCTATGAAGGAAATACAGTAACTTAAATATTTCCTATAAATAGAAATACTCAAGTTACCAACTGAAAGACCTTTTAAACTAAACTATGCAACTTTAGCAAAAACAGTAATCAGAGGATATTTCCTTAGAATATGTTGGTGCCATTGAAATCCAATAATATATAGAGCCAATATTTAAAAATACAACCAACATTAACAATGTATGCATGCATACATGCTGTATATTTCTAAGATTTATTTTTCAATTCTTACTGGGTGGTCTACTACTGCTTTTTACACTACAACCAAATGATCCCAAGTTCAGGGTTATTGAAAATCATCATAAATAAAATCCATGTGTGCATTGTTTAAGTACCAGAGGATATTTACAATGGTTTCAGCAAGTTTACCCGTTCACCGCCCTCATCAATGTTTACCATTAATTGTACAATTAAAATTTTGCAATAATGTTAAAATCACCCAATAATTTGTCCTGAAAAATTCAAGTAGGATCATGAAGAAATGATTTTTTTTTTTCTATGTTGTACTGACTGCTGCACATCAAAGCAGCAGACACTATGTGTTTAAGAAGGCTGTGAACTTCTTGGACTGTCAATTGCCATAGATCATACATTCTGTCAAATAGAATGTCTGTCCTTAAGAAAACTAAAAAAAAAAAAAAAGTGCCTATACTATTATTTGTATGAAAATAGTTTATTAAATAGCAGCAGCATTATGTGCCTATTAAAAATCACTTCCACAAAATCATTTAGAACTGAAGTCCTGAATGTTTTATGTCAATGAGATTTCAGGAAGCAGGAACTTTAAATTAAAGCTCAAGGGAGTTTCCAGCTATGGAGCTTGAAAAGTACAGTTTTATCTTAAGCTCTCTGTAAATCATCTTAAAATACTGCTGATTTGCTAACGTGTAACACAGGCTCCTAAATTTTTGTTGGAGAGAAGGGATAATTTGGGAGCAATGGGATTGGGAATCAGGGGGCAAAGTGAGGTGCGGGAAAGTTTCTAAAGCAGATATGATGCACTAACTGAGCAGTTGTTACAGGACAAAATTAAGACACTAACAAAGAAGTGCTAGTTTACTATCTCTCTTATAAAACATAACCATTTCATCTGTACCATTATGTGTTAGGCTTCTTAATATGATGGTAAAAGTCGTACTTTTCTATTTTTATCCTAAAACGATAGCCCTTAAATAAAAATTTCATATAGCCTTAACAGCCATGTCATTAGACACAAAGCCTAGTGCTACAGAATCTTACAATCCAAATCTCCATTGATAGCAAAGAGTCCACTCTTAGGTACGCATTGATAAATGTGTTGTCTTGACACATATTTATGGGAAGTTACTTAGAACCAAGACCGTTTAGGAACTGTTTTCTTGGCCAGATGCAGTGGAAAATGCACATGCCTTCCGCTCAAATCCTGTGCTGACCACCATAGAGTAGTGGCCAGTAGCTCATGACACAAATGAAATGTAAAGTGGGCATTTTAATTAGTTAATTAGTCAAAAATAGTGGAAAATTGTTCAGCATGGAAGAAGAACTATACTTTCCTGCATCCTTTTCTCTTTGGGGTTGAAGAGAGAACCACAAAGTACATAGCAAGGTCACAGGGTGGGAACAGGAGCACTCTGACCACTTCCAGAGAGGAGAAAAGTCTCCTCAGGTCGAAGCAAAAGAGCTACATATGATTGAAGGTTCAGAGTAATTGCCCAAAAGTAGAAGTGAGAAGATCAGTGAGAGAAAAAATGGAAGGATAACTAACTTTACCTTTCTTCCTTTTAGAAATCTGAATTTTCAAGACAATAGTTACAGTGAAGCTACAGGAAAGATAATTTTGGGGTTTGGGTTAATCTGAAAAAAGGTATGACTTAATGGTTCGTTCAGAGAGTAGCTAATTTAGCTGGAAACACAGATTCTCAAATCTTGGGTTGTTTCACCTATGTACTCTGTGTGTGTGTATGTGTGTGTGTTTGAACTAATTTAAACATGTCCACATTATAGCCCTATTTATTTATATTTAAAAACAAGTCACTTGTAGGATTCTTATATTCAAAGCTAAAATTGCTGTTGGAAATCAATATTTCTTACGATGCAAGCAGCCACTCACCTTCCTCATCTTTGCATTTTATACAGCATTCGCTTATAGAACGGACTGTAACTTCTGCTTCACTAGGGATGTACATTTCAGTGGTAAGAAACTCAAAAGTTCCACCTTTCCCACAAAACTCAAGAAGAACTTGGAGAAATAAAATGCCATATACACCTCATGGTTGTACATTCCTCCTACAATTCTTGACTCTCAAGTTCTGTCTTGGACCCTGCCACTACCCACCTTCAGTTCCTGCTGCTCTTTTAGATCCAACTAAGAGCCTGTCTTAGCTGATGCTCACATACCCAGCACCAGATCCCTGTGCTCGGAAGCCACAGCAGTTCCTTGTGCCACTCGATGGTGCCATCCCAGTTCCTCTACTACCCTGGCCTTCCTACATCTGACATATTCTGGTTCCTGGTTTGATCCACACAATTGACCAATAGTAGTAATAAGTCTACACACATTTTCAAATGTCCTTAATCATTTCTTTTAAGAATTTTCAATGTAAACCTAACCAGAAGAGACTTCAGGCAAGATGAAGATTTGCATCAGACTTTTTTTCTGTCTCAGGTGACAGTGCCCAAATGCAATTGTTCTCATTCTCTTCCTAGAGTGATTTTTTTTTAGGAGAAGCTTTTTTTCAAGTTCTTCCTCAAAACCTTCCATAGATTACAGAGGAAAGAAGGTGAACCAAGGAAGACCCTTGGGATATGCAACAAGTATCACAGGACTGTTCCAAACAGATTTCATATGTGATTCTAACAATTTTCCAGGTTGTGCATCATAACATACATAAAATAATTGCTGTAAATGATGGAATTTGAAACGATCTGAATTACAACATAATACACTAACAGGAAAGTATTTCCGGAATAGGAAGGATCTTCCCCAAATCTCCTCTACCACATTACTGCCTCTTCTGCCTTCCTGCGAAATTTACTTTACTTTAGTCTCTCCTTCCACGAGAGACCTGTTCAACACTGCTCACAACTGTGGATACCCAGGCACTTGTACTATTGTTAGAATCTGAGTTCACTTTTAAAAAATGTCATGCTGTCTCCTATAATGCATCCATACTATCATCATAATTTGATGATTTATTTAGAGATCTATTAATCAGAAACAGGTGCGTATGATAGGCAATTGTCTGTCACATGCTTAGAATATATAAAAATTAATCAAACATGCATGATGAAGGGATTGACAATGGGCTCAGGAAGACCAAAATATATTGATATATCTCATTTACTTGCTGGGCAAATATTATTTATCAAATCCTTACTGTGTGTTCAGCATAGGAATATAAACCTGACTTCTAGGGGGTTACGACCTGCCAGTTGAGATAAGATAGTTGATGATGCTGAAATATATAGTAGAAAGTGATGAGCATCTTTAAAAAAAAAAAGGTTTACATGCTACAACAATTCATGAGACATGTAGTTAAATTAAAAAGCCTCAGAAATAATTCAAGAGCCACTTCCTTCTGTCAGGCACATCCAGCTTTCTTAGCCCTATTATACAGACAATTGGCATGTAGTTGAAGGCTTTGACACTAGGATTAATGTCTCTCTCTCTTTTTTTTTTTTTTGAGACCAAGTCTTGCTTTGTCGCCCAGGCTGGAGTGCAATGGCGTGATCTTGGCTCACTGCAATCTCTGCCTCCCAGGTTCAAGTGATTCTCCTGCCTCAGACTCCCGAGTAGCTGGGATTACAGGTGCATGCCACCACGCCCAGCTAATTTTTGTATTTTCAGTAGAGACAGGGTTTCATCATGTTGACCAGGCTTTTCTTGAACTTGTGACCTCAGGTGATCTGCCCACCTCGGCCTCCCAAAGTGCTGGAATTTCAGGTGTGAGCCACCACGCCCAGGTGGATTAATGTCTCTTACAGTGCTGATCATACTAAATAGCACTGTCTCTATGATGTATGAAGTTAACATAAATGTTTCTCTATGATAATTGAAATATTTATGCAAATGTACTTTTTATATAAATTTGCTTATGTGTAAATATGTTTTATATTTCCAAAACAAATATACTGGTAACGCTTTGCTTTTCAATTTGCCTACTAGTAGCTTCCGTGACTTGGTTCCTATTAACCCCTTCTTAATAATTATTTTGCTTTCACGTAGAAAGATCCTAGGAGTTTAGATTACTCATTTCTTTCACATTGTGCTGATATAATGCACAACTTTTAATTGTGTGTTCACTTTTTAAAATATACTTTGGGATGAGTTCAGTCTTGAGAATGGGTTTGCATTGGGGGAAAACATCAACAGTCTGTCAACTTTTCAAGTAAAGACCTCTCAGGATATGAGCATCTAGGAGTTTTGCAAAGGCTATTTTCACATCATAAAATGTCTGTCTGAATTTTGTGGCAACTTTTGTTTTTGACATTTTATTTTTCAGTTGAAAGGCATCTCCATGTGTCATTATCTTGAAGAATGTAACATTACAGGATTCCAAACGAGTATGGCAACTTAAAAACTCCATGATGTTAGCCCACCTGCACTTGACATTTTCCCTGGGGACTTACGCTTGTGTGATTTCCTGGCATGAAGTAAAAGCTTTTTATAAATCGCATTGAACTTATTTCCAACTGTTAGAGTCCTACTTTCAGTGATGAAATCTCCTTTCCTTTTTTGATTTTTGCCTTCTTCCTCTTGCATTTTGGAAAAACTTGAAAGAATCATAAATCTATCTAATCTTTGACAAAACTCAATTAATGAGGTTAGATAATGAGCATAGAAAATAGATTGTCATCATTGCCTCTCGTTTTTAAGTTGGATTTGGAATCCTGCGCAAGGAATTGCTTCTGAAGGTGATATCCCACCTAGACCTCTGACCCATATATCAGCACTCCAAGAGGACATATTTTGGTCATTCATTCATTTATTCATTCAGTAAATGTTTTATGAGGGCTACTACTTTATGTTAAAACTGTTTCTAAGTGCTGAGGATTTCGTAGTGAAAGAGAAAAAGGCAAAATTCCTACACTAAAGGCTTTTACATTTCAGCGTGTGAAACCCACAATAAAACATTAAACAAGTATATATCTAGCATATCTGTTTTTCCCACCGTTTTCTTTAGCATTAAGCAAAGTGCTTTATACATCGTAAGTGCTTAACAACTATTTGTTGAATGAAAGATATAGCCTGTCATTGCTGTTTACTAACAAGCTACTTATCATCTTTGCTAAATGGGAATAAAAAGAGTTATCTACAGTGTTTCTGTAAAGATTTTAAAAACACAATGTACTAAATGTGTAAATCACACTGCCTACCACATAGTAAATCATGGAAAGCATCACTTCACTTCAACACAAACTTATGCACAACACATTGTAAGTGTTACAAAAATTAAAGACATGGAGTTAGTGATGTTCTGGTAGGTGGTTAGATACAGCTAAGTAGGGGTGGCTGCACCTGAATGAATCAGGAAGGATGGAATAAAGACATCTTATTCCTTCTTCACTTTCAAGGGTGGTGAAATTCACAATGGACAATTCACAATCAATCAGAATTAAAAGATATAAAAGAGTAAGCTATTTCAGCTAATTATTTGAATCAGTCTGACAAGTGATGGTGATACCTCTGTAAAATGAGTAATAGGTCAGTATTAGCGTGCAGGCTAAAATAGTCAAGCGGTTCTGCAGCTGTGGCTGAAAATTAGTCTTTTCAAAGTGGCTTCAATATACAAACTGAAGTGGTGAAAGCACCCAGAATGGCAGATATACCAAGTAGGGGGATAAAATGTGTTATAAGTGCTAAAACTGATTATTATATAATTTGATAGTTCCACTATTTGTGCTATAATCATTTCCTTTTATCATTGCTAATAATTAAATTTTGATGATAATACACACCTTAATTTATTAATTCAACAAATAATTGAGTACCTCTAATGTTCCAGAAAATGTGCATATACACACAGAAATCCTTTAATACGAGACAAACTCCTCTGTATCTTATCATAACATAAAATTTAGCTAACTAACCCTTAAAATCAGTCTATTTAAACTGATTCCTGTTATCCAACCATGTAAGAACTTGCACTTGCAAATATTATGCCATGAACATATAATCAAGTGGAAACCACTTAATTGAGAACTGGCCTCACTCAGTTTGAATCTCAACATCTGTCCTTCTTCAAATGAAAAACCTTCAGGAAAAGAAAAAAATGACACATTGTAAATCTATGATAGTTTCCATCAGTGTCAGTTGGTAAAACTTAACTAATGCTATTTGAGGTTGTAATTACACGAATAGAGTCAAAGTGTTTGACATATGTAGATTCCATACATGAGTTTAGTTCATTTGCTTAAATTCACCTATTTTTATTAAAAGGTAAGTAGGTACCATAAATCACAAAATTATAATATATTTCACTGATGGGGAACCAAAATTAACAAGTGAATAAGTACATCTGCAAATATAGAATAAATAAACCTTCACCTAAAAAATATTTCTTTAGCCTCCAAGGCCTTCCTTGTTAGAAACAATACCATGAGAAAATGCTTTTCTTTCTTAGCTTTCTCATAGGCAATTGAAGGGAAATCTAGTTAATAGGGGAAAGGAAGTAATATAAAACTAAATGAGTAAGTGGGACAGAGTAACATGGAAAAATGTAGACAATCTACTTATTCAGGAACATTCTCCTAACAACACCTCTTTTCTGCCACTATCTCTTAACTCTGAAATCCCAGCGGAGTTGAATATTATATTTTATTATTTGGATTGATTCTCCCAAATTCTTTGTTAACTGAGAAAACTGATATTGTATGAATTCTCCAAATGACTGTGGTTTCAAATGAGAGGTACATTTATAAAAACTTCAATTCCCCTACTTTTAAAATGAGAGACTATTAATCTTAATTACATATTATTATAGCACCTAATATTTTAAAACTAAGGAATAACTTTAAAAAGAGTCAAATCAAAATTGAGGAAAAGACTTTCCCATTAGGATATAACAAAATTATGTTTTAAAAATGGTGAATTATTTCCCAAAGTATTTAAAACGTATTACATTTAAAATAGAGCGGGCTTCTACTGGACATGAATGTCTGTAGTTCCGGCTACTCGGGAGCTGGGGCTGGAAGTTTTCTAGAGTCCAGGAGTTCGAGTCCAGCTTGGGCAACATAGTGAGACTCACATCTCTAAAAAGAAAAATATAAAATAGACGGGGCTTCTTACTTACTGCCACCCAACTCAACTCCAAATGTTAGCTAGTTAGGTATGTGCAATTAGCTACATAATAAAGATATCCACTATCCAAAATATTTGTGCAAAAGCTGACCCTGCAGTTAAACTAGCAATGTAAATATTTTAATTCACTTCTCAATAGTTCCTCAAATTTGTCAGTACTTTCTAATTAATGCAATATGTTTATTGCCTTGATCAAGTTTATAGAATATTAAATCCAAAAATGAAATAGGAAAACAAAGGAATATTGAAACATTTGTATAAAATTGCAGAAAATAATATCAGGATTGATTGTTGTTTATCAACTACAATTTTTAGAAAGATATACGAAATGTCATAGAACACATCAGTCTGCAATGATGTTATGTAATTTCTCTATTTTTCACAGTCACCAGCTAATGCAATATATCAAAATAACTAATATTAAAAAGGAAACCACCACTTAACACTTTCATACAATTAAGTTGTAACAATTTTGAAAATGTATTTTTCTCAGAAGAGTTTAGTCATGAAAGAACACAAGATTCTCCAATAAGATCTGGATAAGAAAAAGCCACCTTAATGCCAATAAATTGATATAATTTACTCAAACTCTTATGGGATAAGTATGTATGAAAAACAGCAATAAAATGATATTTTCTAAAATCAAATATAGTGACCCCAGGCAAAAAGAACACAATAACACCACTGACGAAATGCACTTGCCACATAGATTAGTTACCAATGAAACAATGGTAACAGGCAGGTCAGTCTGACACTGAGCTAAGATAGAGTGACACATTTTAAGCACAAATTTAACACAGTTCACGAGACAAACAGGCAATGTCAAAGTGTATAAAGAATGGAAAACTAACAGAGACTTCTAGTGCTCAGATAACCATGACCATAGGAAGTCAGATGACCCCAATTATGAGGACTTAACAAAAGCACCACTATCCTTCCAGTAAAATTCCCTGAACTCAGGTGAAGAACGCAGAGGAAACTGACAATTCACACAAACCAGAAAAGTAATGACAGATATTGAATTTTGATCCTTCAAAGGCATAGGCCATTTTACTTATTTTATCTTTTGTTTTCTTCAGAAAAGCTTCCCATATGTCTCTGTTCCAGCACTTCCTGTTTTATATATCCATACAACATATACTTTACATTTTAATCTGACTGGCATCTTAACTCAGATGGTGAGCTTTTTTGGGAAAAAAAATGACTAATCTGATTTGTCTTTATGTCTGTTGCTGCAAGCATAGTTCTAGACACATAGCAGTAGGTACTCAATCGGTGTTTAATTGGTTGATTTGTAATTGCATTACTATTAGAAACATGTCAGACTTTAACATATATTTTAAAATGAGAGTGCTGTATTTGAGTATGAATGACAAATGGGTGTGAGTGTACACATATACGTAGTATAGTATCAACTGTAGAAAACTTGATATTGCACCATAGCATTGAACAAAAAGGCACACTGAGGACACGCCATAGTCTCCTTCACTCATATTAAACCCTAGAACCAAATATTTTTTAAGAATTATGTTTTTAAACATTACATAGATGTAGGGTAATGCTCAGAATTAGTAAGTAAAGTTTCTGAAGATCAAAACAGAGTTATTCCCAAGAGACTGAAAAGGGACAAACTTTGATCATGCAGAAGAAAGTCAGCTCATCAAACTTTTGGAAGAGTGTGATTTTTAAAACTCGATAGGAGTAAAGCCACAGAAATTCCATGGTAGAGGCCTGCAGTGGGAGGAGGCTGGAGCACGCACATTAGAATTAACTGGGGTATCACAAAAGGAATAGTCTGTCAGCCCAAGCCCATTTCCTATTCCTCTGCCATCTCACACCACACACACTTCTCCACCAGTACAATCTATAGCATTTATGTTTGTCTCCAGCTAGAACTCCATGGACGGAGACAGAAGACGATGCCGTAGGCAGCTGGGAATGCTTGAGAAAAAAATGAAAGAAAGAAGAGCAGGTTAGCCTCTACCCAAGGCTAATCTTGCCCCTCTGCTAGAATGACTGAAAACTGTGGGTAGTAAATGGGCCAGCTGTAGTTCGAGTGTTCCACCCCAGACAGACTTACTAAGCTAAAATAACCAAACACCTGAAAGAGAAGCTGAACTACCAATAAGAACACTTCAATAGAATCACGAGACACCCTAAAAGTATCTGCCCCATGAAAGATTAAAAATAAAACAGGAGAATCTGAACTAGAGAAAAACAGATTAGATGAACAGTGACTATCAGCAGATAGTTTTTGCATGGGAATCTGTTTAAAAAGGAAACTATCTGCGGTGATGGATGTGTTAATTATTTTGACTGTGGCGATCGGTAGACAATGTATACGTAGGTTTACATTGGCTTTGAATATATTCAATTCTTATTTGTCAGATATTTTTAAAGAATAAAAGTGTTGAGAACTCAACTTTAGTGTTGAAAAATGTGTTGAGTCTCACCTTTAGGTGTTATGATAAAATTGGTTCAGGGTGCTGCCGGAGGATCAGGATTTCTAAAAGCTTCTCAAGTGACATTTATATCCAGCCAAGGATGCAACCTTCTGTGATAGGATATCAATAACAAGAATTTAAAACACACACACATGCTCATAGAGGAGAGGAAGAGCTTGAATCTATGATGTCTATTATAAAATTGAAAGAGCATTCCAGGATTTGTGATATTATCTTTATCCTCTGCTGGTTTTCCTCTGTTGCAATTGTCTATTATTTGAATAAAAAGTGGCTCCAGTAAATTTAGGGTATCTCCAGGAAATATTCTAAAAATTAATTTTTAAAAAGCCACACAAAGTAGAATGATATTGTATTCAACAAGGCCCATTGTCTAGTCCTTACGTGCTCAGAAATCTGATCTGCCAGATTTCCAGAGCTTATATACTCAGAGATGCTGAATCTAGTGGTACAAAATTCAATGTGGAAAACAGAATGATAATTTACTAATTTGCAATGATAAATATAACTGTGAATGAGATAGAAAAGCATACAATGGAATGTTTCTATTTAGCATGAAATCTGGACAAAAGGAATTAGTTATATGATTCAAATGTCTGAGAGCTTCAGGCTATGATTATTGGAACCATCGCTTCTTCATTAAAAAGAAAAAAGATTTCTTGAAATTCTCTTATATATCAGTATATCACATAAGCATGTAGATAGTGTTTCTTGTCTCAAGGTGGTTGCCATGGGTGAAGAAGGATAACAATAAAGTATACAATACATAAATCAAGAAAAATATCAAATAGTGACTACAGTGGATTGAATAGTGTCCCTCTATGATCCATGTCTACCCAAACCTCAAAATGTGACCTTATTTGGAAGTAGGGTTTTTGCAGAGGTCATATTGGCTTGTGGTAGGCCCTAAATTGAATGACTGGTGTCCTTACCAGAAAAGGAGAGGAACGCAGAGAGGCACACATAAAGAAGAGGCCATGTGAGCTTGGAGGGAGGCAGAATTAGTTATGCTTCCAAAAGGCAAAAAATGCCAGGAGCCACCAGAAACCAGAAGAATCAAGGAAGAATTGACTTCTAGATCCTTTGTACAGAGCATGACCCTTTCAGCACCTGACTTTCAGACTTTTGGCCTCTAAAATTGTGAGAGAATAAATTTCTGTAGTTGTAAGCCACCTAGTTTGTGGTAATTTGTTAATGCAGCACTAATACAGCAGTGATCCATTGGAGGTAAAGAATTAGGAAGATAATTATACAATAGAAAATCAATGAATGAGATTGATTCTGGGGTTTGTGTGAAAATAAAGAGCTAGCCACAAAAAAGAAAAACAGAAAGGATGCTCATAATAGAAGAAACGGCAACAGCAAAACTCCTAAGTGTGGCAAATTTAAGGAACCAAAATGAGGCTAAAGCTCAATGGACTAAGGATAGAAGGGTAGGAGACAGGTGAGAAAGGAATTCAAGATTCATGTAACTTAGGAATTTATACAGATTTTAATTCTAAATCCAATTTGAAACTGTGTGAAAATTTTGAAGTAAACAAAAAGTAGACTCAGTATTTAACATTTAAAAAATTCTCTCTGATTTCTACCTGGCAATGTATTTTGTGTTGTTGGCCTTTCAATTACTAGTGAGATGGGAGAGTTCCTTGACCACCCTCACAGGACTTGCCACAGGGGTGTGGCTCTCTGTTTAAACAAGCTCTCAAACTCTCATTTGAACAAGCTCAAACCCTTTATGGGAGGGCGAGCATGCAGACGGGCAGGTGCAGGAACCAAGGGGAGCGCTTTTGGGCTCCAGCCCCATGGCAGCATCTAGGAGTGGATGTCTGACACTCCTGAAGCCCAAGTGGGCATGAGTTACAGTGCACTCTTTTAGCTTTGCCATCCATGGATAGCTTAAGTGTTAGACAGCTCAGTGGATCCTCTTGGCACCCAGGTCCTGTCCAGCATCCAGGAAGAATCAGGTCGCACACAGACTAGAAGGGTGAAAGCTAGGGTTTTACTGAGTGGTGGAGGTGGCTCTCCACGGAATGGATGGGGAGTTGGGAGGGGAATGGAGTGGGGAGATGATCTTCCCCTGGAGTTTGGCTGTCCAGTGGCCAACCTCCTTTCCAATAGTCCCCAGACAAACTCCTCTCGACATTCAGACACTCCTTCTCTTCTCTCCTTCGAAATGTCCTGCATTTCTGCCTTTCATCTGCTCGGCCACTTCTGGAGCCTGGGATGTGGAGTTTATATGGGTACAGGATAGGGGGCATAGCAGGCCAAAAGGCAACTTTTTGGGCATGAAAATAGGAATACCTGTTCTCATTTAGGGCCACAGGTTTCCAGGCTTGAGGGTGGGGCCTTTGGTGGGTAACTGCCCTCTTCTACCCAGTATTTCTGTCTATAGCATATAGTCATAAAGAGGAGTGGCTTGGAGTAGGCTCAACATGCTATTTCCAGACTCTTAATCCTGTCTTTGGCAGCGTGTTTTAGTATCAATACAATGACAGTAGAAAAATGGAAGAATATTAAGGGAGGATGATGCCAACACCAAATACAAGTCATTGTCATATGAGTAATTGCAGCCCTCCTCTCATTTTGTTTTCCATCCACTCCCAGAAGCAACTGCTGGTTTTCCAAACTGAGAGTGTGAAAAAGGGCTAAGACTCATAGTTGATCAATTGAAATTACTGACATTGTAATTTTCTTGAACTAAAAATAATGTAAAGTCCTATTTCTTTTTCATTTATACTATTTCTTATAGACATAGATAGTTAGCAATAATATTCTTAGCTAACCACATCTGAGAATTTGAGATTTCCTTTAAAAATGGCAAAAAATGCTAACATGAAATGATTGGTATTGAATATGCTGTCCAAAAGGTTGGTTATCTTGTGTGATATAAATAAATAAACAAAGAACAATTTACCTGTACCAAAAAAAAAAAAAAAAAAAAAAAAGCATGCTATCGATCCCTGTGTTAATAAGAGTTCTGAATATTTCCAATGGGTAGTTTCAGAATTTATGAAATGGCTAAAAGGAAAATAAATAACAGGTAAGTATTTTGTTTCATGAATAAGAAGCAGTGATGGAGATATGAAAAATAACTTATTGTGCTCAAGTGAATTTCCCAGCACATAAAATAGAGAATAACAGCTAGTGAAGGTGTAGTTCTTTGGCCACCTACTTCAGGAAAGAAAGAAAAAAAAAATTGGGGGAACTTATGCTCGCCTAGGGAACTTGCTCTCATCAGCTAATTTTGAGAACAGGAAAAAGGAAATTGCGTCCCAGGCAGCTTGACATGAGACAATGGGTCAGTTTCCTTATTGCTTAAACATATAGCATTGTGCTGAGCTGTTCTGCACTTTTCTTCTTACAGAAAGCAAAATCAGCCTGAAAGATTAGTGAAGATATTGCAAAAGGAGGATTTATTGAACTTCATTACATCTTGAAAGGATTAGTTGCACCTGCACATAAAGAATCTCAATTGGTTCAGATATACAGGCTGAAGGCGCCTTCTTTATTACACTTCTTTCAAAGGAAGATATTTGACCCATACTCTTGACAAGTTTCAAAGCCTCCAGGTTCACTGCCGAGGAGCAAGAGTGCCATCTGCTGGGTAACAACATTGAGCACACACAGAAGACTGAATCTCTTCGCAAAGAAAATTATTGCTCAAAGAATTTTCATTTCTTTGAAGCTGAATTACAGAATTGCTAAAAATATCATTTCCTCATCAAGATATTACTCCATTTCCAGTTGCATACAATGAAGTAAAAAATGCACTCTAAAAAGTAAAGTGGAATGAAAGGGGAAGAAGGAGGACAAAGGGATGTATTTTGACAGAGAACATTAACAGCAGTTAATTTTACTGTGAAGAGAGGGTCTTTTTGTTTCATTTCCTAACTAGTTATTTATACTTTATTGTAAATTCCTTCAGGCAAATTAGCTATTAAGTAGTGTGGAAATTCTTGATGGTCAAAACATATTCTTGGCCAGGCGCGGTGGCTCACCCCTGTAATCCCAGCACTTTGGGAGCCCGAGGCGGACGGATCACGAGGTCAGGCGATCCAGACCATCCTGGCTAACACGGTGAAACTCCGTCTCTACTGAAAAATACAAAAAAAAAAAGAAAAGAAAAAAAAAATTAGCCGGGCGAGGTGGCGGGCGCCTGTAGTCCCAGCTACTCCGGAGGCTGAGGCAGGAGAATGGCGTGAAGCCAGGAGGCGGAACTTGCAGTGAGCCAAGATCGCGCCACTACACTCCAGCCTGCACGAAAGAGAGAGAGTCTGTCTAAAAAAATAAAAAAATAAAATAAAAACAACAACAAAAAAATGTTCTTTACTCAAGGACATTAATATTAACATTTAAATTAGAGCAAGCATATATCAAAAATACAACCGAATTATAAAATTGATTTTTTTTTTTTTTTTTTTTTTTTTTTTTTTTTTTTTGAGACAGAGTCTCGCTTAGTCGCCCAGGCTGGAGTGCAGTGGCGGGATCTCGGCTCACTGCAAGCTCCGCCTCCCGGGTTCACGCCATTCTCCTGCCTCAGCCTCCCGAGTAGCTGGGACTACAGGCGCCCGCCGCCTCGCCCGGCTAATTTTCTGCATTTTTAGTAGAGACGGGGTTTCACCGTGTTAGCCAGGATGGTCTCGATCTCCTGACCTCGTGATCCGCCCGCCTCGGCCTAAAATTGATTTATTAATGTTAAATTATGTTCACAATGTCTTCTACTTAAAACCTCATTTATGCATGGACACTTTACACTTTTTTCTCAATTTCTGACTTTTAAGTTTTAATAATGTCATTTAAATATCCATGCATTAAAAAATTATTACATTGAAACAATTCTATTCCATCTACAATACATACTGTGTTTCTAAATATACTTACCAGTTCCACAGTCCCTACCTAACCCTCGTTTCCCATAAATTCGTCACAAAACTAAGTTGTGATAAATGTAGCCAGGCCCTTCCCAGAGATCCTGTCCAAGGACTCCCTGCCTCACACTTCGGCTGCAGGCTTCTTCAGAGATTCCTCAGCTGCAGCAAGCTGACTGCTCCAGTTCCTCTGTCCACCCACATCTGTTGGCTGCTGGGATCAAGAATATAAAAGCCAGCCATTTTGACTTAATTTGGCACTCCTCTGATGCGCCATGGTAGCTCCGGAACTTCTTGGAGGGCTGTTTCCTATCAACTTCAACTTCTTAACTTGAGTTTGGCCTTTGTCTTGGCCCAGTTCTGCTTTCTTATCCTCTTGTCCACATGGGATGACCCCAATAGTATTCTCTGGTGAACACTTTGCAGGAACTCCATCTCCTGCTTCCAGAGAAACCGAAACAGCAATTCAAGCTGAAAGACAGCCTTGTTATGACCATGTGATTTTGTTTTGTCCTCTTCTATAAAAAAAAGGCTTTATTCTTCAACTTAATCAAAATATCTTTATCTCTCATCAAATCTTATCAAATCCATAAGTTTAGATAACTAAAATGCTACAAAATACATTGTGTTTGGCCATCATGCCTATTTTACATCATTGAAATATTTTACATAATCCTATATGTATGTCTATGTGTTAAAATACTGATGTATTAATCTAAATTGTAAATCCTGAATATTAGATCAATGTTTTAAATTTGAGCTGATGTTACTATAGAATATGAATGTTTAAAGTATGTATTTTAAGCTAATATGTACCATAAAGAATATATGCTTTTGATAACTTGAGATGGTTTATTTTGTCTTTACAAGTTAATAAAGTGGTACTTAGTACCTTCAGCTTTTAAAAAAAAAAAGGCTTTTTGTCTTAAGAACTAGAAATTTAAGACAGAAGAAAAATGCCCTCTAGTGGTAAATACTAAGAAAATACTTTTTACTGTATTAAATTAATGTGCTTAACAAATATTTATTAAGTTTCTACTATGCTTTGGTTGCTCTGGTTAAGTCCCAGGACACAATTGTGAATAAAATAAAAAAGGGTAGAAGGCCTCTTCTGATGTGTATTATGGTGAGAATTAGACAAATTTCAAAAATAAAACAATTAAAATAATTCCGTATTTAGTGTATAAAATGAAGGTAACAAACAAAAATCTGAGATAGAGAGCAGTGAGAGGAAACTTGCTTTAATTATTAAATGTCATTTATAGCAGTATTTCTAGGAAGCGTCAATCTTTTAATTTATATTTTGTGAACTAAAGGTGGTTGTCTTTGTTGCTGTTCCTTTTTTAAAACATTCGAGACATGTGACTGTATAAAACGAGAATCTCAAATCAGAAAGAGAACCTGGAGTTAAATCAATTGTCCAGGGACATTATGGAATACTAATTCACATACACAACACACCTAAAATTTTACAGAGTAATTTTTCAGGTTTTGCAAAACAACAAAGGAAAGGAAACTCACTGTATTACCAGTAGGAGGGATTCACAAATGCATAACAATTCAGAGCCCTCCTCTCCACTACAAGAAAATAAATAAAACTCAAGCGAATTCCTGAATCCTATCAATTAGATGAGCAATGGGGAAAAGAAAGTTTTTCCAGATCCTACAAGATCCCACTGCCTCCATCATCGATATTCCCTGAACTTGTCAAAGTTAGTCCCAAAGTGAGACCTAACATGCTGCTTACAAATTGCTCCTGGGTAACTTCAGTCTCTTAAACACATCCACAGTTTTAGCGTTTTTTACAAGTAGTTCAACGCAGGGTAAGGATAGTTGCTATAAGAGGTAACTCCTGAAATCTCAGTAGCACATTATAATAAAAATGTGTGCGTTTGCTTGTTTGTTTACTTTAGTCCATATGAAGTTCAATGAAGTGTTGCTGATGAGGAGTGGGGAGGAGTAGGGAAGGGACGTATTCTCCTGGAAGTCCTAAAGGGTCTCAGGTTATGGAAACTGTAATACCTTCAACTCATGCTCTCTCGGGTGAACTTGGGCATCAAAATCCAGCTTGTAGATGGAATGTAATCACACAGATGGTCTGAGTTGCATGTATCATTTCACTGCCATTCTGTGGCCAGTGGTTATTTACAGGCAACATCTTACTGCAAGAGTCTAAAAGCTGAGGTCATTCATATTCCCAGGTAGGAAAAGAAAACAGAATGACAAACAGCTACACATCATTTTATAACATTTCAGAAATATATTCCGCCATAAGTTTGATTATCAAACAGCAACAAACTTGGAGTATCATTTTGTTGATAGCTAAAAATTGATTTAAAGAAAGCTTCTTTATAACAAATTTTTATGGTTAATAAAAAAATTATGTGAAAATGAATAACAGTGTTAGTTTGAATTTTTAATAATGTATAGCCATTTTGAATTTAAAATGTTTAACATGTATCTATCCTTAAAGAATGCCACAAACTCTCAAAGCCTTTCTAAATGACTACTTAAATAATTTTATGGCTGGGCACTGTGGCTCACGCCTGTAATCCCAGCACTTTGGGAGGTAGAGGTGGGTGAATCACTTGAGACTGGGAGTTAGAGACCAGCTTGGTCAACATGGTGAAACCCCGTCTCTATTAAAAATACAAAAAAAAAAAAAAAAAAAATTAGCCGGGCATGGTGGCAAGCACCTGTAATCCCAGCTGCTCAGGAGGCTGAAGCAGGTGAATCCCTTGAACCCGGGAGGCAGGGGTTGTGGTGAGCTGAGATCATGCCACTGCATTCCAGCCTGGCAACAGAGTGAGACTCCGTCTCAATAATAATAATAATAATAAGGTTATAAAATATTCTACATCCTGGAAATATTATCTAATAAGATCATTATGTTATCTCTATGTTGTGCCATATATATGCTTTTAGTAAGAGACTTTACACACATAGCTTAATGCAAAGTATTTGTATCAAGGGAATTTGGAGATTCTACATATGGGATCAGGCCTAATGGTGATAATATTTTAAAGTATACTGAATCTAAATAACTGAGTTTCCTGCTCAAGCAAAAGCTATGTAGACAAATGAGCAGTTAAGTTGTAATATTGAAATTGAACTTAGATAATCCTGAGTCCTTCTTCATGCTTAATGTTTGACAATGGGCATATGGTATTGGGTAGTTAATGCTGTGGACTCACACACTTTATAACCAAATCAAGCTCTATATCTTGTTTATGTGTCTCTCCTCTAAGTAGAAGAGTTTTCAATATTATTGGAATATTCAGGATGTTATTTCTACATTGCATAATAGTAACCACCCATGGATTTGACTTGAAGCTCAAATCTGAAGCCACTCCTCTATTTATATTTTTTCTTAGCATCTTTTTCATAGCCTTGCATACACTGATATTATTCCAAGCTATAGTCCCCTCACTTTTATATCTGGCCACTTCCCATTATTCAGCCTCCTATGCAGGCTAAAATTCACTTGTATTATAATAATTGGTACTCTCTCAAATATACCATGATCTGCCTTTCTCAGTCCTTACCCAGAAGATGCTTTTGTGCCTGTTAATAATGCTACAATTCTAGCTCAGATGGCACCTCTATAAAATCTTCTCCAACTCTTTCTACCACCAAAGAATTAGCATCTCCCTTGATAATAATCTCATAAAATGACAGTGCCTTTTCCAACGAATTTTGTGTTTACCCACCTCCCCCAGTACAATGAAAGCATCTCAAGGAAACTATTTTTTCTGTGGTGTGCTTGCTTCGCTAACTAGAGTATGGCTTAGAAGCCAGTTACCTGTGGTTTGGGGCCAGTGATAAAACTTGATAAGTGATAAAACTATCAAAAACAAAAACAAAGCACACTGTTTTGGATCTCTCTAGGCTGGATTTAGGCTGCATGCTACCAGCTTGAAATGCCCTTGATTAAGGTAAACTTACCAAGGCCTGACTGTATGTGTTTTGACATATGTATTCTCAGTGCCCAGTCCAGTGCCTGACTCAGGATCCAAGATCAAGAGCTGTTAATAAATAACTAAATAACTGATGAATCCATGAAAATGAATGGGGAAAGAGCTTATTATTACACCAAAACCATAACTGATTTTATTTTTTGAAACATATTTTGCCCAACATCACATGCTGTATCTCTGTGCACATTTCCTAATCTGTTGCTCTTTTCCCATCTGCTCTAAAAGCATCAACTTTTTAAAATGATTCACAAAGGATGCTAGACAACTCTTAATTTCCCAGTTTATAAACCAGCTAATAAAGTAGAGAAATCTGGTGTTACATCAGGTAAATAAAAAACTCACAGAGCCATTTGTTATAGGTGAAGATAAAAGAAATTGTGAATTATAGGGCCTAATGACTAGTAATATGAATGAAAAAATATCGTTCCAATGAATGAAATGTATATGAACATTACATTCATGTATTCATTTTTCCCTTCAGGATTAAGGTAATTATATTCAGGAACTAAATACTCTAACAGGACTCTGAATAAAAGAGCTGAGGCCAGAGAGCAGTTTGTCAGCAACCACAGAGAAAATTATTTTAAGTACACACCCACTAAAAGATTATGTTCAGCTGCTGACATGGTTTGGCTCTGTTTCACCCAAATCTCATCTTTAATTGTAATCCCTGTAATCCCCATATGTCAAGGGAGGGAGCTGGTGGAAGGGATTGGATCATGGGGACAGTTTCCCCCATGCCGTTCTCATGATAGTGAGTTCTCACAAGATCTGATGGTTTTGTAAGTATTTGTCAGTTCCTCCTTCACACACTCACAGTTTTTCCTGCCACATTGTATAGAAGGTGTCTGTTTCCCCTTTTGCCATGATTGTGAGTTTCCTGAAGCCTCCTCAGCCTTGCAGAACTGTCAATTAAACTTGCTTTGCTTGTAAGTTACCCAGTCTCAGGTAGGATCTTTATAGCAGCCTAGGAACGGACTAACACAGCTGCCCAGTATTTTCTTTGTTTTTGTAGAGAAAGAGAGAAATGGTTATAAGCTTTTAAAAATAAATTATTCATGTGGCCAAGAAGTATATGAAAAAAAGCTTAATATCACTGATTGTTAGAAAAATGCAAATCAAAACAAAAATGTCACACCATCTCATAACAGTCAGAATGGCTATTACTAAAAGGTCAAAAAATAAGAGACATTGACCAGGTTGCAGAGAAAAGGGAACACTTATACACTGTTATTGGGAGTATAAATTAGTTCAATCATTGTGAAAAACAGTGTGGCAATTCCTCAAAGACCTAAAAACAGAACTACCATTCAATCCAGCAATCCCACTACTGGGTATATATCAGAGGAATAGAAATCATTCTACTATAGAGACATATGCACACATGTGTCTCTATAGTAAAGACACAGAATCCACCTAAATGCCCAACAATGATGGATTGTATAAAGAAAATGTAGTACATATACACCATGGAATACTATGCAGCCATACAAAGAATTAGATTATGTCTTTTGTGGGAACATGGATGGAATTGGAGGCCATTGCCCTTAGCAAACTAACACAGGAACAGAAAACTACTGCATGTTATCACTTATAAATGGGAGCTAAATGATGAGAAAACATGGAAACAGAGGGGAAACGACAGACACTGGCACTTACTTGAGGGTGGAGGGTGGAGGGTGGGAGGAAAGGGTGGAGCAGAAAAACAATACTATTGAGAACTAGACTTAGTACCTAGGTGATGAAAGAATCTGCACCACAAACCCCCTTGACATGAGTTTACCTATTAGGTTAACGCAAAAGTAATTGTCATTTTCCCATTATTTTTAATGACAAAGACTGCAATTACTTTTGGACCAACCTAATACATAACAAACTTGCACATGTACTCCTGAAATAAAAATAAAAGTTGAAAAACAAATATATATACAAAAGTATTGACAATTTATTATAAATAGAAGGTAGGTGGCAACTTAAACCAGTTGCTAGTAGAAAACCTAGCTCCTGCGATGATGAGTTTTAGTGAGGAGCAGTTGGTTCTAAACGATAGTTTGAAAACCTAAGAGCATTGGCTTCTCCAACTACAGGTCAAAAAAAAAAAAAAAAAAAAAAAAGAATAAATTGTTAAAGAATTTATTCTTTAAAGGAAATAGAAAATCTTCATACATTTTCTCACACACCTACTTATTCTTAAATTCATTCTAAAGTAAATTAAAATACATGTTGGAATTTATTATTGTCCTTTCCTCTTATGCTCCGGCTTGGGAAGGACAGTTTAACGTTGAGAATGATGCCCTCTATAGCATGATAAGCTAGAGACCTAGTTACAAATGAACACTTTGTATGACCCTTTTCCTCACTTGTCACTCCTCTAAATAATCTTTTTTTAAATGTTTTCCCACTAGAAAAGTGGGTCTCAATGTGTTTTCTATGGACCCCTTGGGAACTCCAAGTCCATTCAGTGGATTCATAAGGTCAAAAATACATTAATAATACTAATGCATTATTTGCCTTTTCACCTTCATATATTCATAGGTGTACAGTGGAGTTTTTCAGAGGCACCCTTCTCTGTGTGCAATGTGACAGAAGATGACAGAGAATCTAGCTCTTTTTTACTGCCAGATATTATAGAAATTTGCTAAAATATAAAACAATGCCAGTCAAACTGAATTCTGACAACAACCTGAATTAGTTTGGGAATGGATTTGTCACTAGATTCACCATGAAAGAATAGTCTTGCCAACAACTTGATGTGTTCCTTCTGCAACGCAGAGCAGAGAAGCAGCAAGCTGCATGGTGCCTAGACTTCTGGCCCAATGAAATTGAGAGATAATAAATGGATATCGCTTGAAGTGAACAACAAATTTACAAATGTTTGGTATTGTTCTCTGGTGACAATAAGAAATTAATATAAGGGATAACTAATCCCATGTTTTTGATTTTTAAAAGAATGTGCATTCAACAAATATTTGCAAAAGAATAGTAGTGAGTCATGGAAGTCATTAGCATTTTCTAGTACTCTAGGTATACAAGATAACATATTTTTTCATATATAATGTATAATTACACAGATTAGTATTTTGTAAATACATGTTATGACATTGGAAATGTAAAGATGACACTCCTTCCCTTTGAAAGGATAAAATAGGTTTTAATATTACTTATCTTAAAAAGCACGGTGAATAATGTTTCTATTGACTTAATAAATAGTCTTATCAGTGACAGGGCTGGACAGATTATTTAAACCTGACAAATAATTTATTTCATAATATTTGATTAAAAAGTTTTCTCTGATAGTTTCATATCACACAGAGGTACCAACATACTGAAAAGCAGAGAAGGAATCCAACTTATATTAATCAGTTAGAAAAGTAATCTTTTATTACTATTGTACTTAGAGACAAACACTAAAAAAAGTAGAATTAAAAATATGCTTTGTGTATTAATGAAAGGAAAAACTGCTTAGAATCCATCATATGGTTAAGCAAAATACCAAATCAAAATAACATACAGTAAAGTCTTATTTACTCTCAATAGAATCCTGTAAGTTTGTGATATAGGAATTGGTCCTCATCAGTAGTGCAAGACTCAGTTCCATAGAACCTGAAGATTATACAATTTGTAAAAACCCTCACTGAAAAACCCCACAAAATTGTATATAAACTATATACAAACTTAAATAAGAAAACAAATATTTATTTAGAATGAGAAATGAAATTACAACAAATAAACCATCTTTTAAAACTACAAATAACAAAAACATTATAAAATAAAGAAGTTTTAGGCCGGGCGCGGTGGCTCAAGCCTGTAATCCCAGCACTTTGGGAGGCCGAGGCGGGTGGATCACGAGGTCAGGAGATCGAGACTATCCTGGCTAACATGGTGAAACCCCGTCTCTACTAAAAATACAAAAAAAACTAGCCGGGCGTGGTGGCGGGCGCCTATAGTCTCAGCTACTTGGGAAGCTGAGGCGGGAGAATGGCGTGAACCCGGGAGGCGGAGCTTGCAGTGAGCCGAGATCACGCCACTGCACTCCAGCCTGGGAGACACAGCGAGACTCCATCTCAAAAAAAAAAAAAAAAGTTTTATTAATTGACTGATACACCTTAATAACACATTTTTTCTTACATTTTTAACTACATACCTTTTCACTACCTCTTACTTTTACAACAATTTGTAATAGCATTTTCTATAGAGATAATAAAAATGTCTCTGTCTTAAATTGCTAATAGCTTAGAAAAATTTCAGCCTCGCAACTGAGATAATATCATGAAATTCTTAGGATTGTTATCAAATTGGGGAAAGCATCTATGAAGTTACTTCTCTGCATAAATCATAATACTGTATTTTACAGAATATCACAGCTTCTTGAATATTTCCTATTCTCATTGTAGCAGTGCATTATGGGTTTTATATTATTTTTGCCATCAGTATTTTCAGATGTGTTCATATGATTTATTGCTCTTCAATAACTTGATTATCATACAATGAAAGAACCTATTCGACACTTACACTTAAAAATTTTTTTTTGACAGGGAAGATTTTTATTTATTTTTTATTTTTATTTTTTCTTTATTTCTTCTAGGAAAAAAAATAAAGTTACATGTGCAGAACGTGCAGGTTTGTTCCATAGGTATATATGTGCCATGGTGGTTTGCTGCACCTATGGACCCGTCCTCTAAGTTCTCTCCCCTCACCCCCCACCCCGCAACAGGCCCTGGTGTGTCACACTCAAAATTTATCTCTATTTCTTACATTACTACTTTCAGTGTTTACCTAATTTTTTGTTACAATTCACTACTGGATATGAGAACGATTTCTCCTATTGTTATTGTGCATCACTTTGTTTTATATTTCAGCTTTATCTGAACTTTCTCTCTGTTTTTTAATAAATTTTAAATGACAGAAGAAAGTATCCTTCAAAAATAGCCAAGTCAATAATCTGTAATTTCTCTCCAGTTTCATTAAACATTTTTAACCGTCTTTCCTTATTACAATAAAAATAGTACACTTAAGCTTTATCAACTTTTAAATGAACTTTTGCATTTTGCTCATGTTCTGGTTTCACTTTCAAATCTTCAGAAGCATATTTATAGCTTTACAATAAGAACAGACTTTCTTTTTAGAGGAAAACCCAAATTATCAAGAATGTTTAAGAAGAACCAAAGAGAAAAATTGTAATTATGGCAAAATGCTAAAGCAGTGTCTGGTACCACAGAGGTAGGTTTTTCTTTAATGACATTGAGATTAATTGCTGTTTGTGGCACATATTCTGTGTATTTACTGATGTTTCTATAGAATTCTTACAGTTCTTAAAAATAACATTGGCTTACAGCAGACGGAAAATCCAAAGGAAGGTTACAAGCGTACTGTGCTAAATAAAGTCACATATAACTGATGTTCTGATGCTAAAACATATTTTAAAAATCACTCCGACTCTGAAGGTTTTTATTGCAACAGCAAGACAAGGTAATTGCCAATGATTGGCATTTGTCATATGATGTAAAATCTATAGCTATAAGTAAAAATTGATCTCTAGTTTATTTATTTGCTTTATTATTATTCTGTACGTATTTTCATTCATCTTAAGGGTTTTCAGATTGGTCACTTTTTTCATTTTGATGTTTTCCAAGTAATCATGAAAAATTAAGTCATATTCAGCAATTAATTTGATATCTTCAATAGAGTTTCCATTATTGGAAGATCATCATTTTCATCTTGGTGACTGTAGGCAAATATATTTTGCCTAAAAATATATAACTTAAATGCTTTTCAGTATTTTCAAATAAAACTGTACATTCTTTCTGGCCTATTTTTCAAAGATTTGGTCCAGTGCATTTCTATTTGAGTTATGCTCTAGTGAAGCAAACATGGTCTTCTTGGGGTCAGTGGAGGCTGCATAACAGAAGGTTCTCAGGATATACACATATATGTGTGCACACACACATCAAGTCTGTCTGTGGTTCTGCCCTCTTCTTAGGCACAACAGTAAGTCAAAAGTTGTTTCTCAAAAGAATAGTCATCCACAGAGGAGGCTAGGGCACTGCTCCACAATCCTAAGGGTCTATGCTTTGATTCATCTAGAGACTCCTCTTGAAGTTTCCAAACAGCATCCCTATCTTCCATTAACTATCTTCCATTAACACTTCAAGCACCACTGGATCTGCTGGATCATACGGCCCAAGAGGCAGAAGAGTTTCCACAGCAACCTAGAACTGTTGCAGAGCCTTCTCTAGTTCGGGACCCTATTTAAAACTTGCAGCTTTTGTGCTATTCATACACAGGCCAGAGTAGCACATTCATATGAGAAATAGGCTGTCTCTAAAAATCCAAAGTGGCCCATTAAGCATTGTGCCTCTTTTCTGATTGTGGGAGGGGCCAGCTGCAACAACTTATCCTTTACCATATAAGGGATATCTTTATATGCCCCACATCATTAGACTTCTAAAAATTTCACTGAGGTAGAGGATCCCTGAATTTTTGTTCAATTTATTTCCCACCCCTGACATAACAATGCCTTACCTAGTCTTGAGTAGCTGCTACTTAGTGCTTACTAGATCCAAACAGCAGAATATTAGCAATTTAATAGACCAGGGTGATATCTTACGTTTGTTGGGGGCCAGGGGTTGGGAGAAGGTGGTCAAGATCTCTCTGAACTAAATTACAATTTAGAACTAGAGAACTGATATACCCCTAACGTAGGACAGTACATGTACATTGCTCGCCCTGCCAGCTGAATGCAAATTGCTCTAGCGGTCTTCACTAGCAGATATTGAGAAAAAAAAAAAATATTGCTGGATCAACAGCTGCACACTAGGTGCCAGAAGATGGGTTAATTCTCTCAAGCAATGAAACCAAATCTGGTACAAAAGCTGTCACTGGAGTCACTACCTAGTTAAATTTGCAATAACCTACAGTCATACTCCAAGATCCATTTGTCTTCCGCATAGGCCAAATAGATGAGTTGAATAGTAGTATGATGAGAATCACCACCTCTGCACCTGTCAAGTGTCTGATAATGGCACTCATATCTGTAATTTCTTCAGGAATACAGTATTATTTTTGGTTTATTATTTTCCTAGGTATAACAATTTTAGTGACTTCCACTTCGAATTTCTCACCATAATAGCCCATAATTTGCAGGTCAGCAAACAAATGTGGTGATTCTTCCAGTTGCTGAGTATGTATATTCCTATTATGCATTTCAGAAAGGAAAAATTTCCAGAGGATGTATCTACAGACTCGCTGGACCCACTGTAAGACAGAACTATGCTAAAATTCCTTTGATCACCCGACCTCCACAAGCCCCTAGTAAGACTGGTGAGTGCACCATAGTAATGTTTTGGGTCTTCTAAAATTAGTGTTAATTTAGAGCCAGTGTCCAGTAATACACCAAATGTCTGATTGTTTTCTTTCCCCAGTGCAGAGTCATCCTAGTAAAAGTCTACAGGTTCCTTGGCAGAAAACTGATGAAAGAGTAACAGTATGGGTTTTTTGGCATTGTATCCAGGTTTTTATTCAAGGTGACCTGACCACCCCTTCATTCAAAGAGTTTCAGGTCTGTAAATTGACTCAAGTCTGGGAACTGATCAAAAAGCTGTAACTATGTTTTCCTAAGTGAAATTAGACTTCTATTTACTTGACCTAGAACTCTTTTATCTATAAAGATCAAGAGAGAATTTAATAGAATGCTCCTCTATTTCACTTCTAGGGACAGGCTATTCTGATCTGCTTTGACTCTGCTTCTTTACAGTAAGCACAATCACTTTCTTTTATAATTAAGTGACACCACTTGGACTCTGCCACCATGGGATCTGATTATCCCCATTGCATTTAATACTTCTAGTTCAGGGCAGCAAATTCCAGTACAATTTCTGACCTACAGAGAATAATGACCACAGAGTTCTCCATGGATACCAGGGCTGCCCTCACAAGTCTATTCCTCAGAGTTTTAGTGAAAGCTGTGTCCTCTTGACACTCCCAGGGTGAGTCAGCTACTCATATCAGAATCCCAGCTGCCTTCTTTGTAGAAATTGGCAAGTTGACCCTAAAATTCACATGGAATTGCAAGGTACCCAGAAGAGCCAAATAATTATGAAAAAGAGATGCAAAGTTTTAAGACTCACACTTCCTAATTTCAAAGCTTACTACAAAACTACAGTAATCAGTGTGATACTGGCATAAGACTTGACATATAGAACAATGAACTTTATTTTAGAGTCCAGAAATAAACAATTACACTAATGGTCAATTGATTTTCAACAACATTGCCAAGACAATTCAATGGGGGAAAAACAGTATTTTCAAAACATAGCGTTGGGACATTGGACATCCGCGTGTAAAACAATTGGTTGAATGCCTTCTTCATACCATACACAAAACTATCTCAACATGAATCATAGACTGAAATGTAAGCGCTAAACTGTAAAACTCTTAACTGAAAATGTAGGAATACATTTTTGAGACTTTGGATTAGGCAAAGCCTGCTTACATAAGACATTAAAAGCACAAGGGATAAGAAATAATGTAAGGTATTTTCTCAAAATTTTAAAAAATTGTACATCAAAGGTTCTTATCAAGAAAGTGGAAAGAAAACCAGAGAATGGTAGAAAATACTCACAAATTATATATCTGATATGGGACTTGTATTCAAAATTTATTTAAAAAAACCCTCACATAGCACAATAACCAAAAGACAAAAACCAAATTTAAAAGTGAAGCAAGTATACAATTAGACATTCTCCAAAGAAGAAAAACAAATGGCCACTAAGCACATGAAAATATGTTTGACATGATTGGCCATCAGTTATCAGGAAAACGCAAAAAAAAAAAAAAAAAAAAAAAGATGAGATACCACATAACACCCACTATGATGGCTATAAGCAAAAAGACATACAGTAATGAGTCTTGAGGATATAGAGAAATGGGAACACTTGTACATTGCCACTGAGAATGTAAAAGGGTACAGCTGCTGCGAATAACAATCTGGCAGTTATTCAAAATGTTATACATAGAATTTCTCTATGTCTCACCAATTCCCTTTCTAGATATATACTTAAGAGAAATAAAACAGGTGTCCCCACAAAAACTTTTACATGAATATTTATATTAATAGTAGCATTACTCATAATAGCCAAAAAGTGAAAACAATGCAAATGTCCACCAACTGATGACTGAATAAATAACATGCAATATTCCATACAATGGAATATTATTCAGTAAGATAAAAGAGTAAAGCACTAAGGCATGTCATAATATAGAAGAGCCCTGAAAGCATTATGCTTAGTGAAAGAAATCACTCACAAAATACCATATATTGTATGACCAGTATGACTGCATTTATATGAAATGTCTAGAATAGGCAAATCTATAGAAACAGAAAACACAGCAGCCTAGGGCTGAGATGGTTGAGAGGAAATGGAGACTCTGTTAACGCATGTCAAGTTTCTTTTTGGAGTAATTAATTGTTCTAAAATTGATTGTGGTAATGATTGCACAACTCTGTGAATATACTAAAATATGAAGAATTTTACAATTTAAATGAGTGAATTGTATTGTTTAAACGACTAAACTACATTTTAATTAAAAAGCAAAAGATGAAATATACACACACATACAGCCAGTCAGGGACACTCTTTCATTAAAAAAGAAAAAAATTGTACATCAAAGGATGTACAAGTGCCTGGTAGAGACTAACATATAGCCCCTAAATGACCCATTAAATGTGGCTAGAATTTCCGAATACCTTATTTCAAGATGTTTTTTTCTGAACATACACATATATGAGCATACTTTATAGTTGAATGTGTGAAATGCTACAATAATGCATCATGATTGTGAAGGACATTACTATATGTATAAATAAAATTACACATTTCAAAGAGATAAGAAACCATAATTTTTTTTTTATACTTTAAGTTCTAGGGTACATGTGCACAACGTGCAGGTTTGTTACATATATATATACATGTGCCATGTTGGTGTGCTGCACCCATTAACTCATCATTTACATTAGGTATATCTCCTAATGCTATTCCTCCCCCCACCCCCTCCCCACAATAGGACCCGGTGTGTGATGCTCTCCTTACTGTGTCCAAGTGATCTCATTGTTCAATTCCCACCTATGAGTGAGAACATGCGGTATTTGGTTTTCTGTGCTTGCAATAGTTTGCTGAGAATGATGGAAAAACCATAAAAATTTAAAAGACAAAATATATTAGCTTGGGCACAGAAATTTTAAGAAAAGTATATCCTTCTTAATAATTTAAATATATAATTTATATGATATATATAAAATATAAATATAAATAATATATAAATATACAATTATATATTAAATTATATATAATTTATTTATTATAATTAAAGGATATTATATGTGTGTGTGTGTGTATATATATATATAGAGAGAGAGAGAGAGACAGAGACAGAGACAGAGAAAGAGAGACTCGCTTTGGACCCGCCCTGCCACCCAGGTTGGAGCACAGTAGTGCAATCATAGCTACTGCTGCCTTGAACTCCTGGCCTCAAGCAATCCTCCTAACTCAGGATCCTGAATAGTTGGGATTACAGACACATACCATGGCACCCGGGTAGATTTTAAAAATAATATAAATAATATTAACACAAAACTGTAAAAACTAAGTATCTAGTACTTTTAATCCTTGTAGAATTGTTCTGAATTCTAAAATTTATAACATTATACAGTACTTAATTTTCAATAAGCCTTAATATTTTGTTATTTCACTTCATTTAGGCCACGATCATTGCAAAGAAAAAACACCTTTAAAACTATCTGGTAATTATTTCCCTAATGATAAATTAAAAGAAAAATATCAACATAGACATAAAAATCCAGTAGGAGGAAAAATTTTAAAGTGATATACATAAAATCATTGACAAGTCAACTTGGTTTGCAACAGGATTAATAATACAATGTTTAAAGGAACAAAAAAATTGCAAGAACAAAGTATGTAGCCACAACATTTTTGTTCTTTCTCATCGAAGTTCAGAATCGTGTACTTATGAGAATAATTCAAGTGGAAAATTTCTCATAATTTTCTGTCTATGGAGGCTAACATTTTTCCCAACTTTTATTTTAGTTTCAAGGGGTACATGTGCAGGTTTTTTACAAGGGTAAATTGTGTGTCACAGAGGTCTGGGGTACAAATGACCCATCACTCAGGTAGTGAGCCAAGTACCCAGTGGGTGATCCCTTCCATTTTCCCCCTGTCTAGTAGTCCACAGTGCCTATTGTTTCCATCTTTATGTCCATGTGTACTCAGTGCTTAGCTCCCCCTTATAAGTTAGAACATGCATTATTTGGTTTTCTGTTCCTGCATTAATTCGCTTAGGAGACGCTAACATTTCATATCAATACAAACCTGGTCAAAATGAATGCTATACTTTGCCAATCATTTTCAAACCTCATAATGTATTCTTGAGATTTTTCTCAAGTTAGAGTCTTTGGTTTAAAAATTCCTTCTGTAAGACATGCTACTGAAAAATATTTCCCTGTATTATATTCCATAGAGTACCAAAAAAAAAAAAAATCATCTGTTCTATTAAATGTGCTGTTGGAAAGTGACTGTATTTCATATTTTTAGTATCATTATATAACTCAGGGACATTACAGCAGTTAACATTTTTGAAAAGTTTTTGCTCCTGCAATAGTGTACAACTTTAAATATACATGTAATTCTATGTATTTAAAAATAAAATTGAATAATAACTTTGTTTTGTTTTATATAAAATCAGCATTTTTTTCTTATATACCAGAAACTCATTCTATATATTGGTATTTTTAATTCTCACTTTCATCCAAATTTGATTTTAAGTAATTTAACGATTTAGCGTTGGGCAAACTTTGTATTTAGTGCCCCTCATAGTATCTTTCAATTAATAAAGTATCAAATAACCACAAACATGCTATTTTTGTAAGTAATCAGACTTCAATAGAAAAATCCAAGAAGAACCAGAGTGTAACATTTTCCATGTTATCAGAATTGGATCGAATCATGTTTTTAATGGAATAATAATCAGTTTTAAACCACTGAAAAATTAACAGTTTCACAGTATAGAACGTGACTAATAAAAAAGTACCGATATTGGAACAGTTAATATGAAAGAATCACATATGTGTATGTAAAAAGATATTACGAGAAAAAAGTGTACTGGGACTGAACTATAACACAGAGAGTTTGAAAAGTCATATGGAAGAAGTTTTTGATATATTATACCTTAAAACCTTTACCAAAGAAGATGGTGGAGTCTCCTTTTGGAGACATAAATGAAGAGTGGATCAAATTTTATCTTTCAAACTTAAAATGCATGTAATGTCAGGAACTCGAACAGATGACCTTTCTGTTCTGTGATTCCATTATTTAAAAGGTTGAGGAATTCCAGCTTTTCAATTGCTTTCTGGTGCTTGTCTCCTGTTAAGTCCCATAGGTATAGTTTCCTTGCAGGCACCAGCCCACTTAAAGCAAGGCAGTCATGACAGTTGCCAACTCATCAAAAGCAAGTCTAGTCCAGCAGTAACCTAATTATATGCGGCAACCACTTTCTTATACATAGGGGGTAACTCTTAGGCTTCCAGCCAGCATCTCTGGGATTTGATTTTCGAATGATGTTACCAGTTACTTTAAAATGTTTACCTCCTAAATGCTGGAGATGGAATCTCATCATCACAAAGTAGAAAATTTATAATTGGATCAAAAGCCTCTGCTCATGCTAGCCAGCATGGCTCTGCCAGTAGCCAGAGCCCTGATCTCTGCTTTCTCTGGACTCATATTTTCTCAGTAATGATGCAGTATCTGGTCTATTATGATTCATTCTGAGATGATGAAGTCATTACGTGCCTTGCTTTTTCTTTCACAGAACATTGGTAAGCATATTTTTAAGGAAAATTTTATACACATCTTTGAAATTTCTGGCAAGGAGATTAGGCAGACATCTGGAAAAGAAGCAACGTTGCTTATCCCCATCCAAAATGTATTTTTACTTCATGTCTGTACTTTTTTTCAAAGACAATATATAAGTTCCTCTTAGCCATGAGCCTCTCTTGAGCAAAAGTGTCTGCGTATTCTGTGGGTTACCTTCTGTATCTTAGAAAAATAAGTCTATGTTTCTATTCCATCCCAACATTCACGGGGCTACAATGTGGTATAGAGCTGTCACATGTATTAAATCAACAGCATTTACTGTTGGCAGGAAAATATAATCTGCACCCAATAAGTAGAAACATAAATACAGCCTCACAAGGAAGTTAGTCAATAAGTGCATTTATTCTACATCTGTTGCTGCTGAGTTTGGCTACAGTTTTTCCTTATAGTGGTTTGTATGCTGTGTCTTCTGATATGTTCTGTTTGGTAGAGGCTTTAATGGGGTGGATTTCCTGAGCTGATATAAGACTCTTTTCCACACTCACTGAGTGACTGCATTGATTGATCTTAACAGCACCTTCGAAAATGCTGGTGGAAATCTTTTCTTAGTTGAGGTTTTTTAGATATTGGCTATATAACTAAATAAGAAGTTCCATATTTCAAAGTAGTGTGTTTGGAAAGGTGCCCAGAGTAAAGAAAACATTAATAGGCACAAAAAGCTAGCATATGGATGCTATAAGAAGTAAAATGGAAAATGTCCAAATAAAGTAGTGGAACCTTCCAGTCAAAGGGTGTGAGGGGCAGTAAGGAAAATATGTTCTCTCTTATGTTTCTGCCAAAATGTAAGGACAATACAAGCTATAGAGTAAATTCAGCAGACGCTGGAGACTGCAGAAAAAGAACATTAGTTGCAGCCAGCTTAGTTTAAAATGATAAAATACTATTTATGTCTGAATTCAATGTAATTATTGTCTATGTTATTTGACCTCAGGGTCTATTAAGCCTACCTTAAATTAATACAATTAGATTGGACTAAATCATTCACACAGAAATAATGAAACACTAAAAGGAATCTCCCAGAATGTTCAATCTAAAAAGAAAGATCTATAATATTTTCTGAACTCAACTGATTGGCATTTGTTTTTAAGTTCATATTATGCTAGGCATATACGTGAGGAATAAGGTATAACTGCTTCTTTTAAGAAGTTAAAAAGCTAGTTAAAAATAGTAGCTGGCTACATTTTCTTTGTTTGCTCCAGAGCAATCATGTTCAGGCTTTTTCATTATGAAGGTCTTTTGTTCCCAAATTCTACAAAACACCTCTTACTTGGAGTCCTGAATATGCATGTTGAATTAATTATTTTTTGTGGCTGCCCATAGTTTCAAGGCTAGGGTTGTAGATATGGTTTAAATATGGCCCCTCAGGTTGGAAACTTAACTCTTGATACAACAGTGTTGGGAGGTGGCACCTTTAAGAGGTGTGAGGTTAGGAGAGTAGAGCCCTCATGAATGGATTAATGTCATTATCAGAGGAGTAGGTTAGTTATCATGTGAGTACGTTTGTTATAAAAGCAAATTCAGCCCACTGTTGCTCACTTGTGCATTTTCTCACCATGTGATGCCTTCTGCCACGTTATGACACAGCAAGAAGGCCTTCAGCAAATGTGACCCCCTTGTTCTTGGACTTTACAGCCTCCAGAGTTTCTATTGTTTATAAATTACCCAGTCTGTGGTGTTCTGTTATGGCAACACAAAACACACTTCAACAGTTGTTATGCGTTTTATAAGATTTAAGGATCTTTTTGATGGAGAGCCATAACACAGTAATATTTCAGTAGATGAAAGGCAAAACTTTTCTGTTACTTACAGCTCCAAGTGAGAGAAGGCTGCCAGGCGGACCCACTTTGGGAGTTGCACTTTGGATAGAGTAACAGTAAACTAAAGCTGTAAAAGGCAGTTTACGTATGGCAAGCAGAGTTAGCTAGGTTTCTCTGTTCCCTGTGGATTGACTAAGTTGAATAATTTTGTGAGATCGGGGGCATAGGGGCTGTTTCACATTGTCTGGTATCTGACTAGAGCATGTGAGCCTGATAAGGAAAATGGATAGGAGTAAGAATTTATTCAGCTGCTCAAGAAGGGAACTGGCTGACCTCCAGTTGGGACATCCAAACTGGGTCAGGATAGCGTAATTAAAAAAAAAAAAAAAAACTTATATAATGTAATACAGATACAAAAGGCAAAAAGGCATACATTTTACTCTTGAACTGATCTCTCTCACTTCACTTCCAGCACCATTTTCATACCATAGACTTGTGAATAGTTGTTCTTAGAGTATCCTATACTCTGGAGCTGGATAATTACTACATAACTTTACCATTGAGTATCTTTCTGCATCTTTATATTATCTATATACAGCTAGTAAACACAGAGCAGGATTTTACATCATTATCCCACCTGATGACCTCTGTTCTCTGCCTGTCAAATTTGGCCTATTTATTAGGTTGGTGCAAAAGTAATTGTGCATTTTGCCATAAAAGGATGACAAACACTGCAATTACTTTTGCACCAACCCAATATTAGGGATAATAGGATAATGATGTAAAATCCTGCTCTATGTATACTACACTGCAATTACTTTTTTACCTACCTAATACATTGATTACAACAACTGACACAAAGGATTCATTTCTACCATTTTTATTTTGCATTTTGAATGTGTCTTTTCTTAAGTTTCAAATTTTTTATATTTTACTTTTTTGGCATGACTGCCTTTTTTCTTTTTCATCTTTTCCCTTTGAATAAAAATATTTGGAAATTGTATCACTTATGTATATATTTAAATTAACATTTTTTCTAAAGTTATTCAGTGTCTTCATCCCCTACCAAACAATACAAGGTCTTTAGATTTTTTCAATTTTGATTTCTCCTAATATTTCTCTGTTTTTCCTTAACACTATAAATTAGACTATACTATTATTTTATATAGACGATACACATTTCAATTTACTTGTTTCTTTGTTTGTTATTCTTTCTCGTAACTGTTCTCCTTCTCTGGTCATTTCCCATCTTTAAAAAACATACCTTATAGAAATTTCTTATTGCAGATATATTGATGTAAACAGTCATTCAAAAACGTCTTTACTCATTTTAGTTTCAGTTCACTATTTTTTCATTTGTTTGTTTGTTTTTGAGGTGGAGTCTTGCTTTGTTGCCCAGGCTAGAGTGCAGTGGTGCTATCTTAGCTCACAGCAACCTCTGCTTCCTGAGTTCAAGTGATTCTCCTGCCTCAGCCTCCTGAGTAGGTGGGGTTACAGGTGCACACCACCATGCCTGGCTAAGTTTTGCATTTTTAGTAGAGACAGCATTTCACCATGTTGGTCAGGTTGGTCTCGAACTCCTAACCTCATGATCTGCCTGCCTTGGTCTCCCAAAGTGCTGGGATTTCAGGTGCGAGCCAGCACACCTGGTCCTCAGCTCACTTTTTTTTATTGTTGCTTTTGTTGATCGTTTTGTTTTGTTTGCTCCTGAAGATTTCCTTAACTTTCTTATATCCCATTAATGAATTCAAAGTATGTGAATTGTCATTGATTTAAGCTCTCATTGTTTTAGTTCCAGAGGGCTCTTCAAATATCCAGACCACGTGTTGCAGAGGAATGGATATTGCAGAGGGTTTTGACTTGAATGCCTGGTACAAGAAGTGGGAAATAAATATATATAGACTTAAGAAAGGTATGTTTACACAAGAGACTGAGAGCAAATCAAGGACTAAGTTGCCTTATAAGAGATTAAATGAGATGGAAGTTTGGAGGAAAACTTTTCTGAAAATTGTTGTAATATAATAAGATGTTTGATTCATGGTCATAGATACCAATACATCAAGACTTACTGTCAGTATCACTTGGCTGAATATCAAGTTAGTATATTACAACATTTCCAAAACAAATCAGGTTATATAATTTCTTACAACGTAAGTCTACAACTAGTAGCTTTCTTAATATTAATATCTTTAACTTTTAAAAATTACACTTAAAAAATACACATATGATTATGACTTACTAAAGAAATACCAAACTTCTAGCCTTTTAAAAATACAGAGCGTGTATGTTTGTGTGTATGCTTAAACTACCCGTTCCATCTGGCTTAGACTCTTTTCTCCAGATCTGTTACATCTGGCCATCAACTTTGACCCTGAGTTGGGATCTAAAAATCACCCCGCCATCTGGTATTCTTTCTAGTCGTGTGCCTAAAATGAGATTTTATAGAGACTCATACTGTAACATCAGTGTAGAACAGGGGCTACTACTTTTTGGTTCAGTTCATTACTAAAAATGTTTTCTCCACCTCATCTTTACACATCCTTTTTTGCATTAATTTTATATTAATAAAGATATATTAATCATGTAAATAATTATTCCTTCATCTATAATTCAAATAGCTTACAGAAAGGTATATTGTTTTGTCTTTTTTTCAACCCCAATACCCAAAAAACTCAGCATAGTGTTTTCCCAAGACACATTGAACAAATGAATCAATGAATTAGTAACTTGATTTCCCATTTTTGAAAATATCTCTTCTTTTTACCTATATGTTTCTTGTCCAATGAGTCCCAAGTTTAATGTTAGCTCCTATCCAATAACAACCTGAATAATTAAAGTCTGAAATATGCTATCAGGAACAGTAGTATAAATGGTAATATGATGTCTTCTCATTTTTAAGTAAGTTGAGGACCAAATAAATGTAGTTGAATTACATGCTATTTGTCTTTTTACAGATTATAGTAGGTTTACATAGCTATCATTTCTCTTTAAATTATTGTATAGAGAGCCCAGTCCTGCCAGAAGTATGTAATTTATAATAAACAAATCACATCAAGACAACCAATTAATTAATTTCTAAATCACTCAATTCCAACACAAAACTTGATTTCTACTTCAAAACTAGAAACAACAAAAATACAGTTTGATTTGGGTTTTCATTTTTATTTTTGGTCAAAACACTTAATTCAGTAACTTCAACAATATATTCCATAATCTTGCTATTTGTCGGAATACAAGTCTTATTGGTGAAAGAAGCAAAAAGAAAAAGAAAAAGAGAGAAAGAAAGATCAACCAAACAAGTCGAGAACATACAAGATTATTTAGTTGGGATTTTTAAAAGCCTCTATTTGGTTTCAAATGTTTATAACTAATGTAATTTTATTTTACCTATTTGGAGCAACACAGCATTGTTTCAGTTAAATAACATTAGGCTTTTAAAAAGGGGAAAGAAAAATCTAATCTCTACCATGTCCACATGAATTACAATTGCTACATGTATATGTAAGGTTTCCCATACATTTGTTTCATAATTCTCCTCCCCAGGATGACCAGCCAAAGAATTTAAATGTCTTGATGGCTTCAAATCAGCTGACATGCTCAAGAAGTCTTTCCTGGAAAGGCTTCGGTGAGTGGGTATTAAGATTGTCATTCTCGGAAATAAAATTGAAGGCACCAGAGAATGTTCTTTTCCAGCAACTAAGCTTCCACGTGTTCTCAAATTTAACACTAATCTAAAAAAGATCTTCCTCTTGATTTGTGCTTACTATAGAAATATTTACATAGCGCCAAGATGTGCGGCAAATCAAGGGTTGCCACAATGTGAATTATCTCAATGAAAATGGTTGTCCTGCCTTTATAATTTATGTGCATTTTTGAGTTATATTTTACTCATAATCACTTCTCTTATGAAATAGGCAACTATTTTTGTAAGGTTTTGTAAAGAAATTTATGTGTGCTTTCTTTCTCAACATAGTCCTATATCCTCTCTTTCTACTTTTTTCCTCTAATAATATGGTAGGTACATTAAGATGTAGAAACTAGGATGCACATTGACCTATAATAGCAAAATTTATATCAGAAGGCTGCCCATTAAGAAGCTTCATTTCTTTGACTACAGTAAAACATTCATCAGTAAAAGCATAGAATTTTCATTGAAATGAAATATTAGTCTGTTGGTTTTTATTCTTCTTATATAAGATCATTGAAAACAAGACTATTTAAATAAAAGTAAAAGCTATAAAAAGTAAAACCTAGAAAATAAAATTCCCTGCCTTTAAAAAATCTAGTAGTACTCTAAATTGTCAATTGAGGTTAGAGTGGAGCATGAGAAGAGAAGATTTTAAATGGCAATTATACAGCCCTGAAAAATGACAATTTTCATATGATAAGGAAATAAGTGTTTCTGTCTGGATCTCACTTCAGAAGATAGAATTTCCCCAATGAACAAATATTCAGTAAGGTAAAGTTGACAGAAGGTTATCATTGAGGTTCAGATTAAAATAGTAAATCTTCTTCTTGTTGGAAAAGCCACAAGAGTACAATTAAATATGTTTCATTAATGTGCAAACTCTAAGGAACTAACAAGCTTCAAAGACAATTGACTAGTAGTAATAGTACTAGTTATAGAAGCAATGAAAGTAGTAATAATACCACTAGTAGTACTAACAGTGATAGTTCATGACTAGTATATATAATAAATTAAATGCATTCAGCATACTGTACAAGATCATAAAAGTTATGTAAGAAACCAAATGGTCTAACTCCAAAGTCTGAACTGTTGGTCACTATGCTATACTGCCCCCATTTGTAAGCTAATTGTCAACATTTTGGTGATAAGAGTATAAATATTAACTAAGTTCTTAGAAATATTACATCTTAAAATGTTTTTAAAATTATCTCTTAATTATTTTATATCAATATTATGTAGGGTTCAGGTATTTGAGAATGGAAAAAAAGGCACAGTAAGGAAAAAGAAGTCGTCCAAGCAGACAATAGAAACAAAAATAGTAATTTCAAAACCACTTAAAAATTGTGCTAAAGTTGTCTATCTTGAAAAGGTTCTAAACAGAGAATAGAAGAAAAACACAAAAAGAAAGGAAACAGACTTACATTCCATTATGGCAGTAAACACGAGCAACTGCTCTCTTTAAATTCATACGGTATTTTACCAGTCATGTTAGTGTATTTACCTGCCTCATTCACAGCTCATTCCACAGCATCTACCACATCTAGAGCTTCTGGGTTTAGAGTGTCTTTTCTAGATGAGAGTGTAAATATTTATATCTGTTACCACATTAATCCACAGCCCTGGACATGACTGGTTACATTAGGATACACATACAACCAACAGGTAGAGGGAGGGATACATGCGCTGAACTGAGCCAATAAGCTTATTTCTCTTAAGAATTTCAAGCACAATAGTCACACAAAAATTAAAATATTTGGTATATATTTAACCAAGGAGATGCAAGATCTCTACTGGAGAATTATAAAACACTGCTGAAAGAAATCATAGATGACACCAACACATGGAAAACCATTCCATACTCATGGATTGTAAGAAAAGATATGGTTAAAATGACCATACCGCCCAAAGAAGTTTACAAATTCAACACAATCCCTATCAAATTACCAACATAATTTTTTACAGAGTTATGAAAAACAAAAAAACCCTAAAGTTCATATGGAACCAAAAAGACCCTGAGTAGCCAAAGTAATCCTAAGCAAAAATAACGATTCTGGAGGCATCACTCTGTTCAAATTCAAATTATACTACAAGGCTAAAGTAATTAAAACAGGATGGTACTAGTACAAAAGTGGACACACAGATTAGTGGAACAGTATAGAGAACACAGATATAATCCACATATCTACAACCAAGTGATCTTCAACAAAAAGTACAAAAATAAGCAATGGGAAAGGATACCCTATTCAATAAATGGTGATGAGAAAATTGCCTTCTGTAGAATGGCAATTCCTCTGAAGAAGAATGAAACTGGTTCCCTATCTCTTACCATACTCTAAAATTAACATGGATAGCAGACTTAAATGTAAGACCTGAAATTACAAAAGTCCTAGATGAAAACCTAGAGAAAACTCTTCTGGACATTGTCTTAGGCAAAGAATTTATGAAAAAGACCTAAAAAGCAAATGCAACAAAACCAAAAATAAACAAATGGGACTTAATTAAACTAAAAAGTTTCTGCACACCAAAAGAGATAAGCAACATAGTGAATAGACAACCTACAATCTAGAAGACTATGTTTGCAAATTATGGCTCTGAAAAAGAACCGATACCCAGAATCTACAAGGAACTAAAAAACTCCACAAGGAAAAACAAATAACCCCACTAAAAACTGGGCAAAGGACATGAACAGACATTTCTCAAGAAATACAAGTGGTCAACAAACACCTGAAAAAATGCTCGGCATCACTAATCATCAGAGAGATGCAAATCAAAAGCACAGTAACATGTCATTTTACACCAGTCAGAATGGCTATTACTAGAAAGCACGTGGCAGATATTGGCATGGATGTGGAGAAAAGGGAATGTTTCTACATCTTTGGTGGGAATATAAATAAGTTCAATCTCTACAGAAAACAATACGGAGATTTCTCAAGAACTAAAAATTTGACCCAGCAATCCCACTATTGGGTATAAACCCAAAGGAAAAGAAATCATTATATTAAAAAGACAGTTACAATAGCAAAGTCATGAAACCAACCTAAGTGTCCATAAATGGTTCACTGGATAAAGCAAATGTGGTATACATATATAATAGATATACAAATACATATAGATAGATATACATACAGATAATTAGATGATAGATAGGTAGATAGACACCATGGAATAGTATACAGCCATGAAAAAGAATAAAATTATGTCCTTTGCAACAACATGGATGGAACTGAAGGTTATTAATCTAAGTGAACTAATTCAGAAACAGAAATCCAAATACCATATGTTCTCACTTATAAGTGGGAGTTAAACAATGGATACATATGCACATACAGATAGAAAGAATAGAAAATAGGGAATCCAAAAGAGGAAAAGCTAGGAGGGGAGCAAGGGTTAAAAAGTCACCTACTGGATACAGTGTTCACTACTGGGTAATGGGTACACTAGAAGTCCAATCTCACCAGTATGCAATATATCTGTGTAACAAACAAGCACTTGTACCCCTCTTACTCTAAAATAAAAATAAAATTTAAATTAAAAAAATCAAGAACACAGAATATGGTCAACCAATAATGGATGTCAAACAATCATATACTTTGGGATTATAGCTTTTAGCTTTGAGTTATGTAAAGGCAATAAAGAAACAGAAAGGCCATTCTGCTTACAGAAACAGGAAAGTATAGCACAAAAGCAAAGACAAATGGGAGATGTGTCATCTCTGAAAGACACAGACTAAGTTCAATTCCTGACAGCTTTCCAGTCTGTGAGACCAGTTTCGACTTATTTCCATTCCTCAAATTCAGTATAGCGTTTTCTACACTGAAAGTCCCTACCTGGTGTTTCCTTAAATGAGTCATGAATCCTTGAAATTTAAATTGCCTTGAGTAGAAAAAAATAACAGTAGTGTGGCAATCTCCATTTCTAGTTAGAAGATCGTTTGACTTTAAATTCAACTACGGAAGAGTGAGAAATGAAAATGTCTTGCTCCATGTAAGACTGCTTTATTACAAATAAGCAAACTTAGAATCGGCTCCCTTTGGTGTTAACTCTGATGAGATGTTTTCTAAATCAGGTCTCCTTGTTCAGTAGCTGAAACCTGGGAGGTGTCACAGCATGACCTCGGGCTTCTGATCAAAAGAATAACTGGAAAGTAAACGATGAGATAATTTGGGGTTTTTCCGTGTTCCCAATAAAAAAAAAAAAACTCACACTGTAATTAAATACAAATGTATGCAAGTTATTTTCTTAAAATATGTCCCATTATGCTTTTTCAAAGTTGAATATGTTTTTAGATTGGTGACTTTAGCCCACTTCAGTCTACACTACAGAGTAATGATAATTTGTCCTTTATTTCCACAAGAAAAAAATATTATAAAACTTTAAAACTCATTCTGTTAACATTTATTGAATGCCTAACCTCAGCTTGGTGTCAGGAATTCAATGAAAAATAAAATATATTTCCAGTAAAAATGTAGCTTATAATTTAGTGGGGTGAAATTCTGAAGCACAGAAAAAATGTTAAACATTTAAATATGTTTTAAAACTTGATAATAACTTGTTAACATTTGCTAAGGATTATGCTATACTCAGGTTAAGAGTTTTAAGCAAAATGTAAAATGCTTCTACTAAGTTGAGATGATAAATCTTTTATTAAAACTATTTTTGTAAAATATTCTACCTAATGAACACTAAATACAAAATAAATTAGTCTCATAATTTAATGATGTACTTAATGAAATACTTACATTAAATTGTAATAAAAATCCTAGTGTCAGACAAAAAATATTTAAAATATTATTCTCCTTATTAAGATAATTCATTATTCTCTTAATAGGTTAAATAGTGAAATACATAATTTAAGATTCTGTACTCAATCACAAATTGCATTGTGTGAAGATAAACATCTAACATTACTTTAGCACAAAGAATAATTAATTAGTCATTTACTCGTATTCAGTTCATGAACACTTAATGCAGATGCTTAATAACCTGTTTTCCATATTATGCAATACAAAACGTAGAAAAAAGCTGGATTTTGAAGTTTATAATTGTGATCATTTTTTATTAAGTCCTATTAATAATGTTTTTATATTCTTAAGGGCTAATTATATTTTGAGGAAAGAGAAACCAATATAAATAATTATTATTTTTTTGTCCTTTACTTTCTTACTTTGCTTTAGGAAAGTGATGGTTAATGTAACATCACCATATACAGGGAAGGTACATAATTTAAAATAAACATTTCGTGTAGTGGCATATGGAACTATTTCATGAATGACCCTGGTAAAATTTCAGAACTCAATAAATAAAGAATAAATATGCTTTTCTCTCTGTCTCTCTCTCATGCCAGCTTAAATTAGAAGGGCATGAATTCTTACTAAAAAAAATCAAACAAATTTATGCTAGATGTCTTTGATATTAAACAAATTGTTACAATTATTTCAAAAGAGAAATCCTTAATTTTAAGACATACTTGAGCCAATCAGGGGACATAATTAAAACCAAATGCAAAGCAATTCATTCTGCTTTCTGAAATATGTAGGTTGTTTAGGTGCATCAGCAGAAGTGAGAGAGGAAAAAATATAGAAAACTATGGTTTTTGGCACAGGTGAATTTAGAGAATTACATTTAGATGTAAAAATAATCTCACAAAGTAAACCAAGAACTTCCTCATACTTCTAAAGTCTATTAATATTTCATAACATTTTCTGTTTCTCAACAAAAGTGTACTGTTTTTAAATTATAATTCATGCTCATTTTAAATGGAACTTATAAGTAACCACACATCACCCTTCCATTTCTTCTAACAATAGTGAATTGAATTTCTGTATGAAGTGATACTCTTCCCGCACTACCTGAGGAGTTCTTACATTTGCCTGAGTTTCACTTCTCAACACTTACTCCATATTATTGCTCCAAACCTTACTTATGCTTGAAGATAAAATATAAAAATTACAATCTAGGAAATAACTTTGTAAATATTAAAATCATAATTTAAAATCTTCCCATAAAGAAAAGTCTAGGCCCAGTTGTCTTCAATGATAAATTTCTCTAAATATTAAAGGAATATATAAGTTTTATAAAACTAGAGAATAGAAAAGAAGAAATAATTCTCAGTTCGTTCTTGCATCCTGCATAATCACCATACTAATGTGAGGTATGAACTTTACAAGAATGGGAAATTATAACACTTCTCATGTACATAGATACAACAATCAAAAACAAAATATTCACATTGTATATATCTCACTATGTCCTAGAGGGAGTTGTTTTATAAATTTGAAATTAATTATAGTTACAAAGACAATCAATATAAATTACCACATTAACAATAGGGGCTAAAAATATATGACCATCTCCAGAGGCAGAAGAGATATTTGATGAAATTCAACACATATTTATAATAAATATTCTCAAGCAACTAGACATTAAAAAAATCTTCTTTGATTTAATCATAAAGGGCCATCTACCAAAAAATCTAGAGCTAGTATAATTCTAAAAGGTGAAATATGTAATACTTTCTTTTTAAAGTTGAAAAAAGGACAATGATATCTACTCTCATCGCTTTTTTTCAATTTTTACCAAAAGGCCTATCCAATGCAATACAAAGAAAATAAGTAAACCTATAAAGATTGAAAGGAAGGAACATTATTTTCATCATATGTCTACAACATTCGAAAGACTCTATAAAAATACTAGTATTGGCCAGGCGTGGTGGCTCACGCCTGTAATCCCAGCACTTTGGGAGGCCAAGGTGGGTGCATCACCTGAGACCAGGAGTTCGAGACCAACCTGGCCAACAAGGTGAAACACTGTCTCTACTAAAAATACAAAAAATTAGTCAGGCGTGGTGGCGGGCGCCTATAATCCCAGCTACTCAGGAGGTTGAGGCAGGAGAACAGCTTGAACCTGGGAGGCGGAGGCTACAGTAAGCCAAGATTGTACCATTGCCCTCCAGCCTGGGCAACAAGAGCAAAACTCTGTCTCAAAAGATAAATAAATAAAAATAGTAGTATTAAAAAGTGAATTTACTCAGCAACTTGGATGGAATTGGAGATCATTATTCTAAGTGAAGTAACTCAGGAATGGAAAACCACACATATGTTCTCACTCTTAAATGGAAGCTAAGCTATGAGTATGCAAAGGCATAAGAATGATACAATGGACTTTGGGGACTCTGAGGAAAGTTTGGGAAGGGGTTGAGGGATAAAATAATACAAATTGGGTACAGTGTACTCTGCTCACACAATGGGTGCACCAAAATCTCAGAAATCGCCACTAAAGAGCTTAGTCATGTAACCAAACACCAGCTGTTCCCCAAAACTGTATTGAAATAATAATAATAAAAAGAACCAAAGAAATAAAGTATGCATTGTTAAGGTTGTCAAAAGTGAATTTAGAAAAGTTGCTGAATGCCTGGTCAACAGCCAACTAGAATTAAATATATATATATATATATATATATATATATATATATATATAAAACATCATCAAAAAATCAAATGTGTTAGATCTTTTTGAGAGGAATGTGATAGATCACTGCTGAGATAATTTTTAAAAACCCATAAGTAAATAAAGATATTTTCCTGTTGATGGATTGGAAAACTCAATCCTGCACTTCCAAATTGATCTACAGCTTCAATGAAAGAACAATCCAAATCCCAGGATGCTTTTTTCTTGCGGAAATGGAAATACTCTCTAAAACCATGTAGAAATACAAAGGACCTAGATTAGGCAATACAAACTTCAAAACGAAAATTAAAAAAGCAGAACTTAGCCATATTTCAACACATACACTAAAGCAACAATTAAGACAGCTGGGTGGATATTTGTGCAAGGATGGGTGCTTGATTTGCACTACTGCAATTAGAAAAGAAATGATGGTCTTTTCAATAAATGATGCTAGAACAATTGGTTATCCATTAAAAAAAAAGATTTCTACCTCATACCATAATTAAAATGTGAAAGTTAAAAAATATATATATTCTTTAAGAAAACATAGGAGAATATCTTCAGGGCTTTGTGATAGACAATTTCTTTTCTTTTCTTATGTATGTATGTATGTATTTATTTTGAGACGGAGTCTCACTCTGTCTGTCGCAAGGCTGGAGTGCAGTGGCAAGATCTCGGCTCACTGCATGCTCCACCTCCCGAGTTCACGTCATTCTCCTGCCTCAGCCTCCCCTAGTAGCTGGGACTACAGGCTCCCGCCACCATGCTCGGCTAATTTTTGCATTTTTAGTAGAGATGGGATTTCACCGTGTTAGCCAGGATGGTCTCGATCTCCTGACCTCGTGATCCCCCTATCTGGTTCTCCCAAAGTGCTGGGATTACAGACATGAGCCACCGTGCCTGGCTGACAATTAATTTCTTATATAAGTTACCAAAAACATGGACTTTGGAAAACCATTAGTACATGTACCATGCACCAATACGACACGTAAAATGAACAAACAACAAAAAAACTCAATTGTCCTTAATTGAGGGCAATTCAGGCTCAATCTAACCATAAGCATCTATATTTGGATTATTATTCAGAAATAATCAGTATTTTTCTGAAATTTGGATGGTTTACAACAACCGTCATGGTTCATAAGAACAAATTTGAGCTGTCTCCGTGGATTGTAGAACCTACCACAATTTTTTCAAAATGACCTTTACTAACACAGTATGAAGAACATGGAAATTTAAAGTGTATAAAGTTAAATACCCTAATATTTAATATATATTAAATGAAATGTGTAAAGTTAAATGTACTTATTATTATTATTATTATTATTATTATTATTATTATTTCTTTTTTTTGAGACGGAGTCTCGCTCTGTCGCCCAGGCTGGAGTGTAGTGGCCGGATCTCAGCTCACTGCAAGCTCCGCCTCCCGGGTTCGGGCCATTCTCCTGTCTCAGCCTCCTGAGTAGCTGGGACTACAGGCGCCCGCCACCTCGCCCGGCTAGTTTTTTGTATTTTTTAGTAGAGACGGGGTTTCACCGTGTTAGCCAGGATGGTCTCGATCTCCTGACCTAGTGATTCACCCGTCTCGGCCTCCCAAAGTGCTGGGATTACAGGCTTGAGCCACCGCGCCCGGCCAAGTTAAATGTACTTAAACAGCCTAATAGCCTATGACCAATTCGGCATATATATATATATGTACACATATACTTCATTCACACAATATACACTTCTCTACTTCTATATAAAAATAAAATTTAAATCACGCTGACTATATAATTTACATAGAGGAGTGAATTAGAAATTGGGTCAAAAAGTAAAATTTTCAACCAAGATTTACACATTTCACCCTAAATCTCAGATGATTTGATTCCCAGTGTTATGTTACTAGAAAAAAAAGATTTAAATATTATTTCAATAAGGTAATAATTCAGACATTTTAAATATTTTCTTGTTATTCACTCCATCTCAGAATTCTACATTGTTCACATTTCTTTTCAACAAAAAACAATGCTTGGATTTACTCGGCAGCAATTTCAAGCCTTATCACTTGGATCATTAGTTATGTGCCAATGGTTATTAGAAATTTTGAGAGTGTTTCTGCACCTGCATACCTGTTTCTTACAAGTTAAAAGGGAGAAAAGCAGAGAATAATGGTGCATTGAAAGAATTCATTGATGTTATCATGCTCAGCAGAAGATCTGACATCTGTGATGAAAGACTGAACATTTTCAAATTGCGAGGTCATGTTGGGGGAATGCTAGATATCAGGGCAAAGTTAACACACACCAACAAATTATCATCTATGTAAGGTATATAATCTATCAGTTACATTATAATGATGAATTCTATAAATTACTGAGCTTGAGAATCTTATTTTTGAAAATTACTTTTATATTTATTATAATCAGATATGTGAAATCAAAGTTCAAAAGTGACTATCTTTTTGATGTATGAATTAATTTTATTTACAAATGTTATTTTCTACTTTTAGATGTATATTTTTGAAATAGGCAACATATTCCCTACATCGTTTTTTCAGGGACCACAAAAATTGATGTGTGATTATAAGGCATAATATAAACTACAAATTCTAACATTTTGAGACATTTTAATTTTTAGTAAATTTCAAACTTTAAAATAGCAAATAACATTAAATCATAAGTAGGTGGAAGGAGACAATGTTATTTTTATTTTTGTTGAGTAAATCTGGGAAATTTCTTATTAACGATTATTAAATTTAAAGGAATTTTCAACAGTTACTGGACTTATTCTTTTGATTGTGGGCTCAATACATACATGTGTCTTAATTATCCCTGTTTGCTGATTTTCATAACCACTAATTTGAAATTTTCCTCCAGCCTGACATTAAAAACCTCATACATTTTTTTCTGTAAAATAAAAGTAACTTTTTGTTTGTTTGGTTTTTTTTTTTTTTTTTTTTTTTTTTTTTTTTTTTTTTTTTTAACAAGAGGAAGGAAATAAAATCTGCTTGGAATACTGAATGATCTTTTTCAAGTTTGAATTCGTATTTGTAAGAGGACAATCAGGCCTTTATAGGTCATAAATATAATGCTGTCCTCTACTTCATCCAGCCTCCACTCCAGTCCAAGGTCTGTCTTTGCCTAGTTAACAAAGAGTGGGAAAGAGGACCTTTTACTCATAACCCCTTTGAGAAGCCACTTTAACGTCAATTCTTCAAGTCATAGGCCTTTTTATTTACCGCCACCCTACAGTGATCCCAGACCTTGAAACTACTAGAGGCAACGAATGTAATGAGATGGTGGCTACTCAGCAGACAGTGGAAAACCAGTTGATAGTGAATCATCCATATTTCCCCGCAGATAGTGGAAACCCAGTGGATAGCGAATCATCTATATTTCCCCGCAGATAGTGGAAACCCAGTGGATAGAGAATCATCTATATTTCCCCACAGATATAGTGGAAAACCAGTTGATAGCGAATCATCTATATTTCCCTGCAGATAGTGGAAACCCAGTCGGCAGCGAATCATCTATATTTCCCCGCAGATAGTGGAAACCCAGTGGATAGCAAATCATCTATATTTCCCTGCAGATAGTGGAAACCCAGTTGACAGCGAATCATCTATATTTCCCTGCAGATAGTGGAAACCCAGTGGATAGCAAATCATCTATATTTCCCTGCAGATAGTGGAAACGCAGTTGACAGCGAATCATCTATATTTCCCTGCAGATAGTGGAAACCCAGTTGATAGCGAATCATCTATATTTCCCCGCAGATAGTGGAAACCCAGTTGATAGCGAATCATCTGTATTTCTCGTGTACTCAGTTGTTTCAATCCTTGCTTTGCTTTTCAAAGAGGATTACCAAAAAGAGGAGAAAATTTAAAGCTGACATCTAATGACAGAAGACATTTTGCTTACTCCAAAAAGGAGGTTACAAACCAGCCGTTATGAGATATAGCTGATCTGAAAACTGTGTTGTTATTTTGATATAATTTACAGGAAAATCCAGATTTCCAACTGTTTTTGTAAAATAATTATCAGAGAGCACTCGGCCAGTAGATGTGTGTGGGTGGCAGCATTAGGCTGGAGCTGAATGGATTCCTCCTATTATGGACTGAATGCTTAACGTTCTCCCCAAAATTCATACTCTGAAGCCCTAACTCCCATTGAAATGGTATTTGGACATGAAGCCTTTGGGAGGTAATTAGGTTGAGGTCATGAATGTAGACCCCTCAGGATGGAATAATGCACTTTTAAGAACAGAATGACAGAAAATCTGTCTCTTTCTTCCTCTCTCTTCATGTGTTTGCCCTGAGAAAAGGCCACGTGAGGACATAGCAAGAAGGTTGCTGCCTACAACTCAGGAAATGGGCCCTCACCAGGAACTGAATCTGCCGGCTTGGACCTTAATCTTGGACTTTCCAGTCTCCATAACTTGAGAAATCTAATTCTGTTGTTTCAGCCACCCTGTCTATGGCATTCGTTGCAGCAGCTGAGCAAAGTAAGCCACCCACTTAAACAAAAAATGTGCCTTTTCATTTTTCTACCACTCACACTGACTATGCAGACACCCTTCCACCTGGCAGCTAGATTCACTTCTGTTGCCTGCCTCACCTGGGAGGCACCTGGGTTGGCAGTGTCTGGATTAAGGGGAGGTTAAACTCTCTCAATGGGCATTCTCACTGCTGACTCCCTGCTGCATGCCTCATATTCTTCAGCTCTAGCATTCTGCTCTTCACTCAGCAATTAGAAGCCTCCTTCCAAGAGAAATTGGTCTTACCCCATGCCCATCGATAATTCCATTATTTCATGGGTAGTGCACTTCCCTAATTCTGAGATATTCCTTTAAAACTAACACCAGAGCTGGAGTTCCACAAAACATACATAATAATGTTTGAAAAACAGAATGTCAAAGTCTAGGGTATCTGGCTGCTCTTAGTCTCCCCATAAAGTACAGCAAGGGCTTGAGCCCTTCAAAACAGTTTTATTTAAAGACCTCCCTCCCAATGGGAGACTAGACGTACCCATTTATTATTCCAGGCATCCACAGTGTAGTTGTTCAAACACACACACACACAAACACACACACACACACACATTTACATACACCCTTTTCAAGAGAAAAAAATACTCATTTTTTAAAGACAATGTAATTTTAATACAAAATGAAAAAGAAGCAAATAGATTTCTTATAACTTACAAGCTGCCTCTTTTCCCCAAAGGTTATTCATTCATGTTTTAGAGTTATGCTTAGTGTCCTTTTTCAGGCCTAAAAGAACAAGAGAGTAGATAAATTTCTGAAGTATGATACTCTTAGTGATGTCTTTCTGCATATACAAAGGAAGGCTTTGAAATAAACATCTTGATTATGACTCAATTGTTCTTTTAACAAGGAGTTTTCCTTTTCTCAATTTCTGTCCTGGAGAAGTCAACAAATATCATTTTCCAAGTTACATAAATATATTAAGATGAATAAAAATATTTAATTTGTTTTTAAAATGAATAATAATTGTGTATATTGGGGTACAATGTGGCATTTTGACCTGTTCACCAGCAATGTAAGAAAAATGATATTACTACTAGTTGCTTTGAAAATTTTAAGTAATAAAATATAATCATTAGGTATCTTTTTAGTATATTTTAATTTTTAAAATTATATATTGACAAATTATCATTATATATGTTTATGGGGTAAAAAGTGATATTATGATATTTGAATACAATGTGTAATATATTATTAAATCAAACTAAGCAACTTAAGTATCACCCGAAATATCTGACATATTTTGTGATGAGAACATTTGAGACATACTCTCTAAGCAATATTGAAATGTACAGTTATAGAACCAACTTAAGTTTTATCCATCAGTGAAATAATGGATAAAGAAAATGTGGTATATATCCACAATAGAATACTACTCAGCCTGAAAAGAAGAAGAAATTCTGTTATTTGCGACAACATAAATGGAATTGGAGACATTATGCTAAGTGAAATGAGCCAAACTCAGAAAGACAAATACCATATGTTCTCACTTATATGTAGAATATAAAAAATTTAACTCATAGAAGCACAGAGCAGAATGGTGAATAAAGTTAATAACAGTATTTGTAATAATTGTTGATCAACATTTGAAATTTACATTTCTTGAGCAAATTATTATTATTTTTTTGCTACAGGTACTTTTCCATTTATTTTCATTTACTTCTAGAATACTTACTGAACAAATACAATGTTAAAACCTGTTGATTCAAATATAAATAAATTACAATATTTTACCTATAGTTGCTCACTATAAAATTGAAGATATTCTATGTACATAAATTTTTAAAATATAAAATGATTAAAATGATTGGCAATAGGAACTAATACTTCTTAAACTCGAATGTACATACAAATCATCTGAAGATTTTGTCACATGTGATGCTGACTAATATATCTGAACATCTGGATTCTAACAAGCTCCTAGGTGATGAGTAGCAAGGATATATGCATGTGCTTTAGGACAGATAAACGGGAGTGGCATAACTACCAAAATCGAACTGTCTTTCAAAGGATTAGTAAGATTTTACCACATAGAGAACATGGAGAAAGGTATTTCTTTTTTTTTTTTTTTTTTTTTTGAGACAGAGTCTCGCTCTCTTGCGCAGGCTGGAGTGCAGTGGTGCCATGTCGGCTCACTGCAAGCTCCGCCTCCCGGGTTCACGTCATTCTCCTGCCTCAGCCTCCGGAGTAGCTGGGACTACAGGCGCTGGTCACCACGTCCGGCTAATTTTTTTTTTTTTTTTTTTTTTTTTTTTTTTGGTAGAGAGGGGGTTTCACTGTATTAGCCAGGAGGGTCTCAATCTCCTGACCTCGTGATCCACCCGCCTCGGCTTCTCAAAGTGCTGGGATTACAGGCGTAAGAAACTGCGCCCCCCCGAGAAAGGTATTTTTTCAGGGTAAACAACAAACACAGACCTAGATAGAAGTTCAAAAACCAAAGGAGCTCCTAAGAGCAAGTATTCCAAGTGCAACTCAACCTTATCACACAGGGCACAGCAAGTGGGTATCACAGGGTCCCTTACCCCTGGGTGGACTTGAGAAGTGGGGGAATGCGTTCCTTCATCTTCACATTCATTTCTTCCTTCTCTACATTCTCTCCCTGTCCCTCACCCCTACTCTTATTTTGTGTCTCCTTTGAAAAAAAAAAAAAAGTATTTTTAAAAAGTTTTCCTAACCAGAAGCATATATGACAGACATTTGGAGATTGGCATGCTTCCTGCAATCAAAGGAAAAAGGCTATTCTTATAGAAAAATGTATAATAAGTTTATAGAGCGCTGAAAGAAATTTATAGGTTTTCTATACTTCAGAAGTGAACTTCTCGACACTCTCTACTAAGTCTTACTTTATTTCCCTTCAGATTATAAGGCAGATAATATATGTGTTTTGTGATGAAAACTGGGGGATATCCTGAGACTTTGCTGAAGTTACCAACTTAAGAAGCTTTTGGGCTGAGACAATGGGGTTTTCTAGATATAGGATCATGTCATCTGCAAGCAATGACAAATTTGACTTCCTCTCTTCCTATTTGAATACCCTTTCTTTCTTTATCTTGTCTGATTGCCCTGGCCAGAACTTCTGATACTATTTTGAATAGGAGTAGTGAGATGTGATGGTTAATTGAGTGTCAACTTGATTGGATTCAAGTATGCAAAATATTGCTCCTGGGTGTGTCTGTGAGGGTGTTGCCAAAGGAGATTAACATTTGAGTCAGTGAACTGGGAAAAGCAGACCCACCCTTAATCTGGGTGGGCACCATCTATTCAGCTGCCAGCATGGCCAGAATAAAATCAGGCAGAAGAAAGTGAAAAGACTAAACTGACTTAGCCTGCAGTCTACATCTTTCTCCCATGCTGGATGCTTCCTGCGCTCGAACATCAGACTCCAAGTTCTTCAGCTTTGGGACTTGGACTGGCTTCCTTGCTCCTCAGCTTACAGACAGCCTATTATGAGACTGCACCTTGTGATCCTGTGAGTCAATACTCCCTAATAAACTCCTCTTTATATATCCTATTAGTGCTGTCCCTCTAGAGAACCCTGACTAATATAGAGGACATCCTTCTCTTGCGCTGGTTTTCAAAGAGAATGCTTCCAGCTTTTGCCCATTCAGGTTGATATTAGCTCTGGGTTTGTCATAAATGGCTCCTCTTATTTTGAGGTATGTTCCTTCAATAACTAGTTTATTGAGTGTTTTTAACAGAAGGAATGTTGATTTTATGAAAGGCGTTTTCTGCGTCCATTTTAGATCTATTTATGTGATGAATTGCATTTATTGACTTGTGTATGTTAAATCAGTCTTGCGTCCCATGGACGAAGCCAACTTGATCGTGGGACAAGCTTTTTGATATGCTGCTATATTCAGTTTGCCAGTATTTTATTGAGAATTTTTGCATCGATTTGCATCAGGAATATTGGTCTGAAGTTTTCTTTTTTTGTTGTTGTAGCTCTGTCAGGTTTTGGCATCAGGATGATGCTGGCTTCATAGAATGAGTTAGGGAGGAGTCCCTTCTTTTCCATCATTCGGAATAGTTTCAGAAGAAAGAGTATTAGCTTCTCTTTGTATTTCTGGTAGAATACAACTGTAAATCCATCTGGTCCTGGGCTTTTTTTGGTTGGTAGGTTATTTATTACTGCCTCAATTTCAGAACTTGTTATTGGTCTATTCAGGGATTCAACTTCTTCCTGGTTCAGTATAAATACACTAGAAAAAAATCTAGGCAATCATTCAAGACATAGGCACAGGCAAAGATTTCATGACTAAAACACCAAAAGCAACTGTGACAAAAGCAAAAGTTGATAAATGGAATTCAATTAAACTAAAGAGCTTCTACACAGCAAAAGAAACTATCATCAGGGCAAACAGGCAACCTACAAAATAGGAGAAAAATTTTGCAATCTATCCATCTGACAAAGATTTAGCATCCAAAATCCACAAAGAACTGAAACAAATTTACAAGAAACATCAAATGACCCCATTAAAAAGTAGGCAAAGAACATGAACAGACACTTCTCAAAAGAAGACATTCCTATGGCCAACAAGCATATGAACAAAAGCTCAACATCACTGTATTAGTCTGTTTTCATGCTGCTGATAAAGACATACCACAGCCTAGGCAATTTACAAAAGAAAGAGATTTTTTGGACTTACAGTTCCACATGGCTGGGGAGGGCCTCACAATCACGGCAGAAAGCAAGGAGGAGCAAGTCACATCTTACATGGATGGCAGCAGACAAAAAAAAAAAAAAAGAGTTTGTGTAGAGCAACTCCTGTTTTTAAAACCATTAGATCTCGTGAGACCCATTCACTATCACAACAACAGCACAGGAGAGACTTGCCCTCATAATTAAGTCATCTCCCACTGGGTCCCTCCCACAACATTATAGGAGCTACAAGATGAGATGTGGGTGAGAACACAGAGCAAAACCATATCAATAACTGATCATTAGAGAAATGCAAATCAAAACTACAATGAGATACCATCTCACACTAGTCAGAATGCTGATTATTAAAAAGTCAAGAAACAATAGATGTGGAGAAATAGGAATACTTTTACAGTGTTGGTGGGAACATAAATTAGTTTAACCATTGTAAAAGATGGTGTGGCAATTCCCCAAAGGTCATTAATATATCTCATTAATGGATATATATCCAAAGGAAAATAAATCATTCCATTACAAAGATACATGCACATGTATGTTCACTGCAGCACTATTCACAATAGCAAAGACATGAAATTAACCCAAATGCCCATCAACGATAGACTAGATTAAAAAAATATGGTACATATATACTATGGAATACTGTGCAGCCATGAAAAGGAACAAGATCATGTTCTTTTCAGGGACATGAATGGAGCTGGAAGCCACTATCTTCAGCAAATTAACAAAGAAACAGAAAACCAAACACCACATGTTCTTACTTATAAGTGCGAGCTGAATAATGACACATGGACACAGAGATGGGAACAATATACCCTGAGACCTGTTGGGGGGTGGGGTGGGGGGAGGAAGAGTATTAGGAAAAATAGCTGACGCACGTGTTTCTATCCCTGTAATAAAAAGTAGTTGTAATAAAATTCTTAATTGTTACCTAAAGGAATTTTCCCAAGGTATTCTAATTTTCTGGTGAATCCCTTGTAATCATCCCCCACTTCAAAAATTAGTATTTTAAAAATTATTTTCTGAAAAACCTTCATTCCCCTCTTTCTGGCTACCTTCCTTCCTTCTTCTCCCTTTTTCCTTCTTTTGTTGACAAAATAATAATAATAGCATATGGCTTTGTTCCATGATCTTCACTTTCTTATTTTCAATTTAAATTTTCATTTTAGATACCGGGGATACATGTGCAGGTTTGTTACATAAGTATATTGCATCTCGGTAGTGAGTATAGTACCCATTAGGTAGCTTTTCACCCCATTCACACTTCCCCTTCCACCCTGTAGGAGTCTGCAGTGTCTATTTTTCCCATGTTTATATCCATGCATGCTCAATGTTTAGCTCCCACTTATAAGAGAGAACATGCAATATTTGATTTTCTGTTCCTGCACTAATTGGCTTAGGATTATGGCCTCCAGCTCCATCATTCTGACTGGTGTGAGATGGTGTCTCATTGCAGTTTTGATTTGCATTTCTCTGATGATTGGTGATGATCTCCTTTTCTCATGTTTGTTGGATGTTTGCATGTCTTCTTTTGAGAAATATCTGTTCATGTCTCTTGCCCAATTTTAATGGGAGTATTTATTTATTCCTGTTGAATTGTGTAAGTTCCTTATAGATTTTGAATATGAGACCTTTGTTGGGTGCACAGTTTGTTATGTTTTCTCTCATTCTGTACGTTATCTGTTTATTTATAGTTCTTTTGCTGTGCAGAAAATCTTTAGTTTAAGTCCCACTTGTCAATTTTTGGTTTTGTTGCAATTGCTTTTGGGGATTTAGCTGAAAATTCTTTGCCAAAGTTGATGTTTTTACAGTTTGGGGCTTTACATTTAAGTCTTTAATCCATCTTGAGTTACGGTATAAGGAAGGGGTCCAGATTCATTCTTTAGCACATGGCTAGCCAGTTATCCCGGAACCAGTTATCCTCAATGACAGTTTTCGCTGGCCTTGTTGAAGATCAAACAGTTGTAGTTATGCAGCTTTATTTCTGAGATTTCTATTCTGTTCCCTTGGTCAGTGTGTTTGCAGTCAAGTAGTGTGGTGCCTCCAGCTTTATTCTTTTTACTTAGGATGGTTTCGGCTCTTCAGGCCCTTTTTTGGTTCTATACAAAGTTAGTTTTTTTTTTTTTTTTTTTAATTTGTTGAAGAATGATGTTGGTACTTTGATAGTAGTATTGAATTTGTAAATTATTTTGGCCATTATGGCCATTTTAATGACATTGATACTTTGAATCCATGAGCATGGAATGCTTTTTCATTTATTTATCTGTGTGTGTGTGTGTCTGTGTGTGTGTGTGTGTGTCTCATCTCTGATTTCTGTCAGAGGTGTTATGTAGTTTTTTCTCTGTAGTGATATTTCACCTTTTTGGTTAGAAGTAGTCCTAGGTTTTTGGATTTGGTTTTTGTTTTTATTGGTGGCTATTGTAAATGAGACTGCATTCTTGATTTGACTCTCAACCTAGATGTTATTGGTGTATAGAAGTATTAATGATATTTTTTAAATTGATTTAATATCCTGAAACCTTACTAAAATCACTTATCAGTTCTAGATACCCTTTGGCAGAGTCCCTAGGGTTTTCTAGGTATAAAATAATACGATCAATGAAGAGAGAGAGTTTGACTTCTTCTTTTCATATTTGGGTGACTTTTTTTTTCCTCTTTCCTGATTGCTCTGGCTGGGACTTTCTCTTTATTTTCTTTACTTTTGCACATTACATTTATCTGTGTTTAAAAAAAATAATTGGCTTCAAAATTTTTGTGTGAAGGTAACATAATTGAATTAACTATTTTAGGACTAACATTATTGTTGTATTCTCTTATTTTAAATAACTATGCAAAAACAATTATAAAAGTACATGTTTTGGGAGAACTCATTGAAGGGTCATTAAAAGCCCATAAAATATAAGAAGTTTTATTCAGACGGGCAGAGCTTCTTGTAGAAAGGGTGCAAAATTAAGCTTTTATCAGAATTGTGTTTGTTAGGTTGCCTGTTTTGCCATCTTCTATTTTATTTTATTTTATTTTATTTTGAGATTGGATATGACTGTATCACCCAGATTGCAGTGCAGTGGCACAAGTATAGCAAATTGTTGCCTTGAACTCTTGGTCTCAACCAATTCTCCCTCCTCAGCCTCCTGAGTAGCTGGAACTATAGGTGTATGCCATCATGCCATCTTCTAATCACACTATATATTTTTCATTTTAATTTTTTGTAATTTGTCTTATATTTTTTTTATTATTGATAACATTGTATATTTATATACAGTTATTAGTTATTTGTATTTCTTTAGTTAATTGTCTTATCTCTTGCTTAGTAATATTTACTATTTTTGTTTTCTGATTTATAGGATATCATATTTATATATTAAAATGCATTTATTTTTGTTATTTTCATTGTTTCTCAGAATAACATGTCCTTCTGATCTCTAAAGTCATTAATAATTTATCTAAATTTTGGACATTTATTCACTATGTATTATAACTTTTTAGCATGTAAATTTGGCAAGTAGACAGACATCTAGTATGTAAATGTACTAAGTGTATGACTTGATTTTTTTCCCCAAATGACAAATACATTAGCACTGTTTGGTGGATATTCAACAGATCCTCTATGGGTATGTAGCAATCCCACTCCCCTTGCCCCATCAGGTGTCAGTACATACCCATGCAAACATGTACACACACACTCACACAAGAATTAACTAGAATTAACACACACACAGGCCCTTTCCATGCAGTATCTTCTTTCTCATTGGTTTGCCTTGTCAATTTTTTTTTACCAAAATGTCACGTCACTGTTTTATTTATTGTAATTTTACTAGACACTTTAATTCCCAGTAGAATAAGTTACTGCACATTACTCTTCTTTGCAGGCGATTACATTATTGCACCCTGTATTTGTGAAGACACTGCAAGTTGTGAAATAGGGAAATTAAGTCAACCTCGGATAAGCAATAAAAGGGGATTTATTGGTGTTTTTAGTTGGGAATCCCAAGTTTCAATCATGTCTTTAGGTTCTCAGTCATCTGTCTCTCTCCTAGACCTCACCCAGTAAGTTGGACTCATTCCCTCTTCTGACTTACTTGAAGCCATGGAAGTCTATGACCTCTGACAGATCCAGGCTTACATCAGTGCAGGTAGTCAAGATAATACCTCTTTCTCAACGTTTTTGTATAAAAGCTTAAGGTTTTTTTCAGATTTCTGTGTCAATCATTGTGGTTTGAAGGATAAAAAACGTTTTTATTGGCCAAGCCTTAGTTAAAATTGGGGATACTTCTAAAATTGCGGATAGAGTTTAGTGATTGGGGCCTCACTAGAGTATTATTTTCAGAAAAAAATTAAGAAGGAATCTAGCAAAACAAAAACAATAGATGGCCAGGCTAGTCTCGAACTCCTGGCCTCAAGTGATCTGCCTGCCTCGGCCTCCCAATGTGGTGGGATTACAGAGATAAGCCATGATGCTCAGCCAGTATTTTACTTTATTTGGCACAAAGTTGTTATTTTGAATGAAGTAATTTTGCATACAAAAGTAGAAAGCTAGAATATAGAAAATAATTTTGCTTCATATTCAGCATTTATTTCTTTCTTGCTGTTCTGGTGAGATTTGTAAAATATATATATATATATATATATAAATCATAATGGCTCTAGAATAATGTAGCAAATATTTCACTTTTGTGAAATAAAATATATAAATTAATGTTAACAGTTAACTCGAATGAAGTGCCAAATAACAGTATCATCATATGAACTGATTTAAAATAATACCACCAAGAGAAGACACACACATACAGAAACAAAATTGAGAGCAGTATGTACAATATACACTTTGGTAAAATACCATATTGTGCCTTTGTGCATGGAGATGTTTGCAAATGATGTATATAAATTCACCATAAGTTTCTGTGCAATTGAAACCAAATGCATCTGCTTCCTAGAAGATAACTTTAAAAAGTCACTTTACAGTAAAGGGATGTTATGAGAACATGACTGAAAGTAAATCTTGGGTTTTAGAAGATTTCATATTTGCTAGTTTAAATTTAATTTCTGTAGTACTTAGACATGTCTCTTATATTATTTAAAATAAGTAAAACATTTACATTAAGAAGAAAAGAACTCTAGTTTTAGTTTTACCTTCCACTTAGAATTGAAAAATCCCATTCCCTATTATATAAGTTTTACATAATGCATTCTAAATTTACATAATGGAAACTAGGATGCATACCTGCACAAATATTAACTAATTTTTAAAATAGCTACAAATTAATGACTTTTTCTGTTTTTTTTTTCTTTTTTAATTTCTCACTTTTTAACAGACTTTCAGTTTGTTCACTACGAAAGTGTTCTCATTATTTCACTTGATGTGTAATAACACTAAATGAGAAAGTAGATGATGATGATGGTAAGGAGATGACCCAAACAAATCTAATCATCAGATTCTGTTATTTTTATTTATTTATTTATTTATTTTTTTGAGACAGAGTCTCGCTTTGTCGCCCAGACTGGAGTGCAGTGGTGCGATCTCGGCTCACTGCAAGCTCCGCCTCCCGGGTTCACGCCATTCTCTTGCCTCAGCCTCCCGTGTAGCTGGGACTAGAGGCGCCCGCCACCACCCTCGGCTAATTTTTGTATTTTTAGTAGAGACAGGGTTTCACCGTGTTAGCCAGGATGGTCTCCATCTCCTGACCTCGTGATCCGCCCGTCTCCGCCTCCCAAAGTGCCGGGATTACAGGCGTGAGCCACCGCGCCCGGCCAGATTCTGTTATTTTTAAAGCTTATCCTTCTATGCCTTCTCTACTGCAATTTCTCCAGAGATTTCTCTCTGGATTCTAAAGGATTTGAAGAAGCTAAATTCCCACCCCGCCTCACCACCCCCCCACCCTCTTTCGACTCTCATCAAGATTCTTGGTTTGTAAAGAAGTCAACGAAATAAAAACTCCTACCAATTCTTAAAATGTGCTTTATTTAGGCTCTTCATGAAATCCAGGATGAATTTAAAGGCACAGAAGCAAGATATGTAATTTAAAAGAAAAGGTATATTAGCATACATTTAGACAAAAGTGTATTATTAGGTAGAGACACGGGAATTCTCTTCAGCATTCAAGTGCTATAATGTGGAAAAAGGGATGAAAAAAGTTTTGAATTGCTTCACAAAGAATATATAAAACCAGAAGATCAGATAGGCATAGCCAACATAATGAAGGTGTTCGTTAACAATAAGAGTTGTTTCTGACCCAAGTGGTTGCTAATTTATTGGATATTTTCAAAAGGAATGCACAGGGAATAAACTGTGTTGAATGATATCTAAATTCACATTAGATCTGAGATCATGGTGACTAAGCCTTTAGTGCACCAAAAGAGAGTCTTAAATTCTTTTCTAAAGCTATAATGTGTAACACAGCTCACAGTATTTTATTAAAAGTTACTATTTGATGATTTGGAATGTAAAGCCAAAACTCTCACAAAAGAAAAAACATTATACATAATCTCTTATAAAATTGGCTTTTTTACCATTATGGAAAATAGCATGGAGTTTCCTCAAAAAAATTAAAAATAGAACTACCATATGATCCAGCAATTCCACTACAAGGTATTTATTTAAAGAAAATGAAATCAGTATGTCAAGCGGTATCGACACTTCCATGTTCATTGCAGCATAGCCAAGAAATGAAATCAACCTAAATGTCTATCAACAGGTGAATGAATAAAGAAAACATGGTATACATACACAATGGAATTATATATATGCCATTGTGGTATATATACCACATTTTATTGCTATTCAGCAATAAAAAATGAAATCCCATCACTTGGGACAACATGGATGAACCTGGAGAACATTATGTGAAGTGAAATAAGCCAGACACAGAAAGACAAATAGTTCATGATCACACACATACTTGGAATCTAGAAAAAGTTGGTCTCATAGAAGTAAAGAATAGCCATTACCAGAATCTAGGGTGGATGGGTGGCAGTGAATAAGAAGAGGTTGGTCAATGGGTACAATGTTACAATTGATACAGTATACATTCTGGTGTTCTATTATACAGCAGGGTGAAAATAGTTAACAATATTTATTATATAATTTAAAATAGCTAGAAGAGAGAATTCTGAATGTTCTTATCACAAAGAAATGATAAATATTTGAGGTGACCAATTTGTTAAATATCCTGATTTGATCATTATACAATGTATCACATTGTACCCCATAAATATATACAATTATTATATGCCAATTAAAAATAAAATAAAACACAAAATACCACAAGTTTCATAGCTGTGCATCAAATATAATTTAAAATATAAAATATAATTGTGATTTTAAAAATCAGTTCTGATACAGTTAATGTCAGTGTCATTTTATGCTGTTGTCTTGTTTCATTCTATTTTCTTCTGAAACAATGAGGAAAAAGCCATTCCATCATATAATTTCTATATTGGCAATAAATTATAAACATTATTCTAGAATACACATAAGAGCAAAGTTAAGAAATAAATAACATGTATACTATTCAACAATTCAAAAAGTTAGGGAACAGATGAAAATATGAAAAACCTTAATCTATAACTTCTTAGAGAGATCCAATACCACAGAAATAACAGCACTAAAAATCTACCTTTTTCATTTAATTTTATTTATTAAATTTGTTTTATGAAAAGTTTAACATTCATTGTATTTATTTGTCTTGAGTGTCAAAAAGCAAATACCATAAAGTATTTCTATAAGGTCATAATTTAAAAATTACAGAGGCAGGGCTTTAAAAGCACATACCATTTAATGAATGATAAATTAGTTATTATTACTTTTTTAAATAGACAGGTCTCACTATGTCATTAAGTCTAGAGTTCAGTGGTGAGGTCACGGCTCACTGCAACCTCGACATCCCCAGGCCCAGGTGATCCTCCTACCTCAACCTCCAAGTAGCTAGGACTACAGACACACACCAGCACTCCTGGATAATTATTTGTGTATTTTGTAGAGACTGGGTCTCTCTATGTTGTCCAGGCTGGCCTCTAACTCCTGGGCTCAAGCAATCCTCCATCTTTGGCCTCCCAAAGTGCTCATTATAGGCGTGAGCCACTGAACACAGCAGGTTGACTTTTATGACTTCCTTGTTAACAGAAAGCAAGAAATTTTGTCAACAGAACCATCTTTAAATGCATGAAAATAACCACATGCAAATAAATCATGTTTATTTTATTTTGATGCTCTCTTGGTTGGATGAGTTACACCATCCTGCATAGTCTCTTGCTGTTCAGACAGGTAAAGGCAATTTACCTCTGACCATGGCTTTATTTCTTCATTTACAAATCATTGGCAATTTATTTTTAAAAATTAATTGAAAGATGTTATCCTTAACACTTGACTATAAGGTAATCTCTGATTGAGAATTTTGTTAATAATTTCAAAATGTGTAAAGGAAAATAAAAATTTAATTAGAATGCAAGTCCAAATTGTGATATCTCTTCATCCTGTAATTATTTGAAGGCTTTGATAGTGAGAACAACAAAGATTCACAGAATTGGTTATATTGCATAAGAAAATATTGGAAAAGCCCAGAAGTATGGTAGAAATAATTCTCAGTAGAGGATAAAGATATTTGGGTTTCAGTCTTGTCTGTAGAACAAGTAACTGTGATTTTGAAAGTCGTTTCATTTAGTTGTTAAATTTTATAAAGTTGTAAAATGAGAGATTTACTAGATAAGTCATTTTCAAACTTGTTTTTTCTATGAAATCCTGTGGCAGCTACCAAGGTGTACCACCCATGTCTTTCTTCCAGAAAGATCTTTCTTTCTTTCTTTCTTTCTTTTTTTCTTTTAAGCTTTTATTTTAGGTTCAGGGGTACACGTGCAGGTTTGTTATACAGGTAAAGTCGTGTTACAGGGTTTTTTTGTACAGATTATTTCCTCACCCAGATATTAATCTTAGTACTTAACTAATTTTTTCTGATCCTCTCCCTCCACCCACCCTCCATTCTCAAATAGGCCCCAGTGTCTGTTATTCCCCTCTTTATGTCCATGAGGTATCATTTAGCTCTCATCAATTGCCAAGTTTGTAATGAGACATCCATTGCCAAGTTTGTAATTAGACTCCACTATCCATGTGATGCTCCCTGCAAAGGACTGAGTGTAGCAAGGATGCTAAGGCAGCCCCATTCCTGGTAGACATGGGAATCTTTGGAAGGCCAACCTTGACTTGAGAATTCTTTTTTTTTTTTTTTTTTTTAATTTATTTATTTATTATTATACTTTAAGTTGTAGGGTACATGTGCATAACGTGCAGGTTTGTTACATTCTTTGAAAGGTCTTGCTGATCCTCTGTAAGATTAGACAGTTGTCTGAGAGGCTCCCATCCATCTCTCCTTCTCTTTTCTTTAGAATCAGACTTGTACCATGGTTTTATAACCATACAAGATTTCTCTGGCCTTCTGTTTCCTTTCATACAAGTTTCTTATATTAAATCTGGATATCCTTAATCCCATTTTCACATCTACTTCTCTAAGGACTAAGATTATTCTAATCCATGTATGCTTGCTCATTCTCACCTCTGTCCTTCACAGATATTTCCCACAACCAATACCTTACACTCCAAATTTCATATCAATATCTGCTTTCCAGAGGACCAAAATGGACATATATTTTGCTTTGAGTGAAACTCAACAGGAAAGCTCAAAACTGGAAGTTCATAAAATGGACCTCTTCTCACTGAAGCAAGATTCATGGTTCAAGAGTTCCTTTCTCACTTCCACTCCCATCCCACTGCTACCTCCAGTGGGAACATCTTTGAGAAATGTTTCTGGGTGTGGGGAACACAGTTAGAATAATACCAGAAGACATTTCTAACACATTAAATGCTATAATTTTATAGCATCTAAATGTATCCAGTGAAGTCCATATAAGGTCTTCGTAGTATCTGCCCCCCCCGCAACCCCCCCACCCCCTCCCCGGCAATCTGAAATTTTCCCTAGAATTATCCTGTTCCTTGCACACAAACAAAAAAAAAATCCCTTCAGAGTTATCAAAAGGATTTCTATTTGATGGAAATTGATTTTGCTTATTTAAAGCTTCAAATTTCAACTGAGTTTATAGAAATAGACTTTCTTCTTCCTATGCCTCTCAACAAAGTCGTCTAAAAAAAAGTCAGAAAAAGAGTAATATTAGTCCTGGGATGGTCTAAGATTCACTGAAATAATTTCATAGTTTTGGAGAATGGACATCTAACTGCTTGTGTACATACAGGAAAGGACCCAACATATGAAATCCATTAATGTTAAGGTCTCTTTCTTTGAGAAAGCAGGAAACTGCTGTCTCAAGGATACAGGCAATAGATTTTCCATGGGTATAAATCCTGAAATAAATTTTTATCATAAAGTATCAATTTTTAATTTTAAATTAAGTATGATAATCATCTACAGTTTTTTATTTTAGAACATAAAATTTAATTGTAATAAGATAATTAGAATTTTTAAATATCAATTTAATGGCACAAGTTCTATTATTTTTTGAAATTATCTTTCAAGGAAATACTTCATATCTTTCCGTAAGTTTTTATTGTAAAATCTGTTATAAAACTTCCAACCATGTCACAAGGTTATAACTGAGAAGTAAACAAAGAATAAGTTTCAGAAAGAGCTGGAAGTTTTATCAGTGGAAAAGAAAGTTATATGCAATAATGATTTACTTCTCTCACATAGGTGAGGGAATCAGATATTCAGTTACATCAAATTTTTCATATCACTGGTCTTTACTATTTCAAGTGGCAAAACTCTACTATACATTTCCCTTTTTATTTAAGTTTATTTAATCTCTCATTTCTTTGTTAGAGATTTACTCTCTCCTGACCCTACTTGTTTGTTTTCTTGAACTGTCTGTTCTTTGGGATATTAGGCAGATTTATTAAGAATTATATTAGAGACAGTAAAAGAAGGACAATAAAAAAGTTCCTTTCATGTAAAAATTACTCATTTTGAGTCCCTTTTTGTAACATGAAGGGAAGTGTGCAGAGACCACTTCACTTGATGATTTCATTTCTAACTCTTCATTTCACTTGATGATTTCATTTCTAACTCTTCATATTTCAATGAAAAGCTTTATGTTCGGTATCTACAGAGATTCTCACTAGTTAGCCTGAGCCTGACCTTAGGCTAATTTCAATTACAAGGATAATGAAGTAATTGCCATTTGTGCATCTATTGTTGTGCTGTGTACGTGTGTGCTTGGGTTCCAATGTGCGTACAGTTAGAGCAAAGGAAAGTCTGGAGCAGAGAGGAGGAAAGAGAGGCAAAAGATATACAGCATTTCTAAATGATGACAACAAAAATGTGCATAGAAATGATGCAGCAAATCGATTCGGGTAGATATATAATAAAGCAAGTCCCTCAAACAACTGCCCTATTCATATGATCATTAAGGCTTTTAATAAAATAGAGCAATACAGCTTGACACGAACAGACTTTCAGATTCTTTGAATAACAAGGATCAAATTTGAAATCATATTGTGTCACTGGTCCATGGAGCTTTTGATTAGTTTCCTTTTCAGTTTGATCTGGAATGCAAATTGCCCAGACCCATTCACTATTGTAAGCATTAAAAAGGGCTGTTTGTTCACTTTATTTTGACATGTCATCACTTTTCTGGGTTCATTAGGAAGATAAACATTGTCTATACTTCTGAGCTATAGTCAGCTCAGCAGGCATTTAAAACATTAAAGTACGTGTTCCTTTTCAAAAGAGAAGAAGCTGTGCCAGCAGTAACTCTTTACATCTAGAGTAAATGGGAATTATAACGTCTTTTGTAGTAGTCAAGTGGCCACCTAGAGTTTTACATATGACCCTGGTTGGGTTAGAAAGCCTTAATCATATTATTTATTCTGTTTCTCTATTTCAGGTTTAAATAATTAATATGCTATTAATTTATTAAATTATCTTTCATTTGGGTAATCTAGGAAAATGTTTGTATTTTATCACCAATATAGGTGCTATTTTACCTCCTCTATGAAGACTTCCCTGGCTCTAAGCTATCTTCTTCGATCAAAGTTTAACTTGCTTCTTCTACCATTAGTTTGTCATATTCTTAAATTGCACTGTAATTTCTTTGCCTATACATATATTATATCCACAAATAGACTTTAAGATATCTGAAAGTCATCTATCCAAAATCTCTTTATATTCCTCAACTTGTCAAGTCTTTCATTCATTGACAAGTGATAAAATTGGCAACACAAATTTTCTCAACATACAACAATTTTTTTTCTGTGTAACTATCTTGCTCTGTATTTTTACTGGGGCTATATTCTGATAATAAAAAGATACTAAACACAATAAAAAATTATCTTAATCTTTAATGACCCTACACCCTAATTTACAAGTCAAATACCACAAGGCCTAGAGATGAGGGTCAATTACTTGTATATTTATAAGTAGTTTTTCTAAATATATGCATTACAAGTGTATTAAAAATGATTTATCATCTAAAAGAAAACCCACCCGAAAACATAAAATAGAATCAAGGCATTCAGTCTCCCAGCTGCACAGTATTCATTATTTTTACCATCAGGTTCTTCAACTGTAAAATTAAGGATCAGGGGCCGGGCGCAGTGGATCAAACCTGTAATCCCAGCACTTTGGGACGCCGAGACGGTGGATCACGAGGTCAGGAGATTGAGACCATCCTGGCTAACACAGTGAAACCCCATCTCTACTAAAAACTACAAAAAACTAGCCGGGCGCGGTGGCGGGCACCTGTAGTCCCAACTACTCGGGAGGCTGAGGCAGGAGAATGGCGTGAACCTGGAAGGCAGAGCTTTCAGTGAGCTGAAATCCGGCCACTGCACTCCAGCCTGGGCGACAGAGCGAGACTCCGTCTCAAAAAAAAAAAAAAAAAAAAATTAAGGATCTGGAATATCAAGAAACACGGATGCTGAAAGTTTCTGAGTATTACCTTCTGAAAAAAATCATCTGTAGTAATCTATTGCCATATTGCTAGTTCATTCAACCCATATTGATTAAGTGCATACCATAATTTAGTAATCCTTAAAAGTGTATGGAATATTACAATGAAAAAGAATCCTTAAATTGGAGTTTACGTTACTGACATGGTTTGGCTGTGTCCCCACTCAAATCTCATCTTGAATTGCAGTTCCCATAATCCCCACGTGTCGTGGGAGGAACCTGGTGGGAGGTAATTGAATCATGGGGGCAGTTATTCTCATGCTGTTGTGATAGTGAGTGAGTTCTCATGAGATTTGATGGTGTTATAAACATTTGCCATTTCCCCTGCTTGCACTCACCCCATCCTGCTACCCTGTAAAGAAGGTACCTGCTTCTCCTTTCCCTTTTGCCATGATTATAAGTTTCCTGAGGCCCCCCCAGCACTGCAGAATTGTGAGTCAATTAAACCTCTTTCCTTTATAAATTACCTAGTCTTGGGCAGTTTTTTATAGCAGCGTGAGAACGGACTAACACAATTACATTCCTTTCAGTATGGAGTGTGTGTGTGCGTGTGTGTGTGAGTGTATGTGTGTGGTGCTCGGGCAAGAATCAAAAGCTGAATATGTAAGATGTCAAGTTGTTAGAAGTCAAAGAAAAAATTAATTAAGGTAAGTAAAGGTGTAGAGAATGATGGAGATGGGATGCCAATATAAATAGAATTGTTAGGAAAGGATTCAATGATGAAATTTCATTTAAGTAGACACTTGAATGAAAGCATTTGAATATTCAAGGGACCAAAGTCCCAGGAACAGTCAATAGCAAGGACCCAAGTATAGACTCTGCTTAATACGATTAAAAAATAGCAGGTGACTTGGTATTGCCGATGCATCTGAGCAAGGGGAAATACAGCAGAAAATACCATTGGAAAGACATCCAGGTGTCTGATCATAGGACCTTGCAGAATGCATAAAGAATTTTAGATTATATTCTGAGTATGATACGTCTTTGAAAAGTTGGAACAGCTGAGTTTAAATAACTTCTGGGTTGACTCTCACAGTCTAAATCATGTTTTATCACTGAAGTATTTAAGACAGTCTATTTTAACCATTATATTTATTGCATAATTTAGATATTTGTGATGATAATATGCTAGATTATGAAATAAACAATTATGCAATAAACGTAATGATTAAAATAGACTGTCGTAAATTCTGTAATGATAAAATATGGTTTAGACTGTGAGCAGTTATTTAAAACATTAAATATTTGTGCTCCTTTTCAAAAAATGATATATGTAATTAAATCATAACAGAGACTTTGAATCTTAGGGACTAATCCGACAATACAGAGATAGTTTGTTAGTTTTTGTTGTTGTTACCTTCTTTTAAATGATGGCATTGAGTACTGTGGAACCTCAAAAGGGTTTAGTGACACTGCGGCCAAGGCTGTGGCACTAGCAGTTACCTTAAGGGAGAGTGTTCCTCAACCAGAAATTTGGGAACTCTAATTGAACCATGTGCATGGCATATTCCAGCTATGTTTTCACTGGAAACCTTCTTTGGTCTCTTCTTTTGCAACCAAAGAACTCCAAAAACCAGGTACTCTACACATTTAAGAGCCATTACAGCCAGATGCAACTTCTAATACCAAATAAATGTAAACTAGAAACTAGAGGAATTTAATTGGCTCCGATTGGACCAGATGTCTAATCCTCAAGCAATAAGCCATGAAATGGAGACCAATTGCTGTGAATTCAGAGCTTTACTCAGTGGCTTTTGGAAAAAAAAAAATAACAAAGCAGGAACCTCAAAAATCTCGGGTAGAGTTATAATTTGAAAGCATTTCAGATTATCCAAATATTTTTAGGGGGTATTTTATTTTAGTATGTACATCCAAGCTCCTCTGTAGACTGTGGTAATTAGTATAACTAATAAAATATATTTGATTTTACTGCAGATGGGAATCCACCTAAAGCTATATAAACCCTACAGAAATTTAGAACAAAAAAAAATCCACAGTAGTTTCTGACCATAAATTATTATACTGCATTAAATCCGCAATTTTCTGTGCTGCTGTAACTTTCCTCTATAAACAGCATAACCTCTCAAAAGTTACACTTTAAGTAACATGAAATTATTGTTACTGTAATTGTCTATTTCTCATTTATCTGTTTGACATTAATGCCACTATTTCATATCTAACATCTTTGCTGTACTGTTTATGTTTTAGAAGTTTCTTTCTTGCTCGTGATTAATAAATGTATAAAAATAGGTGGTGTACACAGTGATACTTACACCATCCCTTAATCAGACATGCTATGTCTCTATTTGTCTCTTCTTCTAGGGTGAAGTAACTTCTTGAAAAATATTTTCCATGTTTGTCTGTTCCTCATCTTCTGCCAATGTGCTGGCAACATGATTCCTTAAGTCTCTCACAACACTTGCAATGATGGCTACGAACCCAGCCAAGCAGAGGAAGGCAGCTTCTTCAGAAGCTTAAAATAAATTTGGTCTCATAAAATAATAAAGGAATGGGACACACAATTCACTTATTGCCTTTGTCTTTAGAGAAAGGTATATTCTTTGGTGTGAGGTAAAGAATCAAATCAACATTATATTCCTCTGTGTAAATCAATCATATGACAGCAGTGATTAAAAAACTTGAATACAAGAACACTTTATATAAATAAAATAAAGAATTATTGACTCCAAATTCAGCTGAGCTGCACCTCTAAACCCTTTTATGGTGCAAACAAAACCTTTAAGCATTTGATTCTTAGCCTCTCTCTTCATTCTTCTAGTAGGATTCCAACTGTGATTTGTCCGATTTTATAACATTATTATCAGATCTGGACTGACTGTACTAATTATTCTCCTGAAAGGTGGCAAGCTTTGATCATGCAATAACAATATTTTGTTCCTATTGAAATGATTTTAAAAACTGATTCCATCATACTATTTCTTTTGCTTATTGTTTGTTTGTTGTAGAAAATGGGGTTTGTTTTGGTACAATTTTGGGATGCATGACAAATGCTCCTTTGAACAGTGTATAAATGTGCATAGACCATAACTGAAGACTCAAAGTCTGTTACTCTGGGCTTCTTGGTCTTTTAAATTTGTGTGGTACAAGGAGCCTCCAGCTACCTTTATTTTGTTGCTACTACTACTGCCAAATATAGCAAAACTAAGACATTGCTTCGAGTTATGTCCTAGTAGTTTGTGTTAGTGTTGTAACTTAGCTTCTCTATTTTAGTTCATTCTCATAGCTCTGTGGATATCTTGATGCTTTCCATACTAATCATGGTCATAAATATACTATAGAAAATAGTTATGTACAATAGTTATTGCTCTGTTATTATGAAATAGGTTCATTCCGTGGCTAAGATTTTTCTTTTCTTTTTTTTGTAAACAGTCCTTGAAATTTAATTATATGTTAGTCACTCCGATAAAAAGTTAACAGACCAAATACTTTTGAGGTAAATGCAACCAACTCATATTAAACAATGATGTCTTACTCTCAGGCTTTCCCTGAACTTCCACATCAGTTAACAAACCTGGTTGTTTATCAAACTTAATGCAATTGAGCTTCTCAATTTTAATGTTTGTACAAAATACTTGGGGATCTCACTAAAATGCACATTCTGTTTTAGAAGGGCTAGGGTGTGACCTGAAATTCTGATTTCCAATAGTGATAGCCATGCTGCTTTTTCAAGGTATAAATTCTATGCTTATTAAATAATGGAACCAGAAAACTGGCTTAAAACCCAGATTCTTGGGCTCTGTACCTTACTAAATCAGAATCTCCATAGAAATCTAATGTTTTAAAAATTCCTCTATTAAGTCTGATGGCTAGTAAAGTGATGAACCACAAACTATGAAACACAATGTAAAGAGCTCAACAGGTTAAGCCACAATGTCCAATTTCTAATGAACTATTCTCATATCTAATTTCCTCCTGAACATTGCGGGAAGCTGGTCTAATTAAGCACTCTTTAGGATTAGGCTTCTAAAATAATAGTCTGCCTGATAATTCAGTACTTATTCATAAAACACCTTTTCCCTCGGCTATTCTCTTAATCTAAGATAGGACATTTCTCAGAGCAAGCCTCTGGAAGCCCGTGGACACTGTGATGACAGAGATGGGCTGAAAGTGTCCTTTCCCACCTCTAACTAGCTTTTCTCTGTTTTCATAGCATGTAAGAGCAGGCTTGGGATCTGAGGCAGTTCCCAGAGCAGCTAATTCCATCATGCACAATTTCTTAATGTAAATAAAAACTTGTCATAGTCCATTATACAGAGGGCTTCCAATTTGATTAACAATATCTGTAATACTGGCCCTCTCCTCAGGCGTCACGTGCCTGCCGATTCCTCCTCTCTGGTCCCAGCGTCGTTGGCTGGCGTCAGAGAAATGTCTACAAACTTCCTAGTACAAGAGAAGATCTGGTTCCACAAATTCAAATATGATGACGCAGAAAGGACATTCTAGGAGCAGATAAACGGGACTATGGCCGGCGCCTCCTGCCACAGCTCGGTACCCAGGGCCTCCAATGGCCCCAGAGGAGACGACAGCAAGCTCGACGTCCTGAGCACCAGCCTGGAAGTGGAGAACCAGAACCTGCGAGGCGTAGTGCAGGAGCTACAGCAGGCAGTCTCCAAGCTGGAGGCCTGGCCACCTGGCCACAGCCCAGCAGACCCAGCACGTGTCTCCCATGCACCAAGTGGAACCCCCGGCCAAGAAGTCTGCCACACCAGCAGAGGATGACAAGGACGATGACACTGACCTGTTTGGCAGTGGCAATGAGGAGGAGGACAAGGGGGCAGCGTGGCTGCGGGAGGAGCGGCTGCGGCAGTACACGGGGAAGAAGGTGAAGAAGCCCACGCTGGTGGCCCAGTCCTCCATCCTGCTGGATGTCAAGCCTTGAGATGATGAGATGGACATGGCCCAGCTGCAGGCCTGTGTGTGCTCCATCTAGTTGGACGGACTGGTCTGGGGGCTCCAAGCTGGTGCCTGTGGGCTACAGTATCCAGAAGCTGCAGATTCAGTGTGTGGCAGGGGATGACAAGATGGGGACAGACTTGCTGGAAGAGGAGATCACAAAGTTTGAGTAACATGTGCAGGGTGTCGACACAACAGCTCTCAAGAAGATCTGAAGCCTGTGGGTGTGTGCGCGCGCGTGTGTGCATGCATGCACGTGTGTGTGAGGCCCTGCCAGGATTAAAAACAGACCAGTGGCTGGGCACGGATGCTCACGCCAGCACTTTGGGAGGCCCAGGCGGGCAGATCACGAGGTCAGGAGATTGAGACCATCCTGGCTAACACAGTGAAACCCCGTCTCTACTAAAAATACAAAAAATTAGCCAGGCATGGTGGCAGGCGCCTGTAGTCCCAGCTACTCGGGAGACTGAGGCAGGAGAATGGTGTGAACCCCAGAGGCAGAGCTTGCAGTGAGTGGAGATCGCACCACTGCACTCCAGCCTGGGCGATAGAGCAAGACTCCATCTCAAAAAAAAAAAAACAACAAACAAACAAAAAACAAAACACGGAGACTGGCAAAACAAAACAAAACAAATGATCAAAAAACCAGTATCTGTAATACTGATAATTTGTTTCTGATATTTTTCAAATATCCTATGATACTGTAATAAATACCTTTATACATCAATCTTTGTCTAATTTTTTAATTCTTTAAAATATATTCTAATAGAGGAAATACTTGATCAAATTATTTTATGGCTATTATTATAGTCAAACAGAATTGTGAAGAGGTTGCACCAATTTATAATTCTAGCAGGACCATATAGAAATGTCTCTTTTACTTCATCCTTGCTAACAGTGAGGCAGCAATTTAAACTATGCCATCAGTTTTTAAACTTCACTAACTTGGTAGGAAAAATTAGGAGTATTAAACTGCGTATCTTTTACTACTGATATTCAACACTTTGATACATATTAACCATGTGAATTTCTATGTTTAAAATTATTTTTCATACCCTAATGTGTGTGTGTGTGTCTATATATATATATATATATATATCTTTATTTGTGTTTATCTGCATTCATTTATTTTAATAATAGTAATAATAATACATACGGGCCAGGAATTGTGCCAAGACCTTTACAGTTTTCATTATATTTAATTCTCACCATAATTCTCACTTAGTTTAAACTAAGACCATGATATCGATACCATTATTATCTCTATTCTACACACAAAGGCACAGAGATGTGGAGCAGCTGATATACCTGCCCAAAGCCACAGTCTTAGTTTAAACTGAGTTGAGTTTAACACGGGATTGATTGACACAGAGCAGACCCTCAAACCATGCTCTGTGAAATTTAACAAACAGTGTCCCTAGTTTGTTGTTTCTTTTTCATTTTATTCTTTGGACTAATATTACTTTTCAATTTGCATGTAGAAAATGCTTTGTGATTTCCTCTACTCTTTGGTTTTTAGTTGTTTTGTTTGCTTACTTTGTTGTAAGTTTAAAATAACAGTTCATATAAATCCATGCTTTCTCTTCCTAAGGACTGTGATTGCCTAGCATGACAGCCAAGGCAAAGGCAAGTCTAAACTTATTAAGCCTGCCGGGATGGTTCATAGCCCAAGACAACTCACACCCTATCCATAGATTTTTCTCTATTCCCCTGGGGGAATCTGTTCCCTGAGTGAGCAAACCCACAGTGTTGACTCCTCATGTGCCCATATTAGGAGAGTGTACTCATCCACTGAATCACTGATCACTGCATATGATACAGTGGCTTTGTTGTGTTATGGGATCTCTGTTTAGCCCCTCATGAAAAACTGTGCTACTCACTGATTTTCTTCCAATATTTGCCAACATAGAGTACCAGTGGTGTCAAAATTACACTAAAATCCAGCCATTTCCCTTTTATTATACCTTAATACTAGGCAGTGTTAATTAGACCTTCCTCTTTTTCCTTTGTACTTGCACTTTGGCTTATTTTAAAAAAAATATATGGTGCAAGATTGTTGTTCCTCATGCTATTAATATATATACAATACTGTTTGAATACAAATAGTATTATTTGTACACTATTATATTAAAGTTTATACACAAAGTACTATTTGAATTTGAAAAATAAACTAATATTTTCGTTTCACTGTTACTCCATATCATTTTGTTAAGCAAGAGTATGAAAAAACAAAAGGTATAATCCTATCAGTTCATTAATAATTTGTAGCCATAATCTTCTAGTAATTTTTTGTACAAATTTTAAAAGTAAAATTATGATCATCTTCTTGTGATAACTCAGAATTCATGGTTTGGTGTCCACATTCTGTCCATGTATCTTTAATTTTCTCTCACAAAACTTATCTCTTCCTATTTTACCTTTATTTTCTTTCAAAGCTTCTGACATTAGTTACTGATATCAACAATTAAGTGTAGAGCAGTTGAATTTTGCTTTCAGTGTTATTACTGATATTACTGATTTTGCTATAGCTTTTTTAGTTGATTTCCATTCTGTTCTTATTTCATTTATTCTCTGTCCAGCTTACTAAAATTTTTAAAGAAAATTTATTGTTAATAAAAAAGGTTTCAAAATGTTTCTATTTCATGTACCAAATAATTTTTAGATATACCTCTTATATGTGAATTTTCAGGACAATGCTGTCATCATCACAACTTGTTAGAATTATTTCACCAATTCTGATTAAGTCTGGGGTCCTGCAAGCAGACTCTGTGATGAAAATTTTTGGACGGGGGGGCACGCCCAAGATGGCCAAATAGGAACAGCTCCAGCCTCCAGCTCCCAGTGTGAATGACACAGAAGACGGTGATTTCTGCATTTTCAACTGAGGTACCGGGTTCATCTCACTGGGACGTGTCGGACAGTTGGCCCTGGTCCACGGGTGCAGCCCGACCAGCGAGAGCTGAAGCAGGGTGAGGCATCACCTCACCTGGGAAGTGCAAGGGGGAAGGGAATTCCTCCTCCTAGTCAAAGGAAATTGACACACACAACACCTGGAGAATCGGGTAACTCTCACCCTAATACTGCGCTTTACCAAGGGTCTTAGCAAACGGCACAACAGGAGATTATATCCCACACCTGGCCCAGAGGGTCCCACGCCCACAGAGCCTCCCTCATTGCTAGCACAGCAGTCTGAGATCTAACTGCAAGGTGGCAGCGAGGCTGGGGGAGAGGCAACCGCCATTGCTGAGGCTTAAGTAGGTAAACAAAGCTGCCTGGAAGCTCGAATTGGGTGGAGCCCACCACAGCTCAAGGAGGCCAGCCTGCCTCTGCAGAATCCTCCTCTGGGCACTGGGCATAGTTAAACAAAAAGCAGCAGAAACCTCGGCAGAGGTAAATTCCTGTCTAACAGCTTTGAAGAGAGCAGTGCATCTCCCAGCACAGAGGTTGAGATCTGAGAACGGACAGACTGCCTGCTCAAGTGGGTCCCTGACCCCTGAGTAGCCTAACTGGGAGACATCCCCCACTAGGTACAGACCGACACCTCACACCTCACATGGCGGGGTACACCCCTGAGACGAAGCTTCCAGAGCAAGAACAGACAGCAACACTGGCTGTTCAGCAATATTCTATCTTCTGCAGCCCCTGCTGCTGATACCCAGGCAAACAGGGTCTGGAGTGGACCTCAAGCAAACTCCAACAGACCTACAGCTGAGGGTCCTGACTGTTAGAAGGAAAACTAACAAACAGAAAGGACACCCACAGGGAAACCCCATCAGTACGTCACCATCATCAAAGACCAAAGGCAGATAAAACCACAAAGATGGGGAAAAAGCAGTGCAGAAAAGCTGGAAATTCAAAAAATCTGAGTGCATCTCCCCCTCCAAAGGAATGCAGCTCACCGCCAGCAACGGAACAAAGCTGGACGGAGAATGACTTTGACGAGTTGAGAGAAGAAGGCTTCAGTCAATCAAACTTCTCAGAGCTAAAGGAGGAATTACATAACCAGTGCAAAGAAACTAAAAACCTTGAAAAAAGAATGGATGAATGGATAACTAGAATAATCAATGCAGAGAAGACCTTAAAAGAACTGATAGAGATGAAAACCGTAAAACGAGAACTACGTGACAAATGCACAAGCTTCAGTAACCCACTCAATCAACTGGAAGAAACAGTATCAGCGATTGATGATCAAATGAATGAAATGAAGCGAGAAGAGAAGTGCAGAGAAAAAAGAGTAAGAAGAAATGAATAAAACCTCCAAGAAATACGGGATTATGTGAAAAGACCAAATCTATGTCTGACTGGTGTGCCTGAAAGTGACGGGGAAAATGGAACCAAGTTGGAAAACACTCTGCAAGATATCATCGAGGAGAACTTCCCCAACCTAGTAAGGCAGGCCAATATTCAAATGAAGGAAATACAGGGAATGCCACAAGGATACTCCTCAAAAAGAGCAACTCCAAGACACATAATTGTCAGATTCACCAAAGTTGAAATGAAGGAAAAAATGTTAAGGGCAGCCAGAGAGAAAGGTCGGGTTACACACAAAGGGAAGCCCATCAGACTAACAGCGGATCTCTCAGCAGAAACTCTCCAAACCAGAAGAGAGTGGGGGCCAATATTCAGCATTCTTAAAGAAAAGCATTTTCAACCTAGAATTTCATATCCAGCCAAACTAAGCTTCATAAGTGAAGGAGAAATAAAATCCTTTACAGATAAGCAAATGCTTAGAGATTTTGTCACCACCAGGCCTGCCCTACAAGAGATCCTGAAGGAAGCACTAAACATGGAAAGGAACAACAGGTACCAGCCATTGCAAAAACATGTCAAAATGTAAAGTCCATCGATGCTAGGAAGAAACTGCATCAATTAGTGAGCAAAATAACCAGCTAATATCATAATGACAGGATCAAGTTCACACATAACAATATTAACCTTAAATGTAAATAGACTAAATGGTCCAATTAAAAGACACAGACTGGCAAATTGGATAAAGAGTCAAGATCCATCAGTTTGCTGTATTCTGGAGACACATCTCACATGCAGAGACACACATAGGCTCAAAATAAAGGGATGGAGGAAGATCTACCAAGCAAATGGAGACCAAAAAAAAAAAGCAGGGGTTGTAATCCTAGTCTCTGATAAAACAGACTGTAAACCATAAAAGATCAAAAGAGACAAAAAAGGCCATTACATACTGGTAAAAGGATCAATTCATCAGGAAGAGCTAACTATCCTAAATATATATGCACCCAATACAGGAGCACCCAGATTCATAAAACAAGTCCTTAGAGATTTACAAAGAGACTTAGACTCCTATACAATAATAATGGGAGACTTTAACACCACACTGTCAACATTAGACAGATCCATGAGACAGAAAGTTAACAAGGATATCCAGGAATTGAACTCAACTCTGCACCAAGCAGACCTAATAGACATCTACAGAACTCTCCACCCCAAATCAACAGAATATACATTCTTCTCAGCACCACATCGCACTTATTCCAAAATTGACCACATAGTTGGAAGGAAAGCACTCCTCAGCAAATGTAAAAAAACAGAAATTATAACAAACTGTCTCTCAGAACACAGTGCAATCAAACTAGAACTCAGTACTAAGAAACTCAATCAAAACCGCTCAACTACATGGAAACTGAACAACGTGCTCCTGAATGACTACTGGGTACATAACAAAATGAAGGCAGAAATAAAGATGTTCTTTGAAACCAGTGAGAACAAAGATACAACATACCAGAATCTCTGGGATACATTTAAAGCAGTGTGTAGAGGGAAATTTATAGCACTAAATGCCCACAAGAGAAAGCTGGAAAGATCTAAAATTGACACTCTAACATCACAATTAAAAGAACTAGAGAAGCAAGAAAAACACATTCAAAAGCTAGCAGAAGGCAAGAAATAACTAAGATCAGAGCAGAACTGAAGGAGATAGAGACACAAAAAACCCTCCAAAAAATCAATGAATCCAGGAGCTGGTTTTTGAAAAGATCAGCAAAATTGATAGACCGCTAGCAAGACTAATAAAGAAGAAAAGAGAGAAGAATCAAACAGATGCAATAAAAAATGATAAAGGGGATATCACCACCGTCCCCAGAGAAATACAAACTACCATCGAGAATACTATAAACACCTCTACGCAAATAAACTAGAAAATCTAGAAGAAATGGATAATTTCCTGAACACTTACACTCTCCCAAGACTAAACCAGGAAGAAATTGAATCCCTGAATAGACCAAAGGCAGGCTCTGAAATTGGGGCAATAATTAATAGCCTACCAACCAAAACAATCTAGGACCAGACAGATTCACTGCCGAATTCTACCAGAGGTACAAGGAGGAGTTGGTACCATTCCTTCTGAAACTATTCCAATCAATAGAAAAAGAGGGAATCCTCCCTAACTCATTTTATGAGACCAACATAATCCTGATACCAAAGCCTCACAGAGATACAACAAAAAAAGAGAATTTTAGACCAATATCCCTGATGAATATTGATACAAAAATCCTCAATAAAATACTGGCAAACTGAATCCAGCAGCACATCAAAAAGCTTATCCACCATGATCAAGTGGGCTTCATCCCTGGGATGCAAGGCTGGTTCAACATATGCAAAATCAATAAACGCAATCCAGCATATAAACAGAACCAAAGACAAGAACCACATGATTATCTCAATAGATGCAGAAAAGGCCTTTGACAAAATTCAATAGCCCTTCATGCTAAAAACCCTCAATAAATTCGGTATTGATGGAACGTATCTCAAAATAATAAGAGCTATTTATGACAAACCCACAGCCAATATCATACTGAATGGGCAAAAACTGGAAAAATTCCCTTTGAAAACTGGCACAAGACAGGGATGCCCTCTCTTACCACTCCTATACAACATAGTGTTGGAAGTTATGGCTAGGGCAATCAGGCAAGAGAAAGAAATAAAGGATATTCAGTTAGGAAAAGAAGAAGTCAAATTGTCCCTGTTTGCAGATGACATGATTGTATATTTAGAAAACCCCATTATCTCAGCCCAAAATCTCCTTAAGCTGATAAGCAACTTCAGCAAAGTCTCAGGATACAAAATCAATGTGCAAAAATCACAAGCATTCTTATACACCAGTAACAGACAAACAGAGAGCCAAATCATGAATAAACTCCCATTCACAATAGCTTCAAAGAGAATAAAATACCTTGGAATCCACCTTACAAGGGATGTAAAGGACCTCTTCAAGGAGAACTATAATCCACTGCTCAGTGAAATAAAAGAGGACACAAACAAATGGAAGAACATACCATGCTCATGGATAGGAAGAATCAATATTGTGAAAATGACCATACTGCCCAAGGTAATTTATAGATTCAATGCCATCCCCATTAAGCTACCAATGACTTTCTTCACAGAATCGGAAAAAACTGCTTTGAAGTTCATATGGAACCAAAAAAGACCCCGCATTGCCAAGACAATCCTAAGCCAAAAGAACAAAGCTGGAGGCATCACGCTACCTGACTTCAAACTATACTACAAGGCTACAGTAACCAAAACAGCATGGTACTGGTACCAAAACAGAGATCTAGACCAATGGGACAGAACAGAGCACTCAGAAATAATACCACACATCTAGAGTCATCTGATCTTTGACAAACCTGAGAGAAACAAGAAATGGGGAAAGGATTCCCTATTTAATAAATGGTGCTGGGAAAATTGGCTAGCCATAAGTAGAAAGCTGAAACTGGATCCTTTCCTTACTCCTTATACAAAAATTAATTCAAGATGGATTAGAGACTTAAATGTTAGACCTAAAACCATAAAAACCCTAGAAGAAAACCTAGGTAATACCATTCAGGACATAGGCATGGGAAAGGACTTCATGTCTAAAACACCAAAAGCAACAGCAACAAAAGCCAAAGTTGACAAATGGGATCTAATTAAACTAAAGAGCTTCTGCACAGCAAAAGAAACTACCATCAGAGTGAATAGGCAACCTACAGAATGGGAGAAAATTTTTGCAATCTACTCATCTGCCAAAGGACTAATATCCAGAACCCACAAAGAACTCAAACAAATTTACAAGAAAAAAACAAACAATCCCATCAAAAAGTGGGCAAAGGATATGAACAGACACCCTCAAAAGAAGACACTCATACAGCCAACAGACACATGAAAAAATGCTCATCATCACTGGCCATCAGAGAAATGCAAATCAAAACCACAATGAGATACCATCTCACACCAGTTAGAATGGCAATCATTAAATCAGGAAACAACAGGTGCTGGAGAGGATGTGGAGAAACAGGAACACTTTTACACTGTTGGTGGGACTGTAAACTAGTTCAACCATTATGGAAAACTGTGTGGCGATTCCTCAAGGATCTAGAACTAGATGTACCATACGACCCAGCCATCCCATTACTGGGTATATACCCAAAGGATTATAAGTCATGCTGCTATAAAGACACATGCACACGTATGTTTATTGCCGCACTATTCACCATAGCAAGGACTTGGAATCAACCCAAATGTCCATCAGTGACCGACTGGTATAAGAAAATGTGGCACATATACACCATGGAATACTATGCAGCCATAAAAAAGGATGAGTTTGTGTCCTTTGTAGGGACATGGATGCAGCTGGAAACCACCACTCTCAGCAAACTATTTCAAGAACAGAAACCCAAATACCGCATGTTCTCACTCATAGGTGGGAATTGAACAATGAGATCATTTGGACTAGGGAAGGGGAACATCACACACCAGGTCCTATTTTGGGAAGGCGGAAGAGGGGAGGGATAGCATTAGGAGATGTACCTAATGTAAATGACAAGTTAATGGGTGCAGCACACCAACATGGCACATGTACACATATGTAACAAACCTGCACATTGTGTACATGTACCCTAGAACTTAAAGTATAATAATAAAAAAAAGAGAAAATGTTTATGCAGACATATACTAAAGTGTGCACTTGGGAACAACACTTCTATGGATATGAGGAAAGCAGGATTGGGCACTAGAGACCAACTGCAATTGTAATGCAATTGTAAAAGAGATGTCACCTGCCCCATGGTTTGCTTTGAGAATAATCTGACATGGAGGCAACTCTCACTCCTGCATTAATGAGTGAGGCGGATTCCTGGGAGGGGATAAAGCTCTGAGATCTCAGTAGCCAAAGGCCTCTCTGCTGGGAGAATAAGTACTTTGGTCCTGAATGAACAGTGCACCAAAAGATCTATTACCACCCACTTAGATCCATTTACTTCTTACTGTAAGTTGCAACTACTTTTGCAAAATTCTGCTTTGTCTCATTTCCTCAGGAAACTTAAAAGTTGAAGGTTAGTGGAACAGATCATAATCTCTGTTGATGCAGCTCATCTAAAAACTCATCATATCCCTCCTTTTGATTCTTCACGCCCATGGACAGAACCTCTGTTTCTCTATGTGGCATACCTGGTGAGATGCCCCAGACCTGAGCTCCCAGTCACTATGCCCTCATCAAGCCATGACTACTGCACTTTTTCACTTATTATCAAAATTGGTCATGAGAGTACCAAAAAAAAAAAAAAAAAAAAAAAAAAAAAAAAAAGGGTGCACTGTGTCACCCAAGTATTAGGGGTGAACCTCCCTGTCCTGTAATATGACAGCTTCCCTACTGCCTCCTAATGATGAGGACAAATTACACTATCTGGTATGCTGATTCTTTCACTTACATGCATTACTTTGGGCTCAGGATTCTGAAGTGATAGAATGGCAACAATAGTTTAAAGTTCAACTGAACTCTTACTGTGTCTCCTGTTGAGAGCATATTTCCCTCTGGAAAGCATGTTCTCCAGATCAGGTTTTCTCAACCTTGGCACTACTGGCATTTTAATCCTGGTAATTCTTTGTTCTGGGCCCTCTAGTATATTGCAGGACATTTAGCAGCTTCCCTGGCCTCTAGTCACTAGTTTCCAGTATCACTCTTCAGTGGTGACAACCAAAAATGTTTACAGACACTGCCAAATGTACCTTGAGGGAAGGGGGTTGGGGGATGTAAAATCATCTCCAGTTGCTCTAAGCCCACAGAACCTAAAGTTGAGGGACTGGGGAATACAGATTTCAAACTGGGTCACTGGGAGTGATGTTACTTCTGTCCTTTGGTTCCAGGGCCCATAGACTTTACTATTTGAATAAATAGTATACAATAATGTTCATTAATATAGAATATATACCATGTTCTCATAGGGAATGGTGCCCCATCCTTGCAGGGTATCTTCTCTAAGCTGGTCTTACATCTCTACCTTCAAAAGATTACCCTTCACTCTATTTTTCCAGAACTTCTGGGAAATTCAGGAATCAGAAAGAAAAAAAAAGACACTTACTGGATCTGTGGACCTAGCGAAAACGTTGTAAGTCATACTTTGGTCAGGATTTAGCTTTTATTACTAAGTTCCCATACATGTCTACCTTAATTAATAATGGCACCATGATGACATTGAGACCTGGGTTATCTGTATACACTCAGACCTTGTGTCCTACATCCAAAGTTTCTATTTCCCTCTTCTCTATACGTAGTTTCCAAGTAAATAGTCCTAAGTTTATTTAGAAAACCACTGGGGCTATCATTGCTGTTTATATTTGCACTGGTGTTGCAGGATCTTTCCTATGGAGACTTGTGAATTCCAGTTTTAGAGCTGGCTCAAGTCTCAGAACTAGGCATAAGAATGTGACATTTTATTGGAAAGACTGCCTTCAGCCTCCTCATCTTCCATCTTTGATATATTATGACTGTATAGTTTACAAAGTATTCATGTTTGCTTTTCCACTATCTTGTGCCTAGGAACACTGTTCTCTTTTTTCAATAGTTCTCCACAGGGCAGAATCATGGACTGCCATTCAGACCTTTCAACCTATTATGGAAATTGCTCCCACCTGAATTCTGATGGTTAAATGTTGCCAGCTGGCCTCTATTATATCAGGGTCATTATTACTTTCAGGGAGCCCTGTTCCTAATCAGCATTTTCTATTTTGAACCTGGCCTACAGAGAACAACCACTGCTGAGCTTCTCACTGATACTGGTTTCCTCTCGCTAACATATTTCTTTGATAAATGGAGTGTCCTTTTGGCCCTCCCGTGGAACATAGGCTGGTAGATTTTTTTAAACCTTACTTAATATAGCCATTCCAGCATGCACACCTCATTGAGCTTTTTGAACCCTTCTTCTATATTTAGCTTAGCCCATCACTTTTTCTATACTTCCAAATGCAATCATAGTAGCATGTGAGCATTGTCTCATGGCGTCCCTGCCAGGCTATTAAATTTCATATTATGGAAGAACCCTTTGTTAGCCAAAATATAAGTCTCTTTACAGAGAACCAAAGAAACATTCTGACTCACATTTCATCTTAAATTGGCAATCATTCACATTCAGCCTTTCGTTTGTTTCTCTACCACATCCATAGCTTCCAACAACCATTTAATTTTGTAGTACTTAGTACTTTCCCCATATCTCTCAAATGCTTGAGAAATTTCATTAGCCCATACATTGTTTCCACAGGTATCCCATCCCACTTACCACAGGGGAGAGTTTTCATAACTGCATCACTACAGAATATCAAGAGCTATGGAAACACTACTGATTTTCAGAGATGGGGTCTTTGTTATCATCTGGCTGGTAGGCGATTCAATTCCCAATTTGCATTTTAAAGTTTATTTCCTGGTGCCATACATGGCACCAACTCTTTTTTTTTTTTTTTTTTTTTTTGAGACGGAGTTTCTCTCTTTTTGCCCAGGCTGGACTGCAATGGCGCGATCTCGGCTCACCGCAACCTCCGCCTCCCGGGTTCAAGCGATTCTCCTGCCTCAGCCTCCTGAGTAGCTGGGATTACAGGCATGTGCCACCACCCCGGCTAATTTTGTATTTTTAGTAGAGACAGGGTTTCTCCATGTTGGTCAGGCTGGTCTTGAACTCCCGACCTCAGGTGATCCACCTGCCTCGGCCTCCCAAAGTGCTGGGATTACAAGCGTGAGCCACCGCGCCCGGCGGCACCAACTCTTTTAGGTCAGATTTTCTGGAAATAAAATTTGAGATGGGTATTTGTGTATGAGGTATTTATTAGGGAGCACACTCTATTCAATACCTATAAGGCTCTGAAGAAGGCAGGACTGGGCAAGGAAAGAGGTTGAATTACAATGCAGTTACAGTGCTTCAGCTGAGCCCATGGGGAGCTCTGGAGCTAGCATGATTCTTCAGTGCCATCCCAATTTCAGGTAAAGAAGTATCATTAACCTTTTCTCTCCCTACATGTACAATTATCTCATGACTCATATCATTGATTATGAGTTGTCCTAGAAAAAAAAGTATGTAGGTTTAAGTGAGGCAGCTGCACCTGACCACAGGTAATTTCCACGTAGGAGTGCAATGCCAACAGTCCTGGCAGCTGGGGAAATGATAGCTTTGGTCCGGAAAGAAAAACCCAGTGGTAAACACAGCATCCACCATAGGTTTTCTTGTTTTCTTTGGCGTTTGATGAAAACCTATTCACACCACACATGATTAGCAGTATCACAAAAAGCTGCTCCCAGTTAAAGAAGTAGAGAAAACTGTTACTCATACTCCATTTAAAATTGCACAGACCCTAGTTTCTTAACAAACCAACAAAAAACAATGCAAAGAAAATGCACAGAATTAGAGATGAAAGTAAATTCATTAGGCTTCTTACTGCCATTATTACTTAAACATTTCTGTTGCTAAGGTTAAACATTAGGAAACCATAAAAAGAAGATAAATCTAGAACATAATGCAAACAAAAGTAAGGAAACAATAAATACAAAGGGAAAAATCAATGATGTAGAAGAGAGGAAAACATAGAGAAAATGTTAGTAGTTAAAAGACAGAGAAACCCTGTGCTAAGGTTATGTACTATATGCCCCATTTACATGAAATTCTCAAAAAGGCAAATTATAGTGACAAAGTGAATCAGCGGTGACCTGGGGCCATGGTTAGGAAAGGCTATGGGGTGGAAAGGGGCAGGAGAAAACTTTTTAGAGTGAAGTACTCTTTTACTTGTGGTGATGGTTGCACAATTATATAACTTACCTACATTCACCAAACTGCGCACTTAAAATAAACAAATAGTATTGTTTTAAATAATACCTTAGTAAGCAAATGAGAGAAAAAAATATACTCCTATAACTGGTAAATAAAGATTCTAAAATAACATTAAGGGGGAATAAATATTTTTCTGAAGATTTCATAAAACAGAGGAGAAAGAACAGATATAAAACAAAGCTTCTTTAAAATCCTTTTTAAACCATCAGTTTTGCCTAGCATTTCACCCCTCAAAGCAGTTGCTACATTTCTTAAATACCTTTATTCTGCCTGTAGACTTGAACCTTCTTGGAGTTTCTCCAACACTATCTTGGGCTGAGTCCTCCTGAGTTATGTTCTTTCTTATGTAAGATGATTTTGCTCTCTCTCTCAGCTTTTGTTGTTCGCAGCCTCATCCACCAAGTGCTTTTCTTTTCTAATCCGGGGACTATTTTGATATTCGTCCACCTCAGAACGGTAAAGACTGGGCCAGGCGCAGGGCCTCACTCCTGTAATCCCAGCACACTGGAGGCCTAGGCGGGCTGATCACGAGGTGAGAAGATCCAGATCATCTTGGCTAACACGGTGAAACCCCGTCTCTACTAAAAATACAAAAAATTAGCCAGGCGTGGTGGCGCATTGGTGTACTCCCAGCTACTCAAAAGGTGGAGGCAGAAGACTCGCTTGAACCTGGGAGGCAGACGTTACAGTAAACCGAGATCGTGCATTCCACTCCAGCCTGGGCGACAGAGTGAGACTCCGTCTCAAAAAAAAAAAAAAAAAAAAAGCTGTCTCTCAGATGTTGCTTTTCTTACAACTGAATGTTTTAAAAAATGGCCGTCAAAAAATAATATTTTAAAAAGATTTTATCAACATTTATGGAAAAACTAATTGACTTCATTCACTGTAAATGTATGGTTTGCTTAAATGGTAGACAATGTGACAATTCACAGTAAGATTTAGTTGTAAAGGGTGATTGTAAATCAGAATAATACTTTATTTTTTGGATATTTTAAAACTATTATCCTATCTCTGCCTAATATATGATCTTGTTTGCTAAATAAAAGGCATGGGGAATTTTTATTAACCTATGTATGTGTTCAAATATAATGTTTTTATCATTGAAGAGGAAATTGGAAATTGCTAAGCATAAGCAGCTTATGTTAGATGGAGTCATGACCCAGAAACTAATGTGAGAAAAAAAGCCAGGTATATCAGCAGCTTTCTCTAGCATGAAAGGAGGCTGCTTGTCAAATATCCCCAGAGGATTTTTAAACGTCCTTTCCCTCATCCTTTCAGGGCTACTGTAAACTGCTTTAGCACTTCACTGGACTCATACAAGGTTTTCTTTTCGGATTTATTTGCCAATCCAAAGCCTGCTCTATTTTGGAAGGTAAATGTATTGGAGAGAATAAAATATCTATAATATTAAAGACAGTTCCAAATAAGTGCAAATAAACATGCAAGCTCTGCCCTAGTAAATTTCACCACGTTCTACACAGAATAAGGATTATTTCATACTTGATCCACTGTATTGGTACTGGTTTTTGAAATAGATTCTAAAAATATATGTTTTGCTCAAATATAATGCAAGCATTTACCATGAAATATGCTTATTTAGATATTAGTTATTAAGACCTTAGACATTATGATGCTGATTTCGTTGAATCAAAGTCATAAGGGAAAGATCTCTGAAACAAAAATTCCACTTAAAACCTATCAGGCTATTTCATACACCTAGGTATTTCTCCAAACATGCTGACATAAGGAAAAACTCAGGCATTTTATAAAATAAAAATTAACAAATTTTCCACTTCTCACAAAACCGTCTACTACTCTAGGCAGTCACATTTAAGTAAGAGAAAAAAAGAAAGGAAAAGAGACACATATGTATAATAAAATCTCAACAACCAATCCAGTAAAAATTTAGCTCGTTTTATGAAAGATAGTTGCAGAAAATCACCAGATGCCTGTTACTGTGCTAGAAAATAAACCGCTTCTGTGGGATAGTTACTACCATCAAACCTCTTAGGAAGTTTAGTCACCAGTTCTCCCAGGTAGAGGAAAAGTCCATTCAGAACCAAACAAGCAGCAAGACTACCCTTGTTGGATGACCCACTTATTTTCTTAGATGTAGATATACTCCCCTTCAGGTCATAAATCGGTGGAGCCTGTACATAAATACAGACTTTTTATTATTTTGCTCTGAATTAAGATTTTTTTAGTTAACAGAATTGACGTTGCTATAATTAAGATTTAAGTTGACATTTTATTTTCACTGTATTTAACATTTATATAGTGTTAATTTGGGTACACTCAAGACATTGTTCTAAGTACTTTACCAATACTTGATATCACCAATAATGCATACAAGAAAATAGGAAAAGAAGTGTTATACTTAATTGACTTCCTCAAGGTCACACAGCAACTGGCAGAGCCAGAACTCAATCCAGGAATTCTTTCTTTGGAGTTCATGTTCTTTACTAATACACTATGCTGGATATTGTTATCTAATTTTATTTTTCAAATTTGTAACAAAAGTAAAAATCACTTTAAAAGAACTCAGTACCTGATTCATAATTTCTCTTTCCACTCCTTCTCCTGCCATTATCTCATATGATTCTGTGATGTCTGCTGTTAACCCATAAAGAACAACAGCCTTATGCCCAGTATGTTGACTCTTTATCTGCAGTAATACATAGGGTTAAAGAAAAGGCCCCTGGAGCTGTGCTCGTTGAGTCTGTATCCTAGTTCTGCCACTTACAAACCATGTAACTTTATGTAAAAGTTGCTTATTCTCTCCGGGACTCCATTCGGGTTGTTGAGAGGATTCAGTGAGTTAAAATTCATGAAGAGCACTTAGAAATAAGCACATAAATATTGCTATTATGATTACTTGCTCTTCTCAGTACAAATGCCCACTTTGTAAGACTGTTGAAAGTTTTAGCTCAGACTTTCTTAGAAGCATTCAGCTCATTGCCAGGCACCAAGTAGTAGTTTTATAAATGGATGGGAGTTTCTTTTCTCCAAAATTCAGGCCCTCTTTCTCTCTTGCTGTCTAACTGGGCTCCTTCTTTCCCAAATTTTGAAGCAATTATGCAAAAAAGTTATATTTCAAAATGTAGGTCTGATTTACACTATGTCACATACAGAATAAAATTTTAAGTTTTAGAAACCAACGTCCTGTGAAATTTGGCACTAACCTCTTTTTCTTGCTTCATGTCTTTACTCTTCTTCATTCAGATACACAGTGTTCCTGTCACACCAGAGAAGTCACTTATCCAAACAAACTTGATACCTCTGTGCTGGTAATCTTACCTCCATTTCTACTTGAATATTTTGTTGAGTTACTACTTTTAGCATTGGCCCCATTCAAAAGTTTTCTATAAGTTCTCTTCAGTTCTCTCAAGACAGTTTATTATTTCTTCATCTGTACCCTAAAAGCACACCACTTAAAATCTTTCAATAGTTCCAATCACCTCCTATTATATTTTGTAATTAGTTGTATACCAATTTGAGTCAGGAGTAAATGCCATGTATACCCTCTCCACTAAGAATAATGCCTATAATGTAAAAAATTATCAATAAATATTTGTCATATACACAAAGTATAGATTGAACACTTAATGATTCCTCAAGGACAATTTGAAAAAGGTAGCTATGTCAGAAATACAGAATGAAAACAAAAACAACATTTACTTTGGAAAATTGGTTGGCATTCAACTGCTAAAACAAATTTGGAAAAAAATAATATAAAGCAGATACTCAGTTGATGGGAGCAAGCTGGAAAATGCTATTGCCAAACCATATTTGAAAGTAATCAACTTCTCTAAACTGGTCATAAGTCTGGAGCGTGATTGGGCTAACAAAAAAGAAAAGACCAGTGTTATTTTTACTGAATCGAAAACAGAGTGTAGGGAAATTTGTATTTTTTCCACAGAGAACAGAGTGACTTTATTCCCTCCATTAAAGTCAATTTCATGCTGAATCCTTAGTATCTGATACTTTAGATATTTACTGATCCCTTCGATTGCCATGGAGCTTATACAGCCCATGTTTCATCCCTACCTTGCTCTGCTTTCTACTAACCTGAATTGTAGTGTCAATGGACATCAGTGTAATAGCTTCCTCTATACTAAATTCATATTTCACAGAGCTATATGGCTTTAAAGATTTAAAAAAAAAAAAAAAACTAAAGATAGAATTTCATTTAATTAGGAAGCGTGGTCAATCTGTAAAACTTTTAAGAATCTATCCTAAATATATATGCACCCAATACAGGAGCACCCAGATTCATAAAGCAAGTCCTTAGAGACTTACAAAGAGACTTAGACTCCCATACAGTAATAATGGGAGACTTCAACACTCCACTGTCAACATTAGACAGATCAACGAGACAGAAAGTTAACAAGGATATCCAGGAATTGAACTCATCTCTGCAGCAAGCAGACCTAATAGACATCTATAGAACTCTCCACCCCAAATCAACAGAATATACATTCTTCTCAGCACCACATCGTACTTACTCCAAAATCGACCACGTAATTGGAAGTAAAGCACTCCTCAGCAAATGTACAAGAACAGAAATTATAACAAACTGTCTCTCAGAACACAGTGCAATCAAACTAGAACTCAGGACTAAGAAACTCAATCAAAACCGCTCAACTACATGGAAACTGAACAACCTGCTCCTGAATGACTACTGGGTACATAATGAAATGAAGGCAGAAATAAAGATGTTCTTTGAAACCAATGAGAACAAAGATACAACATACCAGAATCTCTGGGACACATTTAAAGCAGTGTGTAGAGGGAAATTTATAGCACTAAATGCCCACAAGAGAAAGCAGGAAAGATCTAAAATTGACACTCTAACATCGCAATTAAAAGAACTAGAGAAGCAAGAGCAAACACATTCGAAAGCTAGCAGAAGGCAAGAAATAACTAAGATCAGAGCAGAACTGAAGGAGATAGAGACACAAAAAACTCTCCAAAAAATCAATGAATCCAGGAGTTGGTTTTTTGAAAAGATCAACAAAATTGACAGACCACTAGCAAGACTAATAAAGAAGAAAAGAGAGAAGAATCAAATTGACGCAATTAAAAATGATAAAGGGGATATCACCACCGACCCCACAGAAATACAAACTACCATCAGAGAATAATATAAACACCTCTACGCAAATAAACTGGAAAATCTAGAAGAAATGGATAATTTCCTGGACACTTACACACTTCCAAGACTAAACCAGGAAGAAGTTGAATCCCTGAATAGACCAATAGCAGGCTCTGAAATTGAGGCAATAATTAATAGCCTACCAACCAAAAAAAGTCCAGGACCAGATGGATTCACAGCTGAATTCTACCAGAGGTACAAGGAGGAGTTGGTACCATTCCTTCTGAAACTATTCCAATCAATAGAAAAAGAGGGAATCCTCCCTAACTCATTTTATGAGGCCAACATCATCCTGATACCAAAGCCTGGCAGAGACACAACTAAAAAAGAGAATTTTAGACTAATATCCCTGATGAACATCGATGCAAAAATCCTCAATAAAATACTGGCAAACCGGATTCAGCAACACATCAAAAAGCTTATCCACCATGATCAAGTGGGCTTCATCCCTGGGATGCAAGGCTGGTTCAACATTCGCAAATCAATAAACATAATCCAGCATATAAACAGAACCAAAGACAAGAACCACATGATTATCTCAATAGATGCAGAAAAGGCTTTTGACAAAATTCAACAGCCCTTCATGCTAAAAACGCTCCATAAATTCGATATTGATGGAACGTATCTCAAAATAATAACAGCTATTTATGACAAACCCACAGCCAATATCATACTGAATGAGCAAAAACTGGAAAAATTCCCTTTGAAAACTGGCACAAGACAGGGATGCCCTCTCTCAGCACTCCTGTTCAACATAGTGTTGGAAGTTCTGGCTAGGGCAATTAGGCAAGAGAAAGAAATCAAGGGTATTCAGTTAGGAAAAGAAGAAGTCAAACTGTCCTGTTTGCAGATGACATGATTGTATATTTAGAAAACCCCATTGTCTCAGCCCAAAATCTCCTTAAGCTGATAAGCAACTTCAGCAAAGTCTCAGGATACAAAATCAATGTGCAAAAATCACAAGCATTCTTATACACCAGTAACAGACAAACAGAGAGCCAAATCAGGAATGAACTTCCATTCACAATTGCTTTGAAGAGAATAAAATACCTAGGAATCCAACTTACAAGGGATGTAAAAGACCTCTTCAACGAGAACTACAAACCACTGCTCAGTGAAATAAAAGAGGACACAAACAAATGGAAGAACATACCATGCTCGTGGATAGGAAGAATCAATATCGTGAAAATGGCCATACTGCCCAAGGTAATTTATAGATTCAATGCCATCCCCATCAAGCTACCAATGAGTTTCTTCACAGAATTGGAAAAAACTGCTTTAATGTTCATATGGAACCAAAAAAGAGCCCGCATCTCCAAGACAATCCTAAGTCAAAAGAACAAAGCTGGAGGCATCACGCTACCTGACTTCAAACTATACTACAAGGCTACAGTAACCAAAACAGCATGGCACTGGTACCAAAACAGAGATATAGACCAATGGAACAGAACAGAGTCCTCAGAAATAATACCACACATCTAGAGTCATCTGATATTTGACAAACCTGACAAAAACAAGAAATGGGGAAAGGATTCCCTATTTAATAAATGGTGCTGGGAAAATTGGCTAGCCATAAGTAGAAAGCTGAAACTGGATCCTTTCCTTACTCCTTATACAAAAATTAATTCAAGATGGATTAGAGACTTAAATGTTAGACCTAATACCATAAAAACCCTAGAGGAAAACCTAGGTAGTACCATTCAGGACATAGGCATGGGCAAAGACTTCATGTCTAAAACACCAAAAGCAACGGCGGCAAAAGCCAAAATTGACAAATGGGATCTCGTTAAACTAAAGAGCTTCTGCACAGCAAAAGAAACTACCATCAGAGTGAACAGGCAACCTACAGAATGGGAGAAAATTTTTGCAATCTACTCATCTGACAAAGGGCTAATATCCAGAACCTACAAAGAACTCAAACAAATTTACAAGAAAAAAACAAACAACCCCATCAAAAAGTGGGCAAAGGATATGAACAGACATTTCTCAAAAGAAGACATTCATACAGCCAACAGACACATGAAAAAATGCTCATCATCACTGGCCATCAGAGAAATGCAAATCAAAACCACAATGAGATACCATCTCACACCAGTTAGAATGGCGATCATTAAAAAGTCAGGAAACAACAGGTGCTGGAGAGGATGTGGAGAAATAGGAACACTTTTACACTGTTGGTGGGATTGTAAACTAGTTCAACCATTATGGAAAACAGTATGGCGATTCCTCAAGGATCTAGAACTAGATGTACCATATGACCCAGCCATCCCATTACTGGGTATATACCCAAAGGATTATAAATTATGCTGCTATAAAGACACATGCACACGTATGTTTATTGCAGCACTATTCACAATAGCAAAGACTTGGAATCAACCCAAATGTCCATCGGTGACAGATTGGATTAAGAAAATGTGGCACATATACACCATGGAATACTATGCAGCCATCAAAAAGGATGAGTTTGTGTCCTTTGTAGAGACATGGATGCAGCTGGAAACCATCATTCTTAGCAAACTATCACAAGAACAGAAAACCAAACACCGCATGTTCTCACTCATAGGTGGGAACTGAACAATGAGATCACTTGGACTCAGAAAGGGGAACATCACACACCGGGGCCTATCTTGGGGAGGGGGTAGGGGGAGGGATTGCATTGGGAGTTATACCTGATGTAAATGACGAGTTGATGGGTGCAGCACACCAACATGGCACAAGTATACATATGTAACAAACCTGCACGTTATGCACATGTACCCTACAACTTAAAGTATAATAATAATAAATAAATTTAAAAAAAAAAAATCTATCATATGTCAACTGTTATAGGATATAGAAATGTCATAAGGGAAAACAATCTCTACTCACATGGAGCTCATGATGCAGAAAGAAAAGCAAATAAATAAGTGTGGGTGAGATAAATGTTGTAGGCTAACACAGGATGTTATGTTTATGTGCGTAACTAAAGCTCACAGCGTACTTTAGGGATCAGAAAGGTATCACTCAGAAAATAATATTTAAGTCTAGTCTTAAAAAACAAGTTGCCATTAACTGAGCAAACAGAGAGAGTAGAAAAAAGGGAGATTTGGATGAGAGACTGGTCCAGGTAGTGGGAATAATGTGTGTGTAGACTGAAATGGAAGAACGAAGAGGGACTGTAGAAAGAACCAAGAGAAGGCCATCATTTTTGCAGAGGAGACTGTGAAAGAAAGAATAGGACACATAAGGCTGAAGATAATGGCAAGATAATTTGAAGTCTTCTAGTTGATCAGGATTTTGGAATTGACCCTAGGAGCTCAACCTTCCCTCCACCTTTAAGGAATGCAATTTCCCTCTGCTATGAATGGCATTCCCTCTACCTTTACACTGTATCTCATCTCCTCTAGCATACCAAGACTTTGTTTCTGTAATCACACACTCTCTCTTACCTAAATCATTATTTTTCCTGCTGTCTCATTTTCATAAAAATATAAATGCACTCTAAGAGATCACATTGTAAAAAATAAAAATTAATTCCCCACAGGATCATTTTCTCTGCCTATTTCCCTGTAGCCTTTATAGAAAATCTTATCCCAACATGTATCTATACTCACTTCCTACACTTTCTCAACAATCCATTTCACTTCAACATAATTTTATCAGGATTTTGTCCCTATGCTTGCCTGAAACTACTATGGCAAAGTAATCACTGATCTCCATACAGCATCCTGCAGCTGATTCCATAGCATGCAATGAGCTTGTGTCTCATTCTTTCAATCTTGAGACGGATTACATCATTCCATTTATATCAGAGAATCAGCCTACTTTGGGACTGTCAGTTCAAAATGTCATATGGACTATCTTCTGCAGTCATTAAACTACTAGGTGATTAGTAGTTGAGAAAGTTCCAACATGTACTAGTGTTCGCAGCAGAGTCATTTTTTTCTTCGCTTAATAGAAGAGTTTCACAGAGAGTGCAACATGCTTGCCCTATCCCACATCTCTTTGCCCAAGTACACTAGAAATATACAGATAAGAAAATTTGGGGAAGAAAAAATCCTACTAATGCACTTGGAGAACAATTTTCATCATATGGTCAAACCCATACTAGATGGAACTCACTAACGACGTACAAAATTCTTTCTGTAGGGTAGCCAGGCCCTGCTATGTTACCTTGGAAAAAAGGCACCCTGCAAAATAAATTATGAAAGGCTAAAAATATTAGAGAGGAAATTGAAAACAAAATTGTAAATAAAAATAAAGATGTTATATTTTACACTCAGGAAGGAAAGAAAGGTGGATCAGCTTAAAGACATTCAACTGTGTTTTACTTAATAGCAAAACTTAATATATATTATAGTATAATTGACCATTTCTCTGATAATACATGTAGGATTATATAATAAGATATGTATTTTATATGTGAAAGAATAATTACATTTCAGAAAATTAGCCTTATTTTCAAAACATACAATTTTTGTCATCCTTATAAAGGAAAATAATTAGAAAAGCTGCCATTATTAGAACCACTTCCTAATTACAATTTTGCGTAGCTTATATCTCAAAATCATTAAAGAAAAATGTAGATGATAAAATGCTACATAAGAGGTCTGCCATATCCACTTACTAAATTTTTCACCAATATTCATAGGTAAGGGTTGCCAAATTTTATTATAAGCCTTGGGTATATAGTACCAATATGAATAAAAATTTCTTGCTAAAAATGTGCAGATAGGATAAATAGAGGGTTTATGATTGATGTTCTCCATCTATTACATAATTCTGTGGCTATAATGTAATGTTGCAAACCTATTATTACCTAAAAAGTAATAGATTTTTCTATTCACATTTTCTTCCAATTTTTTGTCATATGTACTCACATTAAGCATATTTTGTGTATATTTGCTTGTCATGACCATGGATATCAATAAGATAATACAACTTGAATATATCATTTTATTTCTATACTGTCCTCTTCTTTATTCTATCTTCATAATTGAATAGTTGAAATGGTTATCATAACATTGACATTTCAACATGCTGAAGGCATAACATCTAACTATCAATACATCTAGACATATAGTGTATTTCTCCTAAGGAAAAACCACACCCATGCAAGCTCTGGTGCTAACAGTGCCCTTTTAGGACTAATTTAGAGAAAAAATAATGAATATCTTCTTAAGGTATAGGAATAAGAGTATGGGTAATAGATTAAGCAATGGAAAATGAAATATGAATATGTATGTTGTATCTATCGAACATATTGATGACATATTAGCAATTAATTTTTCAAATATCTATCACTTTTAAAAGTGTCATGCTTTGTTACAAAAGGTTCTTCAACTTTATTAGATCTTTAACATTTTCTATTTATTTACTGTCCTATCTACTGGAGTGGATTTTTCTCTCTTTATCTTTGGAACTTAGTATTATGGAAATTAAATAAAAAAACATTTATAGCATAAAATGACAGTTTTGAACAAGCATCATGAGCTGTATATTAAAATAAGCAAAAAAAAAAAATTCTCCTCAGTTAAGTCAGTATACAAAATAAAATGTTCAATTGTTTTCTAGTAATTGATTATAATGGGAAAAGAGGGAAAAGAGGCTTTATTATGAATTTTTAAGTTTAGAACACATGGAGGATAATATGATACTTTGGAATTTCTAGCTGAACCATAACCTTTAGGTGTTTGTCTTTGTTTATTCTTGGCAAAATGCAATCCTAGTTTTAAGATAAAAAGGCTGTAATGGGCTATTAAAAATATCCTTGAACTTCAAAGAGTTCTTTGAGTGAGCATTTTCACAATTAAAATAGAAATGAATGAAACCATGTGGGTTTTGTAATATTTCCTTTAAGTTACACATACATTTAAAAATTCAGGAAAATGTACATGGAAAATTAACTTAAGTATTTTATACAACTCCATATTAGTAGTCAATAATACCATAACATGTCTATACTTAGCTTAAAATTTGAGTATATCATAAGCAAAAAACACTTAACAGGCAGTAGATCAGAAAAGAAAACTAACTTTACGATAATATTAATCTTCAAAGTCACATAAAATTATTCATTGATTTTCTGACTATATATGACTATAAAGTATAAAGTTCTACTGTTATATCAAGTCTTTGCTTTCTGAGGGTTTATAATAATTTACAGACATTGTTAGATGACTTTATTGCCCTAAAAAATAAAATTAATAGATAATAAAATATTTCGGAGATGCACAGTGTACCACAGAATCATTAAGCATTGCAAGAGTATGTATATGGCTGAAGGAGAACAATCTCAAAATCTCTGATGAGAGGGTGGGACACGGTTGAGGAAATTGAGAGCTCTTTTATATCACATCTGGAAGTGAAATCAAAACTCATGTGAGACAATTTTCAAATGATGAGAAGTAGTGGCTTGGCAAGCTAAAGTTTGGCAAGACATTCTAAATACCTGGTAATGCTAATCAAATCAACTCAGTGCACATTTATTGAGTCTCAGCTATTGCACTGCGCGACTAGCAAATATTCCCTATGATGGTAAATACTGAGAACTCCATTTTCAAGAGGCTTCTTATGAAGCATTCAACCTTGGAGAGGAAGCAAAAATTAATCGTATTTTTTTTAGTTAAATTATTCTAGGTTCTCTGAATTGAGATGAGATACACAAAATATCAAGGAGAAGAATAAAAAGTATCAAAAACATGTTTTTTTTTTCTAAATTGTGATGCCAGAATGAATTTCATGCTTCTGTGACTTCATGTATCAACTAAAATGTATCAACTAAAAAGAATTTTTTTTCTTTTTAAAAGTAAAAAATGGTTATATAAACTAAAAACCTCCTATAAACTACAACATGTGTTAAGTGTCTTAGTCATCTCAGACTGCTACTTAAAAGGCATAGAATGGATGGCTTAAACAACAGACAATTATTTCTCACACTTTTGGAAGTTGGGAAATCCAAGATCAAGGTTCCAGCTTATTTAATTCCTAGTGAGGGTCCTCTTCCTGGTTTGCAGAAGTCCTCCTTCTTGCTGTCTCCTCACATGACTAAGAGAGATATCATTTTTCTTAAGGACACTAATCCCATTTGTGCAAGCTTTACCTTCATGTCCTAATTACCTCTCCAAGGTTCCACGTCTAAATACTATCGCACTGGGAATTAGGTTCAACATATGAGTTTTAAGAGGACATAAACATTCAGTGCATATCATTAGAAAAGGGGAAGAAACTATTATAGAGAAATCCACTGATTTTTAAGTAAATACTTAATGATTCATTTTAATACATATATATAATATTCATATCACCTTAGTTAATGACCTAAATTTCACATTAGAAAAATAATGTGGTTGGGGATGGGGAGGAGTGTGAGCTGAAAAAGAAGAATAAAAAGGTTAGACTAATTTAGCAGATATAAAAATATATTAGAATGCCTAAATAATCAAAACTATGCCAACAGACATGTGAATAAATAGAGCAATGTAAGCCCCTGGAAACTCCAGAAATAGGCTAAGGTGATTGTAGTTATAATTGAATCTTGAATAACTGATACTGGGAAACCATGCAGCCAACTGTAAAAAGAATAAACTTAGATCCAAAATGTTCTTCATGATACATATATACATATACACACACACATATATAATCATATATATTCACATATATAATCATATATTCATATATATATAATCATATATATTCTCATATATATATATATATACACACACACATATATATAGCACAAATAAAGCTGTTTTAAACGATTCCTGATTTTTTTGATACTCTCTTTCCCATACTCCCATGGGTCATGAGACATGGTTCTGTTGTTGCTTGTCTATCATTACCCATAATGTTTTTTTCAGGGCCTTTTTCTACCTTGAGGAAATGGAAATGACTTGGCAGGGAATGCTCCGTGACTACTAATGAGTCCTTTCCTCCTTAGCACTAAAAGAAAGTTATTTGGGAAAGGAAGCTGACTTACTCTAAGCAATTTTGCCAGAAAATGATACTCATTTGAGCAGCTTTCCATACTGAGATGCATGTACCATTCAAGTGCATTAGTGCTAATGATTAGAAAGAGCTAAATATTGTTATACTCATTAGCAGTATTACCAGTCCTTATGATAGAAATACCGCAATTACACATGTCTCTGCACAAATTTACTTAAAAATGATTTGTCAGGTAAATAAAAGGGGTTTCTTTATAGTTATTCTATGAACTACTGGAACCATAAAGATTTACTTACAAAGAAGTTTAGAGTCCAAAAATAGTATATATCATATTTTCCTAATGTTTCTAATTGGAGTAGATGAGTGATTTAAAAAAAAAAGAAAGAAGCAAAACACCTGTTGGCATTGAGGAAGCCTATTGTTCTTGTCAGTTAAATGAAACAAAGCTTTATTCTATTAAGGTGCCCTGCTAGTCCTGAACACAATACTGCTTTGTATACGGAGGTGAAAAAAAGAACATAGGAGCACACATTCCTTAACGATATCTGAAGGGAGCTGGTGTTTCAGAATGAGTTAAAAGATTTGGTTAAATGCTTGTGAATACCAGTAGTAGTTTAAAATTAGATGTAAAAATGTCTGTGATATTTATCTTTTAAAAGGTAGGCACACTTGAAATAAAAGACAATAAATCACATTACAATAATACACTGAAATACAGCTAGTTACATCTTAGTCTGCCTCTTAAAATGACAGAGAGCATTTGGGATAAAATCAAATAGAACAGAGAACATGAACATTGATGACCTTTAGATAAAGGAGAAATAATTGAAATAGGATGTATTATTCCTTATTATTGCTAAGAATAGGACGAAAGGGAATGTTTTCATGTTTAAACAAAGAGGAACATAAGTAAAAATAAATGTGATTAACTGTAGTCACTATGTTGTACAACAGATCACTTGAACTTACTCCTGTTGCCTCATTAAAATTTTGTATCCTTTGACCAGTATCTCCCCAAGACGCCCTGCACCTGGGCTTCGGTAACCACCATTCTACTCTCTGCTTCTATGAGTTCAACTTTTCAATATTCCACTTATAAGTGAGATCATGTGATATTTGTCTATCTGTGCCTGACTTCTTTCATTTAACATGATGTCCTCTGGGTTCACCCATAATGTCACAACTGACAGGATTTCCTTCCACCACAAAATAAATATATGAGTTAATGAATATGTTAATTAACTAGATATAGTCATTCCATGAGTATATACACACACTTTAACCCATCATGTTTTACCTGGTAAATATATAAATTTTTTATGTAAACATTGTTGAATTTAAAAAAAGAATGGAAAGAGTTTTGGAAAACCAACTTTGACTTTTTCCTCCATTGGGATTTTAAAGCCAGCATATGTTTACATGGGTGAAAAGTTTATCTGGGCAGGCATGCAGCCACAGAGAAAGGACATGACATAGGCTCATCATGAATATGGACAGGGCTTCACAAAATGAGAGTAGCTGGGAATGAAGCAAGCAGCTTATTTGAAGGATATTCAAACAAATGTTTCTGGAATTCTGTACCTTTACATTCAACTCTTTTTGGAAGCTTATCTAAGTGAGCCATAATAAAGTCCAAGAGGCAGAAACAAGTTGAAACTCACAGAAGGCAAAAGAATATGGTGAGTGGGAAGGTTATGGTTAAGTGGAATATCAGTAAAATTACTTTAATATCTCATCAAAACATCCGTGAGAGGAAAGCAGCCTCAAACAGAGAAACATGTAATCTGTGCTTGCACATGAGCATTAATGGATAAAATGATAGTCCAATCAGAAATTTAATGAGGAAATGATATATACACATATATATACATGTGTGTGTGTGTTTGTGTATATGTACATGTATGTATTTATGTGTGTATGTGTAGATATCTGTGCATTATCACTGTCAAATCAGTGTTAGGTCCATAGTATGCATGCAATACAGATTAGACATGTATAAGACATATATCTTACAGGTCTTATAATTCAGACATATGCAAGACATATGTAGCAGGAAGCATTGAGATTTTCCCCATCCCCCAAGGTACACACTCTTTCAAGAGCCATGTTAGAAGAAATGCCTTGTCTAAATTGGACTCATGGCTGAGCCATTTTTTCCTTCCTAGGATAGAAAAGCAAAAATAAGGAGAGGATGAAAGGGGAAAGAAAGGGATGTTGGTAGAGGAAGACTAAAGAAAAATCCTTGGGGACAGGAATAGAAGGAGAACAAGATGAATGTCACCTGCTTTAGAAAATAAAAGCTGTAATGAGTAAGACATGTTCAAGAATTTTTTCAGGAAGTTTTGCTTTGTGACATGTGATGAAATATGGGGGCCACCACCCCCAGTATTACCAAGAATTATTCCAAGGAATCTACATTATTCTTTTATGTTATTCCGACCCCCCCCCCCCACCAAGATATGACCATGCATTGCTCAGATAATCTCAGCTCTCTCTTCCTGTGCCCTAGTCATTTTCCTCCTCCTTTCATAACATGTCTGTCAACCTCAGATGACTCCTGGAAACAACGTGTAATTTCAGTTTCCTTAAGTCATAGAAAATCAACCAAACTTGCTATACATATTTATTCCTGTTCCAGCTGAAGAAGCAATATACATCTTACACTGCTTAAAATACTTAAGAAAAAGGAGATAAATCATTATAAACAATAGAGTAAAACATTTTGAATAGCTAACTTAGAATTTAATGTTTAACCAAATGTTTGTTAGTCACTAAATTCTATATTACATAATCATGTAGTTCTGGAAAATAAAATCCTAAATACTTTTGGGGATTTCTTCTTCTTCTTCTTCTTCTTATTATTATTATTATTTTATTTATTTATTTATTTATTTTTGAGATGGAGTCTCACTCTATTGCCCAGGCTGGAGTGCAGTAGTGCCATCTCAGCTCTCTGCAACCTTTGCCTCCCAGGTGCAAGTGATTCTCCTGCCTCAGCCTCCCGAGTAGCTGGGATTACAGGCACCAGTCACCACACCAGGCTAATTTTTGTATTTTTTGTAGAGGTGGATTTTCACCAGGCTGGTCAGGCTGGTCCCTATCTCCTGACCTCAGGCGATCCACCCACCTCAGCCTCCCAAAGTGCAGGGATTACAGGTGTGAGCCACTGCTCCTGGCAGAGGTTTTATAATTTCTTAGCTGCCATTTCTGAAAGTAGAATGGTTGCAATTTCATCTAGATTTTATAAGGTTTGGGAGAAATTTATAATAACATAGTAAGTACAAAAATAAATTTATATAAGAAAAATGATATTTACATAGATGTACTAGCAAAATAATGAAACCAGTAAGGCTTTAGATCTCCTAAATTTAAAATTTTATAGTGTTTATTAGATACTGGTTTAGATATAATTTCTCAATTTCAGTAGCATCTGAATGTTTTCATTGAAAATGAGAATAAACATATACTTCTATATATAAGCAAAAAATTAGAGTTATTTACAGTCCAGTAAGTTAATAATCTCAGTCAGCTCTTTGATTTGAATTGATTCAGTCATTGTTAATAGAAATCTTTACCTATGTTTCTCTTTGTAAATTCCATTAATGTATTTGTTATGTACAAATTCCTTAGCAATCCACTACTTGTTCATATGACTTCATTTGGAGAAAAAATACTCTGTTATTACCTTAGAGTATAGACTTGAAAACCTAAAAACACATTGTGTTTGGTAGGTAGTAGTAATAAGGGAGTAATAATTGTGTAGGAATTGCATAGACTCATAGATGGATTCAATTTTCACAAGTCAATAACTGATCACTGAATAACTTAGGAGATACCAGTAGCATGATTCTATTCTGAATGATCACAATTTTTAAGAGTCCAAATCCCAAAGAGGTGCTGACATCTGAAACAAATAAAATCAACAAACATATAAAAGAGACTCACCTCAGTATCATCATTGTTCATTGAGAAGTGATTTTCTTGAATTCTGCATTCTTTCAGTAAACTATATCAACATTTGTTATACTCACAAATTTCATGTGATTAAATATTAAAACCATATGTACATAAACCACACAAGTAAGGAGTATCATTGCTAAAGCTAAGCAAAACACATCTACAGAAAATAGAGATGTTTACTCCCTGCAGTCTTTCTCTATCCTTATTCTTCTCTATATTTCTACTATTAACCTGTGAAAAAGTTATAATAATTACTTGAAGTTGCGCCATTTCTTACATTTGATCTACTTTCTGATAAATTTGTGTAGCAGTTAGAGTGCTTACAGCTACGAATAACAGACTAGACAGCTAAAAGTGGCTGAAAGTTACAGACATACCATCTCATGTAATACAAAATCGAAATGTAAGGCATTTTTAACTTGTCCCAGTATGGTCCAACATGGTTGCTACAGTCCTACCGTCAAAAGCCTCTTATGGAGTGGGAAATATTCTCCTTCTGTGTTCTTCCTTTCTGTTAGAAAAAATAAAAGTAAAAAACTAAAATAAAATAAAAGGGAGTCTCAGCTACTCAGCTATCCTGTTAGGTTCTATTTGTACCAGTTTCCGTGCTCATGTGTTAGCTGCAGTGTTTTCTGGGAAAGAAAGTAGCTGATATTTTCATCTATTACAGTGTGAAATAGTCTCTGATAGAAAAAAAAAAAAAAATTGATAGGAATAAAATCGCAGGGTTGGAAGACCAGCTAGGTACAAGAGTGCCTATTTCCTCAGAGCCTCACCAACATTGTGGATTGTCAAACTTTGAAATTTTCCATTTCTGATAGATGAAAAATGGTACCACAATATGGTTTTAATTTGCAGGAATATTTTTGTAATAAAGAGGTTGAACAAACATATTATTTCACTGATCTTCAAATAAGAGAATATTTCTCTAATTTTCATTGCTTTTATATGAAAGCTAGTATATAATAACCTCTAATTTTTACTAATGTGATTGAATAGGTGATACATCTATGTGTTTGAATATGTAAAATATATAGGTAGGTATGTAGTAAAATTTTCACATGAGAAACTTTTCCATTTAGTATCTAAAACATTTATTCAGACTTTTTACATAGCTTCATACTGTTACATTTTATTGATATGCCATATTCTATTTCATTGGGCCTTCATTAATGGATATGGAATTGCTCCCTGTTATATGATATTCTAAACAATGCTGTATTATAAAGCACCAAACATAATCATTTCACACTCATGCAAATAAACTTCTAGAATGAAATGCTAGGTCAAATTATTATACATTTGTAATTTTAATCGTTCAAGGTGTTTGTAAAGTCCTATTACACTTCCACCAGAAATATCTGAGAACACCTATCTCCCCATAGATTCATTAACAAAATGTGTTGCTAAATATTGGCATTAGAATTTAATTTATAAAATAAGGCTGGGTGAATTTTCATAAGTTATTTTCCATGATTAGTATCTGGCTGTGTTTTGAGAAGTGGGGGTTGAATGTCTTTATTCTTATTGATTTTCAGGAGCTTTCATGCTAATTCCTATTGACTTTTAGGTGCTCCTGGAATACCTTAAGGAGATTGGTCCTTTCATGTGCTACACATTGCAAATGCTTTTTCTCAGTGTTTTTTATCTTTGTACCAAATATAATAGTATATTTGCAACAATTATAATTTTTACATAGTAAAATTAAATAATCTATTTTTGCATTATGGCCTTATTTATGGTGCTTTTTGCTATTCATGCTGCTTCTTATGTAAAAAAAATTAAAAGCTGGATTTAATTTACTATTGATTCCCCATTCTATCTGAAAGCAAAAAGATAATCCCTTTAGCCTAACTCAGTTAAACTAGGATATCTTGATCAATTCGGGCATTTTCTTCTTCAAATTTCTATCTTTAAGTCTAACTTCTAGGAGGCTAACACACTGCCCATCTTTGTGGGCATATCTTCGAATGGCATTTAGTAGAAAGCACACCCATGCACAGTGACTTACCCCTGTGATCCCAGCACCTTGGGAGGCCAAAGCAAAAGGATTGGTTGAGGCCAAGAGTTAAAGACCAGCTTGAGAAACATATTAAGACCCCGTCTCTCCAAAATAAATAAATAAATATGTAATTAGCCAAGTGTAGTGGTACATGCCTGTAATCCTAGCTACTCAGGAGGCTGAGATGGGACGATCGCTTGTGTCCAGGCGATAGAGGCTGCAGTGAGCTATGACTGTGCCACTGCACTCCAGCTTGAGTGACAGACCAGGACTTCGTTTAAAAAAAAAAAAAGGAAAACACAATTTTCCACCTGTTCTTTGCTACCTGTCTACATTTAGATATGCTGAATCATCCAAATTTCTCTGGTATCTGGTCACTGGGCCATGTAGTTCTCTTGCATCTTCTTCCTTTGATCTACTAGTTTACTTTTAGCTGTTCTTCTTGTTGATGGTTTAAGTTTATATGTAATTATACTTGATTAATATTTTCTATTAGGGTAATTAATTTTGGTTCATAAACAAGCCTTTCCATTTTAATGATTATATATTTTTCATCTTATCTTCCAGCCTTATGATGATTTCATTTTTTAAGCATAGTTAATTTTGAATTTATATCATGAGACACTGGAAATTCCTTCAGGTGGTCTTGAACCAATCCAGTTCTCTCTCTTCTCTCCTGTTCTCAAGAATAATTGTAGAATGTTCTGGAACTACAACATACTAAGATAGAACCTCAATGGAATACGTCATGCTCTGTTCCAGCCTCCCTCTAGAAAAGGATTTATTACAAGGCTTTTCCCCCATGGTTCATGTGACACCAGTGCATAAAGCTCAGGATCGACTGCCTTTTGGGATCTCTCAGCTGCAGTTCGTGTGGAGACCATGAAGGTAAGATTCCATCCCCCTTGGGCAGCTTTTCTGGGTCTTGGGGGAGTTCAGTTGGCAATGAGTCATAAGTTTCTGTTGCCCCTTCCTTACTCTCTGTAAGCAATGAATCTGCTCATGTAGTTTGTGGTGTGTGTAGGTATTCTATCTCATTAAACTCAGACAAATTGGTAACTAGTGCACAGTGAACCTGCTCTAAATGAAGTATGAGGAGTCATTCACACTTACATTGCCTCATTATATATATGTATATTTCACTGGTGTTTAGATTTCCCTGACCCTGCTACATGCTTCCTCATTATTCTATAGATGTATTCCAGCTGAGGATTGAAAATAATTGTTGTCATGTGAGCCTTCCATTTATTCATCCACAAAAAGCATTCCATCCTGAAAAGTTTTAAAATTATAACATTTTTAATTTATTAATTATAATTACTTTTATTAATATTGCTTTTTATTAATTATAATTATTACTTTTTAAATTATAACATTCACAGCCACAGAATTATATTTTATATCCTCTTTGAAGCCACCTAAAAAACTTTGTTGAATAATATTCTGACACTGGACTTAGAAAATGTAAGTCTCTTATTGCCTGCCTTCCTTCCTGCCTGTCTCTTTCTCCTTCTTCTTCTACATCTCTTTCTTTCCTTTTGCCTTCCTTTCTTTTTTCTTCCCTCCCATGAAATATTTATTGATCAATAACACATGTTTCTAATTTGGTTATATGAGAGCATGCAACTCATTAGCATGCTATATACTATAACTAAATTAAATACATATTTAATTAAATAAACATTATTGAGCACCTATAATGTGCAAGGCATTTAGCACTTTTAAGCTACACTTGACATACCCTTGTGTAAGACAAAAGTCTTGAAATTTTGAAATCCAGAGACAGAAACACCTGAAATCAAGAATGAAAGGCAGCCAAAGCACACTACCCATCAGCAAAAAATAAATAAATAAATAAATTTTGATTATACAGACCTTCAGCTTTCCATGGCTTCCACTTGGTTCAGTATCCTGGACCCTTACTTTGAATATCTATGTGCCTGTAGTTATATAATAATATCTGACTCATTTTGATCATTTGACTTCCATCATTGACCCATATATATGATGTGGCACTTGTCCCAGCCCCTCCTGATTTTGCTACTTGATATTAGCCAGCAGATTCACCTTACACCTGTGTTCATTTGCTCTTAAGATTCTGTTTCTACCGCTATGACATTCTGTCTGCCCTTACAGCTCTTCCCTCAGGCCCTGGTTAAGAATTAACATCTAATTTGGAACTTCCCACTCCACATTTTCAGAACAGTCTTGGTAAGTGGTTTCCTATTGTTTCCAGTGCTGAAACTACGGACGATTCTCTAGTATTGGGTTGATTTTGAAGATGTGGGATCTCTACATTTTAAAACTAAGCTCACAGAGTTCACAATGTTCTATCTTAGTATTAATAGAAACAATGAAACTTTTTTAAAAATCTAAAAAGAATGAAAAAGTTGATGCTTTACCTGAATTTCACCTCCTGGCAATTCAACCTACTCTTGCAAACACAGTGTATAACTCCCATCACATTCTTCTTGCTTACAGCAAGAGTTAATTTTTTAAATCTCTCTTAGCTTAGGAACTGAAGTATCTTTGTTTGAATACTTTAAGTAGGGTCATAATGTTATCCTTCTTGCTGATCTGTTCTTAAGCTGTTATCTTCTTTTCTTTACCAATTCAATCACCTCCCTATGGAAATTCCCTTTTTTCCAAAACTGAAGATACCCACATTTATTCCAGAAACACATTGTTATCTTTGTTTCTATTCAAGACAGATAGTTTTGCCCAGCAACTAAAGTTACATGTGAAATCTTAAGTCCATGGGCATAATAAAAACATAGTCACATCCTAACATATTGAATTTTCAAGACATCAGAGTACCAAAGGTTATTGAACAAACAAGCCGTAATATAAAATGATTCAAAGCAGATTTTATAATTCGGTATAACACAATATGTTTAAAAATAAAGCAGAATTATCAATAGAAAAACAATAGGTTAGACTGGGAATATGAGATGATGAATGACTACAGTTTCTGGACTGCTAAATTAAAAAAAATGCTTCCACTATATATTTTTCTGCCAAAAGAGAGTCTATACATAATTGTTGAATATTACATTTTTTTCTCCAACTGTTTTTGGGTATTATTTTTATATCTTATTATATAAAGATATTTTAAGAACATAGCAAAATAATATTATAATCCTGTAGTTTCTTCTTTGAGATATATTCACTCCTCTCTATGCCCTTACCAACCTTATTTAAGTTCCCATCATTTCTCTCCTGTATAATACAATAGCCTTCTTCCTGATTGCCAACTTATCTCTATTTGTACCTCTATTACAACAGAGCAACCAGCGTGATCCTTTTAAATTTTATGTAAGACCATATCATCTTTACCCAAAACTTCCAAAGTCTCCCCAATTTCACTCAGTATGAAAACAAACACATTTAAATAACCTATAACATCTCATATGATCTCTAGAAAAAAATATTAAAAGAAAAAATGAAGATTTGAGATGCTAGAATGGAAAACAAATAAACTGAAAATTATGCATATAAATAAATGAAACATTATCTGTATATAAAGTGTCTAATATGAAGACTTGAAAATAAGGACAGAAATAAAATCGTGGCAACATTATAGTGTACATATAAGAAAGAGATGATCAGAATTAAAGTTATTAAACCCCTACTATTTTGAGTGGGAGAATTTAATATACTGATTAAACTATACTGTCATTATAGAAAAAAAAACCTTCTATTAGAGCCTTACATTATCGTACCAAAAATTCATTTTAGGGGAATTAAAGTGTTATATGTGAAAGGAGAAACTAGAAAAAAATTTATATGAACGTGTAAGAAGGTATCCTCATGGCCTTTTGTATAGAATATACTTTTACAAATAAAACAGAAAAATGCGAGCCATATAAAAAAGGATTGATAAACTACACACCTGAATTAGTAACTTCTAATTGTTATGATTTTCAAAAAACACCATAAAACAGTGAAAAGACAAGCCAGAAACTAGAAAATAGATGACTGCTCAGAAAAAAAAAAAAAAAAAAAAAATACCAATCACTAGAGAACAGTACAAAATTGATGAACAGCCAGAATGTAGATAGTGGGGAGGTTGTGCATGTGTGTAGGAACTGGGAAATCTGTCACCTGCTCAGTTTTACTGTGAAACTATAAATGTTCTAAAAAATAAAGCTCACATTCAAAAAAAAATCATGAATAAACATTTCAATGAGGAAGAAACAATAAAACTCTTAAACATAGGAAAATTACTCACCCATGATAATGGTCAGAAATTTATAAATTGAGACTGCAATGAGTCACTGGTTCCTTTTATTCCCAGGAAATTAGCAAACATTAAGATACCTAATGTTCCCAACTGTTGGTGTTCGTGTACACGAATGGAACTGTTCTACACAACTTGTAGGAATGTTTACAGAGAGCCATCTTGAAGGATAATTTGCCATTGCCTTATAGAAATGAGCATATGCAACCTTCACAAACAAGTGATTCTACTCTTGAATAGAAGTGCCAAGATACAGGTACTTAGGTGTTGTAATAGCTAAGGCAGGAAACGACTCACATATCCTCCAAGAAGACAATACACAAACAAATTGTGGGATAGAAATGATGGAATATTATACAGCCATTATTGAAACTATTGAGTGAAATTAAATAAACTATAGCTATTTGTAACAGCATAGAATAATATTAGAAATATGTTTGTGGAAAGATATGAATTATAAGCAATAAGATAACATTTTTATTGAACTCAAAACTAAATAAAATATAACTCTCTCTCTCCATATATATATATATATATATATATATATATATATATATACACTGTATCCCACAATATTTTCATTTATTGTCTTCTTGGAAAACATGTGAGTTGTTTCCTGCCTTAGCTATTACAACACCTACGTACCTGTATCTTGGCACATCTATTCAAGAGTAGAATCACTTGGTCGTGAAGGTTGCACATGCTCATTTCTATAACGTAATGGCAAATATATGGTGTGTATACATAAATAAAGTAATAGAATCATTTAATAAAAATTTTAAAAGAAAGAAAAAAATGATCAGCGGTGAGAAAATGGCATGGAAGAGGGAAGTTTACACAGGCAGTTTTAAAAGATTAGCAATATTCTAGGTCCAAAGTTCAGTGGTGACAATAAAATGTGTACATTTTATTATTCTGCTTCCTAACTCCTATGAGTATTACATTTGTATTAAATGATTGTTATGTTTGTATTAAAAAGTAACTAAACTTGATTCAAAGTTGAGCTGAATTAGTTTCCACCAAAGTATGTGCTTTTTTTGTTGTTGTTGTTTTTACGAAGCCAGCAGAGAAAAAAAAATAAATCAATCAATTTTGAGAAATAGCTGTAAACAATGAGTCCACATTTCCCTGGAACTCTAGTAAACGTCCTTCTTACACACAGAGGAAAAAGGTGCCTCTCCTACCCCGGACCCTCAATTACTCGTTGTTAACATTCCATTTCATGGCAAGTCACTGCAGGCCAGTCTGGGAAAACAATTTTGCAACCACAAAGGAATTATGAGTTATAAAAAAATGCATCAGTGATTTCTCCATAAGCCACCTGACCAGAGGTGTAGAGAAAGTAGGTACAACAGGCTGAGCAAACCTCCTCCTCATCTGTGAGTATGCATTGTTTAGACTGAGAATAGAAATTAGGAATATATAACCGGATGCAGAGCTACAATATTTATATAATTTTGTAATTCTTTCTTCTCAAAAGAGCCAGTGCTGGGTATAGAAAAAAGTGTTTTATAGCAAGTTCAATAAACTTAGTTTGACCTTATGACCATCCAAATATAACAGGTTCTCTTAAACAAAAAAGAAACTCATTGATGAAGACCTTGTTACAGTAGAAGTTTGTCATATTGTAGATACTGTATGTAAAATTAGGTAAATTCAACTTGCCATGACAGACTTAAATACAAATACTTGAGAAATCAGTTAAGCATGGGAACAACAACAACAGCTAGCAATAGTTCTGGCTAAACTTTAAAAATAAATGAAAACCAAGCGTTATTCTTAAATATTGTATAATTCCCCATTATTTTTAATCTGAAGAAATGCCACTCGTTTTCTATAAATGTCTTAATTTTTTTCACAGTTATTAGATTCATGACTTGAACATGAATCTTGCTTGCTTCCTCTTTACAGAATCAGGCATAAATGGTCATTCATTGTATGTTTCAACATCACAACTACAGACACACTAACTCTTGAAGCAGCTCAGCCTCCTGAGTCCGATTGCCTCGCTTTTGTTCTTTTTGCCTTCTTCCCAGTGCTCTTCTTTCCAAAAGCACATCACAGCCTTCGTGCACTTAGGGACACTACACAGCACTTCGAGACTACTCTCAAGGGCCATTTTAAACAGCAAAATCACCAAGAAAAAGCACAAAAGTGTGGAAAATGTCACAGTAACTAGAAAAGGACTCTGTCGTGTGAGAGCTGAAACAAGAAGGCAGAGCATCGCTTTGTTACTCTCAGCTGAGAACTGGGCGACTCTTACAGGGCAATTCAAATCTTCTCCTGCTCTGCACATGTCCACAAAATGAGAACAAAAGCTCCTCGACTATTGATTTTGAAGTTATAAATAGATTTTAATGAATAAGGGAAGTAAAAAATACCAAGTCCATGAATGAGCATCGACTGAATTTGTCCTACTTCCACTGCTTAGAGTGGAACAAATCAATCCTTATCCTCATTTGTGTACTATATTAATCCCTTTCGATTTAAAGATAAAATTAATAGCTAATGCTGATTGCATATTTGATACTTGCCAGACCCCTTTTCCTGGGACTTGACTTGTATTTATTCACTCAGTCCTGACAACAGTTATATAAAATAGAAATATGGTCATCATCTCTGTTTTACAAAGAAGCAAACAAACACAGAGGGGTTCCAGCATTCACTCAAATTGCATAGACAGTTAATAGGTTAGGGGGGAGAAATCCTGGGCACCTCCCCAAAACTTGTTCAGTAAAAGCACTGTGCTCTACAGCTCATGCCTTTGCCTCCACTACCTCCACCGCCAAAGTTTCCTCAACATCCCTGGTGACTTGGTCTCAAGTCTACCATGTTTTGATAGTTAGGTTTTATCTCAATTAAGCTAAAACTGCAGAAAATACTGCATTTATACAACATGGTTTTAGCTCCTTGAAGAACTTCTTTACACAGAGTATTTTGTCCCGAGCTTATTCTGTGAGACACCATACTCAACATATGGAACTTCTTATTTTATTTATCAGAGGATGTTATTGAGGACGTTGTTTTTACATTACTCGGTGTTCCTAATATAAAGAGTCATGTGAATAATTGCTTTCAGGCCTAGGGCCAGAACACAGAGCCTCAGCAATTTGCGTGCATTTCATTTTATTTTTAGGACAACATGAGTCAGGTTCATAATCATGTTTTCTAAGTGGATGCCAGGAAACTCTAGAATAAGACCACGTATCCGCAACACTGTATGGAGTTGTTCAAACTTACATTACTACATAAGCATTGCACAGTTTTGTTTTTCTCTTGCTCTTGATTCTTCATTCTAACTGAATTTCTACCTCTTACATGTATCTGTATAAGCTACCTCAAAACAATTTTAGGACAAAACAGAAGAAAGGTATATAAATAATACAGAAATTGATTTCATTTGGAGTCACTTCGTTTCCCTGTCACTGTTTTCTAATTAATTCTAATTTGTACACAGAACTTCAGAAGTGATATCTAAAGCTGAATGTGAAATTGCAGATGTGCTTTAACCAACGCACCTTGACTATTCTCATTTGCTTTGGTCAATGTTGGTTACAATAAGAAATTTGAGTCTAAGTTTACTTAATTTACTGTGTTGCAGGAACCTAATATTTTATAAAATTTATACTGATATTTTGGGTAAATTCCTATTGAGGCTTGTATATGTGCTTTGATGAAACTTTATTTTAACATCACATTCATTTGTTTCTACAAAGAACAAAGTTATATTCAAGCTCTAAAATTGATTTTTTGAAGCATATGCATATAAATCTAAACAAGGACAAAATGGCGCATTTCTTAAGAGTGAGTAGATGAACATGTGTGGATGGGAGTGGAGTTGCACCTGCCTGGACTAGGCGCCAATGTAAGCAAGGACTCTGCTTTATACTTGTTAGGTCAGCCTGGCAGCACCATCACATCAACAAATTCCAGCAATTCCTACTGCTCATGATTGAAGAAGCTGTTATTTTTATTCCTATTTTCTTCTAGAAATGGAATGAAATGAATTACAGTAGGTTATGGCTAAGCATCAAGAATTTTTAAAAGTTAAACAGGAATTGAATGTAATAAGAAATTCTCTATGAACTTGTACATATTAGAATTTTAAAAATAATCTTTAAAAATGTCATAAAGGAACAAGAGGTGAGAATAGATTGCTATTTGTCTCATGTGAGGAATAAGTTAAGCAAGTTGTAAAGTATGATTCAGTTTCAACAGACATTAATTTTATTTTTTTAAGGGTAATTTACAGTCCAGACAATCTGATCCACATTGAGACTTATAAGGGGCTTTACATTTATTTAAGTCAAGAGAAACGGTTTCTATTTATCTATTTATCTATTCTCCAGTGAGAAATATTCTACATTTTGTTTCATAGAATTGTGAATCTGATGTGAATATAATTAAAAAGTAGGTCATGGATTGAATTTTTAACTTTACAAAGTGGATGTTGCAGGAGAGTTAGAAAAAGAGAGATAAATAGAGAGGTGGATATGTGTAATATACATAAACACACACACTGGGGTCATGTAATTGAGACTAATAAATTATTAATATAACAAGCAGAATTCTCATTTTTGCAGATGCCCATAGAGTATGTCTTACAAAAGATTTAAAATGATATAAAATATCTCTACTATATTTTTCCCAGAATTTGCTGAGAAAATATGCTGAATTTTAACATAGTATTTTTAAGTGTTTTCCCAACAGAATACTGGATTTTGAGCATTCAATTTTAGCAAGAAACAGTAAGCGAAAACTAAACTTGATTTAAAGTCTTAATAAAAAATACATTTTAATAAATTGTATGTATATATTACTGTATCTACTCTGTGCATTAAGGATTTTTTTATTTTGGTAAAAGATACACATTGTGCCATTCAATAGTCCTGGCATTTGTAAATGTGCCCATATAAATAAGTTATTAATGCTAGCACACAAGAAAGAAAAGCATTTCCATGAGTTAATTATGTTAATGAATGAAATGAGAGAATCTTCCTTAGGTTTTTGTCATTTTTTTTTTCTTTTAGGTGGTCAACAAACTTTAAGTTTTGAAGGCAATGGAGGTATTTTTTGACATATGGCATTTATCTTGGCATGAATCCCTTAAAATAAAATGTATCATGCTCAAGCCATGAAAAACCAGGAAACAACTCCTTCTAAATAATAGTAATAAGTTTATTAGCAAAATAATGAAAAACATAAATTTCACTAACAACAGTTTTGTTGGAGAAAATATGTTTATCTATAATCTATCCAGAGCATAAAGTCATCAAAATAAAGAAACTTAGTCTCTCTGCAACTATTGAGGGACATTATCTGCCTCATTGAATGTATCTACAGTTCCAAAAGTCAGCAGTAAAGCACTTTTACATGTAGGTGACATTTAATATAGTGCAAAGAACTGTGTGTTAGGAAAACAATTAGCATGGGGCTTTAAGCCACCAAAAACTTACATTTTTATAATCATTGTGTAAAGATGATGGTATTTTTTAAAGTTGTGACATAAAATATTGATTTTAGGGATTAAATGTTAAGAATAAAACAGAATTCATACAAAAAACATACAAAATATTTATCTTTAGTTTAATATCAGGAGGCATAAAAAGCTAACAGTAATATCCATTCAATACTTACTGAACGCTTACAATGTGCCAGGCACTACTTTAGACAAACATAATATACCAGTAAATGGAGAATGCAAGAGTCTTGTTTGCTTTCTCTTCATCCTGACTGGTCTATATTATTTCTTTTCTATCCTACTTTCTTTTGGATGTACTGAAAACTATTATCAATTAATTTTTCCTAATAGTGATTTAATCTTTATTATTTTAGTGGTCCATCTAGGCATGTGCTGCCCAATACTTAGCTACTAGCTATAGGTGAATGTTAAATTTAAATTAATTAAAATGAAATAGAATTTAAAATTCAGTTCCTCAGTCTCACTAGCCACATTTAGTAGAGTTATTAGGATTTTATAACAGACTGGGTGAGGGATGAAAAGAAAGAGTACTATTAATTCTAAGTCCTAGGGTCTGAGCATTGTCAAGAGTGGATTTGCTATCAACTGAGATGGAAACATCTGTGAATGGAGATCAGTAATTCATTTGGAATACATTAAAGATAACAATTTGACAACTAAGTGAAACTGTCAAGGGGGCGTTTGGCTGTACAATCTGGTGTTCAGGGGAAAGTTTTGGGTTGAGGATTCTAATTTAGAAGTTAGCAGTATAGAAGTGATATTAAAACCTGGATGAGGTCAACAAAACAACAATACATAGAGAAGAGAAAGGGACTTTCGGTATTCCAAAACTAAGAAGGCTGGCAGAAGCTGAGGAAAGCGTATAGGAGAGTGACGTCCTGGAAGCCCAGAGATATGATTTGGTTGTGTCTCCACCCAAATCTCATCTTGAATTGTAGCTCACATAATTCCCACATACTGTGGGAGGGACTCGGTAGGAAATAATTGAATCATGGGAGTGGTTTCCCCTATACTGTTCTCGTGGTAGTGAATAAGTTTCATGAGATCTCATGGCTTGACAAGGGGTTTCCCCTTTCACTTGGTTCTCATTGTCTCTTGTCTGCCACCATGTAAGACATGGCTTTGCCTTCCACCATGGTTGTGAGGCCTCCCAGCCACAGGGAACTGTGAGTTTATTAAACCTCTTTTTCTTTATAAATTACTCAATCTTGGGTATGTCTTTATCAGCAGTGTGAATACTGACTAATACACCCAGTAACAAGGGTGTATCAAAGGAGGAAATGTGATCAACAATATTAAATGTTTTGATAAGGAAATTAGGGTGAGAACCAGAAATTAATCATTAGATTTTATCAACCTGGAGGTGAAATTGACAGAAGCAGATTGTGAGGAAGGCAGGGATGAAAGCTTGATTAGAATGTGTTTAAGAATGAACTGGAGAGGGGTATTTGAAATAGGGCTTCCAAATGACTTTTGGAATTACAAGTGACTTCAGGAATTTTTTTTTGTTATAAATAGAATTGTAGCTCCTGAAGATTGGGTCAAAAGAAGATATGTTTTAAGTTGGGAAACAATAGTTTGTTTGTGTGATAATGGGAATGATCTGATAATGGGAATGATCTGATCTCTTTGGTAGTGTAAAGAGGAAAGAGAATAAATCATAGAGAGAGGTTCTTGCTTAGATGAAGGAAAAAAGGATCTATGCTCCCATGAACTGATGGATTAGTCAGGCCTATGAAGTGTTCTTTCCCAGTAACAGATAGATTCAGAGACCGTGCACCAACAAATAGGTGCTGGAAGTGTCTACATAAAATGGAAAGAATCCGTGGAAGTTCTCTCCTAAATGCTTGCTTTTCTTAGTGAGATCGGTCATTGAGAGTGACCGTAGGGAAGAGATATAGGGGGTTAGGGACAAAAGATGAAAGTGAGGGATAAAGATGAAAGTGAGGGATAAACAGTCTGTGATGCATAGCATCCCTGCCTCGCAATACTGAGAGGACATCAAGTGAGATAAGACCGCATTCTCGTGTGATCTTTTTCCTGCTTTCATCTGCGCAGATGCAGATGCAGCTGTGGAATAGGAAAAAGTAGCATTTAACTGTGGTTGTGACTTTCCCAAGCTCGCATGCCAAAGAATTATATGTAAGAAAATTAATTTTATATACAAGAAAGTATTTAAGCTGGGTAGAAAGCGGACAGACAATCCAAGGGAGTGAAGGACATTGTAAAGAGAGTCAGATCTAGAATAGCAGTCCTCAATGTATGGTCATGAGGTTCTCAGTGATCCTTTCAGGAAATCCAGAAGATCAAAGTTTTCATAATACTGCTAAGATATTATTTGCCTTTGTTACTCTTATTGCTGATGACTTTGCAGTGGAGTTTTACAGCTCATAGTGGGTGATATCACAACAGATTTAATGCAAAAGAAAATATGAGAATCCAGCTGCCATCTTTTAAACCAGACATTAAAGAGATTTGCAAAATGTAAAACAATGCTAATACTGTTTTCTCTAAATTTGCTTTTGCTTTGGAAAATATAACAATTTCCCAAATATAAAATTTGATTTTAAAATGGGTTGTTCCTGTTAACATATAACTAATCTATTTTTGCTATTTTAATTAACATATAAATTATTTTTAATTTTCACTTTAAATTGATAATACAACAAATAACAAAGATGTTACTCATATAAATAAAAGCTTTTAAGCATCCTCAATAATTTTAAGAGTGTAGAGTTTATGAGACTAAAAAGTTTGAGAACTGATAAATTAGAGGAAATGATAAAGTCAAAACTTTGTTGAAGTCATTGTAAAAGAAAGTGAGCTCAAAGATAGGAAGTGATGATAAGAGTATAATGCAGAGAATTGAGATAGGAAAGCAGTTAACATTATTGAATGCAAGGTCTATAGCAGTGCTATTCTATAAAATCCCCTGTTGTAATAGAACTGCTCTGTAGCTGTGCTGTCCAATACAATAGTTACTAGCCACAAAGGGCTAATGAGCATTTGAAATGTGGCTAGTGCAACTGAGAAACACAATTCTAATTTTGTTAATTTTTTGCACTTACATTAAGAATAGTCACATGTGTTTACCATATTAAACACTTCAGTACCGCTGTAAGTGTGTCTGAAAGAGATTTGAGGACAAGATTAGTAGAGAAGAAGTATTCAGCAAACTGAGAGGCCAGACTATTGAAAACATCTATGAATACATTTTGTACATTGGAATCATCAATAATTATTATATTAATCATCAGAACAAGTTAATATTTATTGAGCACTAATTAATCCATTTTCACACTGTTATAAATACCCAAGACTGAGTAATTTATAAAGAAAAGAGGTTTAATTGACTTACCATTCTGCACGACTGGGGAGGCCTCAGGAAACTTAATAATCATGGCAGAAGAGGAAGCAGGCACGTCTTACATGACTGCAGGCAAGAGAAGTGAAGTGCGAGCACAGAAAATACTGCCACTTTTAACACCATCGGGTTGGGTGTGGTGACTGGTGACTGTAATCCCAGAACTTTGGGAGGCCTAGACAGGCAGATCTCCTGAGGTCAGGAGTTGGAGACCAGCCTGGCTAAAATGATGAAACCCCGTCTCTACTAAAAATACAAAAATTAGCTGGGCGTGGTGGCAGGTGCCTGTAATCCCAGCTACTTGGAAGGCTGAGGCAGGAGAATTGCTTGAACCCTGGAGGCGTAGGTTGCAGTGAGCTGAGATTGCGCTGTTGCACTCCAGCCTGGGCGACAGAGCGAGACTCCGTCTCAAAAAAAAAAAAAAAAAAAAAAAAATCAGATCATGTGAGACTCACTCACTATCATGAGAACAGCACCAGGGAAATCATAATCCAGTCACCTCCCATCAGCGTCCTCCCTTGACAAGCGGGGACTAAAATTCAAGATGAGATTTTGTAGGGACACAGAGCCAAACCATATCAAACACCTAATACGTACCAAGCTAATACTTTCGTTTGTATTTGCTCTTCAGAATGACTCACATACTATTATTGGCTCCATTTTACAGATAAGAAAACAGAGGCAAATGGTTATTAGGTAATACGTTTTGCAAAGTAACACATCGTTGAGGCAGATTTAAGCCCAGGTATTCTGACTTCAGAATCCACTCTTTCAGACAGTGCATTATACTGCCTTTCTTATTTGAGGGTGCTAATCTTTTAAAGTTATTCTTTAAATGTTGCAGGTAGCTGAAATGACATGAGGTGCACACTATGCTAATTGGTGCTACAGGAATCCTATTAAAAGGGATTGTTTTGCAAGTCAAGCAAAACTCCACCAATGGAAAATATGTCATATAAATAACTTAGAGGTGTGCCCTGGCAAATGTTCAATGCATTTTTGTACCTTATCCCTAGGAAGTTTATTGATGACAAAAATTCAGTTTCTAAAAGGGGTGCCAAGCTTACTGAATTTACATTTTCAAACTGAGCTAATTAGTCCCCAGCTATTTCAGTGGTGTTGACAACTATAAACACTGAACAAATTATTTGTGATAACATGGAAACACTGAGTAGACTTTCTTTCCGAGGTACATTTATGTATCTGCATGACAAAGGTGAGATCGCTTTATGAGGACATAAGACTATGCTACATCAGCTTTACAAAATCCTTATCCCTACCGATGATGGTAGATGTAGAAAAATGTTTTGCTTATAAACACATTTGAGTTAATAATAAAATACAATCTTTAAACATATCTAGTAACAGAATAAGAACAATATCACATTGAAAAGAAGACTTCAACTGCTTTTTATTAAATATTTTGTTACACTAAGAAAAAAGTAGACATGTGAATTACCTTGAAGTTAATATTTATTTATTTAACTTCTATTCCTATTTTGTATTAAGCACTTAATATCTAAAGCTAGTTGCTGAATCAGAGAAGAGGAGTACCAGCACAAAACACAGACAATACTAAAGGAATTAGGCTCCACCAAATTTAAAAATCGTGTAGATAGAAATCATTACTGAAAATGATAGCCCTAATATTTAAAAAGTCTTCTTGAAAGTTAGGGTCAGGGAACTGAAGCTAATGCGTATGAAATCTATGAATATATGTTGAGTTTTGTAGTGTCCTGGGCACTATCCTAGTTAATGGAGATCCGGAGGTGATCAACACAAGCATCGTCCATGCTTTCCCGTCACAAGGAATAGTGTTAGAAAATTAAAGGAACCTGAAATATTCAAGCTTCCATAAAAGCTGAAATATAATAGTGAGGGGTACTTATCAAAGTCAATAAAAATTCACAAATCTCATTATATAACTTTTAAAAATAATTAGTTTTCAGGAGAAATTTGTCAAGGGTAATGTGAATTTGCTTATAGAGTAAACAGTATTTAAAGGCCTAATGTTATTCTCTGTATTTGCAGTGCCTCTATGGTGACATCAGGAGTTATTGTACTTCTTTGTACCTTTTATTTTTCTATCTGTCAAATTATCATAATGACTCATATCAGTTAAAAATTCTTGAGGGTGTAATTAGCCATGCTTACTCTTCAAAGAGCTTTGAAAAAAAATGACTGTCATCATGATTTGATACTGCTAAAAGTTTGGAAAACTTTGTTGATATTTATTATAATATATTTAATATAATCTTATTCAAATAGATTTTTCAGCTATATTTGTTTAGAAGTAAACATTCTCACCTGTTGCTATGTAAACATCTGTAATTACCTAAGTTGTCTGATTAGTTTATACGAAACTCCTCTGGTTACTAAATTAAATGATGCAGACTTTTTCTTCTTTATCAGGGAAACTTGTTTGTTTAATTTTTTCTATAAGATATAACTTAATAAGCTATACTATAGCTATTGTATTCAATGGATATATATTTGGTACTGGCATGTATAGCTAGAGTTAAACTAACATGTGGAATACAAAGGAATATACTGGTGTTTCCTGTGATCCAGCAGCTGAAAATTTCATTCAAGAAGCAAGAAAAAGAAATAAAAAGAAGATTGTAATATAACCATATTGCAGAGTGTGGTAAATATAATGCAATAAAATTAATGAATATCACAATGCACAAAAATAAAGTGTATTTCATTATTTATAATTTATAAATATGTATATGCAGAGAACTGTCCTGGTTTGCTTGCTGTAATTTTTAAATCTCTGAATTATATTTTTTTTTCCTGTGCATTTTGTTGTGGCCCTTTTCTGAAATATAATTACTTAGTTAATTGTTGTTTTAGAGTTTCTTTACGAAAATGATATTGTATTGCTCTAAAACTAGAATGGTTTCTTGGGATCATCCAAGTTTTGCCTTTATATTTGAAAGTTTCCTAATTTTGTGTGTTCATGTGTGTGCATGTGTACGTGTGACTTTATTGATTGTATGAGGTATTGGAGTTCACAGTAATCAAACCCTAAAGAGGTGATTTTATTATTTTTTATTTTAAAATTCATTTTAACAATCAGCCTAAAATCTTCATGTTGTATGATCAGTGGCAGCTGACCTGCTAGTAGAAAAGCTCACGTGCAACAGTAAGATAAGTTTACCCTGTGGTAGCTGGTCAAATAAAAGGGCCTTAGACACAACGCTTTCCAGTTCTGCTGCTATTCTACCTTCTCCATTTAAGGATACATGTTCTAACTCCTTAGAATACTTGTGTTAGCAAATACCAGAACCTCATCACAATTTAAAAAAAAGTCTTGACCAACACTTCCTGATGATCTAGATCCATATAGATCTTCATCTTTTTGTATTTTATTAAACATGTTTCAATTTTCAAAATTGCAACATATTGTCACTTAGTTTTATTTTATGACAATTGCTTCCTATTATTAAAAGGGGGTCACCACCTAGTAATCCATTTAAAATTACAAGTGAAGTCAATTATTTCCAGGAAGAGAAAACAATAGATAAATCTACTCTTTTGTGCATCAGCCTTCTCATATCTTTTTTGTTTTAGTGTTTATTTAGCTCTTTATTTCCTAATAGTAAAAGAAAAAAAAAAGTTATTTCTATATTAAAATATTTTTCTGTAATAGTAACTGTGATGGTTAATTTTATGTGTCAACTTGACTGTAAAGTTAAGAGATGCCCAGATGGCTGGTGAAACATTATTTTTGTTCGAGTCTGTGAAGGTGTTTCCAGAAGAGATTAGCATGTGAATCAATGGACTGAGTAAAGAAGATCCACATTTAACAATGTGGGTAGGCATCATCCAATCTTTTAAGGGCCCAGATAGTAGAAAAAGGGCAGAGGAAAGGCAAATTCTCTTTCTCTTCTTGAGCTCTTGGTTCTCAGGCCTTCAAATTAGGACTGAATTAAGCAACTACTTTCCTGAGTTTCTAGCTTCCATAAAATGTACTGTGGGACTTCTCTGCCTCCATAATAATATGAGAGCCAATTCCTACAATATCTCTCCTTTTATATATCTATTTATATCTTATTGATCTGTTTCTCTGGAAAACCCCAAAAGTAAGATGGCTTATGTTTTTTGTATATATTTAGGAATTTCCCAACTGGAACACACATTGATTCTCTAAATTTTTACACAGCTTGGAAGGTTTTAACTTACTTACTTTATACAGCTTTTTTTTTTTTTTTGTAATTTTATATATCATTTTATATATATAGAGAGAGAGAGCGCTTATGCTTTTAATACTTCACAAACACTCAAAACATACATACTTTTTGAGAGATATTTAACGTTTTAGTGACCTTAACCTTATACAGATAATTCATATTAATGATATTACATTTGTGTACTGATGCTATTACTTTGAAGATGGCTGTTCTTTAATGAGCAGCATGTTAGAGATGTTTGAAGATGGAGAGAGACTGGAACTGCTACAAGACAGATTCTACAAGATATAAATGTTAAAAACAATACTTTAGAAAAATATTTTTCTTATTGAATGACAAACATCATAGACTAGCATAATCTTTGGCATATACAATGCTTAGTATTACTGTCATTTGATCTTTGTTGAAAATGTGAGGTTTCTTTCTCTACTTTGCTGATTCTCTAGGCTGATGATCTTTCCTTTGGCTGAGAATGACAGATCCATTACCGTGGACACAGCACAGGCCAGAATGCTAAAGACTACTCGCAGATCAGAGCTCTGTAACTACGTGGAATTTCTCCCATTACTGACACTATCCTTATATAGACATTCTTAATATTCAGCGATTTCTTAATGTTCTTCCCTGAATATAATTTTATCTTTTTAAACCTTAATTCATGCAGAGATCTCATCTCATCACATGGTTTCAACTACCTATTTTCACTATTCTGATGAAATCCAAATTTGGGGGGTACTTGTAACTGTCAAGAATGTGATAGTGTCATGGGAGTAGGCTTTTCATATTTTCTTATTTTCCTGACGGTAAGAAGCTGCATTTTACAATAAACAATGTCATAGAGACTGAGCAGCCATGTTAGAGTTGCCAACTAGATAATAGGCCATAATATCAAATACCTATTTGATCACTCTTGTATATTTTAAGAAATCAGTTTTTGAGAAGCTATTTTAGAAACAGCTTCTAGAAATAGCTTCTGGAAATTAAAAGGAAATTATATATTTTACTTAATAATTCTAAATAAAACATTCTGTTTTCTTCTATTTCTAACATAAGCTTTTTCCAATAAAGATCATATGATCATGTCAAAAGCTAAGATTTTTTATAATGTCCCCCAAGAAATACAACAAACCAGTATTACAATGCCAGCTCAGGTCAACAAAATCTTATTTTATTAATGGTCAATGCTTCACATTTCAACTCTACTTAATATTGAAATAATTGGTACTCAAAGTTTTGCTTTTGAGTTTAAAGTAAAAAAATAAATAAATAAAATGATGAAGTCAGTATTAGAAACTAGTTTGGTACCCAACTTAAAGTTTTGTTTTTGAGTTTAGAGAAAAGTTAAAAAAAAAAAAAAAAAGATGAAATCAGTATTAGAAACCAGTTTGATACCCAACTGAAAGTTTTGGTTTTGAGTTTAGAGAAAAGTTAAAAAAAAAAAAAAAAAGAAATCAGTATTAGAAACTAGTTTGGTACTGAACTTCAAGTTTTGTTTTTGAGTTTAGAGAAAAGAAAAGAAAAAAGATGAAATCAGTATTAGAAACTAGTTTAAGGACAAGGCTGAAATAAATTGAGAGAATAACATTGAAAAGGGAAATTCCTGACTTCACAGAATAGAAATCGCCTTAAAGAACATCTGTTCTTACGGTAACTGCACTTTCTTGCCCCAGTTCTGAGAAGTGAAGTTCACAATTACTGTCAGCATTCTCAGAACAAATTGCCGTTCTACATCGGGTCTCAATTTGTGGAGGACATTGTAGACGGGAGGCCGTTTGGGACTTATGTGATTTTCAGCTTAAAGGAAAAATGTTCCAAAACATACTTTATTTTGTTCCTCTATATTTTGAATAGCCTATTTTTTAATGTAGGTCCCCAAGAGTTAAAGATAAATAGTTAAATTTAATTTTACTCACAGAACTAATGTGGTGTTTAGTATGTAACAAGCTTAAAATATATAATTTATTGAAAAAAAAAATCAGATAAATTATATTACTTTCCAGCTTTTCCTCATTTATTTAATCTCCCTAATAACAATTAAGTATATATTATTGTATTTTAATGACTCAACTTTAATATATTAAATATACTGTGTATGATTTTATATTGTTACTACTATGGTATATTATATTAATAGTATATTATATTATACTATAAAGTATACACTGTAATTATATTTTAAATGAATGCAATCATGACATATTTTATTATAATATACATCTTTAATATTATATAGTATATTACTTTGTTATGCAATTACATAATTATAATCATGAATGCATACTTCGTTAACACCACATTTAATATCATCACATTATTGCATTAAAAACCCTTATTGAGACTGGGCGCGGTGGCTCACACCTGTAGTACCAGCACTTTGATAGGCCAAACCGGGCAGATCACAAGATCAGGAGTTTGAGACCAGCCTGGCCAACATGGTGAAACTCCGTCTCTCCTAAAAATACAAATATTAGCCAGGCGTGGTGGTGGATGCCTGTAATCCCAGCTACTCAGTAGGCTGAGGCAGGAGAATCACTTGAACCCAGGAGGCGGAGGTTGCAGTGACCTAAAACCACACCATTGCACTCCAGCCTGAGCAACAGAGACTCTGTCTCAAAAAAAAAAAAAAAAAACCTCATTGAGTACATACTATGTGCTAGCCACTGAAGTAAGCACTATATAGCAACTAATGTAGTCCTCGAAACCAACCTCTAACATTTTTTTCCCATTTTAAAGACAAGAAAATTGAAATAGATTAATTTGTTTGCCTGGTAAGTGAAAGAACTGGAATTCAAACTAAGGTATGTCTAAATCTAAAATTGCTTCAGTGAACACATCTCTGTGCTACCTTCTCCTACTTTACATTTTTTTAAGAAATACCAAATATTGTACAAGTATGCATTTTAAGGGACTGTCTTTAGATTCCCAAATAAAAACAGTATGTCATCTAACATAAAAGTTTCTGTTTCAATGCATCAGCAAAATAATCATAATTATATTAAATTACACATACATAGTTTCCATACATTTTAAGTTATGTTATATCTATAATAATAAAACTGCTATCAACAACTGAATTCACCAAGGAGAAAAATAGACGAATACTAACAGGGTTTGGTGCCATCTCTTTTCCTAAATTCCAAATTACAGTTAATATTAGAGTAGGAATAACAAGCTAATTAAAGTCAATAATCAGTTGATTTTTTTTATGCCCAAATGACAGCACTGACGGTCTGTCACCAAATGTCACTCTAACACTTAGAATTTCTGAAACTACTATGAAATGAGAGAGGATGTGAGAAATGTTGAAGAGGTGCTGCCAACTCTAGTCAATCTCAATGCTCAGCTTTGCACTCAGGTGTTTGAACATTGAGTAACGAAAAGATACTGAGGCCTGCATCTATCCTTCTGCTGAAAATGGAGCCCATGGCTAAAGCCTGAAGGTGGTTTAATTAGCTCAGAGGGAGTGCATAGCATTGAACACCTTGTAACTGTGCCTTCTGCCAATCAGTATGTCACCAGTAATTTCAACTGGCTATAATTAGTGAGTAAATTTTGTCTCAAATTGTGGCAATTTTTTTCAAGTAGATAGGAATTTTATTTCTCTTCTGTCACAACATTCTGAATTTATTGAAAATTTTTCTCTTCTATGTTCTTTTCTGCTCCTGTAATTAGATAAAGGGCCTCACGTTTTGACAGAAGCAGGAGAAACCATCCAAGAGGATTAGTTTCTACATTTTAATTTATTTTTTCTAGATAGGGTTCTGCTGTCCTAAATCCTATTGTGCATCTGCAAAAGTAAGGGTTTGCCATGCACTTGCCTATCTGAATGAAGGCATTATATTTTAAATTTATTTCCCATGTATTTTTTTTCTAAAACCTCAAAATATTTCTAGCCAAATATTTGATTGAATGCCAAGAAACCATGAACACAAATATCTAATTCATGTAATTAACTCACAGGCAGTATTCTTTCAAGAAATGACATGCAAGTTCTGTGTAAAAAGGATTAAGTAATTTAAACACAAAATCCCTAATAGAAGTAGTTAAGGTATTCCAACTTTTAAATGTGTTAGTTACTTAAAACCAATTTAAACTGAGATATAAAGATTAACATTCCCATTATGTAATTTAAAAAAGAAACAATAAGGATCATATCCACAACAATGTTAAAGAAAGACCTTTTATTTTACTCATGAAAGACACCTGTTCATTTTGCTTTAACAATGAAACATCTGTTTTTCAACTAGTATCTATAATCTAGTAACATCTCAGAAAATAACAAAAAAGAAAACAACATTATCAAGATACAAGACATATTGTCTTTCCATTCTGGAAAGACAAGGAACATCTTTCTATACTAGTCTGTTACCCCAAGAAAATGAATATATTATGACTCACAATTTTGAAGAAGTAAACTAATCCTATACATTGATTAATGCACATTTAGAAAATGTGTAAGAATATAACACTTATTAGTCACCTGAAAACGTTAACACTGCTGTAACAAATGTTGAGTTCTGTTGCCTTACTTAATAAAACTGTAATTCTGAGGCAGAGTCCAAAGTCAGTGGGTGAAGATAATAAAGTATAAAATTAGCAGTGAAATAGAGAGTCCCCCCATACGTAGCAATTGGTAGAATGAAATAGGAAACGATTTCGTGTTTTCTTTTCCCAGAATCTAAATTTTTACAATCGAACCTAGTTTGTGTTCCCTTGATAAGATGTAGAAGTGCAGAGATGTGGTTGAAACAGAGCTGATCACACCAATTCTACCAAAAAATAATATGACCCAGAGCCCTCCTCAATGGATTGAGAAGATTGTTCACAACGCCCTGACTGGACATGTAAATAGTCCTTAGGAATTTGCAAAATAATGGCTGAAAATTAACAAATACTTAGAAATAAACACCTCTTCAGCTATAGTTTATAAAGTTAGTCAGAAATGATAAAACAATAATTTTTGTTAGATTGGCTTTCTGTAGTAAATATAAAGATTTTGGAACAATATTTTTCTACTTTATTTAAATATAAAGATACATTAATTTAATCAATAAATGAGATTATATCATCTCAACACACGTGGCATAGTGTTAATACAGCATTTTCATAAATGTTAATACAGCTACTCAGCAATTGTAAAGAATGGCAAACTTTGAAGGAAATTAAATAAATCACATGGTATCTCTAGCTCCTTCCATCTCTATGTAAAGAAGCCTACCAAGTTATAAAAAACACACAGACACACTCTCACAAAATCTAGCCAAACACAAAATAAGTAATAAAAACGTTTACACAGGCCTTAAGTAGGCAAGGCTAATAATAACTCAACAATAGAGTAAGCGTTCCAAAATGGAAAATAATCCAAACATTCTTTATATTTGATATTTTAATTTATCTTTCACTGTTTGATGTTATAAAATATATGAAATTGCATAGTATATAGGATACTCTATAAAATGAGAAGTGATTTCTTATATGAAGAAGTCTGTTGATTGGAGACTACATAAACTCCAAAGGATGACTCCATTTTACAGTCCTCTTATACTAAAATAACAGAGGCCTTAGGCTCTTTAATTCTATAGCAATCCTGTGGCAAGAAAGGCTAATCTTCTAACAAACAAAAGGACAATACTTTTGTGTAGCACTGGCATAGATGTCCATAGCGAGTGAAAATAAATTAAAATTACAAGTGTTTCAAACTTTACTTATGTCAATTGAAAGTGAGAAGTGGACTAGGGAGAGTTCATAAAAACCCGAAAGCAAGATTTTCTAAATAAAACTTGACTTCAAAATTTATCAAAATGATTGTGTTTAACAACTAAGAACACATTATATAATTTACACAATAAATATTCCATAGTAGCAATTAAGATAACACAGTAATTTCTACTTTTGTTGTTAATTTTATTTCAAAGCCACTAGATGGCTAACAAGCATAGATATATAGGTTCGCATGTATGTGTTCATGTTTTCTTACATACCACACATATTCTTATAATGTGGTTTTCAAAATTTCTGCTTGAGCAAATTCATATGAACAAATGGCCAATATAAAGATTATATGCAAAAATTGCTTGTAAAATTTTAGTTTGTTTTAATCTGAAAAAAAAAGTTTAGAAATATAGGCTGCTATTTTTTTTTTTGTTGCCATAAAGATTGTTTTGCAAAGCTGATCATTTCCAAAAGTACTTGAGCTGAAAATAAAAGATGCCTAATCAGAGAGCTAAACACAAAGAAAGTAAGTTAAAGATTTCAAATCTCAACTTCAATCTTAATTTTTAACTTAATTTTACATAAATTACATATGTCTTTCGTAATTCAGTTTCTTCAGCTTTCAAAAGGTCATATTAATTTTACTGATTGCCACTTGTGAAGATAATTTTGTCATTTCAAGTCAAAGTGTTTCGATATAAATCTTGAACATTCACTGTAAAACTTAATGAATACTATCACTGAGTATAAAAGTTCTTATTTTACATAGAAGTTTTAATCCATATTTAATTATAATTAATAATATTAATAATAACAATAATATATCCATATGCTTTTCCCAAAACTTTTAGGCCAGATTTATTTTGGAATGAAGGATTTTTAATATTTGAAACAGTTAAATGGTGCATATGCCATACCTCATGTCATATTTCCTCAGGAGTCTGGGACTATAATTCATAATGAAACTCATCAAAATGCCTGCAGAGAAAAAATATATTATTTACCCCATATCACTCACACCTATTATTTTCAAAGTATTTGGATTTCAGAATTGTGAACCCACAATATTTACCATTTCTACACACTGCTATTTTTTTAATGCCCGTTTAATCTACAAAACGATCTTGAATGCTGGCATTACTAGCTCCACTTCGTAAATGAGGAAATTGAGTTTCAGACAGAATAACCAACTTGTTGATTCAAAGCCACATTTGACTGATTCCAACCATGTGATCCTCCTACAAAGACCTGCTGCTGTGAAAAATGAGCATTAAGGGATAATGTATATGTGAGAGACATTAATGGGCCTTTTTATGCTGAAAGAAGAAAATCCCCACACCTCTCCCCACATTTATATATTACTAGGAAAAAAAAGTCACCATGTTTGTAGAAAATATTGTAACTGTGATAAAAGTACAAAATGTTTCTTTCCTTCTTTGTTTCTTTTCTTTTTTTTTTTTTTTTTTTTTTTCAGTGAGGCATCCACTCTCCTCTTCTGGAGAGTATGTGCTCTATTCTTGGAAAATGCAAAATTTGATTCAAAATCCGAATTTTCTTAATAAAACACTTGAAATCTCAGTAAGAAAATGCTTAACAAGGAAAGTCGTATGTTGTAACAGAAATTTGGAGCTAGATTCAGGTGAGATTAATCTCAACCTGCTAGCCACGTAATGATAAACAATCACTAAACCTCAGTTTCTTAACATAAAAAGCTGGGATAACAATCAAAATCCAAAAAGGCTCTTGTGAAGTATAAGATAGGTGCTTAGTAAATAGTCAGTATTCAGTAAAGAATAATCATGGCAAGTCTCATCTCATAAATGAGGAAGAAGCAACATTAAATTAGGTGACTTTTCCAAATCAAGTAGATCTCAAATCATCTGACATCCAATACAACTGTGTAAAAAAAAGGACATATAGAGTAAGAAATAAAAAGTTAATACTTCCTTAAAATTATTAATATATATTTTCACTTTATTTTTCTTAAAAAAAAAAAAAACAGTAATTATGTTAAGAAAGACTTCAGCGTCTCTCATGAGGTTGCAATCCAGCTACCTGTCTTCTTGAGCTGCAGTCATCTCAAGGTTCACCTGGGTCCAAAGGATCAGTTTCCAAGCCCATTCTTGCGGTTGTTGGCAGGCCTCAGTTTCTTACCATCTGTTGAACTGAGAGGCTCAGTTCCTCTCCGACTGTTGGCAAAAGGCCTTCCTCAGTTTCTGGCCATATGGACCTTTCCATAAGTCCACAGGGCAGCTCACAACATAGAAACTGGCTTCCTCCCATGTAAGTGATCTGAGAAAGAACAAGAAATGGGAGAGAGAGAGTGCTCACGCTGGGAGTGTGATGGTGATACCACAGCTCACTGTAGCCTGGAACTCCTGGGCTCAATTAATCCTCCTGCCTCAGTCTCCCTAGTAGCTGGGACTACAAGAATGTGCCACCACACCTGGCTACCACAATCTTATATAACCTAAACATGTAAGCGACATACCATCATTTCCACAATGAGCTACTGGTTACCTGACTGACTCTGGTACAAGCGAAATGGGACTACAAAAGGACATGAATTCCAGGAGGCAGGAATTTCTGGGTTTATCTTGAAAGGTGGATACCTCACAAAAATTTTGAGAGTGCTCAACTAAAAATATTATTTTTATATTTGGGGATCAAATGTGTATGCTGAGATAGTGTATAAAATGCTTACAAAAGTAAGCCATTTATTCATTTATTGGTATCCAATAAATAATTCACAATAATTTTTGAGTGACATCATATTAAGTAAGAAATTCAGCTATTAAAAAATTTCCTAGTTTGCTCACTATTTTGCTACTATTAAATGAAAATAATGATAAAAATTGAAATACGGAGTTATTGCCATAAGTTTTTAAACAAGCCAAAATTAGAAATAATTTTATTCTTTTATCTTTTGACATTTTCAACCTATAGTTTTCAATCTACAGTTAACTAAGAGATTGGTTTTAAGCTATTTCTATCTTGTGATGGAGCATTTTCCATGATGTTACATATCAGATTGACACCCATTTACCTGTACACACAAAAGCTATAATAAATTGCAGGGCTTTCCTCTCGCATAACTTGCAAGGCAAGTGATCAAGTAAATGAAGGACTAAGTGAGAGTACCAATATTAATTCATGTGCTGTATGGATTGTTAAAGCTTCATTTTTTTCTGTTTTTCTACCAAATGATCAAGTAAATGAAGGACTAAGTGAGAGCACCAATATTAATTCATGTGCTGTATGCATTGTTAAAGCTTCATTTTTTTCTACTTTTTTACCAAAACAATCACATAAATAGAATTTCAAATATTTTTTGATATGCTAACAGACCATCTTGCACACTTCCCTCCATATTATTTTGGTGACTGCTAATGTAATGAACCCAAAATTTATCTCTATATGTCCTTGACTTGTCAATTGGTAGAATTTTTTTTTTTTTTTTTTTTTTAATTTCTGGCTCAAAAGCAGCAGTAAAATGTCAGTAAAAACTTCTTTGAAATAATTCAATTACTTCTGCCATTTATCTAACCTTTCCAAAACAAATGAACCTACCAAAAACAAACAAAAATAATAGCAACAACACCACAAACCTCAGAATTCTGTTGTCACTACTCAAATAAACTCAGCTACAAAGACAATCGGGATCTGCAAAAAAGGCAGAAGAAAATGTAGGTAGAAGAGGAAAAGGTGTAGTTAAGGCATAGTGAAATAACCTCGGTTAGGGCAGGCATCAGGGGAGGCCTGGAGTCAGCACTCTAAATCCGTGGTTCTCAATCTTGACTGCCTATGAGAATCATTCGCTGAGCTTTTAAAAATTCCACTGTGCGGGAGTTGAACAATGAGAATCCATGGACACAGGGAGGGGAACATCACACACCCTGGCCTGGCTGGGGAGCTAGAGGAAGGATAGCATTAGGAGAAATACCTAATGTAGGTGACGGGTTGATGGGTGCAGCAAACCACCATGGCACGTATATACCTATATAACAAACCTGCACTTTCTGCACATGTACCCCAGAACTTAAAGTATAATAATAAAAAAAAAAAATTCCACTTTGCATGCTACAGTGCATATATTTTAATGAGAATGTCTCAGTCTGAGAGCAGACATAAAGAGTTTATAAACCTTCCTGGGTGATTCCAATGTAGACCCAAATTCAAGAACCAGTGCTCTAAGTCATAGAGAAACAGACTTGACCCTGATAAATGATTTCTCTGTTGGATATAGTTCAATGGCTGGCATTTATAAGTAGCAAGATGCTCAGAGGCAGGATAATAGTACAGCAGATAGTCTTTGAAAGGAACACCAGGCACGGTAGAAGTAAAACAATGAAGGAAATCCAACTTTGGGGATTAGGACTTTGTATGACATTAGGCCATGATTACATTGCTATAAATATCTGAGACTGAGAAACTAATAAAGAGAAGAGGTTTAACTGGCTCACAATTCTGCAGGATGTACACGTATGGCACCAGCATCTGCTTGGCTTCTGATGAGGGTCTCAGAAAGCTTACAATCATGGTGGAAGAAAAAGGAGGAGCAGGCATGTCACATGATGAAAGCAGGAGCAAGAGAGAGTGGAGGGGGAGGTGCGACACACTTCTAAATGACCAGATCTCATAAGAGCTCACACTATCCTGAAGACAGCACCAGGCCATAAGAGATCCAACCCCATGACCGAAACACTTTTCACCAGGCCCCATCTCCAGCATTGCTGATTACAATTCAACATGAAATTTGGATATTAACAAACATTCAAGCTATATCACATTTTAGGTGAACCTGGTAGGTTTTCAAGAGTCTGAACACACTAGATAATGGTCTGGACCTCAGTCTCAGAGAAGAAACCAACATGCAAACCAGGACAGCAAGATAGCAAGCTCATTCATATCGTCCAGGCAGACATGGTGCTTGCTGACATAATGGGAAAGCTTCAGTTCATTCAGCAAATGGTAACCTGGGGCCACTATGGCAGCCACATACAATTAGTTGTTGAGAGCACCTGGACTGGTCTGATTCCCTACTCACTGCAGAAGTGGGAGTCCTCGTTGCCTATTGTGTTATGAGTGTCAATATATTTTGCAGTTTAACTTCAAGATGGACTAGAGAGCCTGCAGTTGGATTTTGAGGAAGGCATATCTTAGCTTAAAAATGCATTGTTAAAACTTTTCAACAGTACAAAAATCAGAACAGTGTGGATAAATGTATTTTGTATATAATAAAAACCCACTACTTAATACCTTCAAAACACCAAGGATATAAATACTAATTGATAATGATAGAACTGAGCTCTCCTTTCACATTTTGTATGATAAATGTCATAGAAATTGCACAGAAAAGATCAACCAATATAATTCATGCCTGAATAAGAATACCACATATAGGTTTTGGGATGTGTGGTTTCTAGAAAGGTAAAACTGTAGAAACAAACTACATAATGAGATATGCCAGCTATACCCCGGAAGTCTCAGCCTGGATGCAAAATAATTAGTTTAAGCACTTATTTTAATTGTTTGTGAGCAAGTTAATTGTTCAAAGTGAGTTCAATTTGCTTGCTCCAGGAAGAGAACACTACTAAAGTTTGGTTGTATAGGAAATATAGTTTCCATTTTGAGTATTGCTGAATATAAAATAATCCAAAATAGCTTATATTCAGTGATTTGTCTTCCTGTTGCTTTTTACATTTTTATTTTTTGCTTTTTCTTTTTAGTCAAATAATAGGGAGAAGAAACTCATAATTACTGACTGATTACTCTCTTGGACATTTAATGCATTACCTTATTTAATTGAGAACACCTTATGAGGAGATACGCTTTTCTATGGCTACATTACAAATGAGGAAAATTAGGCTCTGGAAATATAAGAGACTTGCCAGAGGTCACACAATAACTGAAGAAAGTCAGTTAGTCTGACTCTAAACCCCATGTTTTTATTTCTCAAATTTCAACTTTTATTTTAGATACAGGTGGTACATGTGCAGACTTGGTACATGGGAACATTGAGTGATACTGATAAATCCCATGATTTTAATCCATTTAGGCTTCTACCTTCCTAGTTATTTGAAGATTTGTTGGTGATTGTCAGAATGTATTTTATCTGAAGCAAACTCGGTGATTATTTAGCATTAAAAAAAAAAATTTAAAACCTATCATTTTTAATATATTCATTTAAATGTTGCAACATAATTAGATTTCTTAAAAATACAATAATTGGGCCAGATGCAGTGGCTCATGCCAGAAATCCTAGCACTTTGGGAGGCCAAGGCAGGTCACTTGAGGTCAGGAGTTCAAGATAAGCCTGGTCAACATGGCGAAACCCCCATCTCTTAAAAAAAAAAATGCAAACTACAAAAATTAGCCAGGCATGGTGGTGCATGCCTTTAGTCCCAGCTACTCTGGAGGCTGAGGTAGGAGGATCTCTTGAACCTGGGAGGCAGAGGTTGCAGTGAGCTAAGATTCTAGGACTGCTCTCCAACCTGGATGACAGAGCGAGACTCTGTCTCAACAAAAAATAAATAAATAACAGTTACTTATCATAATTTTATCCCTATATTAAAATATAGAATGTAACTTATTGATGTTTTCCACTGCTTAGAAATTCTTCACCTATAAGTTTGGTGATTTTTCACACTAAAAATATTTAAAAATAAATAAATAAAATATTGAAAGTAATGGCAAAAACTACAATTACTTTTGCATCAACCTACTATTTATGAAAAGGGGCACTATTCTCATTTTTCAAGAGAATAAAAAATTGCCAATCAAATGATCTTTCTTCTAGTAAAATGTCTGGTATAAGTACAATAAACATTTTAAGTAGCTTGGCTGCTGTGATCTCTGATAAATCACTCTGAGACACAAAGAGGTAAGTATAAAATTTAACAAAAATTCCACTCACCATATGATTCTGAATTAACTTAATGTACATAAAGCTTATGGATATTGTTCCCAAGTGAAAGATAATTCTTTATCAAATTGTACATAATCTATTTTCTTAAGATGTATATAATTAACATGAAATTTAGATACTGTGTAGAACACAAAACCACCACTTACGAAAGACTGTAAAGACAAGTAATAGAATAAAGTGGCCAATATGGTTGGAAAGCTTTTACAAGGTCAGAATTGCTAACTAGATGAAATAATCTGAGATGTCACAGATAAGATTTAAATTAACATTTATTAACAACTCTTAGTGTACTCTTATTTATAACAATACTATAAACATATTTTAAAATGCATTTTCATTTACTATAAATAATTAAATATTGAGAGGAAGTTTGTTCATGAATAAACAGGGTTTATTTTAATAATACCGTGCAATTAAAAAACTGTAACACATTAGTGACTTGCTGCTAACACACTTTAGAAAACTAAGTGTAATTTTCTTAAAATATGAACCCATAACAAACTAATATTTAATTATAGAATACTGAATTCAGTTGCCTTTCTGCATCCCTCGGTTCTACATCCATGTATTCAACCAATGGCAGATCAAAAATATGTGAGGAAAAAAAAAAAAAAGGATGGTTGCATCTGTACTGGACATGCACAGACTTTTTTCCCTTGTCATTATTCCCTAAACAATACAGCATAACAACTATTTACACAACATTCATATTTCATTAGGTATCATAAATAATCTAAGGATGATTTAAAGTATATGGGAGGATATGCATAGGTTTTATGAAAATACTGCTCCATTTTATGCAAGGAATTTGAGCATCTATGGATTTTGGTATCTAGGCTGGGTTATGGAACTGATACCTTACTAATACAGAGGGACAACTGTGTTTTACTTTTTGGGATCACCTAGTTTTTTACAGCATTGCCAAATTAAAATAATTTTTCACATCAAGTAACAAAATTCAAAATGTAAATGCATTTTCTATGTTACATAAAGTGTTCCAGACTTAATTTCATAAATTTTGTCCCTATTTTTGAATATTATTCTTAACTAAAATTAATACCCATTGTTATTTAATTCTGATGTTTCTAAATGAATAAAATTCAGAAACAGAATGAAGGGAATATTGCCATGATTTTTTTCAAAATAGTTTTTTAGATCATTTTTGTAACCATATAACTATATGCATATTGTGTACCTAAATGAACTTTACATGAAAAGGACAAAAAACACCTTTCATAAATGCAATAATGTCCTCAAACAATTACTTAAAAGTCCATGCTCAATAAATATAATGATAACCAGAAGTCAAAGACATATTTTCTGATTATTAAGTCATCACAATAAATAAAATTACCTGACTCAACCAGAAGTAAGTATAATTATTCACTACATATTTTCACCTTTGAATGTCTATTGTTACTAGTAAGAATATTAGAATTGAGTTACAAATCATTTAAAAATCAGTTTATAGGGAAAACATTTTAGATATTTGTTCATCTAAAGATATTACAAAGAAAAATAAATGTCCATACTTAAGGAAGTTGCTTCTTATAAAAGTATACATTTAAATTGGTCAAAGTTGAAATACTCTATAAGGTTAAATCCTTTTCTATATTTTCAATTAAATAATACATTTAACTTAATCACTATTGGCCTTTCTTGAATGCTTACTTGTTTCAAGAACTATAGGAAATAAGCACCTTATATTCACTATCTCATTACCTAATGTAGATCTCTCAACAGCATGAGGTACAGAGACTTTTGTTATCTGTATTTTAGAGATGAGAAAATTGAAAATGAGAGAAATTATGAATTCTGCCAAGTTAGATGAGGCAAAAAAGTGAAAGCCAGCATTGAAATTCTTACCTTATTCCAAAGCCCACATCCTTTAATTCTACACTATGCTGCCACTTAGAACACAAATTGGTAAAATTATCTTCTAGTTCAATTGAAAATTACATAGTAAAGATTTCTACTTCATAGGATACAGAAATAGAATACTGCTGATAAGTAGTAAAAGAAAAGTGACTAAGGTCTGAGTAATAAGAGAAACAACATTGCTCTGTGAGGATAGACTAAAGCGTAGAATAAAGGCAGAGGAAGAATGACTACTAAAATAACCTAGGTGGAAGCTGATGGAAGTCAAAAGCAGAGTTGTGATCAAAGAAAAAGGGATGAGAGAAAAAGACATATGCACACGTATATTTATTGCAGCACTATTTACAATAGCTAAGAATCAACCCAAATGTCCATCAGTGATAGACTGGCTAAAAAAATTGTGGTACATATATACTATGGAATACTACTATGCAGCCATAAAAAGGAATGAGATCATGTCCTTTGCAGGGACAAGGATGAAGCTGGAAGCCATCATTCTCAGCAAACTAACATAGGAACAGAAAACCAAATACCACATGTTCTCACTCATAAATGGGGGTTGAATATTGAGAAAACATGGACGCAGAGATGGGAACAACACACACCAGGGCCTATTGCGGGGAGTAGGGTTGAAGGGAGGGAACTTAGAGGACAGGTCAACAGGTGCAAGAAACCACCATGGCACACGTATACCTATGGAACAAACCTGCACGTTCTGTACATATATCCCAGTTTTTTTTGTTTGTTTGTTTTTGTTTTTGATTTTTACAAAAAATAAAAAAAAAAATTTAAAAATTCCAACCAATTTTGCAAGTCCAACATTGCAACAAGAATTTATATTGCCGTCTTGAAAACAAAGATAGTCTAGAGGCAGAATTCCTTCCTCCTAGTGGCCTCAGTCTTTTCTCTTAAAGCCTTCAACTGATTGGATGAGGCCCACAGACATTATGGAGTGTAATCTGCTTTACTCAGAACGTCTACTGATTTAAATGTTAATCAAGTCTTAAAAAATACTTTCATAACAACATGTAGACTGATATTTGACCAAACGACTGGGCATCATAGCCTAACCAAGTTGACACATAAAATTGACCATCTCATCATCCTTCTAGTCCCACTCATTAGTTTACTGATGTTCATGTTGCTTTCACTCTAAAGGCAAATGATTAATTATAAGTCCAGTTATGCTTCCCTTGGCTTTTTAACAAGCCAGAAAAAAAGCAATAACTTAATAGAGTGCATTATTATTATTATTTTCTTTTTTATTATTTTTTTTTCTTTTCTTTTTTGAGACAGAGTCTCGCTCTCTCGCCCAGGCTGGAGTGCAGTGGCGCGATCTCCGCTCACTGCAAGCTCCGCCTCCCGGGTTCACCCCATTCTCCTGTCTCAGCCTCCCGAGTAGCTGGGACTACAAGCGCCCGCCTGTCACCACGCCCGGCTAATTTTTTTGTATTTTTTTTTTTAGTAGAGACTGGGTTTCACCGTGTTAGTCAGGATGTTCTCGATCTCCTGACCTCGTGATCCACCCGCGTCGGCCTCCCAAAGTGCTAGGATTACAGGCATGAGCCACCTGGCCCCGGCCTAGTGCATTCTTTTTGACTGGGGCCAAGGCATCAAGTCAGACCTGTCAGAACAAGTGCATATTTAGTGTTTTCTATTTACATAATTGGTATGCCAATATTTACCTGAGATTCAATAGAATTCTACTTGTAAGCCAGCTACTTATGTGAAAATCATGGATTCTATAAAATAGTTTGTTGAAGATACCATAATTTTAGTAATGTGTATGTTAACGGTAGTATTCTGGCATAAAGAAGCCACAAATATAACTTTTTTAGAAATATAATTATTTTTTTCTCTGTAGCAATTTATGGCCAAAAAAAAAAAAAAAAAAAAAAAAACAAATTTTATTTTATGTTAGTCAAGTTCTCAAATCAATTTGCTTAACAAATTGAGATTAAAGAAGCTCAATATAAAATATAACTAAACTGAAATTATATAATCAGATTCTACTCTTGTGTAGAATTTTCTACAATCTTTAATAATATGATTTTGCAAATATTTAAAATAAGGAAAGCATAATTTCACTAAAACATCTTTGAGAAAACAATTTGAAATAATAATATCCACACTTTCTCAGGAATATTTTTCTTTTTTATTATGAAAATTTACAAACTTTTATATCAGTTTTAAAAAGGTTACAGTAAACACCTGCATTAGTCAAGCTTCTCCAGAGGGACCGAAAAAATGGGATACAGAAAGAGAGAGAGAGAGGGAATTTATTAGGAGAATTAGTTCATGTGATTATGGAGGCTGAGAAGTTCCCACTCTAGGCCATCTGCAAGCTGGAGACCCAGATGTCAGTTGTGGCTCAGTTCAAGCCACAAGCCTCAGAACCTGGAAAGTCGATGGTATAACTCTCAGTCTGAGGATAAAGACATGAGAGCCCAGGGGCCCACTGGTCCAAGTCCCAGAGTCCCAAGGCCAGAGAGGCTGGAGTTCTAATGTCCATGGACAAAAGAAGTATGTCCAGCTCCAGAAGAGAGAGACAAGAATTTTTGCCTTTTCTTTGCCTTCTTGATCTATCCAGGCCCCCAGCTGACTGAATGGCCATATTGAGAGCAATCTTCCCCACCCATGACTAGCATGCCAATCTCCTCTGGAAACACCCTCACAGACACATCCAAAAATACTGCTTTATCAGCTCTCTAGGTATTACTTAATCCAGTCAAGCTGACACATAAAATGAACTATCACAACAGCATAAACATTTTAACATGTATATTATTAACTAAAATTTTCAATGTTTGTTTATAGTTGTTTTTTAGGTAAAATTTATATACAATTAAATGCACAAATGTTAATTACATCCTTCTACAACTTTTGTCAAATGCGTACAACTATGTAATATAAATAGCTTTTAAACATAGCCGTTCATTGGATAAGTTCCCTCATGCCCCTTGCCACTCCGTCTTTGCCTGCACTTCGTAGTACACAAACACTATTCTGATTTCCCCCCACCATAGATTAATTTTGCCTGTTATAAAACTACCTGTAATTAGAATCATTCAGTTTGTGCTCTTTTGTACAAGGCTTCCATCACTCATGTTGTCCAAAAGACCACCAGGATGACTAAATAGTAGAAAGGAGAGCTTTGTTGGTGATAATAATTTGCAATCTGGGAAAAAAAAGTCTCTACCATGGGCTGAAGGTGTTTCCTCTTTTAAGAGGGAAAGGGCAGATTGGGTTTTATGCCTCACAGGGCCTATATCAGACAATAAAGTCATACATATTCAGCATGTTTGGGGGGAAAGTTATACATATTTATGATGGGGTCCTGCAAATGTGCAAACATATATGTAACATAAACATCCCTTGTTCACCTAGGGGTGGGGTTTTAACATTACAGTGGGGTGGAATTTGGCTCTTTACATCAAAAGGTGAACTACAGGACACAAAGACAGTTTGTGCACAGTCTCTATAAGCTGACTGAACAGGCTTAACGTCTGCAGTTGCTTATTAGAAAAGAGCACAAGGCAGGTCCTCTGTCCAATCAGAGTTTTAGTAGTCTGGGTTCTAAGTCAGAGTTGGGGGTATCTGATAGCTTCTGTTTTTAGGGAGTTTGGTAAGAAAGGCTTTTTTTTCTTGTAGTTATAGGAATTTAGGAAGTTATCATGCAAGCCGAGACCTGAACCCTCAACCTGTAGGTAACTTGAGTTTTCTTAACCATAGGATCTGTCTTAGTTGGTAAAGGGGCATCTATTTTGGTATTTCATATCATATTTAGCATATCTTGGGAAAATTTGGACTGCACATCTATTTATGTGTGTGGTGTCTTCTGTCAGGTTTTTGGCATTATGTCAAGTATATTTCTTATGGTTTACCACGTATGAATTATAAAACACCATGTATTAACTCACATAATAATTGTGAGCACCTGCAGTAGATGAATCAATGTATTTACTCTTTAAGTGTATTCAGTGACTATATATTTGAGTGTTTATAGTTTAGTAAGAGAGACATCAGAAAGCCAGCTATATCAATTCCATTTGAAAAAGTTAGCATGGATTACTATTAGAGGAAAAATATATACACTTCACCTAATTTAAGGGATCAGAGTTGTCTACTTGTCTGTTCTAAAATAAAAATAATGAATTGTTTTATTTCTTAATATACATACCTGAAATGACCAATGACAACATCATAAGAAAAAAATAGACACATTATTATTCATTATTTTAACAACTATTCAGGAGTTTTCTAAAATCATACTACACCAAAAATAAATTTTATGAATTCAGTTAATTTTAAATAAGTGGAAAGTGGATTACCAGAAAGCAATCGTGAAATCCTCTGTATTAGTTTGTTCTCACATTGCTATAAAGAACTACCTGAGACTGGGTAATTCATGAAGAAAAGAGGTTTAATTGACTCACAGTACCACATGGCTGAGAAGACCTCAGAAAATATACAATCATGGCAGAAGATACAGGGGAAGCAAGGCACGTCTTCATAAGGCAGCAAGAGAACGAGAGAAAAGGAGCAAGTGCCACACACTTAACAACCAGATCTCAGAGAACTCTATCACGAGAACTGCAACGGGGCAGTCTGCCCCATGACTCAATCACCTCCCACTAGGCCCCTCCCCTGACACATGGGGATTACAATTCGACATGGCATTTGAGTGGGGACACAGAGCCAAACCAAATCATCTGCCTTACTTGCCCCTTTTATAAATGGTTTATAAAATGCCCCTTTTATAAGTTGTCTGTAAATGTCCTTTTTATAATTAGTTTTCATTTCACACAATAAATATCTGACTGAAGTACATTTTAATCAGATCCAAGAAAAGATTACATTTTAAATGATGACTAAGAAATTACCCAGTTTATACCTAAGATTACCCAGGATTTTCAGAAAATATTATATTTAAAATCATGACTAAGAAATTACCCAATTTATATAATAGCCAATCTGTTATAAAGTGATAACAGTTGCTGGGATAAGAGCATATCAGAGATTCATCAGTCTGGGAGAGATCAATACAATATTTATTCACACCCACATCAAAATAAGACCTAGGGTTTTGTTTCAAAGATATAGCAATTTTATATTTTAAAAATGATTTACATTTAAGCAATTATTTTTAAGTTTTTATATGAAAGAGTAAAGACAAAAATGATTGAACGTGTCATTTAAAGAAATCAAAATGTGTACAAGACTGCAAATCTCAGAGCTGACAAAACTGTCAAGCTGGAAGCATAATGTAACAGATTGCATATTATCTCTCACTTCTCTCTAAGCATTAATAATAATTTCAAGTGTAGAGAATAAGATGATTAAAAACCATAAAATAGCTATCTGAAAGAAAATACAAATGTTGCCTCAAATGTACATAACATTTAGACATATCAAAACATTACATGAGAAAAACACACTAACAATGTTGGCTCAAAAATTAAAGAATCCTATTATAATTGCATGACTCTCTTTGTTGTTATACTTAGAGTTGATCAATGCAATTCCTATGGCCATGTACGAAATTTATAACATATGCTCATTAATTTATGTATAAATAAATTTAGCATCAACTGTATGTGAGGCACCACATTAGGCACTTGCAATGTACCAGTGAAAAATTCAGAACTTACATTTATTAATAATAACTGATAAAATAAAACAAAACCAACAAATAAATTATGTAGCATGTTGTAGGTCCATTGTTTTCAACTGAGTTCCTGCACTAGGACTCAACAGAACAGATGAAACCAAAATGGTGTCATTCTTATTAAATGCCACATGATCAAACTTTAAGGAAGCAGATAGATCCTAAAACAGACCAGTTTTTCCTAAAAACAAGATTCCGGTCTACCTGAATTAGTGTAATAAGGAAGACCCCTCTACTTTCACCTTTTAAAAAAATTAACTTGACCTAACGTGATGTTAACTGATCAGCCTCTTTTTTTATTCTCTTTTCTTGTTTCCACCCTACAAAACTCACCGTTCTGCCTGGCCCTTTGGTTGCTCTTATTCTATTTTGTAAAATAGAGGCTGCTCCCATTTGTGATTCATGAATAAAAACCCCATTAGATCTATAACTAAATTTGTTGTAATTTTGTCTTTTGATAATGTTGCAAGGTGACCAGGAATGTCAGGTGGGGTGTTAGGGCAATAATGCAATTTTAAAAGCATGCTCAGGGTAGCCCCCGTTGAGATGATGACACTGAAGCAACAAAAATAAATTGAGAGAGCAAGTCTATATAATAACTAGAAGATAATTTAGGCAAAAAGAACAGCCACTGCAAAGGCCCTAAGGCAAAGAGGCCAATATAGCTAGAACAGCCTGAGTGAGGGGAAGAAAAGTTAGAAATATAGAAGAGATGTGAGGGAGCCAGCACATGAATTGTATTGTAGCTTGTATTAAGACATTGGCTCTGACTGTGAGTAAAATTGGGAGATAGGCTTTTGCACAAAAGCATGACTATAATAGTTGGGGAAGGATTAAGTGGCATTTGTAAGAGAAAGAAAAAAATCAGAAGTGACTCCAAGTTGTTTTTTATCTGAACATTGAAGCATGGATTTCCAGGTTAACCCTACATCCCGGTTTCCTCCATCCCAACTTGTGCCTTCTAACATAGTATGCCTTTTACTTTGAAAGCAACTAGTTTAAATGACAAATTATATGGTTGTCCTATGGTCACTGAAATGAGGGATACTGGAGGAAACAGAATTTTGAGGGAAGATCTGCAGTTAAGTTTGAGAAATAATTAGTTTGATTTGTCTACAGGAAATGCTAATGGAAGGTTGACTAGGCAGTTAGATATGAGAGTTTTAATATCTCATATCTCATACCATCTCATTTGGTACTCATTAGCACATGGATGACATTTAAAGCTGTGAAACTACATCAGATCTTCAAAAAATTGGAAGACAGATAGAAAGAAAAGAGGGCCAAAGACTGAGTCTAGTGATACGAGCATTAAAGAGTGAGCGAATCAGCAAAGAAACGACCATCAAAGAAACAAAGACTCAGTTGCAATGAGGTGGGAAGAAAACCAAGAAAATGTCACAGTCTGGGAAACAATGTGAAAAAATTAGAATAAGAAGAAGACTATGTGTTCTAGGTATAGATTGGTGTGACTAAAACCACCTTGAAACTTAGATAGTTAAGACAACAATTATTTTATTAATATGTCATTATTTTTGTGAGTCAGAAAATAAGGTAGGAAGTACCAAGAGGATTTTTTTTTCTCCTCATTACATCGACTGGGGTCCTTAGTGGTATTCAGCTAGTGGGTGGCTACTTTGGAGGGTCCAATACAGTTTCCTTCACATTTCTGGTTTCTCAGCAGTGATGTCTAGAAGGCTGAGCTCAACTAGGACTGTCTACCAAAGCACCTATAAATGACATCTCCAAATCTCGGCATAATCAGTCTTATTACATACTGGCTTAGGGCTTTGACAATGAATGTGTTCTTTATGACAAGACATAAACACTGCCTCTGCCTTAAGATTTGGGTCCAGAAACTGGCAGTGTGTCCTCTACCATACAGGAGAGGGTCTATAGACCTTGACTCTCACTGAAAGGAGTGTAAAAGAATTTATGATTACTTTTAATCTATTGTAGAGTGAGTAAATGTGAGTTTTGGGTGACAGCCAAATAATATGAGGATTGAGAATTGACAATTGAATTTCATAACATGAAGATCATTGGTTTCTTTGTAAAATAAGTTTCAGTGGCATGATGATGATGAAAGCTTGATTGGAATGGATTTAAAATAGAATAAGAAAGCAAAACACAATAGATGGGTTCTCTCTTCACCCGATGATAAGACTGAGCACATCTGAAAATACCATTGCAACTTAAATCATTGCAAATACATTTCTAATGCCAAAAAGTATTTTAGAGTAATAAACATTTATCTTAAAACCCAAATAAAGCCTCTTTAAGTTTTTATCATCTTTCATTCCCTTTTAGCTACATCATTAATGTAGTAATGTTGGAACTGTCTTATAATAATGGAATATTAACTTTTTTCATAAGTTAAGCAAATACTTTGTTTTTATATGTGTTCACGTTCTTAGTAGAACCTAGCTCAAACCAGACATTAGAGAGTAAAAATGCAAAAGCAAAAACCATCCTTTTCCTAGTCCAACTAAAGCATATTTTATGTTTTGTCTTATCTTAGTTTGTATTAATTTTGTAATTTTAATTTTAGTTTTAATTGTAATTTTTGTAATTTTAAAATGTAGCTTTTGCTATTGAATTTACAATTTTTAAATAAGTTCATTTTTTTTTTTTCATTTAGGAACTAGTTAGAAAATAACAGTAATGAGTAAGCCATTTAGGGGCAAAAATGCATGACTTCAAAACCCTGATGTTATGACACTTAGATTTTGAGTATTTTAATTTATTAAAACATCACAGTTTGATCAAATGCTTTAATTAAAAAATTGTATCATACTGTTTGAATAATATTGCTGTAAATTGTGTGCCATAAATATTTAATACTAAGTATGAATATTTAATTAAATTCCCAATGGCAATATTTCAAAACTAACAGATTTGAATTGAAAAAACCAGTATTTTCATTGCCTGGGTTATTATAAATATTAAAATCTATAAAAGAAATTTGGGTATAATATATAGTCCAAAGAACACATACTAACTAGATAAGGTGTTTCTTGAAGCCAAAGAAATATATCCCATACATTTCAGGTGATGTAATTAATTTAGATGATGGAGAATGGAGAGCTCACCTTTAATTGCAGGCACTCATTTCCCCTAATTAGAATTTTCTCTAGCTCTTTGCTTTTGTTACTTTTACTTAAATAATTTATGCCTTAAAATTGGCACAACATATATTGGTTAAATTATGTTATCAACTTGGTCTTAAATAAATTTGGGCAATTCATTTATTACTAAGTGGTGAAATATCACAGGGGAGTTTACAAAAAGTCATGTAAAAGATTGGAAAGAATCTTATATTTATTTCAAATTGAAAGATTTTCAGGGAAGAAACATGTATCTAAAAAAGCACTTTTGAGAGCTATATAAATTTGATAAACAAGCACTAATAATTTCCAATAACTGCCATTTTCACTCACCTCTACAAGAGAATTAAAGACTATAACACATAAGATACATATTTGAAAGATGTATGAATTAGTATTAATATTTATTTACAGTTCTTATGCTCACAAAAATTTTGTAATAAACCAAGGTTATTCATGTTTCTTTAATTGTTCCTCTTCTCATCTTCACTGACAATTCATTAACTCTTTTCCTACTCTTATCATTACCTCAAAGCATCTCTGGCTTCTGTTCTCCTTTCAGCTCATCTGCTCTGAATATTCATCTGGATCTGTTGTACCTCTTTCTGTGTAAAATGTCCAGTAGTTTTAATTGTTTTGTTTTGTTTTGTTTTGAATCAGAGTCTCGCTCTGTTCCCCAGGCCAGAGTGCTGTAGTGCGATCTTGGCTCACTGCAACCTCTGCCTCGGCGGTTCACGTGATTCTCAAGTCTCAGCCTCCTGAATAGCAGGGCTTATAAGCATGAGTTGTTAAACTCAGCTAATTTTTGTATTTTTTGGTAAAGACAGGGTTTTGCCATATTGGCTGGGCTGGTCTCGAACTCCTGGCCTCAAGTGATCCACCCTTCTCGGCCTCCCAAGTCTGGTCAGTTATTAACATGTCTTTGTTCATAGCTGATCAGACTGAAAAAGGATGGGTAATTTTATTTCCATCAAAGTGTTAGTAATTTGACACTTATTTCTTGCTTGACAGCTAATATTAGTGTTAACCGCCATAAGTTGTAACACTGAGATGACCACGCTATACAATATGAGAAGCAGATATTTCTTTCTTTGGTTCTTTGTATACAAATTATTAGTGTCCAGGGAACAGATAGATGTTCACAAAAGAGGAATTGTTTTCAGGGAAAGGAATCTCTTTATAAAACTAAGCTTTCATATATTTCTAAAGTTATCATCATTTACAATTCACCTTAATGAATTTTGCCATATCAGCAAACTGCATGTTCTATTATTTAGTTTTTAAATTTTAAGCCAACTTACTGTTTAACTATAATCCATATGGAAAATAAAATGTATATCACAGTTGTAAATATAAACCAGAGTCATTTGCCGTAAGTAATAGATAAAAATTAGTATCCATTAAAATAAGGTCAGAAATATTAAAATTAAAATATTTATCCATGTTCTATCTAAAACATCACAAACACTAAAAAAAAAGAACAATTCACAGTCTATTATTTAAAATATAAACAATCTTATAGCAGTCCAAAATAGCAAATAAAAAGATCCATTGACATAAATGCTCTTTAAAATTTTTTAATCTCTTTCTGTGAATGTAAAGAAAATTATAGAAAATTATAAATTGACAAGAAAAAAGAGAATGGAAAAGAAGATAATGACAGATACCAAAAAAAGGGATTAGAAGGTATGTAATCCCAGCAATTTGGGAGACTCAGGCGGGTGGATCCCTTAAGCCCAGAAGTTTATGACCAGCCTAGAAATCATGGTAAAAGCCTATCTCTACAAAAAACACAAAAATTAGTTGAGCGTGGTGGCACGCACCTGATTTAAAAATATTAATGAAAACACACGTGGGTAAACTTGAGGAAAATTCACAGAAATTAAAACAAAAGGACTCGGTAAAATAGAAAAAAAAGGTAAAGCAAATAAAAACAATTAGAGGATTATTCCAGTAGGGCCCATATCCAAATTATATGAGTTATAACAAGAGAAATAAGGGAATATAGAAAGTGAAAATTGTCAAGGAAATAATTCAAGGAAATAATTCAAGGAAATAACTCTGAGAACATGTGATATTAGATTTTAATGTCCATAGTGCTCTCAAAAATAATATAGCAATATAAAAACACATAAAAGCATATCAATACATTTCAGAGCATAGGGATTCTATAAATTTCAAGAAAGAAGAGGTTAGGGTGCTTTACACTTCTAAAAAGAATTCTAAAAATAAAATACACTTCTAAAAATAAGATAATGAACTAATGGTTTCAAAATTAGGAGAATGTCAAAAGCAATTGCAACAAAAAATTGACACATGGTATCTAGTTAAACTAAAGAGCTTCTGGAAAGCAAAAGAAGTGAACAGACATCCTACAAAATGGGAGAAAATTTTTGCAATCTATCTATCTGACAAATGTAGAATATCCAGAATCTACAAAGAACTTAAACAAATTTACAAGAAAAAAACAAACAACCTCAGTAAAAAGTGGGCAAAGGACATGAACAGGTACTTCTCAAAAGAATACATTTATGTGGCTAACAAACATATGAGAAAAAGCTCAATGTCACTGATCATTAGAGAAATGTAAATCAAAACCACAGTGAGATATCATCTCACACTAATCAGAATGACAAATATTAAAAAGCCAAGAAACAACAGATGCTGGTGAGGCTGAAGAGAAATAGGAATGCTTTTACACTGTTGGTGGGAATGTAAATTAGTTCAACCATTGTAGAAGACAGTGTGGCGATTTCTCAAAGGTCTAGAACCAGAAATGCCATTTAACCCAGCAATCCCATTATTGGGTATATACCCAAAGGAATATAAATCCTTCAATTATAAAGATACATGCATGTATATGTTTATTACAGCACTATTTACAATAGCAAAGACATGGAATCAACCCCAAATGCCCATCAAGGATAGACTGGATAAAGAAAATATGGTACATATACACCATGGAATACTATGCAGCCATAAAAAAGAACAAGTTCATGTCTTTTGCAGGGACATGATGAAGCTGGAAACCATTATCCTCAGCAAGCTAATGCAGGAACAGAGAGCCAAACACTGCATGTTCTTTCTCATAAGTGGGAGCTGAACAATGAGAACACATGGACACAGGGAAGGAATGACACACACTGGGACCCATCAGGGAATGGGGTTGAGAGGAGTGAGAGCATCAGGATAAATAGCTAATGCAAGCTGGGCTTAATACCACCATGATGGGTTAATAAGCACAGCAAACCACCATGGCACATGTTTACCTATGTTACAAACCTGCACATCCTGCAAAATGTATCCCAGAACTTAAAATAAAATGAAATTTCTGAGGAGAAAAATATTTCCAACCTAGAATTCTGTACCCACTTAAAATGTCAATTGAATATGAGGTTAGAATAACGCAAGTCTCTGTGAATAGTCTCAGGAAACTTCTGGAGGTTGAATTTTAGCAAGACAAAATAATTAACCTCAGAAGAAGAAGGTATGGAATATAGGAACCAGGAGATTCAACACAAGAAGGAAGTGAAGTGAAAATGCAAGATCGTATATGACAGCTATGCCCCCAGATTTCGACAGCAATGAACATAAACCAGAGTCACATAACTTAAGAAAAAAGGTGAAGTATAGTGGTTATCAGCAAGATACCTGCTCCCATTGAACTGATATTTTGCCTCAGGACAGAATTTATGGATAAGCCTAGCCTAGGTTTTTATCTATCCTTGGTTTGTCTTATGTGGTAAAGTTACTGCTGTATCATGCATGTCTGCTGTCTGGATCAGTTGGGTCATTCATTTCACTGCAAATATATTTTAATCTGACATATTCCTGCAATGTAGAGGAGGGCTATAATAAGAATACTCATAATAACACAATAACTAGAGCCACCCACTCTTTCTTTCTGTAGTTCTGTTGGATGTATTCTACCAGGTCCATACCACAGTGCTGCCCCGTGTGTACTCCAGGCCTCACTCATGACCCTGTCCATTGACTTCCCTAAGGGACTCTTAGACAATCTCAGGAAAACTGAAGCCAGTCTGTTACACAGATAGTCCATTAGCTTATCTTTTCCTGGGAACGTCATCTAATATTTATTAGAAAATAGTAACATCTCATTATATAGATTTGTGTTTACAACTTAATTTTTCAGCCTTTACACACACACACATATATGACACACACGTTTGTTCATGTTTTTTCATATATTTCATTATTTCATATATATACTCACATATATATGTGTGTGTGTGTACCTCCAAATATCTGTGTGATGTATTTCATAATAATAATAAAAAGTATCTAACATTTATTCAGCTTAAACATTATTAGCTTTATATATTTCTAAGTAAGTTCATAGAAAAATAAATCTACATTATTGGTAAGCACTATTATTTATTTAAAAGTGCTTATCTTGACCACTTAAAAATGCCATCAAATCAATTAACACCAGTTTGAATATTTAAATGTCAAATGTCTCATTAACATTGTGTATATATTTCATATTTTAGTCACATATTTACTTTGAACTTTCTTCAAATTAATAACTCATTCATTCAACATTTATTAAGGATCTGTTATGTGCAGGCAAAGAGGTAGATGCTATGAATACAAAAAGGAATAGAACAAAACCCTATAACTTCCTGCCTTTAAGGAAATTATAATTTAGGAGAAAAGAGAAGTATTTAAATAAATGTGGCAAATTCTAAAAAATGACATTTGAAGCAAGGTTAAAACATAAGTAGAAGCTTTAAGTGGATAAGGAAAGAAAAAATTGTATATACTGAGCCAAAAGAATAGGCAAAGAACAAGAAATTGGGCAATATAAATATTTTTCTACATATATTTCTACATATATTTAATCTACATTAAATTACATATGCAATAATATTTTACATGTACAGACATAAAATAGAAATTTATTTTCTGTACTTATAAGGACACACAGAGAACATATAATAGGCACAAAACATTTAAAAGGAAAAACCATGTTGAAAAATGTACAGTACCAAAAACACACATACACTCGTATGTCCATCACAGCACTATTCACAATACCAAAAGCATGGAATCATCCTCGGTGCCCATAAGTGGTGGATTGAATTTAAAAAATGGTACATATGCACCATGGAATACTACACACCCGTAGAAGAGAATGAATTGATGTCCTTTGTAGTAACATGGACGCAGCTGGAGGCCATTAATGAATTAAGGCAGGAATAGAAAAAGCAAATACAATATGTCCTCACTTATAAGTGGGAGCTAAACTAGGGGTACTCAAGGACACACAGATAACAAAAATACATTGGGGATTGCTAGAGGGAGAAGGCAAAGAAGGGGTCAAGGATTGAAAAACTAACTATTGGGTACTATGCTTAGTACTTGGGTGATGAGATCATTTGTACCCCAAACTTCACCATCACGCAATACACCCAGGTAAAAAAAAACCTACACATGTACTCCCTGAATCTAAAATTAAAGTTGAAAAAAAGAAGATTTAGGTTGTCCATCACAAAACTTCAGATGACTACAATTATAAAGTTGGTTGCACACAATTACCAACCATAGTGATATATGTTTATACACCTTGCTTTTGGAACTTTTTAATGAGTGCTGTTCATCTGCTCATAAATGTTATACTCACGTGTCTGTCATTAGTAGAGTGTATGTTTATGCTTACAAAATAAGTATGTTATTATTGCCTATTTTATTGTGTAAAGTGACCTGTGAAGTGTTCTGTCATGCTTTTCTATGTTGCTCAAATAAACCTTCTTCTAAAAATGTAAATAAAAGTCTTTTAAAGATTGAAATTTGACTGTATTAAATAAATGAAAGGATTCAAACATGAACAGACATGTGTGTCATTAACTGAGAGTACAAGCATAATTCAGAGAAAAGGAAAAAACAAATGTACTGAGTCAGTTGGAGACATCTTCATGTAAAATAATAATCCCTTGTTTTGGTATAGGACTTGACACATATACAAAAACACCATATGCATTATTTTAAGAGTTCATCATAGCAACCTCATCCAGTAAGTTAGGTAGGGGTTACCCCTGTTTTATAGAAAGAAAAGATATTCCTTGAAATCAACAAACTTCTCATAAATTCAGCATTACTTCCTCAGAAAACAGTTCAAGTAGTAATAATAAGTAATTCCGTAAAATCGAAAAGCACAGCAGAATATTCATTTCACCCAGTATTTCCCTCCAAAAAAGCTAAGAATTATTTTATTTGCTCAAAATCACACAAAAATAGAGCTTTGACTTCAATTCACATGCGTGATTTTATTTGACTTTCTTTGGTGAAGTCTTAAGAGTTTCAAGGTAAACATAACATAGTATATTTTAATTTAGGTAAAATGCTACTTCAATATTTTTGCTGTTTTGCATACTTTTGTCCTTCATTTTTGTAAAATTGAAAATATATTTATAAATAATATAGTAATGTTCAATAAGACATGCTTTTCCGAGTGAAAGTATGTGTCTTGTGTAGTACTGTATCTTGCTATATATCTAAGAAACTTGAGTAGCAAAAAGAGATGTTTAATATTTCAGTGTATAAGCTGGTCTGTGAAAGACCTTTCCAAGCATTGCATGACATACAGAGGGAGGTCCTATTTGGGGGGCATTATTAATAATATGATGATGTAATCTAAATAAACTGTTTAATTGTTTAACTTTTAGTTCTCCAGATTTTTTTTTTCCTCCCCAACTCTGGGAAATTTGAAGCAACTGTTTAAACCTATACCTTGATATTTGAACACAGCTAGCTAAATCCAATAAAAATTTCAAAATTTAGCTTTATTTAAAAATGCTTTAGGGATGCCTTTGGGGATATAATTTTTAAATTTTATTCCTTTCCCAAAAGGTCTCAATCATATTTTAGTTATTTTTCAAAAGATTGTAAGTTCCTTCCTTCCTTCCTGTCTTCCTTCTTTCCTTCCAACAGAAAAATCAGCAGGGTGAAAGAACTCTATTCACAACACTTTAATTATTTGTGAGCCTAAAGTCTTAGGCTGAAGTAATATATCAATATTCAATATTCAACATATTCAATACAGCTAATTTTTAGTAGAATTTACTGTTACCAGTAAATAAATAGAGTAGCTGAAGATACGTAGACAGTTTATGGATGAACTGGAGAACTATATATTATACTAGCAGAGTAAGAAATGGTACTTTTCCATTTGTAGAATCAATGCAATTTTAATTACCGGCCCAGGAACAAAAGGTATTGAGATCATAACATTGCTCCTTATTTAGTACATGTACTTTGTTAATTTTCTGTTTTTGCAAATATATTGGTAAATTTTCACTTGAATTGTTGATTTTACCAGACTTTGCCCCTCATGCTGGCACTATAACCCATGCTTTCTCTATTATATGTTTATTGTTTATTTGTCATTATTTATTTCCATTCTATTGGTTTTAACTTCACAAAAAATTAGAAGGATTAATTGATGTTTATTATATTAGTTTGTTAGAGCTGCTGTTACGAAGTATTGCAAACTGAGCTACTTTAACACTAGAAATGTGTTGTCTTGCAGTTCTGACAGCTAGAAGTCCAAGATTAAGGCATCACCCTTGTTTTTTTTCATAGAGCTTTGAGGGAGAACAAATACCATACCTCTCCCCTAGCTTATGGGGGCTTGCTAGCAATTTTTGGTGTTCCTTGGTTTGTAGAAACATCACTGCAGTCTCTGCCTTCATCTTTACACAGAATTCTCCCTGTGTATGTCTTTCTCCTCACATGGCATTCTTTTATCAGGACACCAGTCATACTGAATTAGAGGCCCACTCTACTCTAGTGTGACCTCATCTTAACTTAATTACATCTGCAATGACCTCATTTACAAATAAGGTCACATTCTATTAATATTTGTGGTTTGCACTTCACCATATGAATTTTTGCAGACACTATTCAATCCATAACACTTATTATCTTTGCAAACAAGAATTTGTAGAGAAATTAAATGATTGCACAAATTTAACTAAAACAAATTGCCATGCACTTGTCTAACACCTTCACTGTAAATCTTGTAAATGAGATAAGGGTCTATATTACTAGGGCACAATAATTAAAACCAAAACTACATCGTGGCTGGTAGACTACTACTTGGCTAAAAAAAAAAAGTTTTATTTTTTCATCTAATTTTCTAATGCACAGGAATGACAATGTCTCTCTTTTCGTTTGCACTTCATTTAGAATAATTCATTTAGAATCATATTCAAGAGTTATAAATATGAACAGAAATATTCTATTCATCAATACCTTCAAATTCCACATTCTTAATGTGAATTATCTATTTTTTCCTAGTCTGGACTCTCGTTCTATATAGATTTACATAAATAATTAAAGTTATAAAGTTAATTTTTAAAGTACATCTGTTCTGTAAAATGCTCTCTTTGCTGTACAGCAATGTTTATATAACACAGACATTATTGTATTTAAAGCACAGACTACTTTAGTGGTCATTTCGTTGTATCTTTTAACCATCTTAAGATTTTCTACGTGTCGTCTTCTATATCTCATCTTGCTTTCTATACAGGTATCTGCTTCCCCCCTCCTCTAGTTGTACCTGAAGCTCTGCTTTAGAAGAGCTTCGTTTCGTCAGTTACTCAATTTGGAAAGTCGGTTTTAACCTTATTATGACATTATTCCAAATTAAGTTCATATGAAAATATTACCTTCTATATGGATTTTAAAAACAAATGGGAAATTATGAGAAATAATATAGGAACAACAATCATACCAAAGAATATAATTTGCATTCTTTTGGAAATCAATTATATTTTTTTCAAAAATTACATAAACATAAATCACATCACAAATTTATTATTTTTAAATGTTTCCTTTTAGTATTAGGAAAATTACATCTGATAAAATAGAGTCCTAAAGAACGCTGATTTGCATCTGTACCCCCTCCAGAGATCAGTTCTTGCCATTATAAGTCAATCAAAAATCAAGTTAAGCCTCTTGACATAATTGGAAGTTTCAAAGTGATCTGAAGAGCACAATTTTCTTTTACATATGTCAAAGCTAGATGAGAAAAATACCATGGGAACAGAAAGGTCAAGGGCTAATCCACTCCAAAGTCATTAAAGATCATATTTAAATTGCTCTGGAAACTTCAAGGTTTTTAAAGCCATCATCAAATTCCCCAACAGAACGACGTGCCTGTAACATGACAGCTGCTCTCTATAGGAAAGGAAGAATGTTTCTTTTTCTGTCAGGTGGAAATGGATCTTTGATTTTCAAAGTTTATTTTGCCATACACGTTTGTTTTAAACAAATGTATTTAAATTTTTAAGCAGAAATGTATTATGTCATAACTGAAAGATGTTTTAGCTTAAATGGACCTATTTTGTATTGCATTTTATAACACTGTATTTGTAAAATTAAGTGCAGCAGTTTTCACAATGCCACCATATTAAGTATTGAAGGAAAGGAGTTTCCCATTTATCCTGAGCATATCACCACCAATGAAGACCTCGAGCATCAAAGTAAGTACCTAAGGAACTAAGGCTACAATATGACCATACTTTTAATAAATCCTCGAGATGAGATGATTACTTTTTTCTTACATTTTGGCAGTGGAAACCTATTTTATTATAGGGTACTAAATCATAAGCATTAAATTATGCTATTGGGTTACTATGATCAAAAGAATTGGACAGACACATGTACATACATATCCACAACACCACAAATGAATTGGTGGGACAGAATAGAGCATATAAACAATTCCAGATATGTATATATGTATGCATTTACTGTGTAATAAAAGCTGCATTTAAGTTTAGTGGGATAATCGGTTCAATAATAAATGAGTTGATCAGAAAAGTAAAAATGAATAATAAATCTATGAAATAATATCCAATCCAGGGAAATAAAAATGCCAGCATGACCTGATACCACTTTTTATACATTAGACGGACACATTTAAAACAATTAATATTACCAAGTGTTGATTAGGTGTAAGAAACTGATGATCCTAAAAATATGCTGATGTAAGTGTATGTATATAAAGTTTGCAGGAAGATTTTTCTAAAAATACTTGGCAGTTCCAGTAAACTGTCAAGTACACATACACTTTGAAAAAGCAGTCCTACTTCTAAGACTCTGACCTTCAGGAATAAATATAACAGTAAATTAGACTATATTATAATAGTACTTATTGCAGCATTATTTGGAGTGACAAAAACTAGAAACAATAATGACCACTATTAGGGAAATTGAATAAATTATACAATATCCACGTTATGTAGCTATTACATTTATAAAACTAGTTAGATCTATAAAAATTGACCTGAAAAGCAAATGGTTACAATATGTTGTTTAGAGGGGAAAACAGGCAAATTGCCCTTTAATGTCTTGTAATGTGATGCCATTTTGTAAAAACAAAATTGGGGGACAATATATAATGGTATGTATAGCTATGGTTTAAGGCCAAATTTATGCTACTGAAGTTTTAGTTTAAGTCAAATCCAATATAAAGAGATCTAAACATCTGGATTGGCTTAACACTTTATATTGCTGTCATGCAGATGTTTTCTTTAAGTATTTAATGTTTTAGACAGGAAGAAGGGTAGATTATTTACTTTGGTTATACTGATTTTTCAAAAGAAAAATAAATTCAAGTGCTAAAATAGTTATAGTGCTTCCTAAACTTCAATTATCCTGCTCACATCAAGAAAAATGTGTAGTTGTCATCAATATTCATTAATCAGAAGCTAAGTAATAGATTAAGGAAGAAAGTGCACAGCTGGTCAATTCTTACCCTCCTCTTTTATTCCTAACATCCATGCCCACCTCAGGAAAAAACTATCCCTGGTCTTAGAGATCACTAGTCTTGGAAATAATTATAATAATTACATGAAAACTGCTAAGTACATATCACTGCATCATCTTTCTAATGGCTCTAGTAATATAAGTCATATTATAATATAAATTAGATGCATATTCTAGATACAAATTGATATCATGGTTCCTGTGTATGAAGTTACTGTATTGCCATTTTTAGGGTCACTATATTGGATACATCTGTAACCAAACTCATAGTAACTAAAAGTGCTATTGTCTTAAATAAACAAACAAATTAACAAATAAATAAATAAATGTTATTGACTGCATTGTGCTCTCCCAACACCGATATGCTAAACCACTAAGCCCCAATGTGACTGTGTTTCGAGAAACCCCTAAGAAGGAAACTAGGTTAAATGAGGTCATTAGTGTGGGTCCCTATTCTAATATGACTGTGTCCTTGCAAAAAAGAGACAGAGACACCAGGGACACTCACATGCAGAGAAAAGATCCTGAGAGGACATAATGAGAAGGCACCTCTCCGAGTCAAGGAGAGAGGCCTCCAGAGACACCAAACCTGGCAACACCTTAATCTCAGACTTCCAATCTCCAAAACTGCGAGAAAATAAATTACTGTTGTTTAAGCCACTTAGTGTGTGGTATTTGGTTATGGCAGCCCTACCTAACTAAGCCGACTAATACATCATAGATAGATAGACAGATGATAGATGATGATAGATAGATAGATAGATAGATAGATAGATAGATAGATAGATAGATACACACACACATATGTAAACATTTTAAACATTTATGTATTTAATAGACATTCCAGCTCCAAATGTGTATTTGTAGCTGCAATGTATATATATATATATATATGTATATACACATATATATACTCAACGCATTTGTATCTGTTATACACACACACACTGAGAAATGTGTAAGGTTATATAACACAATATCACTGTATTAGGTAAAATAAAAGGTAAACTATGACATTCAGATAGAAATTTCTACCTTAACTCATGATATCAATGGGGGATGGTAAGATACATCGAACATGGAATTTGGAAGTCCAAGTTGGACAAAAGACCAAAAATATACAATTATTTTATTTACCTTCACTTTCTTCATCTCCATCCTATTCCTCCACCCACATCTGGAGTAAGTGGAGAGAATGTTAGCTACAAATGATTGTAGATTTATGGTTCTAAAAAAATTGAAATGTGTACCAGGAGGCCAAGTCATTTAAGCAGCTGTTCTGGGATCCTGTTTTATTACTAAGGATTAGTCCATGATGATACAAAACCATTTAACATGTGCCTGGACCCCCAAGGAAAGTAGAAACCTGCTTAAGTGTTCATGAATCAGCCACACTAATAAGGAATTAAATTGGTTCGGAAAATCTACTGGGAAATCCTCACTGGACATAGGTATGAAGAAAAATAAATAACATTGTAGCATAGGATTTGTGAAAGGTGACAGACCATTTTTCCCTAAAGAAGTATTTCTAGGAAGCAGTAAGTTTACCTTGAACAAGAGAATACAATTATAGTAAAAAGAACACTAGACTGAAAAATTCAGCATATATATATTTATATCTCTAGATTCTACTGCTTGTTTAACCAATATCACCTTCAAAGGGGCAAAATTGGTTCTTGGGTAGAGCGAAAAATCTTAGGCCCTACAATGGTCTTTGGCCTTCCAAAAGATCCCAGTACATAAACAGTTGTGCCTTATATCAGTGGTGTTACAATTTCATGGGGTGGGGGTAATTAGGAAAAAATTGTGCACAAAGGTTTCACAGGGAGACAATGTTTTTTAGAAAGCTGAGAAACAGTGCTGTAGGTAAATTATAACATGGATACCACATATAGAGATATAGAGCAAAGACAGGTGGGCACATCTGCTCCTAACTTCCTAATACAGTAAAGGAAACTTGACTAAAACTCTCCACTTACAGTCCACCAAATTTGCAACGTAGGGATCTCCAAAGCACTCCTCAAACTTTATCTGAATTTATAGGAGGTTTACATTCTCTTAGCCTCCTCTACCTCTTTCTTCCATCTTATTTTTTACTTTTTCCGAGACGGAGTCTTGCTCCGTCACCCAGGTTGGAGTACAGTGGTACGATCTTGGCTCACTGCAACCTCCACCTCTTGGGTTAAAACGATTCTCCTACCTCAGACTCCTGAGTAGCTGGGATTACAGGTGCCCACCACTGCACCTGGCTAATTTTTATATTTTTAATAGAGATGGGATTTCATGATGTTGGCCTGGCTGGTCTCAAACACCTGACCTCGTGATCAGTCCACCTTGGCATCCCAAAGTGCTGGGATTACAGGCGTGAGCCACTGCGCCTGGCCACTTCCATCTTTCTGTTAGTCTCTACTCACTCTTCTGACGATAAAAATGTGGAAGAGAGTAACTTCATAAAATTTCACAAAATAATATTAACATTTTGAAAAAATATGCACAAAACATTTACGAGTCTGATTGATATTAATCCAAAGGTGAGTGTAAGAGACAGAGTCACAGAATTCAGCGGACAGCAAGCCACAGGCAAATCAGACACTTATGTTTTTCGAAACCCTTGTTGGCCAACCCTCATCTGGGGGTGTTCTCTTGGCCCTTCCATCACACAGCACTTGACCTGTATCCTCTTTCCTTTTCTCTCCTTCTATCTCTCACACTTGTTGAACCCTACCCCAAGCCCTGTCCACAGACACACACAAAATTTCTCTTTTCACACAAAAACACTCAAATCTCTTTTCTAGAACCTTAGAAACTACTGACTTCTTGGATACCGTAACTCATTACTTGGAGATTTTTATTCCTGGCTTACCATCACTCAGGCCAAAATGACTCCTGTTACATTTCTGGATGATTTGAATACCCAGGCAGGTTAAGCTTTTAGTTCTTTGGCTTTGGAGTTCCTTCAACTCTTCTCCTCCAATGACCTCTTCCTCCATTCCACCTTAGCCACTTATTTCCATGGTAGTGACTTAGTCCTTTTACTGCCAGTAGATGTACACTTTCCATAGTTTTAATAATAAACATTCCTCAGCGCTGATCACTACCTCTTTCCAGTTCTCTTCTGATTTCCTGACTGCAAAAGTACTGATGTCTTCAACTCACTGATACTACTACTATTTTAATTTTCCTCAGCCCCCCTTTTTGGCTTCTCTGGACATTTAATCCAATTTGAATCCTGTGGCAATCACTGTAATCCTTTCCTATTGAAAATCTGTAACTCTCTCACTTCTTATGTTCTACCATCCTTATTTGGAAAAAGTCTCATGCCTGGTTAAATATAACCCTTTTCTTTCTCCATGGTTATTCCTGCACAGCTGAACATGGCTGTAGAAAAACACACAACCAAGAATTATGGTAAATAAATTTACACAATGGTGAATTATCTCACTTTAAATGTGTGACTGCCAACCTAGAGAGGGCCCTTTTCCTGCCTGGTAATTCTACTACATTTCTACTACAATTCTACTACATTTTTTAGTTCATTAAATCATCCACTTATGTTGCAACTTCTTGTGCCAGCTCCCCATTCTCATTCTCAGATGAAGATCTTGCTTCCTCACTGAGAAAGTTGAGGAAAGGAAGGTCTATAGGCTCTTAATCCCTAATCTACCCCTTTTCTGTTAGCATCCATCTACTCTGTCTTTCTACCATCTCCATAGACCAACAGTCTGTATCTCTCTCTAAGGACAAATCCCGGTTATGTATATGATGGAACTTTTGCCTTTCCATCTGCAGGGACACAGCTCTAGAATTCTCTTCTCTACTGCCTATGTTTTCTGTATCTCCTTTTCTACTGGATCTACTAGGTCATCATTATAAAATCTTCAGTATACAAATATGCTATTATTTCTCCCATCTTTAAAAACAAACAAAACTTTCTAACCAATTTTTCCTGCCAGCTAGACTACTTTTATATCCCCCTTTTAGAACAATTCTCCTATTAATACATTCACTTTTTCTAATACCACTTATTAGGTTATCTCTAACCCAGGTCCATTAGTCTATAAATCCCACAACCTCACCAAAACTGCATCTGCCAAAGTCATTTATGATTCTACATTACTAAATCCAATGGTCCATCTCAGTCCTCAACTTACTTCACCTGTCAGAAACATTTGTCACAGTTGATTACTCCTCTTGTTTGCAACAATTTCTTCAATTCCCTGATGTATTTCACTTTTTTGGTTTCTATTGGCCAGTCTTTACCTGTGCTGGTTCCTGATCCTCTTTAAAGCTGGATGCCCTAGACCTTGCTCCCTGGATCTTCATTTTTTTTTACATGTACTAATTCTCTTAATTATCTCAGTAAGTCCCATGGTTTAAAATTACATATATATATTTATTACTCCCAAATTTTATCTTCAGCTCAGATCTTTCCATTGATTTCTAAACTCTTACTTCTGACTGTTCAGTTTTCCATTTGAATGTCTAATTGGGATGTTAAACTTGTCCAGGAATGAATTCCTGATATTTTTCTCCACAATCTATTTTTCCTACAGTCTTCCTCATCTTATAAGTAGGCTTCTATATTACCAATTGTTCAGGACAGTTGGAAATCATATTTGATTCTTCTCTTTTAGTCACATTCTCCACTTAATCCAGTACAGACACTTTGGAATACACCCAAAACATAAACCATTTCTCATTACCTTCACCGCTGCCTGTCTCGTCTGAGCTAAAATCATCTACATCTTGGATTATCACAACGGCCTCCAAACTGACCCTTCTTTCTTCCATATTCCTCCTGCCTCCCCTCCACCCAAATCTATTCTCAACACAGCAGCCATATTGGCACGTCAAAATGTGAGTCGGACAATGCTACTCTCCTCAAAACCCTACAAAGACCTCCCAGGTTTCTCAGAGTACAAAATGATAAACAGTGAGAGAGAAAGGATATACAAAGGATATACAAAAGAACCAGAAAAGCCTAATCATTAGTAACCATCTGTCTTCTGCCTGTGCCCTGCCTTGCCTCTCTGATTTCATACACTGCTATTCTGCCTTTTGCTCACTCTGTTCCAGACCTCAACCTTTTCAATTGTAATGCTCTGTGCCTAGAACACATCTCCTCCACCTACAGATATACACAAAGCTTCCTTCCTCTTTCTCTGCAAAGTTTGCCCTATCATAGAGGCTTCCCGTAACTACCTTATTGAAAGTCATGACCCTTTACTGCTGTCTCCTCTCATTGCAATCCCCATTTCTCTTTCTTGTTTTACTTTTCTCCTTAGGACTTTTATCCATCTGACAAATTGCATATTGCTTGTTTGTTTTCTACTCCCTGTTTCTAGTACAGGGCACCATGTATGAAAACAGATAGTTCTGTCTGTTTTGTTCTCTATTAATATCCCAAGTGCCTATAGCCATGCAATGATGTGTGTGTGTATTTATGTATTTACTATATATACATATATATCTCTGTTATGTGCATGTATGTTTGTATACTGAATGAATTAATAAATGTTGATTGAATAAATGAATGAATAGAAAACTATTAATGTTAGCCTCCTTCCCTTCCTTGGATCTCAAGAAATATTGCAATAGTGATTAACTAATAACTATTTGGAATTGCTATACAACCTGTTTTCTGTGTAAGTAAAGTTTTTAATTTATATAATTTTTTTATTATTATTATTTAAGATGTCTGGGTAGCATATCCTTATGGCCAACTTGTGGTACCAGTTCCTATGACTAGGTAACAAATTACTCCAAAACTTAGAGCTGTAAAACAATCATTTATTACATCTACGGATGCTATGGGTCAGGGAGAGCGAGCACAGCAGAGTTGGCTTTGTTGTACTCTGAAATGTCTGAAACCACAAATGAAAGTACTGTGAGTAAAAAATCACTTGCAAGGTTTATGCTGGCTGTTGACAGGGAAACTCAGTTCCTCTGTGTGTGGGTTTCTCCATGTGGTTTTTCCACGTGGGCTAGTTTGAGCTTTCTCAAGCTCCATATCATTGCTGGCTTCACCAGAGAAAGCATACCCAAATAAGCAAGCCGGGTAGAAGCTGTATCCTTTTTATAATCTAACCTCAGAAGTCACAACATCGCTTCCACTGACACTATTGCTTAGAGCAGTCACAAAGCCCCTGTCAAGTATAAGAGGAGAAAACGGAGACTCACCTCTTCATGGAATGAGTGTCAAAGTTACACTGTAAGAAGAACAGGTGTAATGAAAAATGTTGCAGTCATTTAGGAAAATACAATCATTCACATTTTTTGGTTTCTATTGGCCAGTCTTTACCTTTGCTGGTTCGTGATCCTCTTTAAAGCTGAAATGTCCTAGGCCTCACTACCTGTATATTCAATTTTTCACATGTATTAATTCCCTTAATTATCTCAGTAAGTCTCATTATTTAAAATTACATTTATATATTGATTACTCCCAAATTTTATCTTCAGCTCAGATCTTCACATGTGCCTGTATAGAATTCTGAAGAATTTTCTTGTTCTACCTCTCCACTGATGAATCTGACTAGACATTTTTATTCTTTGTAATTCAAGACGAGAACCAATCACAGCTGTACTGTTAGACCTGTTCTAACAACAACATATGCATGCGTGTGTGTGCGTGTGTGCATGTGTGCAGGTGTGACATAATAAGAAATACACATTTTGTTTATGTGTCAGATTCCTGAAATAGTGCTCCTAAGTCCTGTGGAATTTCCTGGGTGATAGAAGAGTATTTTGTTCTAATGAACCAGCTCTTGTCATATCCCTCAATAACTCCAGCATGGCCTGACCCTGTATGAGGTGGACCCATATTTGACCCATAGCTGATCACAAGGGTTCAGATAATGAACCGTGGACCAAAGCCTTCCATGTGACAGAGCCACCAGTAAATGGGTTGAATGGTCACTGGAAAGACTGAACCTCCATTAGAGACTTGGAACTTTAATCCCCATTCCCTGCAACCTCCAAGGAGGAAAGAGGGGCTGGCAATTGAGTTAACAGTCAATCATGCCTACAATGATGAAACTTCTATAAAAAGTCCTAAACAGGCCGGGCGTGGTGGCTCATGCCTGTAATCCCAGCACTTTGGGAGGCCGAGGTGGGTGGATCACGAGGTCAGGAGATCGAGACCATCCTGGTTAACACGGTGAAACCCCGTCTCTACTAAAAAAAAAAAAAACATGCAAAAACTTAGCCGGGCGAGGTGGCAGGTGCCTGTAGTCCCAGCTACTCGGGAGGTTGAGGCAGGAGAATGGCATGATCCCGGGAGGCAGAGCTTGCAGGGAGCCGAAATCGCACCACTGCACTCCAGCCTGGGCGACTGAGTGAGACTCCGTCTCAAAAAATAAAATAAAATAAAATAAAAAAATAAAAATAAAAATAAAAAAATAAACTCCTACCCAGTGGGGCTTAGAGAGCTTCTGGATTGATGAACACAAGGTGCTGGGAGGTGGCGTGCCCAAAGAGAACATGGAAGCTTCACACCTCTCCCAGCATGTTTTGCCCTATGGACCTCTTTTATTTGGTTGGTCTTGAGTTGTATCCTTTACAATAAATCAATAATAGTAAAGTGCCTTCCTAAGTGCTGAGAGCTATTCTAACAAATCACTGAACCTGAGAATGGGATCATGGGAATCCCTGGTTTATAAGCAGTTTGTCAGAAGTACAGGAGACTGTGACTTGCCTTTGTCATCTGAAGTGGGAGTGGTCTTGTGGGACTGAGTCCTCAACCTGTGAAGTTTATGCTAATTCTGGATAGTTTGTGTCAGAATTGCATTGAATTGCTGGACATCCAGTTAGTGTATGAAGAGTTGGAAGATAGCTGCTGTTGAAAAAAAAATGCAGAGTAAATTATATGTTTGTATATGTATAATCATAGAAAATTGTGTTGGAAAGGCATTTTTGTATTCATTTTTCTGACATTCTCTTTCTGCAACGTCCACAATACACATATACCACATCAAGTCCCACTCTCGTAGCTCTATTTTGGAAATCCCCAATTAGTATAAAGGTCATTCTCAGAATGAATACATATTGACCAGAGATAGCACCTGCTCTTTGAGCAATTTTTTAAACAAGATAAGCATTTTCAGTTCTCTGATCTATGGGTCCTCTATGATAGTAACCCTTCTGCACTATCACCTGTGACCTTATATCAGTTGAAACCATATTTGGCCCATAACTGATCACGACGCTTCAGACAATGAACCATTGACCAAAGGCTGCCATTATACTTCAGACAATGAACCATTGATAAAGTCACCAGTAAATGGGTTGAATGAATATTACCAGATTTAATCGTTACAGCAACTTTTTAAGGTACATGTTACTACATACATTTTATAGATGAGAAAGAGGGCATATTTAAACTTGCTATGCTTTATTTAGTAAGTGGAAGAAAAATTAATGTCCAGAACATTCTTAACTTTCTGCTACAGCAAGATTCTTCTTTCTGGAGCTAATTCTACTCCTGTTTGCTTCCTCATAACTGAGGAGTCCCTCATTGCTCATCTTTTGTGAGGTATCAGAATTCTGCTGTTCAATTAAACCTGCAGTATTTTCCTTACTTTGTCCAATGACACATAGCCATGGTTATTACAAAACTGTTGGGGCCGGGCGCAGTGGCTCAAGCCTGTAATCCCAGCACTTTGGGAGGCCGAGACGGGCGGATCACGAGGTCAGGAGATCGAGACCATCCTGGCTAACACAATGAAACCCCGTCTCCACTAAAAATACAAAATATTAGCCGGGCGTGGTGGCGGCACCTGTAGTCCCAGCTACTCGGGAGGCTGAGGCAGGAGAATGGCGGGAACCCGGGAGGCGGAGCTTGCAGTGAGCCGAGATGGCGCCACTGCACTCCAGCCTGGGCGACAGAGCGAGACTCCGCCTCAAAAAAAAAAAAAAAAAAAAAAAACTGTTGGGAAGGACATTAGAACAAGCTTTTTGAACAGGCTGTTTTACAAAATTCTAGGCTTGAAATTAGGTAATCATTTTGCAAAAGGGAAACTAAAGAAAGAAAATAAAAGAAAAATTATCTAGTTAGAACAACAAAAAGAATGAATACCTAAAAACTGAAATTCTCAAAATTATACTCTCCTACCAAAGCAAGAGTCAAATGAAAGTCACAGACGTTTAGTTCATGCTCTGGGATGAGTATACAAAAAGTTAGAGAGAAGAGTGAGAGATACTGTTTTCTTTCTATGATCTTAGCACTTAATCATTCAGTAACATAAGTAAAAATGTAACTATAATGCAAGGAAAGGTAAGAGAAATGCTGTAGGAAATGTATAAGTGAAGTGCTTTGGGGAGTTGAAAGGAAGGTCTGTGCCAGGGCAAATAACAGTGCAGAAACTAGAACTACAAAATAGCATAGAAAGAATTTTGTTAACCAAAGAGTAGACATTTCTTTCTGGCTCTGGGGGAATTGCTCATTGGTAGGGTAGCCTTCAAGAGTAGCATAACACTAAACAGAGGCAAGGCCAATATTAAGCAAATTTGATGGCTGAAACAGTTTTCTGCTCCTGGGCCTATAATTTAATGTCATTATTGGGCCTTTGAGGCTAATCCCACTAGAACAAGTCTAGGGGCTAACAGCAGAGGACAAGGAGAGTAGTGCTGAATGAGCAGCAGCAACCTCTGCTAAACAAATTCTGAAACTTAGTATTTAGATAATCTCTTGGGAACTAAATTCCAACCATCAGAGGCATTTTATGACTGTAATATATTAAACTTATATGAGTAGCAGCACAGGTGTGTCTTGAGCTATAAAAACTGAAAACAAACTCCGAATAGTCATAAGAAGGTGGAGGAATGTCATTTCTTTCTGTTGTATAATGGAAATACACCTAAGGCCTGGAGTGTTTTCTGTTGTATAATGGAAATACACCTAAAGCTCTTAGAGTGTTGAATAAGTAAAAACATCAACAAAATGGACTGTGTCATTTTAATTTATAAACAGAGCTTGTATTTTACACTTAATTTTGTATAAGCAGAGCTTAAATTTTACAGATATATATTGCTTTCTTACACACCACATGCGTTTAGTTTGAGCAACTAATCTGACTTTAAGAAATAATTCATTTTATAGATCTTTGTTATTTAACTGTTATCTTGAACAAAGAGACTGACAGCTAACAAATTTTTATGGGATATAGGATATTTTCATTACAAAGTTTGATATAGATAGACTCCATTTATTTTTCAAGTTAAAAAGTAAAGCAGTCCCTTTAAACTGTTAATCATATTGTGATTGATCTTTATTTTGTTTACGTAAGAAAAGATGAAAGCCTGGTCACTCCAGGCATGTGACATTGTCGACAGACTTTTCAGCACTTCACTAATTTATGGCTATTCAGTGGCAACTGAAAAATACTCAGGTGGCTGATAGTAGACATCCCAATGATTTACTTACAACATCTGCCATTCGATTACATAGGCTCCATTCAGCAGTCAGCTTCTTGTAAAATGGTGTTCCCAGTGAGTTCCTTCCCCTGTGCTAGTCAGTATTGAGTGACACTGAACTTCAGATCGGTATTGAAAGAGTTTGTCTCCTAAGAGAATAAATTAACTTTTCTAAATCATATCATATTTAGCCAGAGAGTTAAAAGAAAAGAAGATGAAGAAAGAACGATAAAAGAAAAAAAACATAAAAATAATTGCAGGAATCTTAGCCCCTAGAACCTGTCAAATCCTGTAGTGAACTTTTATTTTTTTAAGAGAGCAATTTTTCAGAATAAGCATCTGTGGGCATAGCTCTAAGTTATGATATTTATTTGTGAAAGAGATGATTGTAGGTAATTGACTATAATTTGTTCTTATTACCTCCAGGTCTGAAGTATAGTAAGCACATGTTTGTGGACTAAACTCAGCTAATTATGGTTTAATATTTAATAAAAGAAAAAAATAATCTCAGATTTCTATCATAAGGATCAAACTTAATAAAACAATAGATTATAAATAAATATTGCAGCAATTAATTGATACTAAAACCAATTAGTTTCCAATATCTGTATGACCCACTGTAAGCTTATTGGATAATAAAGAGGAACACAACAAAAAGAATCGAATCTCAATTCTACATTGAAGTTGACTGTCTCTAAAAGTCGTGTCTGCTAAGATCTGTGCATGTTTGAGAGACACCATGAGTTTTTCAAGGCATAGCATAATAAAACCAAAAGCAAATTTAGAAGTGGTTTAGAAGAAATAATGCTTTTTGTTTTGTTTGGTTTTAGGTTACAGCAAACCATTTGGCACAGAATTCAACTTCTTAAATAAGTATAATACAAAGAGCTCATCTATGAATCTTTCTTTTGTATTATTATGTACTCGACGTCAAGATATGGTTGGGCTGAGAAAACAGCCTCTGTTTCCATCATGTGCCAGCACTGGAACAGGACATCACAGTTTTCTTCTTTTCCCAAAAGTAAACCCAAAATAGCATCAAGGTCAGTACTACCAGCCAATTCTAGAACTCAGGTTGGACTCTGGCCTCTTCAACTTATTTGCTGAGTGACCTTGGCCTCTTCCTCCTCAGTTTTCTCATCCATAAAATGGAAATAATTTACCTACCTCATAAGTTTATTGTGACTGATAACTACTGACTAAAATGACTAAATATATGTGAAATATTTAGATAGGGCCTGGCATACAGTAAGTGCTATATAAGCATTTATTATAAAATGAGTATTTAACACCACACATGGACATCATTTGACCTCCCCCAAATGTCTCCTTTTACCTCTCTTTCTGGGATCCTCTCTTGCAGCCTTTGTTTGAGCACCCCACCACCCTTTTTCCCTCTGTCCACACCAGGGTCACTGACTCTAGTGTTCTCTGTCTAGTAACCATCCCACACCAATCTTCTCTATACATTGCTCCATTTCTTATACACAACAACTCAGCTTTGTCTCAGTTTCTCCAAACCTGGCTCCTCTCACCTTCACTTAGTGTTGTCTTCATATACATGAATGTATACTATTGTAAATACTAAATTTGTTTCCTTTCAGTAGACAAAAGATCTTCTATAACCAGTATTCAGTATTCTAAGAAAGTGAGTAGGTAATTATAAACAAATTTCTGTAAGAAATTATAAATTACATTTTTGGTAACATAAACAACATTTAATATCATTAATGTGATAAATTATTTATAGTCATAAATATCCATCACCCCCAGTAACTTGACAACATTCAAAGAAAAATTGAACATATGAATTCATTAACAAGTGTTAGTTTACTGTAGTAATTTAGCATGGGGCAATGGAAGTAAACTTCTTAACTTGTTTAGGCTATTTAGTACATAAAAATTTATGATTATAATTTTTAGTTAAGTTCTATGTCCAGGTACCTAGAGGTAACAAAAGGTGTTCTTTAATCAGGACTTTATAAACACTAAAAGAAGACCGTGTATACATCTCTTTGCATAAATCATTTCAGACAATAGTGTTTGGTAGTTTTTTCAGGCAGATAGATAATATGAACTAGAAAAAATACAGTCCTTTTCACATAAATTTTCAATGCTTCCCAATTCAGAAAATAGTGTCAACTTGAAATAATTAACTGACTGTAAAAAAATTATCTTCATGAAAGACAGTATAGATGACCTTTTCTCATTGTTCCCAGTATTCTACACGTTATGAATATTTTTTGTATTAATCTTCATTAGAATATAAAACTGACTGTATAAAATGGTCACTCCTCATCCCACCTCCATCTTAACCCATGATTTTTCTCATTTCAGATGTTAAAGTCGGGAGTTCCCATCACCTAGATTTCTATTGGTCCAGTAATCTTTGCATTTCCTTGCACAGATCTGAGGTTTTCTGCTTCCGAAACAGTATGAAAGAATGCCTGTGCTAGTTACCACTTTCTAGGATTAGCAGATCTCTGTGTGGAGCTGTATGGCACTGTCTTGTACTCCTTGTATATTTGCTGAAGTGTTATGAGCAAGAGAAAAGAAAAGAATATCTTGATGGGAGAAAGCAGTAGGCAAATTGAGTCAAAATTAAGAAAGACTCTCATTTAATTTATGACAATTTACATCATTTTCAAACACTCTATTCTACTAGCTGCAGAAGTTAAACGATTTTACTTATAGCAGGTGTACCAACTTGGCAGACAAAATTAAACATTGCAGGAGTCAGACTCCGCAGCACCCTCAGAAGGATGATCATGGAGTCCACCAGGGTTCAGTTTGCAAGAAGAAATGTTGGGCTTCCTATGAACGTCTATTTATCCTACGGGAAGGAAGACTACCCCCAACAAAGAGCCATGGACATGGGCTAGTGTGAGTGGAAGAATTTTATCTGCTGCTCAGAATTTCCTCTTGTCCAGTCTTCATGGCATGTTCTTGATTGGTGACTAAGCATAGATGAGATCAAAGAAAAATAAAAACATCTCAAAAAGTTCCTTTCACTTAACTTGCTGGGTGAAACTCAGGGCACAAGGTGGTAGTATAACTCTCCGGTATTTTCTGGAGTGATGGACTATGGCATCAGCACTTCTGAGACAATGTCTCTGCAGTCTAAGCACAGTTCATGGGAGCAACGGTAGCCTTGGAGGCTGATATTACCACAGGTAGGAAGGCAAGTGGAGTGGAAACTGGCATATGCTACACTGCTTTCGAGAATGAAAGAAAAAGGAGGGGAAGGAAGAAAGAAAAAAAAAAAACACTCCTCCCAGAACCAACAGAAAAGCTATGAGAAAAATCAAACAATACTGCAAGGTTTTTTAAAAAGTGAGAGAGGTTCTATTACCTGTTAAAGGATTTTAGTAGTAATTTCCTGTTGCTACTTTCCCATTTTGTAGGATTTTACTATAATAGTTAAATCTGAAGGTCACCAAATAAGGAAAAAGCATGTAAATAATAAAATTTTTGATGGGGATTCAAGGTATTTCAATCCAAGTGCTTTTTTTTCCTTCTTAAATTAGCTTGTTCTCTTAAACTCACTCGCTTTTTACAGCTATTTTACAGCTACTTCTTAAAAAGGGAAAAAAGGCAATAAAATAGACAAGAATATTCAGTCTTAGTTTTCCTTATTTGCTCCTTGCAGAAGTGAATTACTATTTTCAGAAACATTTTCTTATGGTAGTCATTAGTCATTCTGGCCTGCATTGCGGGGAGGCCCTAATGACATTCTTTATGCCTACCAATGATATTATAAACAGTTGTTGTCACAATTAAATATGCAATTAATTTAGTATTCTAAAATTTTTCAGTTTCTTTCATCCATACTTTGAGGTACCTCTTTACCTGATCTGAATATAATTTAAATATATTGTATTCAGTAAAATCAGAATTTTAAAAAGGAGTAGCGAGAACAATTATATTTTGGGCATGCCCAAGATGGCTGAATAGGAACAGCCCCAGCCTCCAGCTCCCAGCGTGAGTGACACAGAAGACGGGTGATTTCTGCATTTTCAACTGAGGTACCGGGTTCATCTCACTGGGCAGTACCAGACAATCGGTGCTGGTCAACTGGTGCAGCCCGACCAGCAAGAGCTGAAGCAGGGGGAGGTATTGCCTCACCTGGGAAGCGCAAGGGGGAAGGGAATCCCTTTTCCTAGCCAAAGGAAACTGAGACAAACAACACCTAGAAAATCGGGTAACTCCCACCCTAATACTACACTTTACCAAGGGTCTTAGCAAACAGCACACCAGGAGATTACATCCCACACCTGGCCTGGAGGGTCCCATGCCCACGGAGCCTCCCTCATTGCTAGCACAGCAGTCTGAGATCTAACTGCAAGGCAGCAGCGAGGCTGGGGCAGGGGCGCCACCATTGCTGAGGCTTCAGTTGGTAAACAAAGCCACCTGGAAGCTCGAATTGGGTGGAGCCTACCGCAGCTCAAGGAGGCCGGCCTGCCTCTGTAGACTCCTCCTCTGGGGACAGGGCATAGCTAAACAAAAAGCAGCAGAAACCTCAGCAGAGGTAAATGCCCCTGTCTGATAGCTTTGAAGAGAGCAGTGGATCTCCCAGCACAGAGGTTGAGATCTGAGAACAGACAGACTGCCTGCTCAAGTGGGTCCCTGACCCCTGAGTAGCCTAACTGGGAGACATCCCCCACTAGGTACAGACCGACACCTCACACCTCACGTGGCAGGGTACACCCCTGAGACAAAGCTTCCAGAGCAAGAATCAGACAGCAACACTCACTGTTCAGCAATATTCTATCTTCTGCAGCCTCTGCTGCTGATAACCAGGCAAACAGGGTCTGGAGTGGACCTCAAGCAAACTCCAACAGACCTACAGCTGAGGGTCCTGACTGTTAGAAGGAAAACTAACAAACACAAAGGACACCCACACCAAAACCCCATCAGTACGTCACCCTCATCAAAGACCAAAGGCAGATAAAACCACAAAGATAGGGAAAAAGCACTGCAGAAAAGCTGGGAATTCAAAAAATCAAAGCGCATCTCCCCCTCCAAAGGAACGCAGCTCATCGCCAGCAACGGAACAAAGCTAGATGGAGAATGACTTTGACGAGTTGAGAGAAAAAGGCTTCATCGATCAAACTGAGTGTAGTTAGATACTCCATGGACTTTTTTTCTAATTTCATTTTCTTTCAGAACACACTGATATACATATGACATGGTTTATAGAAACTTAGGGATCTCAAAGGATAACACTATATAAACAAAAAACCATCTCGTGTGGTTATGATAGGATCCGTAACCATTTGTTTTCTGTTTATTCAAAGAAAAAAGCTAATTTTGACAGTTTTGATGAGAAAACAAATGATATTCATTGAATTTATTTCATAATATATGTAGAAATATAATTATTGCCCCAAATTTCCATCAAACACTAAATTATTTAATAAGATGTGGATAAATAATGCTGACTTTCATTTAAAAATTTGGCAAATGATAGAGAATTAAATATCTACTTTATAAGCAGGAGTGTGCACATTTGTGTATGTGTGAGTTTGTGTCATGCTTGAAGGATTTTTTTCTCTATACCTAAGTAAAGAAATATAGGGGTCGGGCTCAGTGGCTCACACCTGTAATCCCAGCACTTTGGGAGGCCGAGGCAGGTGGATCACTTGAGATCAGGAGTTCGAGACCAGCCTGGCCAGAGACCAGCCCAGTCTCTACTAAAAATACAAAAAAAGAAAAAAATAAATAATATAACTAGGCATGGTGGCAGGTGCCTGCAATCCCAGCTACTCGTGGGGCTGAGGCAGAAGAATCGTTTCAACCCCTGCTGCGGAGGTTGCAGTGAGCCGAGGTCAGGCTACTGTGTGATCACTCCGGCCTGGGCAACAATAGCAAAACTCTATCTCAAAAAAAAATAAAATAAAAAGGAGGCATTCCCTTTACTTCCATAGATAGTCTAGGAAATTATATAGCCTAGATTATAAAAATATTATAAAAAAAGATTATAAAAATATTAAAATAGTTATGAAGTTCTTGTTCTATTGACCCCACCCAATTTTTATAAAGATTTAACATGTTTCACTTTTATTTTAAGTTCAGAGGTACATGTACAGGTTTGTTATATAAGTAAACTCATGTCATGAGGGTTTGTTGTACAGATTATTTTGTAACCCAGGTATTAATACTGGTACCCATTAGTTATTTCTCCTGATCTTATCCTTCCTCCAAGATCTAATATTTAAATTCATGTGAAAATAACTATACACTTACCATGCTCAAAATTCTGATGGATAAGATTTAAAGCTATATTTATTATTAAATTTTGTTATATAGTAATACTGCTCTAGAATTCATAGTACCTTAAAAACTTAGCAAAACGGGCCAGGCCTGTTGGCACAAACCTGTAGTCCCAGTTACTCAGGAGGCTGAGTTGAGGAGATTCTTTGAGCCCAGCAGTTCGAGTCCAGCCAGGACAACATAGTAAGACTCTGTTTCAAAGAAAAGAAAAAAAAAAAGTTAGCAAAGGTGGAACAGGCTTTTAAAAGAGTGTTATCCAATTATATTTAAAGTGGATAGTAAATAATAACTTACACATAATAATATAAAATTAACACTCCCCACCCCTACCAAAATGTTTCCAACAAATACCATCAGGTAAAATGAGGATAAAGACCAATCCAACTAAATGGCTTTCCATGGCTGTTGGTAAAGAGACGAGGAGAGGGGAAAGGAAGACCTTAAAGGTAAAGAAAATCAGAGAGACAATTTCAAAGAAGTATGTTGCCTCCTTTCCTCTTGCAAAGTTTTTTATATTCCCAATGATAATATCAGAAAGATAAAAGAATTTTAGATTGAAGAAAAAGAAGGAAGTAACCGCATTGTGATTTACTGAAAAGGGTAGAGAAATGCATTCCAATGTGGTTTTACTTGTGAATCCCACAACACCAACCTCAATGTGATTCTTTGATTTTGTTGTTAGCTGTTCCATTATGGTCTTTTCTCCTAATTCAACTCCTAAATCAGCAACATTGGTCATTTCCTTTCCTTTCTATTTAGAGCATGTCATATAGTATTTCAATTATTAAATCAATAAGTACTAACTACTGAAACTGTACTATGGGCAAGGCATTGGTAGCCGAAGAACTTTTGTTTCCTTGTGTGTCACCTAGGGATTTCGTGTTTCACCACACTCTACCACCAAATTCACTCCAATACGTTTTGTTTCTTTCCAACGCCCTAAATAAAACAGGCAGGACTCTGTATTCCTGTGGAATTCCCAGTCATATATAATATACCACTGTATTTTTTTTTGAGATGGGAGTCTGCTCTGCTGCCCAGGCTGGAGTGCACTGGTCCAGTCTTGGCTCACTGCAACCTCCGCCTCCTGAGTTCAAGAGATTCTCCTGCCTCAGCCTTCTGAGCAGCTGGGACTACAGGAATGCACCACCACACCCAGCTAATTTTCGTAGTTTTTAGAAGAAACAGGGTTTCACCGTATTGGCCAGGCTGGTTTTGAATTCCTGACCTGGTGATCCACCAGACGTGAGCCACCACGCCCAGCCACCACCATCCTCTTCATCCTTTTGGTACAGCAGAGATCCTCTTAAGATTATGGCACTGGCTGAATACACAATATACAACACTGACTAGGTGAGATTGGCAGCAGGTTATTAGTTCCATATATTCATAGCCTGGGGGAAAAGGATCCTACACACCACACAGGGCCATTGGGGGTGTTGTGAGAGGTCATGGGAGGCAGGCTTTGTAGTGTCAAGTGGGTGAGGTGCCACCAGACTCCAGTGGGAGAATGTGATTGCTTTATTTGAATAATTTGGTGATCTTGCAGGAAGACTGAAGCCAGACACTCAGAAATAAGCAGGAACTATGCCTGGACCTTGTGATAAGGAAGGTTGTTTGGCTACAGTACCTTATCCACAGGAGCAGAGTGGGCAGGGCAACTTGAGGTTAGGTCATTCAAGTCCCTCTCAGTTTTCCCCAAATACTGGCTCTTAATCTTAGACCTTATGCTATACTCCCATAAACACCCAGAGAACAAACTTTGGCTGCATGCATGTGAATACTAAATATTCCTCTTCATCTCTGTCTGGCTTAAGACTTCTTGTCTCAACAAGGAGGTCAACTGCCCGTCAGCTCTTGCTTTGGAGAGGCAAACGCTGGAATTTATATTAGGGTGAGAACTTTCAAGAACAGGTTTTTGGTGGGGATTAAAATGCATTAGTTTAATATTTGTTAACAGATTGTCTCATATATCTTAGAATCTCTGCTCTGTCCATAAATTTTGAACATCTTTTATATAAATACAATATATATTTATCATACACCAAAATAATCTTTTTTTTTTTTTTTTTTTTTTTTTTTGCAGTTGCAAGATTTAATAGAGTGAAATAGAGTGAAAACAGAGCTCCCATGCTAAGGGAGGGGACCCAAAGGGGGTTGCTGTTGTTGGCTTGAATGCCTGGGATCATATCCCAATCATCGTCTCTCCTGCTGTGTTCTCAGGTGATAGATCATTGGCTATTTCTTTACTTCCTGTTTTAGCCTAATTAGCGTTTTAGGGAGCTCTCTTTCCCACCTGATTGGTCGGGTGTGAGCTAAGTTGCAAGCCCCGTGTTTAAAGGTGGAAGAGGTCACCTTCCCAGCTAGGCTTAGGGATTCTTAGTCAGCCTAGAAATCCAGCTAGTCCTGTCTCTCAGTTCCCCTCTCAACAGGAAAACCCAAGTGCTGTTGGGGAGGTTAGCCGACAACCACTCTAACTGCTTCCTGCTGATTTGGGGCATAGTAGCAGTTATGCAGTTGGAATTTCCTCGGGAGGAGTGCCTTCAATATCATTAACATCAGAATATGGGCTAGCAGGCTGGTCCAGGGGTCCGTGGTAGATCTTAGTCATGGACTGCATCTGGGGCTCCATTTGAAGAACAATTTGTAGTTTTACAGCTTTGATTCTGGAAGAGACAAACTTAACAAGGAGGTTAAAGATACAGGGATTGAAATGTATGGCCTGCAGTGCAGGGGATTATTTCTTGGGCACACTTTACAGGCCCTGACTATCTGTTTGACAGTTTTGAAAAGGCCTGGTTCAGTAAATAATAATTTGGTCATCTGATGGGTGCTATCAATGCCTAAGTGGAAGGTTTTGTGAAAGGTTTTAAGTAATTTCTATTGGTTAGCTGCAGGCAAAAGTATTTTTTCTTCTTCGGTGGCTAGCCATCCTGAGGGGAGGAAAGTATGTCCTTGTAAATTTCCCTATTCTATTTCTCCGGGCTTGGTTTCCTGGAGGGGATTATGTCATACTAGGGGTCTTCTATAAGCATTTCTAATGGAGGGTCCTGCCTTTTGGCTTCAATATCCACTTGGTGGCTCCCTTCTATTTCCCTTTCCTTTCCTTTCTGATGACGCTGGCAGTGTAAGACTGACACCTCTTTAGGTTTCTGTACAGTCAATAATAATTTCCTAATGGCTTCCTGCTGTTTGATAGGTGTTCCCTCGGAAGTTAGGAATTCCCTTTCTCTCCATATTGCTGCATGGGCATGGAGGACTCGGTAAGCATGCTTAGAGTCTGTATATATATTTACCCTTTTTCCTTCGGATTCTAGTGCCTGAGCAAGGGCTATTAGTTCTGCCAGCTGAGCACTAGTTCCTGGAGTAAGGGGATTACTTTCAAGTATTCCATTATAACTGACCACTGCATACCCTGCTTTTTGAAGTCCTTTTTCTACAAAAGAAATTCCATTGGTATAGAAGTTGAGGTTGGGATCAGTCAAGAGAACCTCTAGAAGGTCCCCTCGAGCAGCATAGGTTTGAGCAATTACTTGTTGGCTGTTATGTTCTATCTTTCCTTCATTGTCTGGAGGAAATGTGGCTGGGTTCAGAATTGTACAAGTGCGCAGTCGCAGCACTGGCCCTTCAAGTAATAGAACCTGATATTTAAGTAAACAGTTGTCTGACAGCCACAAGTCTCCTTTAGCAGTGAGTATGCCATTCACATCATGAGATGTCCACACAGTAAGATCTCTTCCCTGTATCATTTTAAATGCTTCAGATAGTAAGACTGCTACTGCCACCACTACCCGTAAACAATGAGGCTGACCCTTTGCCACTACATCCATTTCCTTACTCAGGTATGCCACGGGTTGCAAGTTCATCCCTCGGACCTGTGTAAGGACTCCTAGAGCTATTCCTGTTTTTTCTGTGACATATAAAGAAAAGTCTTGCCCCTTTGGCAAACTTAACATGGGGGCTTGGGTTAAGGCCTTCTTTAGGGCCTGCAGAGCCACTTCTGCTTCAGGTGTCCATCTTACTAAAAGGATATTGGCTCTCTGAGTTTCCTTAATTAGTGTATATAATGGTCTGGCTATTTTGCCGTACCTGGGAATCCATATTCGGCAGAAACCTGTTATGACAAGGAACCCTCTTAGTTGCTTTAGGGTTTTGGGTTGAGGATAAGCCAGTATAGTCGGATACATTCCTCACTGAGGGCCCTGATGCCTTTGGATAATTTTAACCCTAAGTATTTAACCTGCTGTGAGCAGAGCTGAGCCTCTGGTTTGGAAACCTTGTAGCCACAGGTGGTGAGGAAATTTAAAAGCGCTTGGGTGACTTGATGGCACAAGGTTTCTGAATGGGCAGCTAAAAGTAAATCATCCATGTACCAAAGGACAAAAGGGTCCAGGTGTGAGAATTGACTCAAGTCTTGGGCTAATGCCTGGTTAAATAGATGGGGGCTATCTCTGAACCCCTGGGGTAAAACAGTCCAGGTGAGTTGAGAGGTTGGGTTCGAAGGATCTTCAAAGGCAAACAAGAATTGAGAGTCAGGATGTACAGGGATGCAGAAAAAAGGCATCCTTAAGGTCCAGGACTGTAAACCACTCTACTTCCTCCGGTACTTGGGAAAGGAGAGTATAAGGGTTAGGTACAGTTGGGTATAGAGGGACAATGGCCTCATTGATAATCCTGAGATCTTGCACTAACCTCCACTATCCGTTGGGTTTCTGTACTCCTAAAATTGGAGTATTGCAGGGGCTATTGCATGGTTTTACTATATCTTGGGCTTTTAGGTCCTTAACAATCTTCTGGAGTCCTTGTTGAGCCTCCGGTCTCAGGGGGTACTGCCTTTGGTAGGGAAAGGAGGCAGAATCCTTTAGTTTTAACTTGAACAGGACAGACATTCTTTGCTCATCCATATTGTCCTTCTGTTTCCCGGACTTCAGGATTAATTCCTTCCTCAAGCAGGGGACAACAAATGGGTGTTCCTTCTCCTATGTTCAGGTGTATAATGGCCCCTGCTTTTGCTGGAATGTCTCTTCCTAACAATGGAGTAGGACTTTCCAGCATAATTAGAAAAGCACGCAAAAAGCGTAAAGTTCTCCAGTCACAACTTAGTGGCTGGGAGAAGTGTCTAGTGACTGGCCGTCCTAGGAGCCCTCGGATAGTGACAGATCTGGAGGACAGTTGTCCGGGACAGGAGAGTAAGACTGAGAAGGCTGCGCCAGTGTCCAGAAGACAGTTATCCTCCTGGTCCACAATGGTCAAGCATACCCGGGCCTCTGTGAGGGTGATGGCATGGGCTGGTGCTTTCCCTGGGCACCGTCAGTCCTGCTGCTGGATCCTCTGGTTAGTGGCTTCTGATTCAGAGGAACTCCATCCCCTGGGGCAGTGGGCCTTCCAGTGATTCCCTTGACATAAGGGGCATGGACGAGGGGGCGGCTTATTTCCACTTGGACAATCTTTTTCAAAGTGTCCTTGTAGACTGCAGTGGAAACAAGCCTGATGAGGCATTCGATTTGCCCAGCCTTTCCGTGTTCCAGAGCTCCAAAGTCCGCCTGCCTGAGGGCCATGACTAAAACGGTGACCTTTTTTTAAATACCATTTGTCCTGTTCCGTCTGCTACTCCTGATTTCTATTACAAAAAACCGAGGTTACCAAGTTTAATAGGGTTTCTAAGTTTTGCTCTGGGCCTATGGAGTACTTTTGAAATTTTTTTTCTAATGCCTGTAGCTGACTGAGTGATAAACGTCTCCTTTAAGATTAGTTGACTTTCAATAGAGTCAGGTGACAGGGAGGTATGCTTCCTCAATGCCTCCCTTAGTCTCTCCAGAAAGGCAGTAGGATTTTCTTCCCTTCCCTGTGTTACAGTGGACATCACTGAATAATTTATAGGTTTCTTCCTAGTTTTCCTTAGTCCTTCTAGCACGCAAGTTAGCAAATATCTGCAGCACCAATCTCTATGTTCCGATTCTGCACCCCAGTGAGGGTCTATACTGGGAACTGCCTGCTGGCCTATGGGGAATCGTTCTCTTTCCTCTGTTGTCATCCTATCATTGACCTGACTGAGATACCAGAGATCGCCAAACTCTTGTGCTGCAGTTATGGCAGCACTTCTCTCATTTGGGGTTAGAGTCTGATTTAGCAGTAACATTGTATCTCTCCATGTCATTTCAAAGGATTGTCCTAACTCTTGTACAACATCAATATAGGCATCACGGTTATCTGAGAATTTACCTAGGTCTATTTTAATTTGCTTTAAGTCTGACAGAGAAAAAATATGCACTCTGGCTGGACCGAATTCTCCTCCTCCCATTGCTTGGAGGGGCCATAACTGGGGAATACTGGCACTCCTTGGTTCATTGTTTACCCTTTTGTCTATCTCCTTTCGGACTGTTTGGATTGAAGGGTGTTCCTTATTAGTTGGAAAAGGAGTCAGGGGGATGCTGGGGTAGGGAGGTAGACTCTGAGGGCTTCCTGCTATTTATCTCTTAATGAAAAGAAAGTTTGTACATATGGCACTTCACCCCATTTGCCTTCTTTTCTACAAAAGAGGTCTAGCTGTAAGATGGCGTTATAATTTATACTTCCTTCAGGAGGCTAGGTTTCTCCCCCTTGAAGAGGATAGCGTGGCCAGGCAGTACTGCAGGAGAATATAAGTCTTCTTTCTTAGCATCTGAGGGTCAAACTGTTCCCAATTCTCCAGAATACATCTTAGGGGCATTTTTGCCTTGGGCAGAATGTTTCCCATCTGAAAAAAGAACACACGGATGCCAGCACCCCTAGTCATTTTCCGACGAGCATTAGTCATAGAGCGTCCTCTATGGTCCCAATGCTTGTTCCTTTCCAGGGTGCGTAACCACCCATGGACCTCTGCTTATCGGATTAGTTACGCTCACTAATGTAGCAGTCCTGCACCTGTTTTCCCACCTCTCTTGACCACAAAGAAAGGGGTCCAGGCTGCTGGATTCTAGTGGTCCTTTACCAGCGTGCCCAACATTGCCTTTGCGCTTGGAGGTGAGTTCCTTTCCAGGGTGCGTAACCACCCAGGGACCTCTACTTATCGGATTAGTTACGCTCACTGATGTAGCAGCCCTGCACATGTTTTCCTGCCTTTCTTGACCACAAAGAAAGGGGTCCAGGCTGCTGAATTCTAGTGGTCCTTTACCAGCATGCCCAACATTGCCTTTGTGCTCAGGGGTGAGTCCTAGAGTTGGGCTGGGTTCCTGAGTATTTCATAACAACCCAGCTGCCCATCAAGATGCATTCCCATAAACAACAGTTCTTATGCAAATTCGTTTCAGAGAGGGTGTAGCTAACCTTTTGAGTCAGGTTTGAGATAGTCTTTTGATTCTGTAAGTACTTTAAGGCTCAGCTGAGTGCAAATAGCTCACGTTTGAGGAGATCAATTATTAGGGAATTTTTCTAACTCTGCTTCCACAAGAGTCTCCGTATCAATTACTGAATACCCATTGTGGTTTTTACCTCAATCACCAGGGAGGAACCATCTATCGTCCTGTCCTGAGGGGAGTTCCTCCTAGGTCTGCTCAGACCTTTGTATGGTAATTAAGATTTAAATCCCCTGTTAGGAAATCTGCAGGGTTAAGGGAATTATCAGTGGTTGGAGTTACATTAGCCTTTTCTAACAGAATAGCCCCATACTTTAAGATTTTTGAGTTAGTAAGCTACCTTTTTGCTTTTTGGACTTAGAATAATTCTGAACTGGTGAGGTGTGCTCACAACGAGGTTTCCTCTAAAAGTTGCTTTTCTACTTTTAGCAAAGCAGTTGCCGCTACCGACTTGAATGCATTTGGCCCATCCACGGGTCCTGGGTTAAGGATTTTTGTTAGGAAAGCTACGGGTTGTCAGTGGCCTCAGTGCTACTGAGGACTACTCAGGGCTACGCCCTTATTTACACTGACAACAAAGTGGTATTGGAGTGTTTTAGGGTCCCGGACAAGACCTTCAATTATCAATTAGAGGTTTTAAATTTACCCTAGCTTTTAAAGGAATAGGGCACACTTTTTTTTTTTTCCTATTTCTATCTTTTTCTTTCTTTTTCTCTTTGATTCCCTCTTTGTCTCTCTCTCCTTCTCTCTCTCCATCTCTCTCTCTCTCTCCATATCTCTCTCTCTCTATGTCTCTCTCTCTCTGTCTCTCTCTCTTAGCCATTACAAACTTGGGGCCCTGGCAAGGGTGATGGGGAATGGGTCCCACATAACTGCCCATGTAGAGAGCTGTATACCTAAATCGGGAGGGACACCAGGGATAACACTCCCTGGGTTATAGCCTAGGTGCCTAATGACACAGCGTTGAGCTTCTTTAGATCGCTTTGGAGATACAACTTGCTAGATGATATGAAAGCCTGAACCATTAGTACATAGGAGGCAGGGATCAGAAGAAGTAGATTCAGAGGTAAGGAGGATTTTGGGGCTACACTTTGAAGAAAATCGTGGTCAGGACCCAGGAGGTATGGGTTAGAAGGAAAGGTAGGGGCACATGCATGGGCGACTGTTGAGTAGAGACTTCTGACTGCACCATGATCTCAACCAGCTACTGCTGGGAGTTCGGGATGACAGCTTTCTGCCTCTAGGTCGGTCCTCGGCTTCCCCAAGAAAATTGAAAGTGGAAGCTGGCTCCAGGCAGTTTGGGGTTGTTAGAAAGCCCTTCTCCAGATAGCCTCACACCTGAGTCTCAAGTCCGGCGACCGCACTAATCGTTTTTAACTGGCCAACAGGTGCCCGGTATTTTCCTCCAATTCTAAGGAAGGATAGGACAGAATAGCATACGAAAGTGGTCTAATATTACTCACCACTTTGGAGATCCCTTTGTGGTCACCAAAATGCTACCAGGGATGCTTTGCTCCCAGAGCCCCCAAGATGGTGGAGGCTGCTTCCAAAATGGCGTCAGGCCACTTCTAAGATGGTGGTGAGCCTCATGTTCTCTTACCTGGGGTTCCTGGCCTCACAGATTGCAAGGAATGCAATCTTGGGCTATGTGGTGAGTGTTATAGCTCCATTAGAAGCTGTGGGTCACGGAAGAGAACCGTGGAACCCAGGAACCCAGTGACTAGTGTTCAGCTCAATTAGGACGAACCCGGGCACTTAGCTGTGCAGGAGCAATAGGGCAAGCCTTTAGCCCAATCGAGTGGCAATGGGCATCTCGCTGGATCAGGAGCACAGTGGACACCCTGCCAGATCCAGAGGGATGGAAGTCAGTGGCGGGTCTGCAACCGCGGCAAACAACGGTGGTGGACCGGGAGCGAAAGCTCAGCTCGAGCTGTAACAAACAGGGAACAGAATAGTGCAGTTGCAACATTTGACAGAGTGAAATAGAATGAAAACAGCTCCCATACAAAGGGAGGGGACCCAAAGGGGGTTGCCCAGCAACCACTTTTTAAAAATTCTACAGTCTTGGACTTTTTTCTTCATTAATTTATTTCCAGGATTTGTACTTAAGTGACTGTATACATGGCTCTGCTATCCTCAGAGTTACATAGTATAAAAGACACCAAAAGCTGAATGCTGAACAAGTGGTGGGGTGTTTAATAAGATGAAGACACGAAGACAATGAATTCAGTTTTAGGCATATTCATTTTGAGTTACTGTGAGACACCAACAAAAAGGTCTAGTCTGGAGTTCAGAGAGAGGGAAAGGTTGCAAGTCATGAGTTTATATGTAGTAATAAGAATCACAAGAGTAAATGAGATTTCTTATTGAAACACATACGAGAAGAGAGCCCAAAGCCCTGAAAACATGACAGTTAGACTTCCTGAGCCAGTAGTACTGAGAGAAAATACACTGAGAGTAACTTTCCAGATTTTCCAGAGTAATCCTGAGTGAATATCCCCATCTAGGGAGTCGAACTATGGATACTTACCTGTGCTTGCTATTAGGTTGCTACAAAAGTAAATGTGGTTTCTGCCATTACTTTTCATTATTTTTTAATTAAAAGTAATGGCAAAAAAAGTAATTAATTTTGCACCAAGCTAATATTATGTTTTATCTCTGTCACCATATGTCTGGAGTTTACCAAAGCAAACTTTTTATTTTATTTTATGTGCCTCGGAACAAGTGTCAGAATACGTTCACAGCCTCCCTATGGGGTTCTTCACCTCTAGCTATGTGAGCCAAAACTCTTCAGCTTTACCCAACTTGTATCTTTACTTTGATATTGGATCTTCAGTGACAGGGAGGATATATTTCCAGAATATTCATAAAAAGAAATATACACTCAGTACTGATACTTGAAGTCTCCAGAATGTGTCTCTCTGTCAGATAGGCAAGAAGAGTATCTGTGATGGTTTTGTTTCCAAACGGAGTATTTTATGCTTTCTTGGCCTAATGGGGAAGCACAGCTTTCCATTATACATTTAAAATCATGGAAGAAACACGCTCTTTCTCAGAGTATTTAAAAATTTCTCTGCCTATTGAAACATTAGAATAACATTTTAAAATGTTTTCTCTGCTTCACGTTTGTGATATTTGCACAGAACTTCAAACATAATGCATGTATACGATCCAGTTAATAATAGCTCTGCTGGAATTCATTAATAGTCCCATGAGTCTCACAAGTAAAAGGAAACAAGAAATAGTGTCACTATGTGCTTTGTTTTGAACATATTAACTAAACATTACAAGAGGAGATTAGAAAAGCAATCACTTTATTTAGTTGAGTAATTACCCACTTGAATCCCTAAAGATCAGTTATGGTAACATGTTCTATAAGATTTCCACTAGGAGTCTTAAATGAGTCAATAAAAGATCATGTTTATATACGTTAAAAACACTTGAAAGAATAATATTAACATAGACTCTTAGGCCATGCCCACACTTGCCCAGTAAAAGGTATTTCTCTAGGAAATATGTTGCTTTTGACATTAGTGTTCTTAAAAATGTGCAACAGATATAAACGTTGACAATCACTTTCATTATGTTTTGACTTACTAGCATTAAAGAGAAACCAGTGTTAGGTTCATTGCTATGGAAGTAGGTCTTATTTTATGGCATACTATTGATATTGGCTATTCCATTCATAGATGCAGAAAGCCTTCATAGTCCGTAAGTACAGTGATACTCCAGCACTATTTTTTTTTTTTTAATCTGGTAAGGTATATACAGTTGGCCCTCCATATCTATGGGTTTCATGTTCATGTATTCAACCCAACTGCGGATAGAAAATATTCAAGAAAAAAATTATATTAAGTTCCAGAAAACAATACTTTAATTTGTTGTCACTGAGTACTTCACTGAATCCATTTGAATGAAGTGATGTGTAGGCATTGTATTAGGTATTATTATTATTATTATTTGAAACAGAGTGCCACTTTATCCCCCAGGCTGGAGTGCAATGGCGTGATCTCGGCTCACTGCAACCTCTGCCTCCCAGGTTCAACCGATTCTCCTGCCTCAGCCTCCTGAGCAGCTGGGATTACAGGCACGCACCACCATGCCTGGCTAATTTTTGTATTTTTAGTGGAGATGGGGTTTCACCATGTTGATCAGGCTGCTCTTGAACTCCTGACCTCATGATCTGCCTGCCTTGGCCTCCCAAAGTGTTGGGATTACAAGCATGAGCCACCACACCTGGCTTGTATTAGGTATTATAAGTAATCTAGAGACGACAAAAAGTACACAGAGGAAGTGCATAAGTTATATGCAAATACTAAGCCTTTTTTATATAAGGGACTTGAGTATCTGCAAATTTTGGTATCCATAAGGGTACTGGACTCAATCTCCCACAGATGCCAAGGGACTGCTGTATTAAGAAGATAGGGAATTCTTAGCAGATAATTTGATGCGTATAATTGAATTTGCAAAAATTTTATGCATTTTGCAAGCATAAAAGTATATGGAGTTTTATTTTTTATGAAACATTCTAGATCACTAAGTATATTATGATATCTAGTAAAACTAGTTTAAAAGCTTTCATTGTTTCAGAATACAGGTCTCATATGCCTGCACTGTAAAACAATATATTAAAGTACATAACATGAGTTAAAAATTAAAAAGCCAGAAGTGAAAATAGTAAAAACGATAATAATGAAATCTTCCACTTAAAAATATAAAAATAAAAACCCTATCATTTCTTATTTTTTGATAAGCATCTAATCATGTATCCAAAAACTTAATGTGCCTGCAATTGTTCTCTTAGGCCCCATCCAGATTGGAATGGCCTTTCCCTTCATTATTTTTAAAATAAATGTCAGTAAAATTTGTACTTTTTGGTAATTATTTATTTTTTAGAGTTTTTTAAAAATCATATTGAGAAACTCAATCACAGAGTTCTTTGTTTTATAATTATTACATTTTGGGAGTAATCTTCTGGAATTTAGGGCCTAAGATTAAATAATCATTTGAGACCGAAGTTGAGTGTACCCTTTTACTATGATTTTCAATCTGTTGAAAAAAATGGTGTACACACACACATGCACATACATACGCACATACACATACATATGCACAAACACATTTATGTATGTGTACCAATCTCAGGATTATGCAATGAAATAAGAGTCCTTTGGAAAGAGAAGAGTTCAGTGCAACCAAGATTAGGCTAGATCTGCCCTGTGCCACCAATAGAGACCCGATTCCCTAGGTGTCTACCTGGGATCTTGCAAGTAAGCAGACTTACTTTGGGATTGCTGGTATTGAGTAATTGCTACTAGAAAACTGAGAAATTCTTAGGAGTTCCATTCCAGAAGCCAAAATCTAGAACTTTGAATCATAATTAGGATATGCAACAGAAAACAGAAAGTTTGAACAGATTTAGAACCAGACTGATCATTTCCCATTTCCATCAATATCTCTAAGGACCTGTAAAGGTAATTTACAGACTTGCAGTTATGAGGATTCACACTCTACGGGTGACCTTTACTGTCTTATGGGAGTAACAAAGATTCAGATCTCGAAATTATAATGATGACTGATTGGTGACTCAATCCCTGGCATTTCCCAGACCTCAGACTCTGGTGGGAGTAAGATAAACTAAATCTAGCAATCATTTCCAAAGGATACTCCCATATTACTCAAAACCTTGGGGACTGAATGCTGTCCAGCACTTGCTTTGGTCATGGCAAATCAAAACAATTAACGATTACTGTTACTATAAAGTTATTTATTCCCTGTAGTGAAGAAAAAGGAGCAAGGGGTTAAGGAATCTATTCTTAAACAGGCATGCATTTTTCCTAGGAATTTTCCCTCTTGCAAACTCTGAAATTTTACAGAAGAAAGTAAGGTGAAATCTTCTTTCCCCAAATGCAAGATAATTTATTAAGCAATGAGGTAAAGTAAGTGTTCATAATCATATGCTGAAAGAGAGGAGTAAACAAAATGAAAATTGATGCCACTAGGAATAATGGAAAAGTTGTTTTATTTTTAGGAAATTTGAGGAGTGATATTATTTCAATGACAGTTTGTAAGAGGTGAAGACGGATGGTCTTTTTGATTAATCAGATAATATTTAACAAGCATTTATCACACTGTATATTGAGATCCTTTTCATATTTTTGAAAAAAGTAACCACAGGAGATAATATTCCACATACTGCCTAGATGTGCATCAAATTCTTCTTTTGGGAAACACAGAATGACTACAAACTCTTGCAGCTGGATTGAGTAGATTTCTTGCTTCTGATCAATGGAGGTTGATGACAATAATATATGTACTTTCTGGTCTGTCTCCAGAGTCCCTTTTTGATCCTTTTTAGGAGCCGTGAGTTTAAATTACCAGGATTGTAACCTGAAAAGAGACTGAATTTCTGAGTACTTGCTTGAAGGTAAACTGCTGTCTTAGTCAGTTTAGGCTACTATAACAAAATATCACAGACTGAGTTACTTATAATCAACAAAAATTAATTTATCGAGTTCGGGATGCTGGAAATCTGAGATCAGGGTGCCAACATCACTGGATTATAGAAAGGACCTGCCTCCAGGTTGTAAACTACCAACATCTCATTGTATCCTCACATGGTAGAAAAAGAATGAGCTCGCTTTCTGGCCTCTTCTTATAAAGACAGGAATCCCATTCATGAGGGCTCCATTCTCATGACCCAATCGCTTCCCAAAGGCCTTGCCATCACACTGGGGTTTAGGATTTCAACCTTTGGGTTTGGCAAGTGGGCACGAACATGCAGTCCATGACAATTGCCAAAGAGTGTCAATTCCAATACGTGCTAGACCAATACAATATTGACAAGAGCAAGAGATAAACATTGTTATTACTAAGCCACTAGGATTTCATGCTTTATTTTTAACCATCGCATAACTTATCCTAATTCATAAATCAATATTATATGAGAGATATAGCTGTAACAAAGACCTAAAACATGTATTATATGTTTACTGAACAGGAAAAGGACAGTTTGAAACCTTATACTGAAATTTAGAAAGATGATGAACCATATTTTGCAAAAGCAAACATTTGATAAAACTTTTGCATATAGTAACTTGAAAGCAGAAGATTCCTATTCCTATTTCCTATTCATCTGGAAACTTTAGAGGATATAGTTGGAAAAATATAGTAGTATAATTAGTATATTAGTATATTTATACTGAATTAATATATTTTGAAGATTATGGACTACTTTAACAAAATATTACCATCAAAAGGAGGAGGTCAATTTAAGAATAAATTGACCATTTTGCAAGCTGAAATAAAAGGGAACAGAGTCCTGAAATTCTGTGCCTTCCAGAGTTAGGAAAGCTAGCTGCTTATAGACTCCTACCAGTTGGTGATGGAATTTTAAAAGGATTGAACAAGATCCAGTGAAATGTCTCAAATAAATATAATAAATCAAAGCTGAAACTAATAAGCTTAGGCATGGTTTCCCACTCATTTTCTTAAAAAGGTGTTTACCATTAAAGTAACAGGTAAGCAAGTTGGTGAAAAGCAATGAAATAGAGAAATTTGAGAACCACATCTGGAAAAGAACTCTGAGTATGTGATTACTGGTACATGTAAAATTAGAATAAAACAAATCAGCAGCTCTCCTGATTTAAGAAAATTTTATTGTCAAAAAGTCAGAAATTTGACTGCTTCAGAATTAAAATAAATAAATAAATAAATAAATAATTAGTAATAACCTTGAGAATCCAATTTTCCCTCAGCATGAGGCACAACGTGAATAATCCACAGCTCAGAGGAAGGTATTCTTTCTAGCACTTATTTAAGACGTGACCAAAGAGAAAAAAGGACTAGAATGAGTTTACAAATGGGTGGTGGATCGAGGAGCCATGAAGAAAAATGGATGAAATAATTCCTTCAACGGAAATGAGTTATAGCTTAATACAGGAAAATGAATTAGGGCTTACTATGGGAAATGAAATAGATCTTAAGACAGTTTAATATACATACCATGCTCAAGGTTGGAGACTTGTAGGCATTTTGTGTGTGTGTGTGTGTGTGTGTGTATACATTTGTGTGTGTACACATGTGTGTGTATGTGAAAGAGAAAAAAAGCAGTTATATCACGTTTCTCTCCCTGGCACAATTAGAATATTTTAAATGAAGACTAATGATTAGTAGAGAACTAAATTTGTAGTCTAAATTGCATTCAAAGTCAAATCACATCATTAGTTATATAAAAGACATTGGCCTTGGAATTATGAATCCGTGTCTCTTTTTGTGTTATTCTTCATAAAAAATGAAAATTGACTTCTGATGAGCTTTTTAAATGTTTTGAAGTAAACTGTAAAAATTATCTTCTACCTCCTTCTGATTAATGCAATGAGATGAGATCAAACCATTTATGAACTCCTGCTTTGCCAGTAAGTGGTGTCTCTTAGACTATATAAAGAAAGATATTTAAAACAAGTTAACTTTTAACTTAGAACTTGATTTTAAAATTAGGTGTCATTCTTCAGAAACCAGAAATTATTTTATGCTAACACTGTATTTATTTCCTTGGTAATGTCAAAGAGACTTTCTTTGAACATTTTATAATATGACTTAGTATTTATAGTAATGACAATTAAAGTCAAATTTCTCCTTCACGTTTTCCTTAACATTAAATTCCAAGATATTTTGCCACCAAACACATTTAAAGGTTTCCTATGACGAGTCAACAAGTACAAACCGACAACCCCACAATATAAAGCAGTATGAAAAAGGCTCATAGGAAACAAAGAAGTATAATTCAGTATAAATCACAAATTAACTATCATTCTGGAATCTTTTCAGTTTAATTGGAGATAATGTAACATAAGAAATACATGGATTATAATTGTCAAATGAATTATAATAACAAAAATTTATGTTTGTGTAATTCTTCAAAGTATCTTTGCTTTCATATATGTTGTATCAATGGTTCTTCCTTAAAACTATATAGAGCTATTTTCCTTTCCTTTTTGTAAAAAAAAAAAAAAAAAAAAAAAAGATTAATTCCTATTTGAATTCAATAGAGGAGTACTTTTCCAATGCCTTGGTTCAGGGACAAATACTCAAACTGATTTTATTTAATAATACTTGGGTGGAATGTTGAAGACAGGTTGTCCTTTTCATACATTTGGGGGGTCCAGGATTCACCTTCTGATTTTTCTGGGGATTGTGACTGTCTTGAAACAATATAAGGATTGACTACCCGAGGTAACTCTAGTGAGGACAAAGCAAAGTCTTGGAAAATGTACTTATGCTCAAGAGGGTTCACTTATGCTGCAGAGTCAGCAAGCAACGCGCTAGCCGCAGGTGAGGGGAGGTGCACTCTCAACACCAGTGGGAAGAGCAATAGTATGGACCTCAGCATAAGGGAGGCATAGTGCTCACTAGTTGGCTATCACACTCCCACAAGATTCCCTGGAACTGTCCATGGGCACATCCCTTCAAGAGGACCCTGGGTGCTTACCCTGTTCCTGTACATCTGATCCTTTATGTCACCCAATAACCTACCAACCTCTCTTCCTATGACCCATCAAACATCCGTGTACCTGTTATTCACTTTTGCATCACGTATTTCCAATCCCATTCCTAATGGTAGATTCACTATCTCAAATCTGTGCTACTGTATTAATCTTCCACTAATTGGTTTCTCTGTTCTACATCTCTCTCACTTCACAAACTCCACACTGCCACACTTTCTAAAACAAATCTGATGCTATTTCCTCAAATACCAGGTTTCTCAGAACAGAACTCTACCTATCTGACGGTCCTCATCTGTCACCATCCCATAATCCCACACACGGTCTGAATATATAAGATAATTTTAAGTATTCTCTCCATCCAAAGTCCTACTTCAAATTATTATGTCTTTGCTCACGTTACCATTGTTTGGAAAGACCTTTTCCTTGTATTCTACATAAAAACATTCAAATATCCTCACATTAAAAAAAATCAATACATTGCTCTATCAAGAAAACTTAATGCCTCTTACCTTGCTAATCATGTTTGTATTTTAGGTACACTTATTCTAGACTTGTTAAACTGCATTGTAATTTTTATTTGTGAATATGTCATCCTCCGACACCCTATGTGAAGTACTAAAGTTCATAAAGACAGAGCAAGCAAAAAATCAATAATCACAACTACCTCTACAAACAAAATTTATTTTTCTACCTTCAGTGGCTATTATGCTTCATCAATCATGACTGCATCTTTCCTCATGGCATAACTTTATCTTGAAATACCATGGCTTTTTTTCCATATGTTAAATTTCTAAGTATCCTAAGATTCTGTTCAAATCCCATTGCTATTAGGAAACAATTGATGCACGGTGAATGACACAAATAAGATTATCTTCTTTTTTAAATATACAATTTATTCTGCACTGTTTTAGAAAAAAAGATGGTTCCCTGTTCTATTCTTCCATAGCACTGTATGTATCAACAAGAACACAGAATATTGTTACTGTCAAACAGAAGAAATATAGTGGATAAGAGCAGTGGCTCTGGAGACAGACAGTTGTGAGTATGAATTATGACCCAACCAGGCACTAATTTTCAACATGGGTGAATTAATTTTGCTAAGACTGAGTTTCCTAGAAAAATTGATTTCATATTAATGCTCACATTAGGAGATTGTTTTGTGCATTGTATTTATTAAAAGACAGTGTTTATATAAAGTGCTTAACAAAGTGCCAGGGAATAAGAAGTATTTCATAAATATCACCATTATTAGATGACCAGATACACCCTACTCCAGTTTCCTAGGAATCCTGGAGTTTCCAAGATGCCCTTCCCTAGAAGACATGGAAACATTGAGAAGGAGGATTATCTATTATACCTGGAAGGAGCATAGAAGCAATAATAGTGGTTAAAAATCACTGTTCTACATGACAGCCTTGTCAATCAAGGATTTCACTGTACCTACTTTGTATAATACCTTTAAAAATGAGGATAATTTTTAAAGTATACATCTCATGTGGACCTGAATTAGAAATTGGAACTTAGACGTTATTTCAGTTTTTCATTCAAAACTGGATTACATGATAATTCCAATGGCTTCAAAAAATTTTTTAAAGAAACAATTTGGCCCATAATGAAAGAACTTCAACTGACCCTGCAAAATAAGACATAACTATGTGAGAGAATGATGAACAATGAATGCAATGTAGGCTTTTGATCAAAAGAGCAATAGGTGGGAAAGCACGTTTGCTCTGCATGGGCAGTGGTATTTGGAAACATGTTATGTTAATGCCGGGATCATTAACCAGGTGAAACAGACTAATACTTACAAGCAGCATCTAGAAAAATAACCCAGTCCAACAATTTCCTCCTGACTGTTCAGGGAATAACAGCATATCCTACAATCATAACTAAATCTGAAGATCATAATTTCAGTAATTGTGCAGTGAGGAAAATTCCCGAAACTCCATTTATTGCAGATTAATGAAAATCTGGTCTCCAAACCCTGGACTGGAAAAAAATGATTATTTCTTAAGTAATTTAGACTAAAATTGATATGGAGATGCTCAGCCTCCTAGAAACAAAAGGGAATTTTTTTTTTTTTTTTTTTTTTTTTTTTAGGTTTCAGGAAAAAAAAAAAGAAAAAACAAATGTAATGTGGAGTCATAAGATTCTCAGGCTCACTCTGTTTTGGAAAAATTAATGGGAAAACTTCACTTGATAGAAACCAATACAGATTTTACTTTAATTTTACTGAAAAGTTCATCTCAAATTTGCAACTTTTAGTTTTAAATATCTGCTAAAAGAATATTTTATGTGCATCTGTTAATTTTTCGGTTTCTGATTTGTCTCAGTTCATTGATTATCCTGAAGTTAAGCTATCGTGTGCATTTAATTGTCAAATTTTTATGCAAAATGAACTGTTAGTATAGTGTTTATATAATGTTATGGGTTTGTGAGTTAGTATTTCCATAATAGCTATTAATGTAATTTACATTTGTCTTTTTCAATATAGTGAGAAAAAAGCAGTGATATGAGGTTTACTATGTGGGTACCAAATAATATACATGGACTATACTACATAATACATGTGTTTCATTAAAATCTATGTGATTCTAGCATTTTAGGGTTCAGAACATGAATTATATTTCCAATATCACCTCATAAATTTATAAACGAGGACATCTTATATTACCCAGATGCTCTTTTTTTCAAAATATGACGTCTACTAACAATGCACTCCTTTTAGTGTACATCTTTAAAATTTTGACAATGTAGCCATTCTCAAAGTATGTTGAGGGTAATTGACTAATGACATATGCATTTTATGAGTAAAATAAATCTAATCCCTTTTAGAAAATATTTTTGGAAAACTCTAAGTAAAATTAGAGGTTAGCACTCTTTCTCCTAAATGAACTCTAAATATCTACAATCAAAATTTACAATACTCAGATTCAAACTTAAGAAAACAGTAGCATTTCTGTCATGGAAATGTAAAGTAGATTAACCAAATGTTTTTAATATATACATTTTTAATTTTTCCCATCAATTAATAACCACTGAAACATTCAACGTTTAAAACATTTACACATTCATATACATATATTTCTATAAATATACATTTTCCAAGAGTAAACAGTAATATTTTAGTGAAATAAATGTTAATATTTTGAGGAAAAACTACTTTTAAAACTTTGATAAATTCATTGCTAATTGCCTTGTAAAAATATCACCAGTTTAAAATATCTTGAACAGTACATGGGAGACTATTTCTCTATACTCTCACCCAATTAGAACAGCATAAATTTTAAAACCATTGCAACCTGATAAGTGAAAAATACTTCAGAATTTCATTAATTCACGGTTATTTTATTACTGTTTCATGTTACCATCTTTCATCTGTTTACAGTTCTTTTCTTCTTTTGTTACTTCTCTCTCTTGCTATACATTAAATAACATGCATTTAATGCCCAGCTCCAGTCCATCTTTAGAATAGTCTAGGGACACAACAAGAAATAGAACACGGAGCATGCGATTGTAAGGCAGCAAGAATTCCCTTATACACTAGCAGGTAGAATTCAGATGCTCATGTGTTTCCTTCACCAGGCTAATAGTATACATTTGGCAATGGACCTGAAAGTCACTCCTTCTGACTGGCAGATCGCAACACATGAAGCATTGTACGAATGGTTGCTGACTTACAATGGTACTACTTAATGATTTTCAAACTTTACCATGATGTGAAGGCAATAGCTGTCAGCAGAAAGCAGTAGGATGCTTTCTGGTGATGCTGGGCCAGTCAGCCAAGTGATTTGGAGAGTACTCTGTATACTCTGGAGAGTACTGTGTTGTCAGATGATTTTACCCAACTGTAGCATAGTATGAGTGTTTAAGGTAGGTTAGGCTACCTATGATGTTCAGTAGATAGGTGTAGTACATGCATTTTTGACTTACTGTATCTTTCACATAGTGTGGGTTTGTTGCGTCATAAGCCTAGGAGCATCTGTGTACAAAACTTCAAGTATGCCTCAGCAAGGAACTACGGGGGCATTAAGGAGCTTTCTTCATTATTTTTAATACAGATGTTTCAATAGAGTTTTTCTCTGTTTCTATTACAGATCAAAATAAAAAAAAAATCAACTAAATTATCATTTTGGTCTATTTTCATACTTGGACTGGTCCTTTGTTATCTGACCTAGCCTTCACTTTTCTGGGAACAGAACTTTTATTTTTCTTTTGAGAAATAACTGTTTTATTCAATATTTTAAGGTTCTGCAGAGTGAAGGATACTTAAGCTATGATGTTGCAGACAGCAAAGCTTTGACAAGAGAGAAAACATTAATAGAAAGTAAATTTACTAAAAATAATGTAGAACTCTGTAATAATTAGAAAGAGGCACTGTAGACAGATGCACAGAATAAGAAATATTCCATTGCTCTCCATTGGCTAGGAGAATGAACTAGATAATATTTTTTCAAAATAATTTAAATTCTAGGGTACATTTGCAAAATGTGCACAACATGCAGGTTTGTTACGTAGATATACATGTGCCATGGTGGTTTGCTGCACCCATCAACTTGTCATTTACATTAGGTATTTCTCCTAATGCTATCCTTTCCCCAGCCCCCAATCCCCAGCAGGCCCCAGTGTGTGATGTTCCTTGCCCTGTGTCCTAGTGTTCTCATTGCTCAATTCCCACCTATGAGTGAGAACATGCGGTGTTTAGTTTTCTGTCCTTGTGATAGTTTGCTTAGAATGATGGTTTCCAGCTTCATCCATGTCCCTGCAAAGGACATGAACTCATCCTTTTTTATGGCTGTATAGTATTCCATAGTGTATATGTGCCACATTTTCTTAACCTGGTCTATCATTGATGAACATTTGGGTTGGTTCCATGTCTTTGCTATTGTGAATAGTGCCTCAATAAACATACATGTGCATGTGTCTTTACAGTAAGCATATTTTATAATCCTTTGGCTATTTTCTTTGGTAAGTCAGACTTCCTGGTTCATTCAGGCCACATAGCTTGGGTGAACTGATGTCACATACAAGGATTCATGTTACCAATGCTTGATCAATCAGAGAACTCATCTTTTTTTTTTTTTTTAAGTTCCAGAATACATGTTCAGAATGTGCAGGTTTGTCACATAGGTATACATGTGCCATGGTGGTTTGCTGTACCTATCAACCTGTCATCTAGTTTTTAAGCCCTGCATGCATTAGTATTTGTCCTAATGCTCTCGTCCCTCCTTGCCCTCTGTCCCCTGATAGGCCCCAATGTGTGTTTCTCCCCTCCTTGTGTCCAGAGAACTCATCTTTTACTTCTGTAATTAGTCCACGATTGGTACATGGCCCAATCCGAGCAAATTAGAGCTTGTTTTATATTTTGCTGATGGAAAGCCCTTTTACTTTTGGAATAGCTTTTAAAAAAGGTGGGGGGATGTACCCCTGATACTGCCAGAAGTCTCCTTGCCACCATAGCAAATGACCTTGTCTGAAAATGAAGCCAACGTATAGGAAAACAGAACTAACGGATGGAGAAAAAGTTCCAATATCATTGCTTAAACAGTTGAATCCAGCAATACATAGATTTTCCAGTTAAATGAACAAAGGTGCCCCCTTTCTATTCAAGCTAATTTGTGTTGGGTTTTTTTGATGTCAACGCAGAAAGATTCTTGACTACTGCAGTTATTCATGTTGTCTCTTTTTCTTTTGGAGTGTCCATTTTAAAATAGATTTATAAGAACTTTCTTTGAAAATATGAACACTTTTTATGTAAACATTTTTTTCAGATTACTATTTTTCTTTTAATTGTGTTTATGATGTTTTTGTCATAGAATTTTGATAATCTTATTTTTTCTTACTTTATGTATTTGAGTCTAATATTTATGGTTTCTTCTTCAGGTAACTACAGATTTATAAAATCATACTACATTTACTAATTTCACCTATTTTCTAAAAATTCCCATCTGTACCACATACTAAATTCTGTCACTTTCAGGATTCTGCCTTTTTTGTCGCACTTTCTCTGTCTTTTAAGATATTACTACACTTACTTTGGTTATTTTAACTTCTTGATATATTATAATGGCATTATTTTTTATTTCTCTACAATTTTCCTGGCTGTTATGCATTTTTATTGTCTCAGTAGTATGTCAGCAGAATTTTAGAATAATTTTATCATATTTTCTAAAATAATATTTGAATTTAGGTTAAAGTTGTATTAAACATGTAAACTAGTTGATGAGAATGTCTTTTAATTTTTATTCAAGGAGCTCCATAATAGTTCCTCTTGTAAATTTATTTTTTATTATATTGTATTACTATTTATGTGAATAGATTAGAAAACTATGGGTTTTGGTATATTTCTTTCTGTAAGACATTAGTTATCTCATACCAGTTTTAATAGTTATATAAGTAAATATTTTGGAATTTATTTGCAGACAGTTGCATTCCTGTAAACCTTAATAATTGTGGCTCAAAATCCTTTTATTCCTCTTGTGAATTGGCTAATATTTCCAATAAAATGTTAAGTAGTAATGGTAATAAACACGATTATTTTATTTCTAATGTTAATAGAAATTTTCTAGAGTTTCAAGTAATATTGTGATGACGGTAAGTATATGTGTATACGTGTGTTTGTATGCACACATAGATATTAAATTCACATTTATATAGAATAGTTTGAATGACAAGGGAAGTCTTAGGTCAGAGCTGCAAATATGCTTTTCTATAGGGTACAGATATGTAGCTAAAAGCTATGTGGGCACCTTGGCAAACTGGAGAATACACTGCTTACTTGAAGAAGTAACCACTATCCAGTAGTGAGATAATCATATATTCTAATTAGACCAGAAGCTATAGTTATCATGTTTTAAATGTTGGCAAATCTATATGAATAGATGAGGTAATGCTGTAGTAACAAACAATTTGAAAATTGTAATGGCTTACAGCAACAAACTGTATTTCTTGTCCATCCTACATGGCCATCACAGGTTACCTGCAGCTCTGCTGCTTGTGTGCTCCACGTCATAGTCACTCCAGGCTAATTGAGTTGCAGCAGAGAGAAAAGAGAATGTGGCAAAGTATCCAGTGGTTGTTAAAGTTAAAATATGTCAATAACATTTCACATGACAAAACAGTCATATGGCCAATACTAATGTCTTGGTTGGAAAAAATATAATTTTTCTCCAGAGTGGAGAAGAGAAGAGCAACTAATTCAACCTAATAGCAAGTAATTTATAATGTGTATGAATACAAGTGGGAAAAACAAAATTTGTCAGCAGAGAGCTTTTGCTTGTGAACCACCATTTTGGAAACTTCATTTCATGTTCTTTAATTCTCAATTCTGATTCTAAAGTCATGTGATTAATGGGTCTCCAATTCATTGAACCAAAAAAAAAAAAAATACAGTTGATTATAGCTATAAGCCTTCCAATATCCTTTGGAAAATAGCAGAAACAGAACTCCACAATAACCTTTGGTGCCCTTGTGAAAGAACTGTTGAACTATAAATCTTGAGTGACCATTTAACAAAAATTAGAATTAAAATTCATTGAAGTCAAGACAAACACTCAATCTCATTTTTTAATCGTACAAATTTCTTAAATTTGTTAAAAAATCCAAATCACTAGGCTTCCATGGTGTATTTATTTCTAGCCATAATGTGGAACACAGTCATTCGTTTTAAGATCTTCATCCCAAATAATGACCTCAAAAATAACAAGTATATTTTCATAAAATAAAATCCATTAACTTATCTGTCAATAATTTCTTCTTAAATGTTCAATTGGTCTTGCCAAGGTATTTCTCATTGTCTGAAAGTGTTTCTTGAACCGATATAATGTTTTTTAAAGTTTACATAAGTTACTCCAATAGACAAAGAGAAGTATTGCTTATACCTCTTTTCAAAGAGGGACCTATCAGAACTGCAGAGTGCTGTCAGGGAAGTGAGTACAGCTGCCAGGTCCTTCAGCATTGCCTCAGCAGCAGCAGACCACTTTACCCAAGGTTATGTTCCTTCCACAGCTGCCTATATCCAATGACTGATTGATATAGGGTGTATTAATCAGCCCATATATGGGGGTAGGAAAAACTCATAAACGTAGCCCAACTTGGGACAACTCTGATGGGCTTTGTTAGCTCCGGAGCGCCTTAATAAAAATTCCAATCAAATTTTTAAACTCTAACGTGATTTTTTTTTTTTTTTAGGAAAGTGAGAAAGAAACTGTTTTTGTTAGTAGGAACTTTACACAGTATCTTTGATACTATGGTAAGAGTTATTTAAAATGTTTAACTTCACCTATTGATTTTATTGTATTCTATTTTGGTTTTATTTCACTACAAATATTATACATTGTTATATATTGACTATATTTTGTGATTCAGTTTGTATTAATGAGAGATTCCTGCATTGTTTTATGGACAAATATTTCACTGTTGTATTGGCCACATTTTTCAAATACGTGCCATAGATCACAATGCATCTTGGGAGAGGAATGAAGTAGGTGAGTTGGAAAGAGGGCAGGAAATAACTAATTTTATTCTGGTTGTTATCATAAATCTTTTAACACTATTGGCTTTTAAAAATAATTTTCTTGGAATTCTTGGATAAATATAGAAACAACATAATTTAAAAGGGAAAGAAAAATAGGCAATAAAATGTAGGAGAAAATGCTGCTTACTAAACACTTTTTAACGTTCTAGGCATTGAGCTGAATATTTATCTTACCTACTCTTCCCAAGAAACCAAGATCTATGTCATTTGCTTAAGGTAACACTTAGCAAAATAAGACTCAGCTTTTGTCCCAAGCAATTTGTCTCCGAAGAGCCTATAGTAGGCATCACTGCAAGTCCCTCTCTTGAACCAAATAATTGGTACAGGAAATAATTGCTAGGGAAATGCAGGCATGAGATGAATTGCAATAGATGCTAAGATGGATTAAAACTTAGACTTGCCTTTTAAAGTATTGATGTGAATTTGTAATAAGAAAGGATGTCAGGGGGAGTATTCAGTACACTGCACATGGTTGTGTAATAGTGTATGAATTGTATGTCTGCAGTCAGTAGGCTAAGAGTGAGCAAGATTGTGGAGATAAAAACAATGTGCAAGGCAAATATTCTACCCTAAATTATTGATTTATTTTAAGACGCACATTTTTTAAAAGGCAATAGTCTTGATTTGTGATGCAAATACTCATTCGACCCTCAAAGAAGAAAAAAGCCATTCCTATAAAACAGGCCCATGTGTAACATACTAACTCAAATGCCAAAGGATTTTCTTCGTCATCTCCATGAATTATTTATTTATTTAGCTCTTCTTGTTTATGCTATCCTTGGGCAACAAAAATGTTTGAATACTACTCCCACGTGTTTTCAACCTTGCGTGACCATGTGCCGGCTGTCAGGCAGGAACTGTGCCTTTTCTCCACTAAACAATAAGCCTTCATTGCCTAGCAAAAACCTGTCACAAGTAGATGTTTAGTAAATATTCTGAAGTAATTAATACATGATTATTTGATGTGACACTGAGAAAAATTTTCCACATGTATTTTCCATTACATATTTGTTGCTAGTTCCTACTGAAGAGTGTTAATGTTCTTCCCCGGAAATGGTAAATGCAGCTTAAATTACATGAGACAAAGAAGAATTGTAATTGTATAAGGGTCTTCTCGGTGAATAAATTATGATGTATATAGAAATTTCTCCAAAAGCCTTTCAGCGGTTTGAATATTACCATAAATGACTACAATAGTGTGTGTACCTTTAGCATTTCATTTGAATCCCAAATTGAATAAATGACAAAGTGTATTTTTTTGTTCAAGAGAATATGACACAAACTTGCACTATTTTACAAATGTCCAAACTAGAGACTATAAATATACCATTCTACTTTGCTTTCTTTCAACTTCAATAAAATTGTTATTTTTATTTATTTCATTTTACAATGATTGGCATGAGTCTTTAAAAAAATTTCCAGCCAAAATTAATGGCAATTTCTTCAAATAAATGCACCACTTCTATTAATACATCATTCTGTACAAAGTATATAAAAAGTCTTTTAATGCCAAGAATGCAAACATAGCATAATATGCTGTGTGGTAACGATACCAGTTATATATAAAATACATGGTAAGAAGAAAACTTGTCAGACTAATTTTAAAAATAGAGCTTTTTTCTTATAAATTATAAGGTACACGAGATTACAAGAAAAATATTGCTGAATATTTTTTATTTGTCAGTGTTCCCTGATGAAATCTCATTATAAAAAAGTCAGATTTTTCACCTTCCAGAACTTCCATGTGGTTTCTAAAATAGTCAATCTGGAAATATCTGTGAGCACTTATTTCCAATTTTAAGTTCATGGGAATGAGACGAGAAATTGGCCCAAATGTATGTTCATTTTTACACTGCTGCAAAATTAAATCATTACTTTCAAATCTTGTAATTGAAGCATGCATATCTTCTTGCCTTAGAAATATTTTAAATACTTGAAAGTTACAGCAACATAATATTCCCATTTGAAATATATTTATTTTTTCCAAATCCATTTAGTTCTATTAATTTTATATTTTCCTACAATCTATAAAAATATTAATTATTTCTCACTCATGAGTAGTGGTATTATAATATTTTCTGTAGAATATTTAATGACCAGACACATTTTGAAAAATACGTTTAAGTCATTTATAAATTTGAAGGGAAATAACATTTATACTTTTAATAATTCCACAGCAAATCACCATTGAGAATTGGGAAATTAATTGATCTAGAAATATACATATAAATTCTGAGAAGGTTGTTAAAACCCATTATTCCTGGAACAAGGAAAATAACATGTGATGAATCAGAGTGAGCTTTGAAAGCAGCCGCAACAGGACTTGAATGTGACTAGCTATGGAACCTTGAGAAAATTCCCATTGCTTAACCATCATTTTTAATTCAGGAAAATGAGGAATACTGATAAGACCTACTAAAGTGGTCTATTATTAAAGTTAAATTACCTAGTACATGCACGTAGGCATATTAGCCCCTCAAAATCATTGGTTTGTTTGTTTTTCCTTTCTTCCCCATCCTGTTTCCTTATTGGGAATATGATAGTGGTTAAGAGCATGAGCTCTCTGTGAGAATATTTGGATTTAAATGTAGCTCTGCCATTTAACAGCTATAATAACTGTCAAAACATCTTCAACCCTTCTGTGCTTCAGTTTTTCTATCTGTAAATTGGAGATGACAACAGACAGTACTTAATTAGTGGGGTTTTCTGAGTATCAAATGAATTAATACATTAATGGATAATGCTTGATCCATAGTAAAAGTTGAAGGTTTAAATATTCTTGACACCTAGAAATAGAGGGTGGTATTTCCCAATAGTATTTACCAAGGACAGTGTATTTTTCCATACCTATAGTGGGATGAATAGTGTCCCTACCATAAATTTATATCCACCCAGGACCTCAGAATGTGATCTTATTTGAAAATAGGATTTTTGCTGATATAATTAAGGTAAAGAGGCAAATGAGAGCATACTAGATTAAGATACGCCCTAACTCCAATGAGAGTGTCTTTGCAAGAGACAAAAAGGGGCACACAAGGACACAGAGAAGAACGTGTTGTGAACATGAAGGCAGAGATGAGTCCACAAGTCAAGCTATGCCAAGTGCTGGTGACCACCAGAATCTAAGAGAGTGTCATGGCACAGTTTGGCCCTTGCAGTCTCCAGAAAGAATCAATCTTGCTGACATCTTAATTTGGGGCTTCTGGGCTCCTGAACTTTGAGGGAATACATTTCAGTTGTTCTAAATCACACAGTTTATAAAAATTTGTTATGCTAGCACTAGAAAATGAATATAATTCCCTATGTCTTTTACCATATAAAAAAATCTGTAAGATGAGTGTTATTACTAGAGATTTCATACTAATTTGGTGATGATGGAGTTTGATGTAGGCAAGCATAAGAGGATCAATGATTTGGCAGCTCTACCTTTTCATACCAAGGCTTGTATAAATTAGACAGCAGTGCTAAAAAAAGAATCAGCTTCGCCGGGCACAGTGGCTCACTCTTGTAATCCCAGCACTTTGGGAGGCCGAGGTGGATGGATCACTTGAGATCAGGAGTTCGAGACCAGCCTACCCAATATGATGAAACCTCATCTCTACTAAAAATATAAAAATTAGCTGGACATGGCAGCGGGCGCCTGTAATCCCAGCTACTCGGGAGGCTGAGGCAGGAGAATAGATTGAACCTGGGAGGCAGAGGTTGCAGTGAGCCGAGATCATGCAATTGCAGTCCAGCCTGGGTGACAAGAGTGAAACACAGTCTCAAAAGCAAACAAACAAACAAAAAAATCAGCTTCATGGCAGTAATCATCTCCCTTGGAATAGTCAGAGTCTCATTTCTGAGGTGTTGTAAACACTGCTGCTCGATGCATTGAGTAAGATTCCATTTAGAAGCGTCACTCTCTGAAATCCGGGAATATTCCTATTTAGAAGGGTTTGAATGAATCTAATTTAAAGTCCACCAATTTTTTTACACTACTGTAAATAAGTGTAAAACATTTTTAACAACATACTTTCTCAAAGCACATGTAATAAGCCCCAAATAGGAAATGAATCAACACAATTATTAAGTACAACACTATTTTGTGTTTGAGATCAAAACATTAAAGGTAATTTTATAGATTCTCAGTGCCAGGAACAGTCTGGGTTTCACATTTTCCCCAATAAAGATTTACAAATTAAACTATAAAATTCTGGATCGCAAATTAATAAAGTCAAACCTGAATATGCAACCTACTATTTGTTTCAATATTTTGCATCTTTCCACAAATGTAAAAGTGGAAGAATGTAAAGATATTTTAACATTTTAACACCATAGTATTCAAAGTACTACATAAGACTTTTAAGGAAAAACACAACTGAAATTTTATTCCAAAGTAGATGGAATTAATTAGCTAGATTTCTGAGTGATTATTGCATTTAATGGAAAATTTGTATTTTAGAATTGGAACATGTTAAAATTATGTCAGTTTTCATCTCAATTATAGCATTCTAGGAAAGGGAATTCAAAAATCACTAGGACAGCTGTATCTTAATAGAAGGGATTTGGATTTATTTTAGAGATCATATGATGTCTTCGCATATGTTACATCTGTTCAAGATTGCATTTAGGTGCTTATTTGACAAATAATCAACAATTTGCCTGCATGACTGCAATATTTTTAAATGACAGTATAAATAAAATACATCAAATCATAGCACTAATAACTAGCATCAGTAACTGGCATGAGACTCTTAATCATAATTGCTCTGTTTCAGAAAATTAGTTTCTATACAAATCAATCCTAAATATAGGTGATCAAAAGTGAAGTGAACTATGTGCAAAATAATCTTCTGCTAATTGAATAAAACAAAATGTGCCATAAAAAACCTTAATATGTAAAATATACCCTATTAAAACTTTAAAGGAGATAAAAATAATTTTTGTGTATTCTTCGTTATATAATTCTAGACTTAATTGTTTATATACATGAGCAATCAAAATGTAGAAAGTTCAAATTAAACAGATAAACTAGAAATTGTGTATTTTACCAAGAAGCACAACCCAACAACAGGTCCTACTGAGTATGTAAGAGAATAGGTTTAAATTTTCTTGAGTGATTCTGGTGGCACACACAGAAAAACAGACTATACGAAAGAAGTACAAACTTTATGAAAGACCTATTTTACAGGTATTCTTTCTGCAAGAGTGAAAAACGATAACTTTAAAACATTGATCTGAATGATATCATAACGTTTAAAAATAGTGAAAATAGAGTAATGAATTCTGCAAGTGCTGGAGCTTATGCCTGATCTGTTTGGCATTAATTTTCTTTATCATAAAGGCCCTTTAAGTAAGAACATTCTTTAAGTTATGAGTCCATATGTTGAATTTAACCACAGTAGCTATTGAAGTGAAAGTGGAAATTAACCTGTGACAGCTGCAGATGATTAACTTATCCACAGTTCAAGATTGATAAATTTTCAAAGATTAAATGTCTATATTAATACCTATTTCTGAGACTATTGTATTGGATTACTTTATTTAAACATGTGTGTGAATTTTCTCTAATGCAGTATTTAATGTATGTAAGTACAATATAGCAAGGAAAATAAACTATTCATATATAAAAGAGATACATTCCTTTGTATTTCATGTAACAACCTAATAGTTCATATTTCCCAAATAAAATATATCTTTAATCATTTTAAACTTTGGCATATTTCAACCTATTGCTCCAAAAGAAGCAGAGAAAATCCCCAAAACAACATGATATTGATGTGACCTTTTCAATCTGTATACTATACAAGCATGGAAACTAATGGTATTTAATGGTTGATATGGTTTGGCTATGTCCCCATCCAAATCTCATTTTGAACTGTAGCTCCCATAATTTCCACATGTCATGGAAGGGACCCAGTGGCAGGTAAATGAATCATGTGACCAGGTTTCTCCCATGCTGTTCTCATGATAGTGAGTAAGTCTCAGAAGATCTGATGGTTTTATAAAGGAGAGTTCCCCTACACAAGCTCTCTTGCCTGCCACCATGTAAAATGTGCCTTTGCTTCTCCTTTGCCTTCTGCCATGATTGTGAGGGCTCCCCAGCTAGGGGGAACTGTGAGTCCATTAAACCTCTTTCCTTTTTAAATTACCCAGTCGCGGGTATGTCTTTATTAGCAGCATGAGAATAGACTAATACAATGGTCTTTTAGGGATAATTAATATCTTAGAAGATTTCAAGTTGGTGATTTAATGTGATTACAGCGTAGCAGGTGAAGTTTCGGAGTTAAGACAGAACGGTGAACCTTCTGGGCACCAGCAGGCAGGAATATCGCAGGTAGGCCATATTTCTACTCAAATGATACAGCACTTGGCTTACAGATTTGTCTGCAGACCTGGGGACGATCATCTGATCTAGCACAGTTCCTGGGCCCTAGCCCTCTGCCACCACCTATGGGACCACTTTCAGAAAAGAGGCCTAGTAGTCCTTCTTCATATTCCCTACTTCCAGTGCTCTTTCTCCTTTTCCTTTCCCAAGCCCACTCTCTCTTTATTTGTGTTCTTTCTGTCTCCTCGTTAGGCTGTAAAGACCTACCTAAAAGTTCATTCTGGTGCTATACTAGAATTATGGGATTTTATGGTCCATTGGAAAAGCCATATTGAACCCTATTCTTAGCAACAACAACAAAATGGGTTGCTACTCCTTGAAGATCAAAAATGCCAGTCACTAGTAAGAAGACCTCTTTTTCCTCAAAGGAATATAATACAGACTACTATTTCTTCCTGGTGACTTATTTGCTAAGTCACTTTTGCTGACTATGCAGTCCTGTACCATCACAAGTATAGACAAAAAGGTTTCTTACTCTAGCAGAAAAAAACCTCACAGGTGTGCACACATGCCTATATCATATTTTGATTTTTCAGTCGACTTCTCCATTATCTAAGAATTCTCTGCCTCCCTATAAAAAACTACGTTCTATAAAACTGAATCGAAAAACTCATTCAATCTCTTGCCAGTGATTGCCTCTTTATTCTTTACCCTCATCCACCTGGGAAAACTCCAGTTAATGATGTCCAGTTGTATGCTTTTTGACATACCATTTTGGAAAAATTTCAAGTGTCAAAAGATTTTGCTAGATGCCATGGACTTCAAACCAAGCTTGCCCTTCAACCTGTACAGAAATGCATGTGTGGGTTCCTAGTCAGCTCCTTCTTCATTGTCTACAATAACTATTTCAAACCTTCAAAGTTTTCTTAAAAACATGCATTCTCATCCGGTCACAGTGGCTCACACCTGTAATCCCAGCACTTTGGGAGGCCGAGGTGGGTGAATCTCCCAAGATCAAGAGTTCAAGACCAGCCTGGCCAACATGGCGAAACCCTGTCTCTACTAAAAAAATAAATAAATAAATAAATAAATAAATAAATAAATAAATAAATAAAATATAAATAAAAATATGCAAAAATTAGCCAGCCGTGGTGATGGGTGCCTGTAGTCCAAGCTACTCAGGAGGCTGAGGCAGGAGAATCATTTGAACCTGGGAGGCAGAGGTTGCAATGAGCTGAGATAACACCACTGCACTCTAGCCTGGGTGACAGAGCAAGACTCCGTCAAAAATAAAATAAAATAAAATAAAATAAAAATAAATAAATAAAATAAAATAAAAAGAATGCAATCTCATTACTTCACTTACTTCCTCTTGTCAGGTGATTTCAACTACCATGTCACAGAGTAGAAAATGAACTCTCCCTTTTCCTCCCTCCATTCATGCCCCGGGGGCCTGCTTTCTATTCCACTCCTTGAAGTTCAGTCTGCTCCGACATTATTTTCTCAATAAGGCTAAACTTTGCCTATTCCCTTTAAAATTGAAAGCTTCTTTTTCTTTTTCTTTTCTTTTCTTTTTTTTTTTTTAAGATAGAGTCTTGTTTTGTCACCCAGGCTGGAGTGCTGGTCTCAAACTCCTTACCTCAAGTGATTCTCCCACCTCAGCCTCCCAAGGTGCTGGGATTACAGGTGTGAGCCACTGAGCCCGGCCTTATCCTCAATTGTTAATCACGCTTTCTCAACTCTGTATTGCTCTGTAGCACTCATCACTATATAACATATTATGTAACTGAATAGTGACCTGTATTATTTTCTGTCTTCCTCTTTTGAATATAGGTATTATGAAGATTGGTATTTATTAGTTTGCTTTGTGCACCAAGTTTCCCAGTTCTGAACATACTAAACACTCAATAAATACTTGTAAAATAAATTTTAATATAGTTTTTAAATTACACTATAAAATAAAGTACTGCTAATATGTTTTTAGTTAAAAAGGAAACTGCAGGAAAGAAAATTATAAATTTCAAAATACTTATTTAAAAATGGCCAAGTGGCCTGCTATGGTGGCTTATGCCTGAAATCCCACCACCTTGGGAGGCCGAGGTTGGTAGATCATTTCAGGTCAAGAGTTGGAAACCAGCCAGGCCAATATGGGGAAATCCCGTCTCTACTAGAAACACAAAAATTATTCGAGTATGGTGGCATGCAATCCCAGCTACTCCAGAGGTTGAGTCAGGAGAATCGCTTGAATCCGGGAGGCAGAGGTTGCAGTGAGCCTAGATTGCGCCACTGCACTTCAGCCTGGGTGACAGAGCAAGACTCCGTCTCAAAAAAAAAAAAAAAAAAAAAGTCAAGAAAAAACTGTATCTCAAGATTGTACAACATAACTAAATGAATATGAATACTCAGAATGAAATCTATAATCATAAAAGTTAAAAAGATCAAAATGATGTCATTTGCAGCAACATGCACACAGCTGGAACTGGAGGCCATTAACTTAAGAGAATTTATGAATTTATGCAGGAACAAGAAAAAAAATACTGCATCACTTAAAAGCACAAGCTAAACAACATTAGACACCAGGGCCTACTTGAGGGTGGAGGGTGAGAGGAGGGTGAGGATCAAAAAACTGCCCATCGGGTACTATGCTATTACCTGGGTGAAGAAATAATCTGTAAAATTCTTCACCTGGGTGAAGAAATAATCTGTAAACCACACCCCTAAGACACACAATTTAGCCTTGTAACAAACCTGCACGTGTTACTCCCTGAACCTAAAATGAAAGTTGGAAAAAAAATAAAAATGAAAGTTTATGTCAGGAAACAGAAAACTCAAAACAAACAAAACCTCTTAGGCATTCAAATTAAGAAGTTATGAAGGAAAGTAATAAAAATAGAGTCATAGAAACAATGTAAAAGGAAATGGCTAAAAAAGGAGCAAAGGAAAGGAGCACAAAACAGAGATGACAAAAGTCTTTGAAAAACTAGATAAAATATACAATATACAGCAATAATAATCAAAATGAAAAGGCAGATGATCAAAAGATACAAGCCACATTACAAAAGGGAGAATATCTCTAGATAATAAATATTAAAATGCTCAAAGACATAAAAATGATTACAAACATTCATAGGTATCCATGGAGTATTGGTTCCAGGACCCACACAGATGCCAAAATCCACACATACTCAAGTCGCACAGTCTGCTCTGCAGAACCCTAGGACAGGAAAAAAAATTGGCCCTTCATATAAGTGGGTTTAGCTTTCCGCGATTACTGTTGATCTGCATTTGGTTGCAAACTGGGAATGCACCAATACAAAGAGCCGACTGTGTTTACTGAGAAAACTCATATATAAGTGGACCTGCACTGCTCAAACCTGTGTTGTTCAAAGGCCAACTATTGATGCCAATAAATTCCATAATTTAGATAATGTAGATAAGATCCTAGAAAACATAAGTTCAGTATTGGCACAAAAAGAAACAAGAAACTTGAATAGACCAGTGTCTTAAAAAACATGGCAAGAAAAATCAACATCTACCTCAAGGATTGCTTGAGACTAGGAGTTCAAGACCAGCCTGGGCAACATAACAAGACCACATCTCTAAAAAAGTAAAAAAGAGAGAGAGAAATTACTGCATATTTTCCAATAATAAATGGTTAAGGACATAGAGCAAACATATAAAAGAAAATGCCTATGTAAGAAGTGGAATAAGAGAGAGATCATTGAGGTAAATAATCCCTGTCTTATGAATGAGATCTTTCTCTCTTATGAATGAAATGAAGTAAGATAAAGTGAACTAAGGGCAGTCTTGCACTAATTGATAATGACAATGATCGGTGACTTGAAATGTTGGTTTGCCTTAACTTTTAGCAACCAAATGTGGTAATGAATACAAATTCACGAAGAATACATGAGCAGCATAGTGGTATATAATAGGAGGCAAAATTAACTCACAGCAAAGACTGAAACATTTTAAATAGATGTAGTGCATTGCATGTAGTAACTATGCATACAACATACTGAGATGAAATGTGACATATGAAATTTTGTTTATATCTTTCTGGAAACTTGATACAAGCATACAGACATTTCATCAAATAGTCTTCACTGTACTTTTATATTTAATATTGGATGATGCTGTTCAGGATTTCCTCCCTTGAAAATGAGTCCTGTAATTCAGCACACTCATCATTCTAGGAAAACAGCTTATATTGAGTTGTTCTTATTTGTCAGGTTTTTGGTTTTGTTTTATTTCATTGTCCTCAAAAAAGCAACAAGGCCTGCATGACTTGGCCAGACTTCCGAGTGATTTTAGAAAATAGACTTGCCTCTGAAATGAAAGCCTAACATCATTGACCAGGTCAGGTCCCACAACATAAGAGGCATTTAAAATGGATAGAACTTAATTATACACATGAGAATTTGGTTTTAGTGCTCTGATTAGAACTGTCTGCTGGAAAATCTGAGACTGCAATATAAGAGAAGAGAAGCATACTAAGGTTGAGAAATTTTGTGCTTGAATTATTTATATTTATGATTTCTCTGTCTCTCTACCCCCTTCCCTCCTTTGCCTTCTCCTTTCATTTGCATTTAAGTGACAATAGCCTGTAGAAGTCCCTGTTTAAATACAGTATCATGGCCTGGCGTGGTGGCCAATACTTGCAATCCCAGCATTTTGGGACGCCAAGGCAGAAGGATGCCTGAGGCCAGGGAGTTCAAGACTAACCTGGGCAGCATAGTGAGACCTGCTTTCTACATAAAAAGTAAAGTTAGCTGGACACGGTGGCATATGCTTGTAGTTTCAGCTACTCAGGAGGCTGAGGTGAGAGCATCGCTTGAGCCCAGGAGTTTGAGACTGCAGCGAGCTATGATCATGCCACTGCACTCCAGCCTGGGGGGAGAGTGAGACTCTGTCTCTAAAAAAAATAACTATTATAATATTAATAAATAAACACAGTATCCCTAGAATTTTACCTTCAGATAAGACTGAACTTCTTAACAGGGAGGGTAACATCACACACCAGGGCCTGTTGGGGGAGGGGGACATGAGGAAGGAGAGCATTAGGACAAATACCTAATGCGTGCAGGGCTTAAAACCAAGATGATGGGTTGATAGGCGCAGCAAACCACCATGGCACATGTATACCTATGTAACAAACCTGCACGTTCTCACATGTATCCCAGAACTTAAAGTAAAATTTTAAAACAAAGATTAAAAATCAATGTTGATTAACGCATTATAAAATGAGATTTTGTGGGCAAGATAAGCTATATAGAAATTTAAGCACAGGTTAATAATAGCAAGAAATTTTTCTAGACACAAAGGTATTGGGGAAACCCGCCCCCAATATTTCAACGTAGGTTCTTTCTATTTTCCCTAAGTGTCGGCTGGCTGAGAAATAAAGAGAAAGAGTACAAAGAGAGGAATTTTACAGCTGAGGTTCTGGGGGTGACATCACATATCAGTAGGACTGTGATGCCCACCTGAGCTGCAAAATCAGCAGGTTTTTATTAAGGACTTCAAAAGGGAAGGGGGTGTACAAAGAGGGAGTAGGTCACAAGATCACATGCTTCAAAGGGCAAAAAGAAGAACAAAGATCACATGCTTTTGAGGTCAATAAAAAGGACAATGCAAGGGGCAAAGCAAAGATCACAAGGCAAAGGGCAAAATCAAATACTCCTGATAAGGGTCTATGTTAAGCTGTGCATGTATTGTCTTGATAAACATCTTAAACAACAGAAAACAGGGTTCAAGAGCAGAGAACTGGTCTGACCTCAAATTCACCAGGGTGGGTTTTCTTCTCTGCCCTAATAAACCTGAGAGTACTGCAGGAGACCAGGGTGTATTTCAGTCCTTATCTCAACCACATAAGACAGACACTCCCAGAGCGACCATTTATAGACCTCCCCTGAGGAACGCATTCCTTTACCAGGGTCTTAATTATTAATATTCCTTGCTAGGAAAATAATTTAGTGATATCTTCCCTACTTGCAAGTCTGCTTATAGACTCTCTGCAAGAAGAAAAATATGGTTCTATTCTGGCCAACTCCATGGGCAGTAAGACTTTATGGTTGTCTTCCCTTGTTCCCTAAAATCTGTTATTCTGTTCTTTTTCAAGGTGCACTGATTTCATATTATTCAAATGCACATGTTTTACAATCAATTTGTACAGTTAGATACAACTATCACAGTTGTCCTGAGGTTAAGTACATCCTTAAGCTTACGGAGATAACAGGACTAAGAGATTAAAATAAGACAGGCATGAGAAATTATAAAAGTATTATTTGGGAAGTGATAAATGTCCATATTAAAATGAAATCTTCACAATTTATGTTCCTCTGCCATGGCTCCAGTCAGTCCCTCCGTTCAGGGTCCCTGACTTCCCACAACACAAAGGGAAGACAATAGTCTTATCTTAATGAAATTACCTCCACAGTGCACACTATTTTCATAAGAATATAAGCTAAGTATGTATAAAATTTGTGCATGGTAGCTACATTAGTATAATACAACAACTATTCTAATAAATACAAAAACCATGCCATTTTATAGTCAGAAAGCCATATGACCTGAGTAAACGAATTTTTTTTTTTTTTTGGCGGGGTTGGGGGGATGGAGTCTCACTCTGTCACCCAGGCTGGAGTGCATTGACTTGATCTCGAGTCACTGCAACCTCCGCCTCCCAGGTTCAAGTGATTCTCCTGCCTCAGCCTCCCAAGTTGCTGGGATTACAGGCACCCACCATTACAGCAGGCTAATTTTTGTATTTTTAGTAGAGATGGGGTTTCACCATGTTGGCCAGGCTGGTCTTGAACTCCCGACTTCAGGTGATCCGCCCACCTCAGCCTCCCAAAGTGCTAAGATTAGAGGCATGAGCCACTGCACCTGGCCATAAACTATTTTTTAAAAGGAAAAATGTGGCCAAAAATTACCATTGACTTTGCCAAAGTAAATACTTTATCCAACAAACCACTTTCTTACCTGTATTAGACTTTACAGGAAAACAAAACAAAAAAATATATATTTTTTCCTGCACAGCTAGTTGAATGTTAAACATTGAACCTGACATTCAATGTTGCTGAAGTCAGACAAAATTCTCTCAGCTTATGTGTTCTAACTGATTCTTATGAAGAATATTTACTTTGCATATGAGATTTTAAAATTCAGGCCCAGAAACTAAGGTTGATTATATTCCTTGGGTATGAAAAATAAGAATTTCCAGAATCCCTTACAGTTTGGATTTTTGAAGTAAGACCTGATTTTTCTTCAGATCTCTGAACCACATGACATCCAAATTATAGCTTTATATTTAAAGTCCTCTACATGTGGGAGGGCATCAATGTCAACACACATTTAGTTGGAAACCAAATGAACTCTCCAAGCTCGAATCATCAACCTTCTTTTATACCCAGAATACAGAAAAATACAGCTATTTTCCAGCATCCCAACATGTTTGTTTTCCAAATTATCTACTTTAATTTCTAGTATTTAATTTTAATAAGTCAATCTGTATAGCAAAATTTTATCCAAATTTACAAAATAAAATTTGAGGTTTACCATTATTAGATTTAGTGATTTTAGTAACTTTAGTAATTAAGTGACTTATTATCCACTCTTTTTATATATGGGATCTCATTCTGTCACCCAGACTGGAATGCAGTGGCAAGAACATGGTTTACTGCAGCCTCCAACTCCTGGGCTCAAGCCATCCTCCTGTCTCATCCTCCCAGGTAGCTAGAACTACAGGTGAGCACCACTACACCTGGCTAATTTTTAAAAATATTTTGTAGAAATTGGGTCTCACTATGTTGCCCATGCTGATTTTGAACTCCTGGGCTCATGTGATCCTCCTGCCTTGTCATCCCAAAGTACTGGGATTATAGACATGAGTCACCATGTGTGACTTCTCCTTTTTTTTTTTTTTTTTTTTCTTTTTTTAAGAGATTTACTGAATTTATTAAAATGAAAGAAAAATGTCTTAGGGAAATATTAATAATTGGAAAAAGATGATATTCACATAAAACTCCTTGTGGCCAGAGATGTGAAAATGGAGCAACTGTGGCAGGTGTATAGAAGTTTAGAAGCCATTATTTCCTCCTCCCCTTCCATGAATGCAAATAGGATACTGATATGGTTTGGCTCTGTCTCCACTGAAACCTCATCGTGAATTGTAACTCCCACAATTCCCATGTGTCGTGGGAGGGATCCACTGGGAGGTAATTGAATCATGAGGGTGGGTCTTTCTCATGTTGTTCTCATGATAGTGAATAAGTCTCATGAGATCTGATGGTTTTATAAAGAGGAGTTCCCTTGCACAAGCTCTCTCTCTTTGCCTGTTACCATCCATGTAAGATGTGATTTGCTCCTCCTTGCCTTCCACCATGATTGTGTGGCCTCCCGAGTCATGTGGAACTGTAAGTGCATTAGACTTCTTTCTTTTGTAAATTGCCCAGTCTCAGGTATATCTTTATTAGCAGTGTGAAAACAGACTAATATAGATATTGCCTAAAAATATTACATATATACAAAATTTAATGAAAGATAGAATGTTCTCATATCTATTCTAAAGCCCATCTTGTAAACATATAGGAATATATGCTGTAGTCAAGGCATTTCCTCTACAAATTAACATTGTTCATCAAATGCTAATACTCACAATATTAAATGAGAAAATACACTGTAATAAAATCAAAAGCATCCTGGTGAAAATATGTTATTCATATTTATGCAATTTATTGGTAAAGTATATTATTTTTAACAGGGTAGGAATAGTGCCCTAAGAAAAAATCCTGACAATATATAAAGCTGTACAGATTGCTTATTAAGTTGCCTGTTATTTTGCTTACAATAGATGAAAGAAAATAGAAAAAAAAATCATTTCAATAAGTTTTATTTTTCCTCTGGCCATGACTCTAGAATTGATATTTTAAAATGTATTGAGATGAAATTTATAAAACATAAAGTTAACCATTTCAGGAAGGGCAATTTGGTGGGATTTAGGACATTTACAATGTTGTACAACCACCACATCTAACTAGATTTAAAATCTTTTCATCACTTCAAAATAACACTCTGTATCCGTTAGGCAGTTTCTCTCTCTCATCCCCTCCCCTTAGCCTCTGACAATCACCAGTCTGTACTCTGTCTCTATGAATTTAACTTATCCAGACATGTCATATAAATGGAATCATAATATGTGACCTTTCTGTGTGTGGCTTCTTTCACTTATCTTAATGTTTGTGAAGTTCTTCCACTATTGTATCTGCATAAACACTTCATTTCTTTGTATGGCTGAATAATATTTTATTGTATGTATGTACCATACTTTGTTTAAGCATTTATCCATTGATGAACATTTGGGCTTTTCCCACCTTTTGGCTATTGTGCATGGAGCTGCTATGAACATGAGTGTACAAGTATTTTTTTTTTTTGAGAATCTGTTTTCAAATATTTTAAGTATATACCTATGATTGAAACTGCTAGGTCTCATGCTAAGTCTATTTTTAACATTTTTAGTAAGTCCTTTTCCCTTTTGAAGCTAAAAATTTTTTAGCAGTCTTTCCTCATGACCACCAAAATTAAATATATATATTTATTATTTTTTAATATTTTTATTATTTTATTATTTATTATTTAATATTTTATTTATACTAAAATTAAGTATATATATTTGCCATATATATAATGCAAAAGATAACATCTCTTAGAGTGAATACTTCATTTAGAGTAAACATAATTTAGAGTAAATAATTTTCCTCTATAATTCAAAATTTGGTATATTACAAGAAAAATGTTATTTTAAAATCCTAATTTAGTCTTCATTTAACTTGGCCTTTCAAATGGGTTCTTTCAATTTGAAAAGTTTCAAGTCTAATCCATATTTAGTTCATTCAATATCCTGAAATGTTTGTGCTGCTATAACAGAATACCAAAGACTGAGTAACTTATAAAGAAAAGAAATTTATTTCTCACAGTTCTAGAGAGTGTGAAGTCCAAGGTCATGGCACCAGAAGGTTTGATCTCTTGTTCCAAGATGGTGCCTTGTTACTACATCCACCAGAGAAGAGGAACGGCTGTATCTTCACATGGCCAAAAATCAGAAGAGAGGGAATCCACTCCTGCCATCCTTTTTTATGGTTATATTAATTTATTCATGAGGTTGAAGCCTCCATGACCTAAACACCTCCTATTAGGCCCTACCTTGCCACACTGTTGCACTGGGGATTAAACTTCCAACACATGAATTGGGGGAACGCATTTAGACTTTAGTAACCCCCCCATTTTAGTTTCAGTTGCTCAGAGATTCCCATTCTATACGATGTACCTATGCAGACCCTTCTTATTATCTTATTTTATATGAAATAATTTTCTTAAAATAATAGAAAATGTTACCTGTTTTTTGAATTAGACTTATGGTGCAATTAAAATAACAGTTGAAATATAAATTTATTATTGGTTAGGTAGAATTAATATTGATGTTAAATTTTATGTTAAAACTATAGATCAGTGAAAATCTACTGCTATATTGCCTTTTTCTAATTTCAAGGATAATACATAATTTTACTGCCCTGAGGTTTATGATTTTACTACTATATCTACGAATGGCTCGGAAGTTATTCTAACTTCACTCCTCTCCAGTAAAAGTGCCTTTTTATTAAGTTCCATGAATAGACTGATGCTGAAAGACCTCCATGATATATGTAAAGGGGTAAAATGAGTATTCAAAACATGCATGTTACATTTTATGTCAAAAAGTGGGTATTAAATTACATACTTATGTTCATTTGTGTATGCTTAAAGAAAGCAAAGACAAAGACAGGAATTAGGTATAAGAATTAACAATCGAAGTTATGGGTAGAAGTGAAGTGTATAACGTATGGATGGAAAACAGACGAATTGGGGACTTTTCAATATACAGCTCTTAACAGTTTACTATTTTTGAACTCTGTAAATATATTACCTATTAAATATTGTTCTTCATTTTTTGTATGCTGTTATACAAAAATTTCACTTTTCAAAGGCAAACTGTTTACCAGATAATGAAATTATAAAAAGATCATCCTTAAAGAAAATATGCAGTTATGTAGGGAAAATGTGTCTATTAAACCTTGTATTTTGATATACTTTTGTCCTCCAAAATTTGCTACTAAGAAATTCATTTTTTTCACTTCACAATTAATGAACATCATGTAACTTTATTATAAACTGGATTTTCCATGTGATATTAACTTGTAAACTTTTAGATCAAACAGAAGAAACAAAACACAGATCTAACTTACAAACTGCAGTTGTCTTCTGAGCAGGAAAGACAAAGTCTACTATGTTCTAAAAACAGAAAAGCAGAGTTTTTTATACATAAAATGACTCACTGTTCACTGTTGTTTTTGTCCTTCTGAGTAATTTGGATGACCCACAAAATGAGATCAAAGTTGGATTTTGGAGACTTGCCACACAGTATTATAGTAAAACTATGGAATGCAAAACATAAGTGGAGAAACTCCCTCCCTTCCTCCCTCCCCTGACCTCCCACACACATACATGCCATAAGCGATGACACTTGTTTATATACACTTAGCTTAAATTGAAAGAGAAAATAATGTACTAGTATTCTTGGGACTAAATAAAATACACACAATTAATGCTAAAATGGAGTGCAAATATCTAGATCAAGCTACTTTAATACGGAGATCCCACTAAAATAAATTTAGGTTACCTACTTGTGATTATATTGGATTGTAATTTAAAAACAAACAAAAATTAAATAAAGCAAAGCAAAATAAAAATGGAATTTAGACACATCTAGATGTCAATCATAAAATGGAAAATCCAATCAAGAGTTGTTTTTGTTTTTGTTTTTAATTTTTTGAGACGAAGTTTCACTGTTGTTGCCCGGGCTGCAGTGCAATGGCGTGATCTAGACTCACTGTAACCTCCACCTCCCAGGTTCAAGTGATTCCTCCCCTGCCTCAGCCTCCGGAGTAGCTGGAGTTACAGGAACGTGCCACCACACCTGGCTAATTTTTGTATTACTGGTAGAGACAGGGTTTCACCATGTTGGCCAGGCTGGTCTCAAACTCATGACTTCAGGTGATCCACCCGCCTTGGCCTCCCAAAGTGCTGGGATTACAGGTGTGAGCCACCATGCACGGCCTCAATACTTAGTATCTAAATTTAAATAACTCTAGATAGGATTATAAGCATGTTGAAAATTTGAAGATTGGCTTGATTACATATTCCAGTTATAAAATTTAAAAGGTTATGTAACTTAAACAGTTTCTCAAATATTGAAGATTTATGTGCATATTTCAAGTCTGAAAAACAGAGATCTCATCATGGTTTAGATATGAAACCTAACCCTAATTCTTCAAAGTTAAAAGGCATTCTACTGTAAAGTCAATATTTTATTTCTCAAACATTTACTAGTGACACCTTTTACATAATCTGAACATAAAATTATTTGTGAGGTTGAAAATAAATAAGAACTCCTCTACTCATTAACACTGATGTTGTGTTAACAGTTTATTTGTTTTAAGAGACATCATCAGGAAGGAGAAATTATGAATGCTACCAAAACTAACATTTATTTCACCCCAAATCACACATTTGTGGAAAACATTACACTAACTTGTCTAAAGAATATTCCATTTTTGCCTATGGGTAAGCATAGTTCAATCTTTGCCTTTATAATTAAAGAGTAAAGATTTAGAAAATATCTTGCCTGGTTTATTGTTTATAAGTAAATTGGGTATTTTAGTTTACAAAATAAACTACTTCTTTTGTTAATTTATGATGTATAGATACATGTCACACAGGCTTATTTTTATTACATCAACTTATGTTCTATTATTTGGAAGTCATGTTTTAAACTGAAATTCATTGATTTCTGAAATTCTCTACAGTTGTTTCAGGGCAGGCTGGAAAATAAATAGGAACTCCTCTACTCATTAACACTGACGTTATGTTAACAGTTCATTTTAAGAGACATCAACAGGAAGGAGAAATTATGAATGCTACCAAAACTAACATTTATTTCACCTCAAATCACACAGAACTGAATTTTCAAACTCTTTTATGCATGAAATATGAAGCATTCAATAGTCTACCCTTACCTGGAAAAAAAATCATATTTCCATTTTTTTAGAAAACAAAAACACAGAATGTAAAAAGTTACTTCCAATAAAATAAAGTTACTTAATAGTGTCTGAAAATAATAATACGTAAACTTTCTTTGCTAGCTCCTGCCATTCCCCATTCCTTTTCTCTCATCCACACTCAAAATATTGGGACTTTAAAACTAAATAACTGACAAGACTCTCTTACTGCTTTTGCCACAATCTAACAAAACCCCAGTCTTATTTGTAGCAGAAGTGAGCATGGCTAAAAATGATAGATTTCAGGCCAGGCACTGTGGCTCATGCCTGTAATCCCAGCACTTTGGGAGGCCAAGGTGGGTGGATCACCTGAAGTCAGGAGTTTGAGATCAGCCTGGCCAACTTGGTGAAACCCCGTCTCTACTAAAAATACAAAAATTAGCTGGGCGTGGTGGTGCATGCCTGTAGCCCCAGCTACTCAGGAGGCTGAGGCAGGAGAATCACTTGAACCCCGGAGGAGGTTGCAGTGAGCCAAGATCACACCATTGCACTCCAGCCTGGGTGACACAGTGAGATTCCGTCTCCAAAAAAAAAAAAGATAGATTCCCCTAAATCTCTTTTCCCTTTTTCCTTTTTTTTTTTTTTTTTTTTGCCTGTAACTGGATGCTGGATAGCTATCTTGGACCAGAAGGAGGAAAAATCACCTGCAAAGGATGGTGGAGAAGGACTTGATGACTTCCAAGAGCAGCAATACCAGTATTGGAAGTTCTACCCTTGCTACTCTTCTCACATGAAACAAACAAATCTCTATTTCATTAATCCAACTAGGTATCTGTAACTTTCAAGTGAATGTAATCTCAACTGATAGCATGATAAAAAGTGTGAGAAAAAATGAGAAAAATTTACCTGAAATACCTTTTCTATTATAAGTATTTTATCTCACAAACTTACTCTCTTCTTTGAGAAGAATGTGGGAGCATGATAGGAGAAATCTCTCAATACTCTTCCCCAAATGACAATTTTATCTGTATTTAATCCAATGGTTTTTCTCTTTCTTCTTATTAAACTAGAAAAGATATTCCTTTTTCTACTAAGGAGCAGACTTCTACCTTTACTTTGGATTTTATCTCCTCTCACTTCTCTAGAAATGTTGCTTTGTTTACTATTCTTCTCCTGTGATTTCAATCTCTCTTTTTCTAGTAGTTCTTCCAAATTCCTCTCTCAACTCCATGCCTCTGCCATTGTCATTATATGTTATGTTTCTGCTTTTCTTTTCACAACACTTCTTGAAAGACCTGTCTCCACACTCTCCACACTTCCGTACACATTACCATTGTAGTCAGAATTCCACCACAATGCTCTAAGAGAACTACACTTGCCAAATCACCAAAAGTTGCTTGGTGAAGTCAATAGACCATTGGAATGTTGTATCTTATTTCCACAGCATAGCAGTTAAAGCAATGAACCAACTTCATTCTTAAAATGCTAATTTTCTTCTTGTTTCTGTCATATTTTAGTCTGCTAGTTTTCTTTGTAAACTCAGGCTAATTCTTATTTGTTATCATTTTAGATATCTTTTCTGTTGATTGTTTCTTAGGATTCTCGTCTAGTCTCTATTCAGTTTCTACTTTGCACACACCATCATCTACTACAAGGTATCAAGTAGCACCTACATGCGATAAGAGACAAACTATAATCCCAACACAAATACTTATCCTGGGCCACAGATGCACATATACAATAGTCTCCCAGAGATACTCACTTGACTATCTAGCAGGTGTCTAAAATTTAGTAGGTCCAAAATGAAGTGAAATTTCCCGAAAATCAGTTTATATTCAGGGAGTTATTCTACTATGCACCTAGTTATCTAACACAGAAACTAGGGTGTTACCTTGCAATCCTCTCTCCTTTTTTCCCTTATATCTAATCATTCATTATGACATACTAAATCAATTGTTTAAATATCTTGGCTCCACTCACATCAATCTAGCTCCATTACCACTATTCTCTTAGAAGACAAATCTCATTTGAATTATTGCAAAAGTCTAATACATGTTGCCCTGAGTCCAGTCTTAAACTCCTTTCAATTCATTTACTATAAAGCTGCTGAAATTATCTCTAAATCATAAACAGATCACATCACACACTTGGCTAAAACCTTTAATGAATACCCGAAGCCATTAAAAAAAGTTCTAAAACCCTTGATATAATTTACAAAGCCATCTGTAATCCAAACTCTATTTATCCCTCACGTTTCTTCGTCTTACTTTCTTACAACTAGATTTAATTATTATTTCTGCATGAGGGTATCAGGTCCTAGCTAAATATTTCCTGGAACACATTTTTTCACCCGTTTCTCATCTTTATTTTAGATAATATTTTCAGCCTACTTATGCAGCAGCCTAATAGGCATTTTCTCTCATTCCAACAATTGGGTTAGTGCTTAATTTTAAAGTAGAGACTAAGATTGCCTCCCATTATGTATTTTGTTCCGATTCTTAAAAACGAATCCTAATGTTTGATGCCTAGCTCAAAGAGTACATTTTTCAGCCTGTCTTGTCGCTAATACAATCATGGACTCACTGTGCAATTATCCCAGAAAAATCTCTTTATTAAAAGGGTCATATGCTGCTTCTCTTCATACATCCTCTTCCCTAGAACTTAAATAAGATAGAGTCCAACCACTCTTTTATATAATATCGTTTTGTTTTCTGTCAAAAGTGGATGAATCTGATACTGTGTTCCTGTGTTCTTCCACAATGCCTGTACCTCTATCACTGCTTATTTTTCAGTATTATAATTGTCTTTTTACACTAGGCCAGATTTACAAATTTCATGGAGCAGTAACTTTTCTTTAATAAGTCAGGGCAATTTTGTAAAAATCCTAACATCAGATTTACTCTTAACATCATTTCACAAATGAAATGAATAGTATTTTAATTCTTAAAAGGTAAGAATGACATATTTTTAAAAAACAAAAAATTAGTTTTATGGAACACATTATGTTTCCAGGCTTTTAAAATGTTTTCATAAGTAAGCATGCACCCATCCATGTGTTATTATTTGGGAGTCATTGCACTAAGCTATATGTTTCTTAGGCAGATTCACTACATTGTTCTCCTTAGCACAGTATATGACACTGTGATCAAGCTGTTTTCTAAATGATTAAACAATCCAAACAAATTTTCGTACCCATGGAGAAATGTGACCTTTAATGTGACCATGTAAAAATATTTAAAATGTTCTTTGCTGATTCATGGAAAAATTAAGGTGATAACTTTTTCCTTGGATTGCTTATAACATCTTGTCACCCTCAAAAAGAAAACTCATCATCTCTCAGTAATCCATCTGCAGATCAAACTACCTTCTCTGACAGGAGACAGAGACTTTAAGCAAAGTCCATCTACAGTGTCTAGTTCCAACATCTACAATGTAACCTTACACACTGACCCTCCCTTTGTGAGTTTCAGTTTTCTCCTCTCTGAAAAGAGCAGGGTTTACACTAGATGATTTTATAGACTTTTTCACTTCTGATCTGCGATGATTATATATCCAACATAATCCTCTTAGGCTGTGGTTTAAGGCTCCTCTTTCCTTTTCTAACCTCAGGGGAGACAGAGATCACAGGCTCTGTGTGCTTGAAAATCTTCTCCAAATTTACCCTTAGATGTTCTATGGCAACCTGAATAACCTCATTTCCTCTATTTTACCTCACACTCCCTTAACTGTAGAGGCTATGATCAATAGAGTGATTTAAGAAGTTATAATACAAAGTGGACAGTCAAGGGTGGTAAATCTTGTTTCTTGCATGTCTGCTAGTTGGGGATATGGATACTAGACAGAATTAGTAATCACCGTGAAAGCTGGTCTTACACATAGGAAACAAATCTCAAAATATGGCTATTAAAAGGAATTTTACCTAATAATCTTAACGCTCTTTACTAAACTCTAAAATACTGCAATAAAGTACAGGCATTATTTATTTTGAAAAGAGAGTGAAAATGCCACATGAAGATGACTGCAATGTTGGTTTTCAAATTTTGCTTTAGAAAAATAATTTATTCCAAAATAGGAAATAATATTCATAGAAGTTTTGATTAACTTACAAAGACGGTAGAGAGGGAGAGCATTCAAGCATAAAGTTTACTTTACTATTCCCTCAGGATATTTCTGAAATACTAGTGCAGTAATTGGAGACACATTATTTATTTATGTTTAAGCTTTTGAACAAAAGCCCTCAGAACTGAACAATAAGGTCACAACAATGTATGAAGATAATTAATCCAACAAAAACTCATTTAGAAATGTCAGCTGCATCAGAGAACAATAGCAATCTAATCGGGGTGAGGAGATGCCCTGCAGTTAGCTGAATGCGCTGGGCTTTGTCGTATCATAAACCTGTGGAGGCAGCACAAACATTCAAATATTCATGCTAATAAATTTAAAAGAGATAAAATATTCCTCAGGATACATGTTTATCTGGGGCTGTTTTCCTTGATTGATGGTGTGTTTTTCTCCTGTGTGTTTACACAAACACAGCCAGTGAAGGTGCTGAATTCCTCCCTGGTGTTTTTTTTTTTTTTTTTTTCCTCAGGCTCCCTAGCTAGATCAAAGGACAATGCCATGGTTAAAAAGGAAACCGCATTATTTCCAAGGCAGAGAAAAGGGCAGTGCTGGCATACATCTGTAAAATTGTTACTTAATAGCCCAAGTCATTCTTCTCCTGATACATTAAGCATTCTCTCAACAAATATCCTAACTTTGTATCCCTAGCTCATTGCTCAGGGCCAATATGCTTCTAGTATCCCTTTGCATTGTAATTTCCAGCATTTATATAGACCACATATATAAATAAATAATTAGAGCAGGTCAGAAGCGGAACGGATTCTAATACCATTAATATAAACTTCCCTCTTTACGTTTATAAAATAGGAACAATATTAATCTACCTCTTAGGTAACTGCTGAGAGAAATAACTGAACTCACACAAAGCAGCATAATGCCTGCCTCATTGGACTGTTTTGAAGGTTTAGATGAGATTCCATTTGTAAAGTGCCCACAGTATGTGCTATATAATTGCTTGCTAAATAAAATATTAGCAAGCATTCAATAAATATTATAAAATAATCTTATGATGAATCTGTCTTTGGTCTTTCTGATGTTGAAGATATCCTGTAATTTTAAGGAGTCTTTGACTAGCATAGAATACAAACACATACCCAGATTATTTTAAACCAGTGATACAATAAAAAGAATTGTGATGTGCATAGAGTGAAAGTCCCACACAGGTGCACTCATACTTTTGGCTTATTCCAGGCTTATATTTAAAATAAGAAGTCAGTGAAAATTCCATTTTGAACCATGTAATCATTTTCTTCTTTCATCCTTTTGTCCTGAAAAACCCAAAGTGGTAAAGCTGGTAGAGTTTACAAGGAGAGCCGAATATCAGCCATGTCCTAACTAAACCTGAAGGGGCAATGATAGTAGTGAAACTGTCAAGAGATTAGAAGCATGAGAGATACAACACTTTGGTAACAAAAGTTCATGCAGGTGTATTGCCTTAGGCAAAGGAAGAAGGCATATTTAACTCTTTTCTCAAAGAAAGATACAGCTGGAACATACAGTCAAAACTATTTTTCATGAGGGCAGGTGTTGTCATGCTTGATGTTAAATATTTTCAAGTCACACTTACTTCTCAGGTATTTTTCTTTTTCCATGGCCAGAAAGATGTTAGGTTCCAGAATCAGCAAAAGTGAGTATTTCTCATGACCTCAGCAATTAGAACAAAAAATAAAAAAATAAAAAAATAAAAAATAAATAATGTGAACCCTTGGTGTAAGTAAGGGACTCCTTGAAACATCTGCCATTTTCCCTAAGGAGCCTTGGTGCCCTGAGCTTCCTCTGTAGGCAGATCAGTCTCAAATGTAGCCAGGCAACATGGGAGTGAAAATTAACTTCTGGATCCTTCCCAACATACAGTGAATTCTAACTGATAAGAAATAGAGATATGACGTAAAAATCTGTATTTTTAACAAGTTCTTCAAGATAATTTTGACACTTTGCAAATTATAGCTATGGCGCCAGGTTCATGCTGTGTAGATACTGCCTCTTTGATAATGTAAAAAGACTTAATATGTGAAGGACAAAGAGAAGTACCATAACTTCTTAGCCTAAATTTTTGGAAAGAAAAAATGTTCATTAACAAAAAGTCACTTTAAAGGATTACCTTGTAATTCCAATTAAAATTTCCCAATTAAAAAGGAATCAAGAGGTATATAGATTCTATTTAATTTTATTATGACAGATTTTTAAGCATGAGAATAGTATTAAAAAGAGACAGTTTCACATATGTGACTTCTATATAATGAATTAATCCTTAGTTGTAGAGTATCCATTTAATACTGTGAGCACATTAAGCAATGTCAGATGTAAGAGAATCTCCCTGGGCTATATTTCCCTTAATGGATTTTGATGGAAATCCACGAGTAATTCTAATTCATGCTTAATCCCCAAAGGAAACAGATAATACAGAGAGTTATTTAGCTACATGCAAGTAAGTCTTAAATTCTTTTAGCATTTGAAACCAATATGATATTGAAATTTGAGTCTCAGTTTAAAAGACGGTTTAAATTGCTTATCAAATATCAATTTATTATTAGTTTCCAAAATAGCAAATACCAGTTTAATTTTGAAAACCAATATAAATTTCTAAATATATGCATGTATAAATTTATGCATATATATGTATACACACATATATGCTATGATGTATTTCAAAATACGTTTTGGACAAATTATGATACAATAAAATTCATACAATTCAGTTTGGTAATATTTCATATCAAACATTAAGCAATTGAGATAATTGGTATCTGCACTTTTTTATATCTTCAATGAATTCTGATTCTAACTTTCAAAATATATTCTATTTAAGGAAATGACCACATAGTTTTCTACCTTCATTACATTATTTTTTGACAGTTTTACCATAAAAATGTGTTCATTATTGCCCATCTATTTTCTCTTTAACTAACTCATCTGAAAAGTCTCTAATCAATGTCACCTGTAACCTATACCCGTAGTTCTCTTAGTGTGGTCCACAGATCAGCAGTAATATCATCTAGGACCTTGTTAAAATGCACATTCTAGAGCTCTTTTTAGGCTTATGTAATCGAAAATTCCAGGTCTCAGCAATCTGTGTTCTAGCATGTCCTACAGTTGTTTTTGATGGACACTAAAGTTTGAAAATCAAGCTCTTGTCCAAAGCTACTGGTCAATGTCACATCTTTATGTTGCTTGGCCTTCAGTAAAAAAAAAAAAAAAAAAAAAAAAACTTAATTGAACACTTCCAACTTTATACATGTGTATTTTAATTCTGAAATACTCCAAAGTAAAAAAAGTACAAAGAACAATATGAAATACCCATGTCCTCACCCCTCTAGTGTAACTCATGCTAAGTATTGCCATGCTTGATTCAAATATTTGTTCAAAAATAAATGCTTTACATTCAATTGAAAGCCTTCTTCTCACTCGATGTCTTTTCTTCCTTTTTAAAAGAGAAATCACTATCTTAAATGTATCTATGTCTTTCTATCATGTTTATATAGTCTCTGCAAGTATATATTTTCATAAATACATATTATAGTGAATTTTACTCTTCATAGACATTTTACAATTTGCTTTTTCACTCAAAATTATTTTTGAGATCTCCCTATAGATATATGCTGAGATTCTTCTGTTCATTCTTTTTCAATGTTATCTACTAGCTCACATTGTGAACAAGTATTAGTCAATTTTTTATCAGTTCTCTAATGATAGACATTAAATTTTTCTAATAAAATGCTCTATTAACTTTTTTGAAATTTGTTTTGTCTGTGCTCATGCGATCTTTATAAAAACATGATTATATAGAGTATAACTGTGATATCTTTTGATTTGAGGTATATATGCAGGACTGCCACAAACATAACTGCCAGGGGCACAACTTACATTTTAATCTATGTTAACACTGCCCCGACAGCTGGATCTCACACCTATGCAGCTGTACATTGTTCACTCTACATTGTTAAGCGTTCACAACAATGGTTCTTGACTTCAATGCAGTTTTCTGTCTATTTTTCCTTACGCTCACTAACAATTGGTGGTAAACAATTGTAATTTTTACACAAATATTTTAAACATGAAGTGACATTGCTTTATATTTTGTATTATCCTAGTTGTTATTGAAAATAAATATCATTTTATAGGCTTATTGGCCATTCAATAATTTCCAGGAACAACTTTCATTTTATATTTTTTTATTTTTCACAGTTCTTTGATGTTGTTTTCAAGCTTTTATTAATTGCATGTGTCAAATATAGCTTCTTGAGGAATGTGACTTTGCTTTGAATTTTTAAATTAATTTTTAATTATTTTTTTAATTAAATCAACAAGGATTTTTAAATATAACTTCCAACTAAAGTATATTTTAAAAATGTACAAATTTTAAGTGCAAATAAATTATATCAAGGTGAACGTACCCATGTAATGACCATCAGTTCAAGAAGTCAAAAATTAGGTTTACTAGTAGAACAGAAGGGTATTTTTTAAATATATTTTTTAATGTTTTGTGTTTTTGAATGTTAAGAAATTCTTACCTATCTTGAGAGCATCAGGACAAATACCTGATGCAAGCGGGGCTTAAAACCTAGATGACGGATTGATAAGGTGCAGTAAACCACCATGGCACATGTATACCTATGTATCAATCCTTCACATTCTGCACATGTATTCCAGAACTTAAAGTAAAATTTTAAAAAATTAAATAAAAATAAATAAATAAATAAATAAATAAATAATTTTTTAAAAAATAAATTCTTCCCTATCTTACAATAAGAATGTTTCTATACTTTTTCTGGAAGTTCTAAAGTTTTGCTTTAATATATAATTTTACCTTTCACATTTTTCAACCTATCTGAAATGTATGTATGTGGTAATTATCTAATATTTTTCCATGTGCATAGCCAATTGTTTTAACACCAATCTATGTTTTCTTCTAATTTGGAATGCCATCTTTGCCATATTCAATTTCCTCACGTTCATGTTTGTATTTCTGAGTTTGTATTGTCTTTTATTTATCTGTAGTGTTTTAATTATTATAACACTATATTAAACCTTGTTATCTGGAATGGTGTTCTCCCACCATTGTTCCTTTTGTTAATGCATTAGCTAACTTTGGACTTTTAATACTGCATATGGACTTAAGAATGACTTGTCAATTTCTGTGAAAAACACCATTAGGATTTTGATTAGAATTCCATCACATATTTATAGATCAATATGGTGAGAGTTAATATTTACTACACTAATTATCCTTTGAAGAGTATGGCCTATATCTCTTCATATAGTTGGGTTTTTGCTAGTGTTGCCTTTCTTTCTTTCTTTCTTTCTTTCTTTCTTTCTTTCTTTCTTTCTTTCTTTCTTTCTTTCTTTCTTTCATTCTTTTCTTTCTTTCTTGTTCTTTCTTTCTTCTTTCTTTCTTTCTTTCTTTCTTTTTCTTTCTCTTTCTTTCTTTCTTTCCTTCCTTCCTTTCCTCCCTCTTCCTTTCTTTCTCTTTCCTTCCTTCCTTCCCTTCCCTTCCTTCCTTCCTTCCTTCCTTCCTTCCTTCCTTCCTTCCTTCCTTCCTTCCTTCCTTCCTTCCTTCCTTCTTTCTTTCTGCACCAAAAGGCCCAGCTAATTTTTTTATATTTTGCAGAAACAGGGATCTTGCTCTGTTGCCCAGGCTGGTCTCAAACTCCCAGCGTCAAGCAATCCTTCCTCCTCAACCTCCCAAACTGCCAGGATGACAGGTGTGAGTCACCACATGCAGACTGTCAGTGCTCTTCATTAAAGGACCCTACCTCTTGTCTTCGCCCAGCCTGCATTTTATTAATTGAATGTTGTAGTCCTTTTGCCTTTTTTGATACTGGATCTCTTTGACATGAGCAGGAATATTGTAAAGAAATTTTATCAGGCCATATCTGTGCATGAATAAACATTCTTTGTTTCACCTATTTCTGTTAAAAACATTATCTTTTTGCTTTACCAACAAGGATGATTTCTCCAGAATTTCCTCTTGTTTAAAAAAAAAAAAAAAAAAAAAAAAAAAAACCTGACTAACCTGGATGGAGTTTGGAGGCAGGTTAGGTAGGTAAGAGATAGTACTGGCATGTGGGTTACTACTTTGCATTACTTGTAGAGTAAAAAATACTGAATTTAGCTCAAAACTGAAAGAAATAATTAGTGTAAACCTTCCTCCTTCTATAGATTATGATCATGATAAAGAAACAAATGAAACTCTCTTAACACCTAGTCCTATATGTTATTTACAAGAATCAGGGTGTAAAAAAGGGAAGCCCTCTGCAAAAACACAGTAAAGGCAAGATATTGCTGGAGACAAAACAGTTGTTTTAGTTTTCTATTTCCACCAGCAGTGCCTGGCAAGGAGGCTGAAGCAGTAATATTCTCTTGGGAAGTTTAAGGCACAGTAAAGACAAATTATGAGAGCAGACTCTTTGTAGGGCTTCACTTGCAAGTATGGCCTAACTGCTTCTCTTGGCTTCTTCAGAAAAGGTAGAGCTCAGAGAAACAAACAGGCCCTCTGGCTGCTGCCAGCCACTGTTTGCACACAGAGTTTTGAACCCTGGGCTGCTAAAACCACACAAATACCACAAAACAGTAGTTGCCTAAACAGTAGGAAGATCAGTTCTCTGCAGGGTTCAGGAATAAAGGAGGCCCTATCAATGCTGCAAAGCCAAGAGGTCTTCCCCTAGCCTGAGGATGCTGACTTCCAGCCACATCTTGTGGAGGCTGATGGCAGAAAATGGTTGGCTGAAACCCACGTTTGGAGAAACCTGGCTTGGGAACTTCCAGATATGAGGGAGGCAGCTGAAGGGCTCAGAGGTCAGGTCTAGGGTCTCTGGTTTGATGAGATATCTAGATGAGCAAGAGAAAGAAACATTTTTCAGCAGGATAGTTCTGAGATCCAGCAGCCCCAGAGAATATGCAGGAATCCAATGGAGTCCTGAGGACTTTCCTACCAGAAAAAAAAAATAACCCTAGGATATAAGTGTCCAGGGTTTCAGGGGAAATTTAGGAAATTGATTCGATTAGGGTTGAATATATCACTGGAAGAAAATGTAACTCTTACCCCTGAAAAGAGCACCCCTGGTTGATGCAGGAAGGTGGCGGCAGACTCTATTCCCAGAGATCAGTTCATCTCCTTCACCTTCTTTTCTTTAACCATGAACAGAGATCCTGTAGGGTAGGAATTTAATGCAGGGAAATACTTTTTAGGCCTAGAATAGCTCATCCATTGTGAAGAGATTGCTCTTTGCAGGTGACCAAGACAGACTTAATATGCTTCTCCCCTTAACTAAGTTTTACGCAGACTTCTTTCTGGCTCTAGGCCCCAACCTCCCTTTTTTTAGAGCCTTTACTTTAGAAAACCTGTCATTGTGAATTTTTTCCCCTTCATTTTGACATGTAAATATTTTTAAAGCCTCTTCCCACTTTTACAACACAGGATAGTCTTTCTCAAGGAACTATGAGCCATGTCTTTGAAACGTAGTCTTTAAGGAAGAGAGGGCCCGTATCTCCCAGTGTCTATGGGAAGGTGACAGCCTAACAAATGCCTTGCTCCAAGTTGTAAAACTACCTCCAGTTATGAAGATAGAAAAAGCATTTTTGGAGTAGGAGAGGAAGAGTAAAAGAGAGGACTTGCTTAGTCTCCCCTCTCCCTCTCTCCCTCCTTCCCTCCCTTTCTCCCTTTCTTATCTCCCTTCCTTCCTTCCTTCCTTCCTTCCTTCCTTCCTTCCTTCCTTCCTTCCTTCCTTCCTTCCTTCCTTCCTTCTTTCCTTCTTTCCTTCCTCCCTTTCCTTCTTTTCTTTCTCTTACCCTTTTACTTATGGGATTTTTGCATTCTACTAATGATATAACTGTATTTATTTAAGGCGTCATGAAGACACTCCCTGCCTTTCCTCTAAGGTTAAGACTGTCTGAGAAACGTCCATCATGTAATTGAAACAATATTTATTGACTTACTACTCTATTCTAGACACAGTGCTAGGAAATGAGCTTATAGAAAATAAGCAAAACAAACTTTTTTTCACTCCTGAAGTTTAAAATCTTACATTAATCAACCAATCACACAAACGAACAAGTACAAAGTATGATAAGTACCAGGATGGGAAATATAGAGTGCTACTTGTGGGACTGACCAGTCTTAGGATTCAGAGGCATGTTCCAGACAGATCTAGAACACAGCATGAAGGTTCTACTGCAGAAAAAAGAAGAGAGCATTGGTGAATGAATATAGGCCTAGACTGAGAGAGCCTAACTGCCTAAGGCTGAGATCACTGTATGAGGGTCCCTCCTTCCCTCATGTGTGGTGCTACACATATATCAGACCTTTGCTTAAGGATTTATTAAATAAAAAGTCCTTTTTGTTTTTGTTCACAAAACAATATTGGCTTCTATCTACTATTTATATCCATCCATCCATCTATTCCTAAAAGCTCTAAAATACTTCATTTTTACAAAGTTATTTTCTCAGCTAAATTATTTAGATTTGCAGTGTTTTTTCTTCTCATTAAACATTTATTACTCACATATTGATAATTAACTGCTTATATAGTTGTAGACTGGTTGGGGAAAGTGTAAAATTTCCCCCACTCCTTTCTCTTTTTTCCCGCTGCCTCTGGCTATTAAATACAAATGCAGTTCTTGTATTAAGGAAGACTGGGAGAATTATTTTCTGTCAGTTAACCTAAAACAGTGCTGACTTTATAAAATATTTGCTTAGAGTTTTCAAAATTTTGGTTATGTTAACAACTACATGAGTGCAAAAAAACAGAAGAAAAATTCATTATTTCCCCAACGTAGTCTCTTAGAGTCTGACCTAAATATAAACTTACAATGAAATTGAAAGGAACTCCATATTTAGATAAACTTGTATTCTATTTATCAATTCATTACTAGTTGAATCACACATTGTTTATTTAATTTTACATAAAGCAAGAAAAACCATTAAAAGATGTTAAGAAGTGCAATACATCAAAGCAATACTTCAAAAAACCTTTGAAATCATTGGTCTAAAAGCTTTGAAATCACTGATTTAATTAGTCATTATAATCATGTACCTAAGGCTGTAGCTGCGTTTTCATTTTCACAGATGACAAGGTTTTGATTCACTTTATTCAACATAAAGGTAAAAATTTTGCTCTGTGAATGAAACATATTATATTCCTGTAGAGATATAGGAAAATAATAGGACAAAGTATGTTAATTTTTCTCTTGCCTCTTTTAGTCCTTACCTCACTTATAAGGGAGAATAACCCAATTTAATATTTTTCAAAGTACTCTTCCTCAGATTTCACATAACATCTGGAAAGTAAAAGAAATTATTTTTACAAATTTTACTGAAAAGTTAGACATGCATAACCAAGAAGAAATTGTACAAATATATGCTAATTCTTTTAAATAGTCATAGAAGAAAAATATAAAAATATATTGTACACAATTAACGCAGTAAGTTTAAGTGAACCCATTGGCCCTTGATCTGTAAAGATAGGTGGACTGTTCCTAGAATATGTCTGTGGTGTGTTCATTGGAGGTAGGAGTAGGCTGAAAGAAAAGGTACGTAAATACAATATATAAACACAAATATATATATACATGTATACCTATATCACTATATATACATGTATAGTATAGCATAATACACATATAATGTATATGCCACTGTATATATATAGACCACTCTATATGTATATGTAAAATATCACTATATGTACATACAATATATATACGTATATATAGTGGTATTAAAACATGTCCTCAAATTCTCTGATAGCTGTTCCATCAAGAAGTGGAGCTTATGTTTCCTCCTGTTGAAACTGCATGGGGCTTTATAATTGCCTTGACAAGCAGAATGCAACGTAAGTCACATGGTGATGATAGGCTAGAAAAGGCCATGTAATCTCTGCTGCCTCTCTTGGGACACTTGCTTTGGTAGTGTTAGGCAGCTGTGTAGAGATACCATGAAGAGCAAATCAAGGCAGAGAGAGATATGCCCACAGAGCTCGGCTCTTTCAGTCTTCCCAGCTTAGGCACCAGATATGTGAGTGAAGAATCACAATGGAATAATATTCAGCCATAAACAAGAATAAAATATCACCATTTGTGACAACATGGATGGACCTGGAGGTCATCACGGTAAGTGAAACAAGCCAGACTTAGAAAGACAAATGCCTTGTAATCTTACTCATATGTGAAGTTTAAAAGAGACAGTGAGAGACATGATATCACAGAAGCAGAAAACAGAGCACTGGATACCAGAGACTGGGGAGAAAAGAAGGCAGGAGAGGATGAAAAAATAAGCTCTGGCCTGTTATTGCACAGTTACAGTGATGATGGTTAAGAGCAAGTTCTTGTATATTACAAAGTAGCTACAAGAGAGGCTTTTGAATGTTCTCACCACAAAGAAGTGATAAATGCATGAAGTGATGCATAAGCTAAATAAACTGATTTGATCACTATATGACATATATATGCATGAAAACATTGACATACACACAATAAATATGTGCGATCACAATGTATCCATAAAAATAACTTTTGAGATGGCCCCAGCCACTGTTTGACTGCAATCTAATGAGAGACCCTGAACAATAATTGCCTACTTGAGTCCAGCCAATACCCAAATTTACAAGCAAAATAAATGGTTGTTATTTTTAAGCCAATGTTTGAGGTAGTTTGTTACACAGCAATAGAAAGAATAGTGTATAATAAAATTAGCTTGCACATTGTAAATGAACATAAAATAATAAGACTGTTTTTTTTGGACTGCTTAGTAGAATTGACATATAACCTCATATAAATTAGATGCCACCCTAATCGTAAAACTATATCGGCGGTAGATGTTGACATAACTTAATTTCTAACAGTGTAAAAGTTACTGTTTGTTTTCCTAATTGTATGACCATCAATCATTGCTATGGATTAAGGGTTGCTATATCTCTATTTTTGTGACATGTTATTAGAATAACAATATTATTTAAGATCAGAAAGCAAGAATGTGGTTTAATTTTTTCTTTCTGAAACAAGTTATTCATTAATCTGTCACAATTTTTTCCTGAGAAAATTGTGTCTGTGCCATCATTATAATTTCCATTAACTTACCCTATGGAATGTTATTTCTCCATTAGATTATTACTTTAAGGTGTTTCAATCTTCCTAAAACGACCTCTGTTGTTGTCGCCGTTTTTTTTTTTAAATTAGAGTTCTGTTTTCCCACATTAGGTGCAATGTAAAAAGAGGACTTTGTTATATTTTTATACAGCTTTACTGTCAACATTCTTTAGTTTCATACAGAGTAAATCTAACTCCAGTAAAATACAGACTAAAAATCCAGATGCTGTGTCACTATTTTTTGTTCTAATACTTTTCCTTTCATTTTCTTGTTATTTAGACAACTTAGGATATTGTAAGGATTTTATTTGCTTCATTGACCCACTATGATGTTCATTTTACTTTCAGGGCCTGAAATCAAGCAGGTTAGTTTAAGTCTTGTAACAGTTAGCTTTTACTGCGTAACAAATGCCACAAATTAGTGACTTAACCATTTATTTGGATCATGAGTGTTCAACTTGACAATTTATATTGTCTGAACTAGACAGCTCTGTTGGCTTGGCCTTGTTTCTCAGACATGTATGCCAGTAGAATTGCATGTTTTATATAAAACTTATATTTTACCAAACACCTAATTTATAGTTTGACAGCTTTTAGTTTCAACTTACTTGCAAAGAGAAGGCAAGGAAGTCCTGATAGTTAATATGAGTTGATGACTTGAGACAATTTTCTGGAGAAACAGAATAATTCATTCGAAGACACCATGGTTGCAAATGAAGGAGAAATACTCATCAAAGGATCATCCCTAGGTCAAAAGCCCTCTTTTTGCTGCCAGTAAAAAGCAATATAATACAAAAGCAAAAGAAGTACATTATTTTCTCAAGAGTCATTAAATTAACACATTTTTGAAGAGTATATTGCTTTTCTTCAATGCTTTCCACCATCCTCTAAAAGTTTTCCACTAAATGCCTTGTGCTGTGAGACTTACTGCTAAATTGTGTTTTACAGAGATTCTACTGTGTTTTGGCTATGAAAAGAGAGTTCCTCATTAGTCCGGATTTATTTTACACTAAAGCATTTGCTTTCATTCCATTTCCTGAGTTTCTGAGGCAAGAAAACTCATTGGAAAGGGATCTGTGTACAAAGTTCAATAAACCTAAAACAATATACTTCTTTAGAAAATTAACATTCTTCTATTCCAATCTTTTACTGCTTTGAAGTGAAAGATAACATGCAAACATAGTCATTTCTCTCTCACAAGTGGACTACAATTAGAAGCAAAGATCCATTATGCCAAATGTCTCTTATTCATGTCATCATACATGAGAATCAACTGCACTAACCTCTTAAAATTAAATCTAACTTTAATATTGTTCTAAATGATAATGTTTATTAAATCACAAGCAGAATGTGCTGTTGCTTTCTAATACACATGACCGCTAAAACATAATTATTAACAGAAAATGGTTATTCTATATATCATCTAAAATCACATTTTATAACACCATTCGTAGACATATTGCATCTTGGAAAACACAAATTGAAATATTCACAACTGTTTCAGAATTAAGAATAAAAGAAGATGTTTTTATTTTCCAGTGATACATTCAGTTAAAAAAGTTATGGTGATGTTGGTGAATATGAATGACAATTCATAATAAAGGAGGTGATGTGAAGTAATTTATTTAGTTCTGGGCATCGTAATTTGAAACTATCATGTACAAACTCGAGCATGTTTCTACTCAAATAAGAACATTACACCAGATAAAGAACGACCATTTTCCCATAACTAAAGGTACTCAAGCAGAGGTGGAATGAGTAATTGTCAAAGAGGTGTGAACAGAACTCAAGTATCAATACGTGTGTTCTAAGATTCCTTGTAAGATTCAAATTCTAATATTTTCCATTGCTTTGGGCCACTGTAAAACATCTGAAATTTTAATAGAAGGGTTATTTAAACAAATTGCTTGATATATTTCATGAGAAATCAAATTTCAAAAATTTATTGTAGCTCTTTTAAAATTTTAATGATAATAATACTAATAATCATGATACATTTCTAAATTGTAGTTTCAATTACACAAAGATTTATTTTTCTTTCATATTTCTAATATGTAAATTTTTAGTAAACTGCACACATATTTGATTTGTACTATACACGTTTTTAAGTTAATATGTTCTTCTGACAAGTCAGCTGTTAGATAACAGAAGGCTTTAAAAAATCTAATTTCGACAGTCCAGTAGTAGGCATTTCATAAATCATTAGATGAATCACTTGATATTAATACAAATGATACAACTATATTTTAATTTTCTTATTTTGCAAAATTTTATTTGTAATGTATGATACATCGTTATATGAGAGTGATTTACTAAAAGACAATTCAAATCTCAAAAGTGTATATTTAAATTCACATTTTTTATAAGTATATCAATGTGCCTATCTTAACTGAAACACAGTTCAGTTTCTGTCTTCCTCCAAACTTGTATCCTGCACTTTACCCATCAATGTGTTGGGCTTGATGCAATTTAAATGTATTCTCCAAATTTGTATCAGTCTGTAGAAGTAAAAGCTGTCTACAGAAGGCTTATGTCACTTATCTTTTACATAAGACAGAGCGGGTACTGGTGAGCTAAAATAAATTAATTGAAGTGTGTATGTGTGTGTACGTGTGTGTTACATGAGCTTCAAATCAGTGAAATTTAAAGTTACAGCTATTTGAGAAACATGTAAACATCTAAATTCAAACGGAATATCCTACAGACGAAAATTCTAAATGAGTATGTTGTGATAAACTATTCTAATTAATCAATAAAAAACTCTTGATCATTGAGCAATACGTGCTCTTAATTTTGAAGTGAATTTGATATAATTTTGCATATTCCATAGTAAATCATTCATCTCTTCTAAAAATAAATATACAAAATGTAGGCCTATAAAAATACATTTTTAATTTTTCTTATTACCTCATTTTATTCCAATTTCATCAGGTGTGACCTTGAATGTTACTAATATTGGAAAAACTATTTAAGTCAACCTATCTAGCCAGCATTAATTCAAAAGAGTAAATTTCAAGTTATGTGTCATTTGTACTTGTCTGTGAAATATGCCAAGTAATTCATAATAGCGCTTTAAGGAGGTTAATACCATTTATGATTCAAGTATTTCTTCTAAACTGACAATTAATTAAAATATTAAGTATTTATAATATGTGTTGGAATGCCTATTAAAAATATATCTTATGATGTTCTAAAATTATATTGGAGCGATATTTGTACATCTCGGCATATTTGCTAAAAAGCATTAAATCACTGAATTTTATATTTTAAATGAGTGAATTATACGATATGTGAATTACGTCCCAATAAAGTTGTTTAACATTTTTCTTACATCTGACATATGATACCAAACTGCTTTTAGTCACCCTGCTGTTTATCATGTCTTGTCTTGTGTTTATTTTCTCTCACTTAGATACCTCTACTTTTTGCACATTTTTATTATAAACGACCACTCAGGCTTTTTGTGATTATCTTTCTAATATCTGTCATTCCTAATGAAGTATCTTACAGTTTATTTTTATGTTCTTAGTGCTTAGAATGGTGACTGGTACACAATAATACATGCTTTTTGAACAAATTAATTGACTCATATATTAGAAAGATGAAATCAGAAAATATCTATTTTTCTATGATAGTTCTGAAAATGGAAATACAAATATACATATCACCAAAAAAACAGAAGCCAATATTAAGTACATGGATAGGCTTCAATTTGTATGGATATACACATTCCACACTTCAGTGTGAAAAAGTTTCAACATATACTTCTTGCCCCAAGCTAATCCCAAGATACGACAGATCACTTTTTTATATAATGCCTGCTCTTGCTGCAATGACAATCTGAAAACAAGGCAAACAAGCAAACAAAAAAACTGAAATTACATTAGGAACCCTACCAACTTACTTTTAGTTTCTTTTATGAGAAGCCCTCTATGGTTATATTAATAATTCTATATTATCACTAAAACTTTTAGAAGACAGACAGTAACATATATCTGAAAGTCCAAATCAGAGAAAAATAATTAATGAAGCCATGAAATAAAGCAAATGGGCTAATATTCTGTTGATAGAGTAACCATTGAATAAAAATTTCTTTTTTTATAATGTGAGATTAAATATTTAATACATGGACTATGCAATATTTGACATGTTGTTGAGAAGTTATGTTTATCATAGTATGTTTCACTGAAACATACCAGTATAATTGGCAAACTTTTGTTCTTTTGAAATAACATGCATTTAATTTCAAAATAATTTCTATTTTTTTAAAGTTATTACTTTCGGGCCTGGCACGATGGTGTATGCCTGTAATTCCAGAAATTTGGGAGGCCAAGACTGGTGGATCACCTGAGGTCAGGAGTTCGAGACCAGCCTGACTAACATGATGAACTCTCATCTGTACTAAACACAAAAATATTAGCCGGACTTCGTGGTACATGCCTGAAATACCAGCTACTTGGGAGGCTGAGGCAGGAGAATTGCTTGAACCCGGGAGGTGGAGGTTGCAGTGATCCGAGATCACACCATTGCACTTCAGCCTGGGTAACAAGTGTGAGGCTCTGTCCAAAAAAAAAAAAAAAAAGTATTACTTTGGATTAATACAATTTCAAAAAATTTTAAAACTTGTCGATTCCATCGATTAGATATTTGTATCTCATTTTTGAAAGAAAGAGTCACCTAGATGCCAGACTTTCAGTTGAAAGTCAACCATAACTTAAATAAGAAATACAAATTGAGGCCAGGTGCAGTAGCTCACGCCTGTAATCACAGCATTTTGGGAGGCCGAGACGGGAGGATCACTTGTGACCAAGAGTTTGAGATCAACCTAGGCAACATAGCCAGACCTCGTGTCTATTTAAAAAAAAAAAAAAAAAAATGAAATGAAATTTGAAACTCAATGCAAAGTGTCTATAAAACAGTGGAACCCAGTTATATAACTCACTATTCAACATTAAATTATTCCACATTTAAAATAGTATATAAAATGTGGTTATATACATTAAAACCTGCTTTTACATCATATGATTTATGATTCATTATTATAAAACATTACTACTTGCTACTATAGACATACACATACTGCCTACTATGTTAAGGTCATGATGAAGAACTCAGGCTCCACAGAGAAGCCTCAACCTAAATGAAACAAAATTATGTTGTCAGAGATCAATTATAAACTTTTAAAAAGACACAGATGAAAGAGAATCCATATTACAAACTTTCATTGGAATACTAATTGCTTTACATTCCTATGGAAATTAGGTATAGTTTAACATGCTTATGTGACATTTGTAGTGATATCAGCATAGAAAATTTATTCCTAAGAACTTTTGTTCTTAAAAAAACAACACAATAACAACAAAAAAGTGTCCCTAACATGTCTACTAACCTTTTAGTGTATCAATATTTTTAAAAGTTAATTAAAAAATGATAAAAACATATTTTTACCTAATATTTATTCTATATTATGTTATACTTAAAATGTCACATTGGATCATTTTCAATAAAAATACAATACAAAACTTACATAATCTTTTCCATTTTATCAGCAGGAAAGAAATTCTCAGCAATCACTTTGCTTGGCAGGGGTCTTCTAACTCTGAATCAGTGGCAAGTGCTAATTGGCAAAAGAGAACACAATTTGCAGTAAACACCTTTCTCCATATAGAAAGTGTTGGGTTGCAAAAATAAAATTCTTTGAACTTTATTGGCTGTTCAACAAATAGGCTTTTCATGGTAACAAATGCTTAGCTTTATATAAGCATTTAACGATATTATTTGTAACACTGAATATGTGATTTCACTGGCTTAGTTTCATGATTAGTTTTATTACTCGAACAAAAAAATAATTTAAACAGTTCAATACTTTAAGCAGTTAAAGTTTTTGTTCAATTACTACTCCCAGTAAACTGCAATAGGACCCAAGGTACAGGTACAATTTTATATTTATTATGCAGTGAAAAAGTGCACCGTGTGTAGAATTACAAGGCTCTAATTTCATTGAAAGTTTCTGTAAGGTCATAAACCAAGAGGCTGAAAAATAGAATGTTTAAAACCCCGACATGAAAAGTCAAAGACTAGTATTAACTCAATATACTGGGTAATCTAATATGTTTATTATTTCTTTCTTAAATACCCATTTCCCACTTCCACATCAAAATTTGTAAGTTATAAGATATTTAGCAAAAGTTTTGTATTTCATTTAACAATCAGCAATTACCAATTTTAAAACTTATTCCAGTAGGAAATTAACTATTTTCTTGCCCTAGAAATAAGATAAATTTATATTAAAATTAATGATAGTGAAAACATTTATTAAAATGCACATAAAATTTAGAACAATTTAATTAAGATCTACCTTTTGCAAAATGTCAGGCAATCGTTACTGCAATAAAGTTCAAAATTACTCCAAGGTAATAAGAACGTCTCTATCCAGAGCTATAAACTCTCCTGTGTAGCTTCGGCTATTTCGTAAGCAATGGCTTCTAATAAGAAAATCTTGCTCTCATTTCCTATTAGCTGTGTCTCAGTTTGAGACTACCTATGCAAGCTGACCCAATTCATTTTTTTTTTTTTTTAAACCAAAGACAGAACTTTGGGGTTGGGAAACCTTCATTTGTGAAAAATAATATCCCAGGAAGCTTTGAAAATTCAGAATATGGCATAATAAAAACCTCTTTTTTTTTTTTTTTTTTTTTTTTTAAGACATAGTTTCCCTCGTTGCCCTGACTGGAGCGCAGTGGCGCAATCTCGGCTCACTGCAACCTCCCGGGCTCAAGATCTTCTCCTGCCTCAGCCTCACCAGTAGATGGGATTACAGGCATGCGCCACCACGCTCGGCTACTTTTGTATTTTTAGTAGTGACGAGGTTTCACCATGTTGGCCAGGTTGGTCCGGAACTCCTGGCCTCAGGTGATCCGACCGCCTCCGCCCTCCAAAGTGCTGGTATTACAGGCATGAGCTGCTGCGCCCGACCTGCCACAGTAAAATTCACACTAGGTTTGTATCCTAGTCCAAGCTTCCCATAGATTTGCATAGGTGTTGTAAGGATAAGGATATAAATAAAAGGTTCAAGAATTATTTTCAAACAAAAGTTAGTGTGCGAGACTGAGAATCTTAACACAACTGCAGTAGGAGTTGTAGCTTCCCGACTGATGAATAATGCGGTGTAGTTTTGACATCTGGATCTCACAGCACAGCATTCTTAGGGCACACACTACAGCTTATTTCCTGAGCCTGTAGTGGGTAGCCTTGATATCTTCCTTAGCACATACTCTGAAGCAGTAGCAAATGTTGGCACTTAGGGCAACTGCATAGAAAGCAATGGGAGGCTGGCTGTACAGTGAGAACAGCAAGCACAAACATTAGGCCCTCATCCAGAGTGAGTGGACAGTAGTGGCACAGCTGATGAAAGCCAACTTTAAATGTGTAATTTTAAATGCCCCATGGGGACACTTAAAAAAAAAAAAGTGTAAGAAATCTTAAGGGATCAAAGGTTCTTTAGAAGCAGAGAGGGGCAAAGATTGGGGAAAATTTATTACTTATGGTATACTGCACCATTTTAATTGAAAGCTTATATGGTCTTGGAAAACAGACCACAGTTATTAATACTATTATGTGAGCAGGTGAGGAGGCTCGTTCCTGTAATCCTAGAACATCAGGAGTCCCAGGTTTGGGGAGGACCGTTTGAGTCCAGGAGTTTCAGAGCAGCCTGCAATAGAGTGAGGCCCCGTTTCTACAAAAAATAAAAAACAACAATTAGCCAGGGGTGATGTCTCACACCTGTAGTCCCAGCTACTTGGGAGACTGATGTGGGAGGACATCTTGAGGCCAGGAGTGAGAGACTACAGTGAGCTATGATTACACCACTGCTTTTTTGCCTGAATGAGAGATCAAGACGCTGTCTCTAAAAATAAAAAATGAAAAATAAAACTACCATGGATAAATAATAACACAGGTTACCTTTACTGTTATTTCCACTACGTTTGTCCACAGACTGCTGACTCTAAGTTTCTGTAACTGCTAAGACTACATGCTTACTCGATATTGGACACTCTTCTAAGCACTGTACATATTTTAATTATTTGAATCTCACAATAATCTCCTGAAGCAGGTAATATAATAATCCTATTGTAGTGGCTAGGAAACTGAGGAACAGCAAGGGTAAGTAACTTACCTAAGGCAATGTGATGAGTAATTGGCAGAGACTAGATTCAAATTCAGGCACCCTGGCTCCAGAACTCATGTTCTAACTTCCATTTTCTTTAGAAGAAATTATTCTGAAATAAAACCCTTGATGTTCAAACTGCAAAATTTATACCTGATTTTTTCAAGTGCTTCAGAAAATACATACTCTCTTGTACATGCCTTAATAGTTCATCAGGCCAGGCGCGGTGTCTCACGCCTGTAATCCCAGCACTTTGGGAGGCCGAAGCAGGTGGATCACGAGGACAGGAGATCGAGACCATCCTGGCTAACATGGTGAAACCCCGTCTCTACTAAAAATGTAAAAAATTAGTCGGGCGTGGCGGCGGGCGCCTGTAGTCCCAGCTACTTGGGAGGCTGAGGCAGGAGAATGGCGTGAACCCTGGAGGTGGAGCTTGCAGTGAGCCGAGATGACGCCACTGCACTCCAGCCTGGGCGACAGAGCGAGACTCTGTCTCAAAAAAAAAAAAAAAAAAAAAAAAAAAAATTCATCAATTGTGAAAGAAAAATAAGCATAAAAGTAAATTAAATGATGTGGCAAGTTTACTGTTGAGAATCAGTTTTCAGACTTTGAAATACAATGACAAAATTTGAATTAAAAGAGAATGATGGATGTTTCACTATATTATTTTACTGTGTTAACTTTCCTTGTGTAACTAGATCAACAGGATAGATCTTTATTAGATCATGGCAAAAAGATCTGTGCATGTGACTAATGGAGACAATCTAAAAGATGATAATATATTAATTCCAATACATTTGATGCTTATGGTGTTCTTTAACAGTCCAAATGCATTCCAATTCTACAACAATTTGGAATGGAGAAAGGTCTGCCTTTGTGCTTTTAGGATTTAGGAAGAAAAAGGGAAAGTAAAGCAACCATCTATATACTACATGACTGAAGTAGTTATTTTTAGTAATGGTTCAGGGAAGAGTACTTATGGCAAATGGATGAAAAAGAACACAGGGAGCCTTCTCACTTCATAACAAAAATATTAAAATAATAGATATAAGTTTTTTTCATCAAACATTCACAGATGCACTAAAAGAAATAGAGATGGATAGAAGACTATCTGCCACATAGACACAAGATGGAAACGCACATCTCTGAGCCCAACGATACTGGTGTTCACTAAAGTATGAATATTGGGAACAGTAGCAGAGCCTGGGGTCCCAAATCCTATCCAAAAGACACTGAAACCTGACAAATCGTCAGGATCCAGAATCAGGCCCTTCACAGGAAATAAGAGGATCAGCTGTGCTCCTTGATTATGTACAAAAGTTGTAAAAGCTCACCCTGCTTGTTCATGATTGTAACTAGATGGTTATTTACAGTTGTATGTTCTCCTTGCTGGTGGTGAAATTAGGAGGAAGAAAGACAAATGAATACCTGGCTGCTGCATTTTGTTGGAAGACAGGAGCTATAATTTTCTCTTGAATCATAATTCTCCACCTTATAAAATAAGAACTGGAATGGAGGTATGCATTTCCCTGCTTTGTGAGCCCATGCAATGCACAAGGAAGGGTCAAGCAAAAGAAGAGGACTACTCTCAAATGAGACTAGCTAAGAAAAAAGAAATCCAAAGCAAAAGAGGAAATATAAATCCATTAAATACAGTTAAAAACCTCCCAAATACAGTCATTTAAAAAATGACTTCAAAGTAAATAAGGTTAAAATCCTTAAGGCAAAAAAAGAGGGGGAACAGTCATAAAACAAGATCAGCTGATGTATGTGTCCTCTATTTATCAATTGTTTTCAATGTATATTTATTTACACAGATAGAAGATAGATGTAGATAGGTAAATTTGATAAAGAATATTTAGAAATCATAGAAATATGAAAAATTCAGTGATTGTAATTAAAAATAACCATAAGAGGAAAAACTTCAATAGAAAATTAAGAAATTAGATGTTAGAAGGGATGAAATCACTAAGGAAACAACAGCTAGAGAAGGAAAATGTGAAAGATAAATAAAAATGCAAGAAAATGGATTGAGAAGTACAAATATCCATCTTTCAGGGATGCTGGATTGATAAGGAGAATGAGTAAGAGACAATATTTAAAGAGATAAATTCTGCACATTTTAAAAGTTGAAGTAAGCCATAAATCTTCAAATTTAAAAAGCACATAGATACATTATGGTGAGAAAACTTTGCATTTCAAATGGAAGGAATATTTTAAAACGTACTAGAGAGAATATATTAACACTGGAATTCTCATGAGCAATGATAGGTTACAAATAATAGTGGTTAAAATATTCAAAGTATTGGCCGGGTGCGGTGGCTCAAGCCTGTAATCCCAGCACTTTGGGAGGCCGAGACGGGCGGATCATGAGGTCAGGAGATCGAGACCATCCTGGCTAATACGGTGAAACCCCGTCTCTACTAAAAAATACAAAAAACTAGCCGGGCGAAGTGGCGGGTGCCTGTAGTCCCAGCTACTCGGGAGGCTGAGGCAGGAGAATGGCGTGAACCCGAGAGGCGGAGCTTGCAGTGAGCTGAGATCCGGCCACTGCACTCCAGCCTGGGTGACAGAGCAAGACTCCGTCTCAAAAAAAAAATAAAATAAAAAATAAAAAAAAAATAAAATATTCAAAGTACTATAGTTAAAAAAGTAACTTAATCCCAGAATTGCATAAAATATGAATGCATCGGTGCCAAGAAGATGGCCGAATAGGAACAGCTCCAGTCTACAGCTCCCAGAGTGAGCGACACAGAAGACGGGTGATTTCTGCATTTCCAACTGAGGTACCAGGTTCATCTCACTGGGGCTTGTTGGGCAGTGGGTGCAGCCCACTGAGCATGAGCTGAAGCAGGGTGAGGCATCACCTCACCCAGGAAGTGCAAAGGCTCAGGGAATTCCCTTTCCTAGCCAAGGGAAACTGTGACTGTTGGCACCTAGAAAATTGGGTCACTCCCACACTAATAATGTGCTTTTCCAATGGTCTTAGCAAATGGCACACCAGGAGATTATATCCGCACCTGGCTCAGAGGGTCCCATGCCCATGGAGCCTCACTCATTGCTAGCACAGCAATCTGAGATCGAACTGCAAGGCAGCAGCGAGTCTGGGGGAGGGGCACCTGCCATTGCTGAGGCTTGAGTAGGTAAACAAAGCAGCCGGGAAGCTCAAATTGGGTAGAGCCCACTGCAGCTCAAGGAGGCCTGTCTGCCTCTATAGACACCACCTCTGGGGGCAGGGCATAGCTGAACAAAAGGCAGCAGAAACTTCTGCAGACTTAAACGTCACTGTCTGACAGCTTTGAAGAGAGTAGTGGTTCTCCCAGCATAGAGTTTGAGATCTGAGAATGGACAGACTGCCTCCTCAAGTGGGTCCCTGACCTGAGTAGCCTAACTGGGAGGCATCTCCCAATAGGGGCAGACGGACACCTCACATGGCTGGGTGCCCTTTTAAAAGGAAGCTTCCAGAGGAACGATCAGGCAGCAACATTTGCTATTCTGCAATATTCGCTGTTCTGCAGCCTCCACTGTGATACCCAGGCAAACAGGATCTGGAGTAGACATCCAGTAAATTCCAACAGACCTGCAGCTGAGGATCCTGACTGTTAGAAGGAAAACTAACAAACAGAAAGGACATCCACACAAAAACCCCATCTGTACATCATCATCATCAAACACCAAAGGTAGACAAAACCACAAAGATGGGGAGAAACCAGGGCAGAAGAGCTGAAAATTCTAAAAATCCGAGCACCTCTTCTCCTCCAAAGGAATGCAGCTCCTCACCAGCAATGGAACAAAGCTGGACAGGGAATGACTTTGATGAGTTGTGAGAAGAAGGCTTCAGATGATCAAACTTCTCCAAGCTAAAGGAGGATGTTTGAACCCATCGCAAAGAAGCTAAAAATCTTGAAAAAAGATTAGACAAATAACCATGTAGAGAAGATCTTAAATGACCTGATGGAGCTGAAAACCATGACATGAGAATGACATGACACATGCACAAGCTTCAGTAGCCGATTCGATCAACTGGAAGAAAAGGTATCAGTGATTGAAGATCAAATGAATGAAATGAAGCCAGAAGTTTAGAGAAAAAGGAGTAAAAAGAGACAAAGCCTCCAAGACATATGGGACTATGTGAAAAGAGCAGGTCTACGTCTGATTGATGTACCTGAAAGTGATGGGGAGAATAGAACCAAGTTGGAAAACACTCTTCAGGATATTATTCAGGAGAACTTCCCTAACCTAGCAAGGTAGGCCAATATTCAAATTCAGGAAATGCAGAGAATGCCACAAAGATAGTCCTCAAAAAGAGCAACTCCAAGACACATAATTGTCAGATTCACCAAAGTTGAAACGAAGGAAAAAATGTTAAGGGCAGCCAGAGATAAAGGCCGGGTTACTTACAAAGGGAAGCCCATCAGACCATCAGACTAACGGCGGATCTCTCGGCAGAAACTCTACAAGCCAGAAGAGAGTGGGGGCCAATATTCAACACTCTTAAAGAAAAGAATTTTCAACCTAGAATTTCATATCCAGCCAAACTAAGCTTCATAAGTGAAGAAGAAATAAAATCCTTTACAAACAAGCAAATGCTGAGAGATTTTGTCAACACCAGGCCTGCCTTATAAGAGCTCCTGAAGGAAGCACTAAACTTGGAAAGGAACAACCGGTACCAGCCACTGCAAAAACATGCCAAATTGTAAAGACCACTGATGATAGGAAGAAATTGCATCGCCAGGCGTGGTGGCTCAAGCCTGTAATCCCAGCACTTTGGGAGGCCGAGATGGGCGGATCACGAGGTCAGGAGATCAAGACCATCCTGGCTAACACAGTGGAACCCCGTCTCTACTAAAAAAAAATACAAAAAACTAACCAGGCGAGGTGGCAGGCGCCTGTAGTCCCAGCTACTCTGGAGGCTGAGGCAGGAGAATGGCGTGAACCCGGCAGGTGGAGCTTGCAGTGAGCTGAGATCCTGCCACTGCACTCCAGCCTGGGTGACAGAGCAAGACTTCATCTCAAAAAAAAAAAAAAAAAAAGAAAGAAAAAAGAAATTGCATCAACTAATGAGCAAAATAACCAGCGAACATCATAATGACAGCATCAAATTCACACATAACAATATTAATCTTAAATGTAGATGGGCTAAATGCTCCAATTAAAAGACACAGACTGGCAAATTGGATAAAGAGTCAAGATCCATCAGTGTGCAGTATTCAGGAGACTCATCTCACGTGCAGAGACACACATGGGCTCAAAATAAAGGAATGGAGGAAGATCTACCAAGCCAATGGAAAACAAACAAACAAAAAGCAGGGGTTGCAATCCTGGTCTCTGATAAAACAGACTTTAAACCAATGAAGATCAAAAGAGATAAAGAAGGCCATTACATAATGGTAAAAGGATCAATTCAACAAGAAGAGCTAACTATCCTAAATATATATGCACCCAATACAGGAGCACCCAGATTCATAAATCAAGTCCTCAGAGACCTACAAAGAGACTTAGATTCCCACACAATAATAATGGGAGGCTTTAACACCCCACTGTCAACATTAGATTCACGAGACAGAAAGTTAACAAGGATATCCAGGAATTGAACTCAACTCTGCACCAAGTGGACCTAATAGACATCTACAGAACTCTCCACTACAAATCAACAGAATATACATTCTTCTCAGCACCACATCACACTTATTCCAAAATTGACCACATAGTTGGAAGTATAGCACTCCTCAGCAAATGTACAAGAACAGAAATTATAACAAACTGTCTCTCAGACCACTGTGCAATCAAACTAGAACTCAGGATTAAGAAATTCACTCAAAACCACTCAACTACATGGAAACAGAGCAACCAGCTCCTGAATGACTACTGGGTACATAACGAAATGAAGGCAGAAATAAAGATGTTCTTTGAAACCAATGAGAACAAAGATACAACATACCAGAATCTCTGGGACACATTTAAAGCAGTGTGTAGAGGGAAATTTATAGCACTAAATGCACACAAGAGAAAGCTGGAAAGATCTAAAAATGACACCCTAACATCACAATTAAAAGAACTAGAGAAGCAAGAGCAAACACATTCAAAAGCTAGCAGAAGGCAAGAAATAACTAAGACCAGAGCAGAACTGAAGGAGATAGAGACACAAAACCCCTTCAAAAAATCAGTGAATCCAGGAGCTGGTTTTTTGAAAAGATCAACAAAATTGATAGACTGCTAGCAAAACTAATAAAGAAGAAAAGAGAGAAGAATCAAATAGATTCAATGAAAGATGATAAAGGGGATATCACCACCAATCCCACAGAAATACAAACTACCATCAGAGAATACTATAAACACCTCTATACAAATAAACTAGAAAATCTAGAAGAAATGGATAAATTCCTGGACACATACACCCTCCCAACACTAAACCAGGAAGAAGTTGAATCCCTGAATAGACCAATAACAGGCTCTGAAATTGAGGCAATAATGAATAGCCTACCAACCAGAAAAAGTCCAGAACCAGATGGATTCAAAGCCAAATTCTACTAGAGGTATAAGGAAGAGTTGGTGCCATTCCTTCTGAAACTATTTCAATCAATAGAAAAAGAGAGAATCCTCCCTAACTCATTTTATGAGGCCACTATCATCCTGATACCTTAGGCTGGCAAAGACACAACAACAAAAAATAGAATTTTAGACCAATATTCCTGATGAACATCGATGCAAAAATCCTCAATCAAATACTGGCAAACTGAATCCAGCAGCACATCAAAAAGCTTATCCACCATGATCAAGTAGGCTTCATCCCTGGGATGCAAGGCTGGGTCAACATATGCAAATCAATAAACATAATCCAGCATATAAACAGAACCAAAGACAAAAACCACATGATTATCTCAATAGATGCAGAAAAGACCTTCGAAAAAATTCAAAAGCCCTTCATGCCAAAAACTCTCAATAAATTAGGTATTGATGGTACATATCTCAAAATAATAAGAGCTATTCTTGACAAACCCACAGTCAATATCACACTGAATAGGCAAAAACTGGAAGGATTCCCTTTGAAAACTGGCATCAAGCTACCAATGACTTTCTTCACAGAATTGGAAAGAAACTACTTTAAAGTTCATATGGAACCAAAAAAGTGTCCGCATAGCAAAGATAATCCTAAGCCAAAAGAACACAGCTAGATGCATCACACTACCTGACTTCAAACTATACTACAAGGCTACAGTAACCAAAACAGCATGGTACTGGTACAAAAACAGAGATATGGACCAATGGAACAGAACAGAGCCCTCAGAAATAATGCCACACATCTACAACCATCTGATCTTTGACAAACCTGACAAAAACAAGAAATGAGGAAAGGATTCCTTTAATAAATCGTGCTGGGAAAACTGGCTAGCCATATGTAGAAAGCTGAACTGGATCCCTTCCTTACAACTTATACAAAAATTAATTCAAGATGAATTAAAGACTTAAATTTTATACCTAAAACCATAAAAACCCTAGAATAAAACCTAGGGAATACCATTCAGGACATAGGCATGGGCAAGGACTTCATGTCTAGAACACCAAAAGCAATGACAACAAAAGCCAAAATTGACAAAAGGGATCTAATTAAACTAAAGATCTTCTGTACAGCAAAAGAAACTACCATCAGAGTGAACAGACAACCTACAGAATGGGAGAAAATTTTTGCAATCTACCCACTGACAAAGGGCTAATATCCAGAATCTACAAAAAACTTAAACAAATTTACAAGAAAATATCAAACAACCCCATCAAAAAGTGGGAGAAGAATATGAACAGACACTTCTCAAAAGAAGACATTTATGCAGCCAACAGACACATGAAAAAATGCTCATCATCACTGGCCATCAGAGAAATGCAAATCAAAACCACAATGAGATACCATCTCACACCAGTTAGAATGGCAGTCATTAAAAAATCAGGGAACAACAGGTGCTGGAGAGGATGTGGAGAAATGGGAACACTTTTACACTGTTGCTGGGACTGTAAACTAGTTCAACCACTGTGGAAAACAGTGTGGTGATTCCTCAAGCATCTAGAACTAGAAATACCATTTGATTCAGCCATCCCATTACTGGGTATATACCCAAAGGATTATAAATCATGCTGCTATAAAGACACATGCACACATATGTTTATTGCGGCACTATTCACAATAGCAAAGACTTAGAACCAACCCAAATGTCCATCAGTGATAGACTGGATTAAGAAAATATGGCACGTATACACCATGGAATACTATGCAGCCATAAAAAAGGATGAGTTCATGTTCTTTGTAGGGGCATGGATGAAGCTGGAAACCATCATTCTGAGCAAACTATGACAAGGACAGAAAAACAAACACCACATGTTCTCACTCATAGGTGGGAATTCAACAATGAGAACACTTGGACACAGGAAGGGGAACATCACACACTGGGGCCTGTATGGGGTGGGGAGAGGGGGGAGGGAGAGCATTAGGAGATATACCTAATGTAAATGAAGAGTTAATGGGGGCAGCACACCATCATGGCACATGGATACATATGTGACAAACTTGCACATTGTGCATTATGTACCCTAGACCTTAAAGTATATTAATAAAATAAATAATAAAATAAAATAATTAATATATCTTTTGAGAGAGAGGCAGACAGAAATTTATCTTCAGCCACATAAAGACAAAAATAATATACTATTTTTAAATCATTTCTCAAAGAACTGCTAAACACTAATATTTTGTGTTTAATAATGAGATGAAAATTTTTTGGAAAAATGTTATGGTTGATAATTTTGGTTAGTTGTTATTTTTCTATGTTCATAGACATGTATTATTTTTAATAGTAGAAGATGTCAAAAATATTGGTCATATCCTGAAACAATTTTAAAATGTTAGAATAATATTTTACAGGAGGTTCTGCTTTTTAATTGCACATGTAAGCAGCTTGGAAGTCACCAGTCTATTCTAGTGACAAGAAAACAGAAAAATCGGCAACTCCTCCTGAATCAGTAAGGGAAGTGAGGTCACAGAGCAAATTGCTGCCTTCAAAACTGGAGAGACAAAACAAGCAGATATGGAGGCAATTAAAATTGCCTTTGCAAAAGTATGACCGTAAGAGCCATTATGACATAACTGACTCTTTCTTGTTTCTAACCTCATAGGCTGGCTGTCTGCTCATTCCTGGGCATGGGCCCAGCTAATGTTGGGAGAAATTTAGTTTATGATTTAAATGATAATAGCTCTTCCCAAAGACTAAATTGTTCTCGTAAAACTAATGAAAGACCACCAATTAGGAGAATGAGAGGGGCTTGAATTCTAAATAATTACCAACCTTTATTCTGGAGGTCATAAGATTTGCAACTTTCCCAATTACCCTTTAAGAACTTAAGATTGTCCTTTTGAGTGTCTTTTCAGTACTCAACTAGTCCTATGGCCCCCACCTAGAAGCTAACTCAGTACATGAGGACAATTTTCCATACCCCTTTGATTGCATTCCCAACCAATCAGCGCACCCCCTTCCCTAGCGCCTGGCTCACAAAACTGTCTTTGAAAAACCCCTAACCTCCAAGCCTTCAGAGAGATTGATTTGAGTAATAACTCTGTCTCCCGTGTGGCCTAGCTGACCTTGCATCAGTTAAACTCTGTCTTTACTGCAATGCCATGGTCTCTGTGAGTTGATTTTGTGCAGCAGAAGGAAAGAATTCACAGGGTGGTTACACAGTTCAGCCTATGGAGCAGAAACCTATGTGGGAACCAGTGCCTGGGTAGAAAACCTGAACTGTAATGGAGGAATTGTTGGAGGCTAAGCGTAGAGGAGTCTGAGAGTTAAAAACTTCAGTTATCAGGAGTCCCCACACTTTTGTGAGTTTTACCTCTAGGATTATGACCAAATTCTCACAATAAATATTTAGGAAAAATATTTCCTGTTTCTGGCAGCAGAGGGAAGAAGGAACCATTTTGAAATACACTCACTTAATATCATAGATAGGTCCTTAGGAACTGCAGCTTTAATGAAATGACTAAACAGCAGGTCCTAGAATAACATCAGTTTGTTCAAAGTCTTTTCATTATAAAGTTGATGATGAGAAAAAAAAAAAATTGGTTTCCTTATATGTTGTCTCATTTAAAGTTACTGTTGTCAAGAACCTTTTGACAGTTAAGTGAATGCTTACTATACACTAAAACATTCTGTTCTTCTTAACAAGATCTGCCCTCAGGCAAAACTACTTAATCAGAGCCTAATCTGCTGGGGTTTTATCAGAGCCTAATTGATTTGGAAAAAGAGAAATACCCAATTCCAGGCAGCTCTGGTCATCCTGTCACACCAAAAGGTGGTGTAGGAGTGAAGAAATCTTCCCCCTTCACTGCACCTTTCAGCAAAGGAATAGAAGACAACTGTGGTTCTCTTTGGAGATCTTTTGAGAATCTAGGTAAATGAAGAAACTTTAGAGAACAGGCTCATCCTGTGCTTTGGGAGAGAGAGAGGATTGAAAGATAGGGGTTGTGGGGAAAGTCATAAAGAAAACTTGGTTCTACGGCTTATTTCTAAGGACTTTCAATATTTGAAGCAGTTAGCACTCCAAGTATTACAGTCTCACCAGTGCACCAAAATGCAGCAGTCTCTACTTGTAAGGTATCACCTGGAGTTTTTGTCTCATGACCAAGACAATTAAGGAGCATGGACAAAAAGGGTGAGGTTGGAGGGTGAAAAGGTGAAAGTTTAATAAGCAAAAGAATAAAGCTCATTGCTGTGAAGAGGGGGCCTAGAAGAAGGTTGCTGTTTTTACAGTTGAATGCAAAGGCTTTTATAAGAAACCAATGAGGTCTGGCCAGCTCATTTGCATAAGGTGCTAATTTCTGGCAGCTCTGCCCCATCCTCCTAGTGTGCATGCAGGCCCTTAGCTTTAGTTACTCCATATGGCTTTGTTCCACTTACTGCTCATGTGTTAGGGGATAAAATTGTCCATTTGGGGCATGTTTGGGCACATCACATGTGTAGCCTTTCTTATCTATGAAGCTGTGGGCATGTCTTGGGCAAGCCCCCCATATGCAAGTTCCCTTGTCCATACCTGCAGCTTGAGTTTTCAGGCTGTTCTTTTGTTTGAAAGAATTTAACTGAGGGCCCACCTTAACTGCCTGCCTGACCCATTTCTTCCTTTCTCCTCTCTCACAAGGCCCCATATTCTGAGGTATTGTTTTCTGAGTACCAATAGTAGGGATGCAGGTACTAAAAAAACATGTGTAAAATTTACAGTCTAGAGGAATAGAGACTCACTAAATGACTAAGACCTAATCATAGGACTATAGAACTATTCCCTTCACCCCACACTTTATGTCCACATTACTATAGGCCTATGTATAGCAGTTTCTTTTACCTAGTACAATGTATTTGGCTATCAAGGAAAAATTACAAGGCATACTAAAAGGCAAATAACACAATTTGAAGAGAAACAAGCATCAGAATTGAACATGGCAGGGATATTGGAATTATCTGACAGAAAATTTTAAAACCTATGATAATACACTAAGGTCTCTAATGGATAAATTAGACAGCATATAAGAACAGATGGGCAATGTAAATAGAAAGATGGAAACCCTAAGATGCTAGAGATCAAAAACACTGTAACAGAAACAAAAATGCCTTTGATGGGCTTATTAGTAGACCAAATAGAGCTGAGGAAAGAATCTCTGAGTTTAATATACATATCAATGGAAACTTCCAAAACTGAAAAGCAAAGAGAACAACAACAACAATAAAAAAAAAAAAAAAAAAAAAGAGTATTCAAGACCTATGGAACAACTACAAAATAATAATATTACATCACATGAAACAATTACCACAATATGTTCAGTGGAAAATTTTAAGATCTCCCAAAATAACAAAAACAAACAACCAATAATAAAAAAACACACACAAAAAACACAAAAACTCAAAAAACAGATGCTTGGGAAATGTATGTAACCCTGAAGACCCACAATTAATGCTAATTTTTATTGTCTGTAATCCTTTAAATGCATAATTATTGTGCTAAGAATAAAAGTTAAGCAGTTCTAATTTGATACTTGTATACTTAATTGTTACCTATAAATTTCATATCCCAAGATTCTATATAACACTAATATGGGTAAGTAGCATAAACTTAAAACAAAATCACACCAACTGTCACTTTCAGAAGCATAGAATCTTTACATGCTTTTTAAAAGTACATTGATATTGATATTATTTGGAAAAAACATTGATGAAAAGAAAATATGAATATACTTTTACCCTTGAAATTAATTATTCTCATCTTGCTTAAGTATTTAAGAGACAACACCTGCTGTTTGTCCTTTAAAGTGATCTTGCAGTTTATTGAATTAAAAAATGTAGGTTAAACTTGTTTCAGTTCCTTATTTAATAGTACTAGCAGACAGAACTAATCACCACAGATGAAACAATAAGCACCAGGATGGCATGAACCTTGGAAAACTTTTATACATTGTATTATGAGCAATAAGTCACTCCCAGTAGCAGTCATAATAGTATGTTTATTATAACTGTTATCAGAATCGGATGTGTTAAAAAAAAGTATATACAAGTCTTCTCCTGGATAATGTAAAATTTTAGGTTGATATAGAACTTTTTCTAATGCACTAATACAGATATATATATACATGTAATATAATCTTACATAAATGGAATTATAAACTTACTCTCTTTTTTGGTAGTCTTCTAATTTTTTACTTTGCTTGAATCTGTCCTTTCCCTTACCCTTCCCTCTCAAATAAACTCCCTCCCATGACCTATCGCAACACCCTACATGAACATCATTTTTTTATCATTGCTGTTATTTATATGGAGTAGCTATCTAAAACTAAAACAATACCTAGGATTTCTGGGTTAAAAGTTTAATTAAATAGATGATAGGTTATTGATAAAAAAGCAGATAGATCACTGATTACATTTTGAATGTATTGTTTTAAAAAATTAAAGATAATTTTTAAAAAAATATAATTTATGGAGCTTTTCCCTACATCTTCATTTGTGACCAGCATCTTAACTCATTTAAATATTTACCAATCTTATAGGTATAAAGAGATGTCTCATTACTTACATTTGCATTTTCCTTGTTAACAATCAGGGTTTTTTCATGTTTGTTAACCTTCTGTATTTGCACTGGCTTTTCTTTGTATTTCCTATTCACATCCTTTGCTCATCCTTTTATTATTTGAGTTGTCTGAGACTCTGTGTAATACAGATGATATGCATGTGGAATTGCAGGAGTATCTATAATATATGGTTAATTAAAATTAATCAGGTACAGGATAAATGTATGATGTATTAATTTTAAAAATCAGATAAACATAAATGTCTCTCTTAATGTGCATTGATGCCTGTATACATTGAGTGAGCAAACAGGGCTGAAGACTATCACAACAGTCTTTTCACACTGGTTACATGCGGGTGTGAAAGTGGAAGAGGAGATGAGAGATATACTCATTCTGTATACATACATTTTTATAGGGTGTCGCTTCAGTTATATCACAAAATGCATTACTATGTCTGTAATTTAAACTATTATACAATTTAAAAAATAAAGGTAATAATAGAACTGTGATTTAGGTAATACATATTATTGCCCAGAAGATAAACAATGTGCTCTCCATTCCTCTCATACAAATAATCACCGTAATCATTCTAAACACAAATTTAAAAATAGAGAGAGAGAGAGAGAGAAAATAACCTTCAACAGTTCTCTTAGAGATTTATGTTAGATCCTTTATAACATTCTAAATTGTATATTTTTAATGTCAAAACAATTGTTGATGTATTTGTATTTTAATGAATTTTAACAGCTGTGGTACTGAGGTGAAAAAGTCAATCAAATGAAATCTGACACAAACTCAAAACAAAACTGCTCAAAACAGCGTGATTTGTAGATGCCTACAATAGCAACCTGGAAAGGAGCTTTTCTTTCAGACGGAGTCTCGCTCTGTCACCAGGCTGGAGTGCAGTGGCCCGATCTCAGCTCACTGCAACCTCCGCCTCCCGGGTTCAAGCAATTCTCCTGCCTCAGCCTCCCGAGTAGCTGAGTAGCACCACTATGTCCAGCTAATTTTTGTATTTTTAGTAGAGACAGGGTTTCACCATGTTGGCCAGAATGGTCTGGATTTCCTGACCTTGTGATCGGCCCACCTTGGCCTCCCAAAGTGCTGGGATGACAGGTGTGAGCCACTGCTCCCAGCCAGAAAGTAGCTTTAAAGATAGAAAAATATTTTTACTAATTCATGAGAAGGTTTGACTATTGCCTACTAAATGAATATATTCTATGGGACTCAAAGTTTATTTGTATGCTACTTATTTGGGATTAAGGCTGTTTTAGAGTAAACACAATTTTAAAGAAGAAACCTTTTAAAAGAAAAATACATATATAAAGTGATAACATACACCAGAAACTTAAAGAAACATTAGAGAATCTAGAAAGTCAATTAGGTTAAGAAAAATCTGAACAATTGCCTGCTGGTCATGAAAAACTACACTTGATAATCTTTTCTTAATGATGAAACATTTTTACAAAGTTTCTTAAACTGTAAAATTAATCCAGCAAAGCAGTTAGATAGAAATAATCTCACATTGTTAGATATTACAGAATATCTCAGGTAGACATAGTCTCTCATTGTTGTATTAAATAATGAAAAAATAATATAAGCTTCTAGGCAGCATTTTCTCAACTGAAAAATGCAGTAATTCTGCTGCCCAAAATATAATTAGCTTTCTAAGTATAATTTAAATAGCCTTCTTATTTGCTTAAGTTCCTATATAAAAAGGAGATTTTCAACTATGAATCACTGAACATGGGAAAATCAGGCTTCAAATTATAAACTCAATTGTAACATCTTCTTGGTGTTATTAATAGGGAGCTTAATTCAACATAAATTTATTTGAAAACATCTTCAATGGACAAAGAACTAGAGAGAGTGTATGAAATTTAAACAGAGTATGGTGATATAACTTCCTATCTTATGGTCTAATTTAAGGGAAGTCAGGATATGTCTCCTGCCAAGGCACTCTGCTTGGGGCCTGGTTTTTGACATCTTTGAGACCCTGCAGTTGTTACAATAAAAGTATTATCTGGCGTATCCTTAACCTAGTAGTTCAAATTTCTGGAAAACATTAATTATCCAACCACCCAGCAGTAAACTGGAGGTAATGAAACTCAAGATGGGTTGATTTTACAATATGAGGGACCACAAAGAATGTGGAGAGACATGTTGACCTGAAGGATTAGCCATGTGTGGGGCAATGTGGCATGCATTCCAGGTGAAAAGGCAATGATTTCCAGTGACCTGACGATTGACCAGGGTGGTATTGCTTGAAATTTTCCTCCCTAGGTTTGAATTGCTGAACATGAGAAAAATCAGGCTTCAAATTATAAAGTCAGACTAGGCTACTAAGTCTTTTAATTCTCTCCTCATAAGCACAATCATAGAATGTCTGTGTTCCTTAGGATTTCACCCACCATCTTCTTACTGTTGCTTTTCTCAAGTAATTTTTGGGCAATGTCTATAGTGTTTTGTCCTGATAGATGACCAAAAGCACCTGTGTGTTGATTTTTTAAAGGGATATTAAAAACATGCAAAATGTAAGTAGATATACCTTAACTTTTTAAAAGTCCAATTCTTCAAACCATGCCTGTAAGCATATTTTAAGAATATTTCATAAATTATATGCATATAATTTTAAAATTTATGTTATAATCTTATAATTTATAATATTTTATAATTTATGTAGTCATATACAATTACATTTTATATATAATTTTATAATAAGCATACAATTTATACATAAATCTTTATAAATAAATATATATGTTATTGCCTATATTTTCAAGAAAACAACTTTTTTCTTTCTTCCAGTATTTTAAGGGATATGGCATTCTATTCTCATTGAGTCAAAAGTAGAAAATCAGATTACAAGTACTTCATAAAGGAAACATGGAAGATAAAAATGCAAAGGGAATCAATGTCAATAGGTATAAATAGAAGATGAATACATAAAAATCGCTTTTAAGTATGAGTCATTAGATGGTACTGAAATTCCGGTGATCTTATGGTACACACATTAAAGAGAATATCAGATAGCCATTAAAAAGAATGAAGTAGAAATGATAAAGAATATTTCTCAAGATAAGTTGTTAATATAAAAATCAAAACATTTGCCACAAATACTTTGTGGACTTTTAAAAAGTTTGGCACCATCTCCTTAAAAATGTAACCCAATTGCTATCTTATTTGCAATATATTTTTAAAATTTCTAACTCTGGCAAGTTTTATATCTTTGTACTTAAAAACAAATATTTATGTGTTTGCACAGAAATAAAAAAGCATTGGTCAGTATAGTCTGCTATGCTAGTATGCTAGCACTATAGTCTGCTGTGCTAGTATGCTAGCACTGGTAACTTTTAAAAGACTATCAATACATACTGAGAACGTGACACAATGAAATGTTTTTAGAAAGCAAGAAATTGGCACAGAATTTTTCTAGGGAGGAGGATTGAGGGGCTAGTGGTCAGGAATGGAAGGAGAGTTACTTGATTACTAAACTGATACTAGTATTTTTTTCTTTTTTTTTTTTTAAAGAAAAAACATACCAAAATTATTTCTTCAAAAACAATTTCAGAAAAATTTAAATTACGATACTATTATGTTTATATTTGTTCATTTATCTATATTTACGAGTTTTTTTTTAAAGATAATGTCAAAAGTTAAGAAGTCATGTTACTATAATATTTAAAGAATACCATGGTTATTATAGCACTGGAGCGCTTGTCAGTTCATAAATATTCTCATTGGGCAGTCACTCTGTGGTAGAGCGAGAGTTTGTAAAATAAAGAGAAGATTCTACTTTTTCTGCGTGTTTACCAATCATCATTACTATCTGTCTTTTTAGTTACAGCCTTTCTCATGGACGTAAAATGTATCTCATAGTGGTTTTTATATGCATTTCCCTAATGAATATTGATGTCAAGCAGTTTTCATGTGCTTATCGGCAATTTATACATCTTTGGACAAATGTTTATTCAGATCCTTTCATAAAATGGTGCAGCCTTTTAGAAAACAATCTGGCATTTCTTCAAAAAGTTAAACAATGAGTTGCCTTATGATCTAGCGTTTCCACTCCTAGGCTTCCAGATATGAAAAACGTGAACTGCAGCATTATTCCTAATAGCCTAAAAGTGGAAGCAACCCAAATGTCCATCAACTGATGAACGTATAAGTAAAATATGTTGTAGCCATGCAACTGAAAGTATTTGACTATAAAAAGGAATGAATTACTGATACATGCAATGGATATAGATGAACCTTGGAAACATTATGCCACATGAAAGAAGCCAGTCACAAAAGCCTACACATTGTAGGATTCCACTTATATGAAAGGTTCAGATCCTTAGAGACTCAAATCCATAGAGACTAAAAGTGATTGTCTAGGACTGGGAGACTGGAGGGAAATGGGGAGTGACTGCTAAAGGGTACAAGGTCTCTTTTAGGGGTGATGAAATTGTCCTAAAACTAGGATGATGGTTGTGCAACTCTAAGTATACTAAGTGTCATTGAATTGTACACTGTAAGTGGATGGATAGTACGTGAATTATATTTCAATAAACCTGTTGTTTAAAAAAGAGAAGATACAGTTAAATGTCTTTAAAAATTATACACACTACTTATTTCAAAAGCACTTACGTTTCTTTTGTTATGAAAGACTGCCGTAGACACTTGGCAAACAAGCAAAGAACCAGGGTCAGGTATGAATCTTAATGTTCCTTCATACATTGATTGATATTTTTATTCTACGAACATTTCTTAGGCCCTTACCATAGAACAATGACTACAAAGCAAAACTAGACATATAAAGCTGGAAGACGAAGTTCCTATAGAGTGAGAGAGAAAGAGAGAGAGAAACAGAAGATGAGTGCTTAGTTAGTGGCACTAAATTCTATAAATTTATCTCCAGATGTGGGGATAGTGGTGGGGGTAGAAGGATTAAACCAGAAAAGATGACACCCAAATTAGCCCTTGATGGTTTTATAGGAAGCTAGCCAAGTAGAAGGTTACAGCATACTTCTGAGAATTGCCTTTCCTTCCCCACACCCTTCTCCAGGGACTTACCCTTGACAGGCATATTGTTATTATTAGATTCTCTCTGCTGGCCACAATTGACTAGACTATAAATAAAACCCTGACCCAAACTGCTCCAGATGTTCTCTTCTAGGAGTTAGAAATTTGGACTTAATCAGTCTAGGTGGGTGTAACTTGAACTAGGGGATGTAAATTCAAGAATTACGGGTCTGCCATCATTTGCAGAGACCTCAAAAACCAGGCAAACCAGGCTTGGGAAGACGGATGAAAGAAACTGGTACCCAGAGAGATGAAGAGGCAAGAAATGAAAAGCAAGTACTTAATACAGGGTTACTTATGGCTTTCTCATTTTGGCTTTTAGGTCTAGTGGCTCCTAAATTTTGTAAGATATTCCAGTATCCCTCTAATAAAATTATTCTTTGGCTTAAGTGGAAAAAGCATAACGTAAAAAGAAGGGATAGAAAGGGTGAAAGGGAGGCAGGAATATAGTCCAGTCAGAGGAGTTGGGGCATGGAAAAGAGCACAGAAGTGTGAGACTTGGTCAGTGCTCTATTTATTTTAATATAGTGTTGTGCTTTTTGATATTATATTAATTTGCTACAGTATTGAAGTCCTACATGTAATCATTCATTATCAAACAATATATTTTTGTTAGAGAAAGTCTGATAAAATCTCGTTTCCTAATAAATTATTTACCATACTGCAAACTTCCAAACATCAATGAGTATAAGAAATCAATGGGTATAACTTTTTTTTTTTTTTCCAAGATGGAGTCTTGCTCTGTCTCCCAGGCTGCAGTGCAGTGGCACAATCTTGGCTCACTGCAACCTCTGCCTCCCGGGTTCAAGCAATTCTCCTCTCTCAGCCTCCTGAGTAGCTGGGATTACAGGCATGTGCACACACATTGAGCTAATTTTTGTATTTTTAGTAGAGACTGGGTTTCACCAAGTTGGCCAGGCTGGTCTCAAACTCCTTACCTCGTGATCTGCCTGCCTTGGCCTCCCAAAGTGCTGGGATTGCAGGCTTGAGCCATCGCACCGGGTCAGTTATTCTTACTTCCAATTCTTCTCTGAAAATACAAGTTGTTTTTGGAATAATAGTGGATACTGTCCAGTTTTTTCTGGAATATTTATAGCACAATCTACATACTTGTAATTAGAAAGAAGATAATCAACAGAATAATTTTATCCTCTGGGTCAAAAATGTAAGTAAAAAACTTTTTAAAGTTTTTATTTTTTAGGGATAGGGTCTCTGTCTGTCACCCAGGCTGGAGTGCAGTGGAGCCATCATAATTCATTGTAACCTTGAACTCCTGAGTTCAAGCAATCCTCCTGCCTCAGCCTCCCAGGTAGCTAGGACTACAGGTGTGTGCCAACACACCTGGCTATTTATTTTCTTTTTATGTAGACATGAGGTCTTGGTATGTTGCCTAGACTGGTCTCTTAACTCTTGGCCCCAAGTGATCCTCCTGCCTTCGTCTCCCAAATTGCTGGGATTATAGCATAAGCCTTTGCACCTAGCCTAAAAGACATTTAAATTTGAGATTTGGGATTTTTTTTCCCAATGTCTAGAGCAAAAAGTAAAATTACTTCATATTCAACTCATATATATGTAAGAAATGTAAAAGGATGCACAAGTGAGAACTGATAAAGAAACAGTCGGATTAAAATACTGGAATAGAACAAAGTTTTTTTTACATGGGAATATAGAGAAGTCATATTTTCAGACCCTCAATTAGGTAATTTTGATGAAAAAAATATAAATATCACTAATAACTTCCTTACAGTTTGTTTGTCATTTTCTGAAGACTTTTACCAAGAATGAAAATCTTTAGGCCGGGCGCGGTGGCTCAAGCCTGTAATCCCAGCACTTTGGGAGGCCGAGACGGGCGGATCACAAGGTCAGGAGATCGAGACCAGCCTGGCTAATACGGTGAAACCCCGTCTCTACTAAAAAATACAAAAAACTAGCCGGGTGAGGTGGCGGGCGCCTGTAGTCCCAGCTACTCGGGAGGCTGAGGCAGGAGAATGGCGTAGACCCGGGAGGCGGAGCTTGCAGTGAGCCGAGATGCGGCCACTGCACTCCAGCCTGGGCGACAGAGCGAGACTCCGTCTCAAAAAAAAAAAAAAAAAAAAAAAAGAAAATCTTCCAGTTTGTTTTGTTCATCTGACACTTTGTCTAACACCTCTTTGCCTGGATTCATCCATATGCATTTCATTATCCAACAAACTCTTCCTATTACTGTTTAAAATTTAGTAAAAGACATGATTGTTTCTGTATTACATTGGAATGTAGATCCTCAAAACCTTTGCTATAAAGTAGCCTTAAGTCAGCATGTACAATGTCATTATAGCTAGTGTCATTTCCACAGCTAGCAAACTGCAGCAAAAAAAAAAAAAAAAAGAAGATGGCATTTAAATTCTTAAGCCAAGTCATCTATGCTTTACATATGTAATTCACACATGATTTTGAGTAACGTGTTAGAAGAGGGACTCAATGTGTCAACCAAGTTATGTATCCAAATAGGAACACTTCATATATTTGAACTAGGCTGGTGGATGCTGATAGTTTGTTCTTAATTTTCTTGCTTCAAATAGCTGATTTTTTTAACATTATAGCTCTAATTTATAAAAATGCTAATGTCAGTTTATTCTTCTATAAGTAACTGTATTTAAGAATAACTTATTCAGTATATCAGCTTGATTCTTTGTGTCTGACATGTATAAATGTTCTTGGGAGGATGGTCATGGAGCTCTTTACATAAAAATATATCAAGCTCAATGTCATTTACGTAAACATTGTAAATTTCAAGTATCAATGGAAAATACAATAAAAAGTAAAGTCACATGCCACGTAAACCAATTTCCTTTAATTATTTCCCGACTATATACCCCGTATCTTCTCTTTCCTCACTATACTCTGTCTCTCTAGTTGGATTCTATGTCTTCTTCATCATTTGGTCTCCAGAGTTTGGCACAGTGCCTAGATAGGCACTCATGAGTGTTTATTCACTCCATTCCATTAATAGCAACTTATTAAGTCCCATCTATTATCAGATCCTGCTTAAGGTAACGGATTATAGCAGTGCACCAAAAAGTCACAGACTCCTACCTCCATGAGGCTCACATTCTAGAATGGTGCAAACTATAACAAAAAAGTAAAAATAGATGATATAGTACGCTAGACGTTAGTAAATGCGGTAGGGAAAATATGGATCTCTGAAAGAGAATAGTAAATGATAGAGTAGAAAGAGTTACAAATTGTAAAAGGGGTAGCTATGTTAGTTCTCCCTGAGATTATATTGGGTAAAGACCTGGAGAAGAGAGATGGTCAGCCATGTGGATATATGGGGGACAAGCATTTCACAAAAGGAGCATGTGCAAAGACCCTGAAGCAGAAGGTTGCTTAATGTTCAACAAAAGCAAGGATGCCAGCATGGCTGCAATGCAGTGAGCAAAGTGGGAAACAATAGGAAATGAAGTTAGGAAGTTAACAGGGAGTCAGATCCTGTGTGTAACATCTAGGCCATCCTAAACACTTTAGCTTTTAAAATAAGTAAGTTGAGAAAACATTGAAGGGTTAAAGAAAAGGCATGATATAATGTGATTTGTGTATTTTACATGATTACTCTGGTTCCTGCATTGAGACTCAAAGGAAAAAGCATTGAAGGAGAGAGACCAGGGCTATGTAAAGGGAACAGAGACACCTGAACCACAAGAAACTGAAGAAACAAATATAAAATAGAATCGAGGGATAGAGGAGAGCTGCCTGCAAAAACCTAGCAGAGTGCAAACCATCTACTGAGCTCTCAGTATATCATAGAGGAAGGGGTCACACACAGTGGTGCTTGTTTGTTTGGCCTCCCACAGATATGTGGATGTTAAAGGGAGTAATCACTTTCTTAGATAATAGTGGATAGTCTTCTTTTTCACTCCTGTAGTGTAGCCTTTTAAAGGCTAGTTGTAACGAAAAATCTGAAGTCATATCAATAAACATTTTGTACTTTGTTACACTGAAGTCCGTTGTTCTATCTTGTTCATTCGTTGGATTTTTTTACTCATGCGTGACTTGATAGCAGCATATTTCAGTCATTTGGAAAATACTTGCTCACTGAGTTCTGCAAATATCAGTATTTTTTAAAAATCACTTTCATTTATATCACCCTTAATTTCTTCAGGGAAAAGAAAAAAAAAAAAAAGCCTTTAACTATTAGGGAGCCCTCTGTGGCAGACAAAAGTTGTCCACAATTCTAATTTTCATTTGAAAGCAAGAAATTTATCACGGGCAATAAGTCACGACAGTTGCTTTTCTTGAAATGAAAGACTCACTTTCTTCATTTGTGAGAAAATGTCTGCCAAATACCCAGTTATGAATAACAATAATTTGTCGGTTGTTCTTTCAAATAAAAACAGTGTTCCATGAAACGGCACATGTGTTTTTTCCAGAGACAACTCTTGAATTTTAGTATCCAGCAAAAATACTTTGTGTCTCAAAGAATAGTAAAAAGACATATATCCAAGGGTTGAGATTTAGTATTAATAGTTTTACGGCTTCTAATAGGATGTTCTTAAGTGAAACTGGCTTTTAAAATTTAAGTGAATATGCTTTTTGGAGATTTCAACTACAGTTTGGTGCCAGTGCCTTAACCGTCTTAAGACACAAACAATTTTATCCTCGAATGCTTTTTTGCCTTTGAAGCTAATGTCAACATAGTAAAGCAAGCAAACAACATGTAAATATTAGCATGAAAATAGTTGTGATCTCAAGATCCCCTGCAAAGGTCATGGGAACTCTCAAGGGACTGTGGATTCAATTTTGAGAATCACAGGCCCAGGAGACTGGGAGAGGTACTGGACAGAGGAAATATAACATGATCATTCAGGTCCTTGATCATGAACATAAAATGAAAACTGGCAGGATGGTTGTGTGTTTTTCTCTAGATTTGTTCAACCATATGGATATTGTCTAGGATTAGACAAAGGATTGAACTAAACCAATTAAATGAGGATTATAGTTTGATTCAGCAAATCTACAGAAAAGAGAAGGTCAAGAGAGTTGAGTGTACATGCCAAAGAGTGGTAAGGATTGACTCTAAAATTTAAGCTGGATAAGGAGGAAGTAAAGACTTGATGGAGTAAGTGACAATAAAAGGATGGTAGAATTAATGAACTGTACGTCAAAGGATTGCTTTATTTGATTCCAGCTGATTCAGAGCTAGAAAGTTGGGAGGTGACAGCTGGCAAATGAAATATTTGAAAATGAGATTAAAGAGGTTTGCAATCATAGAGAAGATCTAAGGTATAATCAAAGGACTGAGCAGCTTTGGTAGGGTCAAGAGTAGAGTTGTTGGAGGAGAGGAGATCAGGAATTGAAACACCATCTACCCACTAATATTTCAGAGCAAATAAGAGTATAGACTTTTGAGCCTTAATGCTTTGACTCACATCAAGTAGTCTTCTTAGCTGAATAGCTGTGGACAATTTGTTTGATTGTTCTGTGCCTCAGTTCTCCATCTATAAAATGGGAATTATAGTATCAAATGATGATTATAATATCTAATTAATGGGCTTGTTATGGAAGGTAAATGAGTTAATATATGTAGGGTACTTAAAACAGCGCCTGGCATAAATTGATACACATTTCATCTGTGGTAATTGTCACTAAAGCTATTGAAATCACCCAGAATTTGGGTAGAAGTAATAATGTTGGGGAGAGCTTCAATAAAGCATGAGCTAAAATCTTCATAAATGAAAGGCCTACTTCCTAGGGGCTGCAAAAAGGATGGGAAATAGATCCTTCAAAGTGATGACATGAGATTCAAAGCTGGGCATGGTAGGAAGAAGGAAGGTAACTTGTTCTGGAAGTGACAATGAAGACCGGTATGAATCAGTAAGAGCGCAGCAACATGAGAAGTACTTGTGAGCACTGAGCACTTAAATATCAGTGATTAACAATCAAAAAGTGCCATTAGTACATTGAGGAAGATCTGGAGGATTAAGCCTGGTCCTCTTGTCCTCAAGGGGCACCATCAAGGGAGGGCCAGGTTTAATCCTCCAAATCTCCCTCACTGTACTAATAGCACTTTTTAATGTTACTCCCTGATACACAAAACTTTAAAGCCAAACTTTACTCCTTCCTCCATGTATGCATGCCACCATGTTCTCTTGAGTTTATCTTTGCACAATCTTTCATTTCTTTTAATTCTCTCCCATTGTTTCAATTCTCACTGCCACCAGCCAGGCTTGAGCCTTCACTACTGCATACCTGGCCGTGTGTTATCATCAAGGCTGTTGGCTTTAACTCTAGTCTATCACATGTCTATCCTATGCATTTTGTCCTAATGCAGATCTCTATCTGATTTACTTTTTTCTCATACTTAAAAGGATAATAAAAATTAATGCCTTGTTATCATTTGCAGAAGAAAGCTAACTTATTTGGCCTGGTATTCAAATTCTTTCTTCTAGCCATTAGCCTTAATACCCTCCAAGCTTTTCTTTCCATTCTACATTATAGAGCATTCTCAGTTCTAAACATCTCTTTCCTCACCTTCCCACAAAAAAAAAAAAAAAGTGTGATCTTTGTTCTCTCCCTTTTCACCCTCCCATTGCCTTCTGAGGGTTTTATCTTTGCCAGCTGTGTTTTCAATCTTTTGGGATTCAAATTTTGGAGAATTAAAACAGAAAAGAAGTGGGGGGTCTTAACAGGGGTGAGCCAGGGGTTTGCTTTTGAAGGGTGAGCAAGTTTTTGTAAGAAAGCATTCAAAGACTCAGCATGAGAGAAAATCCACCACTTTGAATCCAACAGGACACTCCTTTCTTTGGAGGACTGTTTCTCTGCCTTACTAAAGCCATATGACAATTGGTTAGGAATGAAATTAATATGTTTAGATGATAACCATGTAATTAACATCTCTATGGTAAGACTGAAAGGAGTAGTAAAGCAGTATCCCGCCCCCATCCCCCAGCCCACACCCCCGTACCCTGCCATGGAGGGAGAGCTGCATGGGTTGGCTAATAAGAATAGGTGAACCAGATTTGTTCAAGAATGAGTTTGTGTCAGCCTTGGTCCTCCATAAAACCCCCATGAACTTTCTGAAATGTTGAAGCTAATAAGCGTTAAGGAAGAGAGAATGGCTATCACGATGCTGCTCCATAATCAAGTGCTGAATGCTGGAGCTAAGGCCTGCCACGCTGGTAGCTTTGGTAGTTGAAAGTAATAACATATGCTTACCCTTTTCAATTATAGTCCAGCCGTCAAGGTGCTGGTGACCGGAATTACATTTTTCCATTAGTGGTCAGGGGAATCTTTCTCCCTCCCACTACCACCACATCAAACAAGGCAAGAGCTTAGTAGGAGGCTGTGCCCATTCATCAGGTTCCAGTGTGGCAGACAGGTCAGCAAGTGGGCACCTCTTAGGAATTATGCAGTCACCTGATGGTATTTTAGAAACAATAGTTAGTGTGGTCCAAACCTAACATTTATTGCTAGACAGCTGAAAGATTTGAGTGAGATTAGCATTTCTTTATTTGTGACACTGGGGAATATATAATGGCAGTCTGCCTTCAAGAGGGGAAGAACTCAGATTATACACTGTATTTCTTATCCTGCTAAGGACACAGACATTGAAGAAAAACTCTAACATTGATGCATTTATCCCACAGGAAGCCCCACATTTCTTTGCTCTTAGATTTCTAAGAAGAAAACTTTGGAGACCAAGTAAATAGCTTCAAAGGCATACCAGTAAATATGGAAGAAAGGAATGAGATAGACCAAATTAGAAAGAGTCACTAGATGGCACAATTAAAGATTGAGTCCTCTCATGATGATTCACGAAATGGGGGAATATGTGACCGGGACAATATTTATTTGTGTGTATATAGTCTCCATATTCTACATACTTCTGCACAAATAAGATTGTAATATTTGTTTATGATGATTCTACTATGCCTTCTCTCTCTCCCCTAAAGCTTGGCAAACCATTTCCAGGATGTTTTGCAATTCAGAATTTGAAGAGTAGTAGGCATAGATGAAAGGTCAGAGCAAGTGGGAAAGAATTTAGCATAAAATTGAGGGGGAGAAGGGTGAAGAAGCCTTGCTGTATATATAAAGCTGATCTTTCCTTTAATCTTTCTCAAGAAGATTGAATTTGATATTGGAGTTGTGTGTTGTTTTTTCTTTTTTTTTATTCCCTCCAATTTCTGTATATTTTGAGGCAGAGTCTCACTCTCTTGCCCAGACTGGAGTGCGATCTCAGCTCACTGAAGCCTCCACCCCCCTGGGTTCAAGTGATTCTCCCACCTCAGACTCCCAAGTAGCTGGAATGACAGGCACCTGTTATCATACTCAGCTAATTTTTGTATTTTTGTAGAGATGGGGTTTCACCATCTTGGTCAGGCTGGTCTTGAACTCCTGACCTCAGGTGATCCGCCCTCCTCGGCCTCCCAAAGCACTGGGATTACAGGTGTGAGCCACCACACCCAGCCTCTGGATTCTTTTTACATGCTAGTTCACAGATAGACTAGATTGTGTAAGCCCGTCTTTCATTGGGGCTTTTCATTTACAGTCTTACATGTGGCTCACGCTGTAAACAAAACATAACAAAAACTCCTTTGCCAAAGTCTGAATGCATTATAACCAAGCACACTATAACCATGCTTCCCAAACTGAACTGTAAACCAAAAATTAAATTCTATGCTTCCCCACCCTCCGAACAACTGAATTAAACTTTTCTCACAGGCAAGGGCATTTCAAAGTTGACCTGAAACATGAGTTCAGACCATGATGGGAATGCATGGTTGGACATACCCCATGATACCCTCCTTCCTTTGGAATTCAGGCAAAATTGACCAGCATTAACATTAAAATGAGACCTTAAGATAATCTATTCTTTCCCACTACCCGGAGGTTTCATCTGCATAATAAAACTCTTGGTCTCCACAACCCCTTATCTTAACCCAGACACTCCCTTCTATTGATTCCAGGTCTTTAGATAAAGTCTTTCAACCAATTTCCAACCAGAAGCCCCCAGTTTGAGTTGTCCCACCTTTCTGGACCACACCAACATAGTCTAACATGTATTGATTGATGTCTTATGTCTCCCTAAAAAGTATAAAACCAAGCTGTAGTGTGACCACCTTGAGCACATGGTTTTAGGACTTCCTGAGGATGTGTCACGGGCATGTCCTTAACCTTTGCAAAATAAACTTCTAAATTAATTGAGTCCTGTCTTAGATACTTTTTGGTTTACAGAAGCAAGGGGCCGTGGGGCACCTGAGTAAAGATCTCAGTGGCACAACAAGATCTTTAAATATTCCAAGAAAGTATACTGATATTTGTTGCATACCATGTGAACTATAATTTGTTTGGACTTAAACTACTTAATAAATTAATCTCTCAAGTATTTCCTTTGGCGTAAGACTGATGTAAAAAGTTACTGACACACCAATTGGGTCATGAACCAGAAAGTTCTAGAAACACTATAGCTTTCCAAATTCCATACCTTTTCTCCTTGCTTTCATTTCACCTACAATAATTTATTCCACCATCTTTATTTGAAAAATTACATTCTACTAATTTCCCTATTCAGTTTCAAATGCTACCTTCTCCAAGAGGGCTTCCTATTAACTAGAAGATATTTCTGCCACCAGAACATTTTTGATTTATTATAACACTTGTAACATTCTATACTATCGTCTTCTCTCCTAATACACTGTGAAACCCCCAAGAGCAGAAACCATGTCTCAATTGTAGATTGAGATTCTTTCTCGCAAATGAGGACAGTGAAACAGAGAAAAAATAGTTGATTAATTAGAAGGCAGCACAATAACTTAGTAACAGAATTAGAACCAAATCTTATATCTCCTGACTCTTGGTAGCATATATTTCTACAGAGAATTTCAAATAATAGATGCCTAGAAATATTTGATGAATATATTATCAAACAAATAATAGAATTAAACTGATTTTTCAAATAATAAATTTTCAAGATACAATCTAAGAAAAAATTAGATCTAATGTACCATTTATATTACTTTGAGATTAATATTAAGATAATTAAATAATTTTTATTCACATTTATTGCTGAGTGAAAAATCTGGGTTTTAAGAATTTCTCATACATTTCTAACTTAATAGGGTCAGATGCACAAGTATAAATATTCAGTTTATTACATTCATTTGAAAAATATATATTTATGGAACATGTAATGGTGTAAAGTTTTGCAGCCACATGTAAATCAGCAATTTTACACTGTAGTTAAATGTTAATGCCAGCTATGTGATTTTTTTTGCCATATGTAATTTTAGCTTATAGTAAATAAGTTTAGAAATTTTTGTAAAATAATAAAGCTGTTTCTTTTTATTATCTACTATTATTTTTTCATAATACTCACATTTGTCTTTGCTTCCCTTGGAAAATAATATTTTGAATGTTGTTTGATAAATCATTATTTAAAGCAACACCATTTTTATTAGACTTGTATAAAGTTTAACACTAATTTTCAACACATGTTATGATTCAAATGACATATTTATTTATTTTTTTATTTCAATACTATATCTACCCTATACACTGTGGACAACTTTTCTTAAGCAACTCATTGTTTTTTCCCTTTTCTAGATTAAAATGGGCCCTAAAATTACCAAACCCCATCATAAGCTCTGAGAGTGTTTACATATAAATTGAATGTACATCTGAATTCTCTCTATCACACATACATGCAATGTAGTAAATTCCTAGAATTTCATGTTGCCTCCACATCCATTTTGAATATAAGTTTAACTTTCTCATACCAAAAGCCTGGCTTGACAGTTTCCAGTTCTACACCTCTTCCCAGTTCCTCAGTGTAGTGACCCATATATCTGCCTTATACAACTGTCTCCTAGTAATCACCTCTCTACAGAGCTAGATACAACCTACTTGACTTGCCCCACAGACCCCCATACCCTGCAAGAAGTATGCAGATGTGCTGCAGTGACCCCTCTCAGTGACAGCATGACTCTGTGGAATTCATGCCTGCTTACTCCAAACCCAAGGGAAACCTGCTTGAGTAATATCCTGGGCCCCAACAAAGGCTTCAGCCCATTATCCCTCTTTTCCTCTCTTTCTGTCTACCCTGGTGGTTGAGTATGCTGTCTCCTACAGCTCCCCTCTTCCCCTTGGTCCTGTGATGCTGCTCTCTTCATTCTGAGATCTGTAAATGATCAACTGATTCAGTTATTTTAAGTGTTTTGTTGTGTTGCCTCCTCTGTGCCTCACCTGACCAACACACTTAAACGTAACATCTTTCCCACTCACGGCTTTCCAAGAGAGCGGCAATCTTAGTAGGAATAAATGAGACACAGGTAAGACACAAGCCATAAGAGGATCTGCCACTACAAAGAAGTTTCCTGTGAACAGGACACCTGGTTACAAGTTGGACATATAGCTATCAGGCTGTCCAGCAGGATCCAGAAGTATCCCATGAAATACATACTATAAACAACCATGACCAGATTCCCTGGAGCCCCATCTGGGCATGGCTAGATCTTATAGCCACTTTCCTAAGAGAGACCTCAAAGCCAACTTAGAAAAACCAAAACAACATATACATACATATTACAGTATATGCAGATATCGCTAGTCATGGAGCTATAAGTTTTATCAAACCATTTTTTTAACACTTTTAATAAGTTATTTCTTATGTTTCCACAATGCTATAGTGAACACTGCTCATTCCACAGCAGTATTCACTATAAAAAACTGTTCACTCAAAAAAGTTTGAGTTTTCAAACAGATTGCTTCAAAATGATTTACTGCCTATTTAAAATTATTGTATCAACTGTTCATAGAAAAATATAATATAGATCCTTTTAAAACACTATTTAGATTTGCTTTGTTCTTGATTTCATATATGTTAAAGTTATTGCATGTATCTGGTTTTTTTTTTTTTTTTTCCCTACCCAATGACTTTTCAGATATTAAGGAGTCACATTAAAGGATTACGTTTTTACAGAAGAGCCAATTACATGCGTTAGGTATTCAAAGTAAGATTGGTTTCTCTCCTACACCAAATAAATGTCATAAAAGTTTCAGTAAGAATTTGTTAATATTATATCAAATTGTAAACAGATCAGCTGGTGACCTGATTTTATTTTAAGCTTTGCATTTCATTGCATTTCACAATTTATCTGCTGGTTAACACTAGCACAGAAAGGTGTAGGAATTCAAATAACAAATGCCACACATATCTCAGCCTTTTGGTTTCTGTTTGGATGACATAGGTGTTTTAGACTTTCAGGCAACCAAATTATTTGCTTTAATGATGAAGGATTGAAACTATTTTTGCAATGTAGCAAAGATTTCACTCTTTGAGCCACAGTTGTGCTTAACACAAAATACACTAGTCATCATCTCTCTTACTCCTAAAAGGTTCTTCAAAATGTTTGTTTTAGGTAGAGAAATCTTCTTAAATATTTCTGAAATGAACCATTTAAACAAAGAGTATAAACAATATAGTTTGGAATGGATATTACAGACACACAATTGTCATTACAACAGGCAAACAAGCACAAAGTAAAGGCAGACCAAAAAAAAAAATGTTTTTAACTCGACACCAAAGCTGAGAAGCAAACTATCAGGAGATAAAAAGCAATTAAGATAAAAAGATCAAAATGGCTTATTCGAGTAGATTTCTAAAAGCCTTTCTCTATTATACTCACTTCATAACCTTGAGCAGGACTAAATAGATTTAATCCCTTGTGTGAATCTTATTTATCTGAGAATGCTTTATGATTGAAAATCTCAGTATCTTTTAAGATCAGCTACATACTTTTAGAATATTTGCCTTTGATAAAAGTAAAACAACCTCTTTGATTGCCTAGCTTTCATTAAGTAGTTCTAGTCTACTCTAGTGATTATTTTAAAGCTTTTACAGGTTTATTTTTAAAAAGCACTCCCTTCGTTTTAGCTGATTTGAACTAAACTCTGCCATTCTGCAGCTGATTTGCTAAATAATCTTGGGGAAGTCACGTAACACTTCTGTGACTCCATTTCTTTCAGCTATTTAAAGAGGGAGAAATAACCCACACAACTTGGAGAGGATACACAGGCTCTATAAAATATTAAGATTTACATGATGGAAGACATTTAATACATATGCACCTTTTGTAAAACAAAGGTATAATCTTACTTAGTATCTTACTGATCAGTATGCTTAACAAGAGCTACCTTTCGACTTACAGTGCAAAGGGCTCATCTGCTAAATAGTGACCAAAAAAAAAAAAAAAAACAAAAAACAAATAAATGAATAAATAAGATTGGGATAAGTATTACACTAATAGAGAAACCATAGAACTCGGTTGGGGGAAAATTAGCAAGCTAGAGCAACTCACCCATTCCAGAAAAATGATAAGAAACAGAACTCATCCCACACCTCCTAATGTTTTTAGGATAGAAATGTATGAGACTAAACAAATATTACCAGACATAAGAAGTACAAGGTTATAACTATTTTCACTCAAATAGTATAAGTGGTGAGTTTCAGGTGATCCTTGTATTGGGATGAATTTGTGATGTTCTGTAAACATACTGCAAATAAAACATGATGAGTTAAGACAAATAACGGGATTATGGATGAAGAGCCTCAAATCTGATTTCAATCATCCACTTACTAGGTTTTTTTTTTTTTTTTTTTTTTTCTTTCCAGGTAAGCTGGTCTTTTATTAGCTGTTTGGCATAACAGGTTTCCAGTAAATAGGCATGGAGTTGCATGGAGGTGACAGAGGCAGGCGCAGGCACAGGGCAGCATCTCTCACTTCTTCTACTCGTTCTTTTCGTAGTCCCACTTGGAGGCTAAGCGCTGGATGGGGTTCACCTTCATGTCCAGCATCCTCTTGGTCTGTATGGCCACCCACTCTTTGTCGAAGGTTTCCGGGAGGGGGCCGTACACATAGCTCTTCTGCCACATGATAATGAGCGCGGTGAAGCAGATGAAGAGCGTGGTACTGACCACAACCGTCTTCCACTCATTCGAGCCCCTGTTCATCTCAGCAAAGCTCTCCCTGAACTTAATGCGGTACAACTCGACTTTCTCATCCGTGGAGAGGCTGCTCCAGGACGCCTTCTCCTTCTCCTTCAAGGCCTTCTAGCTGGCAGACAGTTGCTTGACATGGGCCACATCCGGCAAGGCATAGTCACGCCGATCCACGTAAGTTGGGAGCGAAAAGTCTTCGCTCTTCACAACACTTTCATGTTCTCCTACACACACAGAGGTGGAAATTGCTCACTTGCCAACTAGGCTTAATACCCTGGTAGCCAACATTCTGCCGCCACTGCCCGTCGCGACCGCCCTCTACGCCCGGTGTCCCGCGACTGCACTTACTAGCTTTTTAATCTTGGGCAGGTTTTTAAATAATTCTATGCATCAATTTTTACATTTCTAAAAAATCTTAGGGTGGTAAGAATACTGAACATGAAATCCACCATCTTAACAATTTTTTGTTTATTTTTATTTTTTTGAGATAGAGTCTCACTCTGTCACCCAGGCTGGATGGAGTGCAGTGGTGAGATTTCAGCTCACTGCAACCTTCACCTCCCCAGTTCAAGCAGTTCTCCTGACTTAGTCTCCCGAGTAGCTGGGATTACAGGCATCCGCCATCATGCCTGGCTAAATTTTGTATTTTTATAGAGACGAGATTTCAGCATGTTGGCCAGGCTGGTCTTGAACTCCTGACCTTAATGATCTGCCTGCCTCGGCCTCCCAAAGGACTGGGATTACAGGCATCAGCCATCGCAACTGGCTTCATCTTAACAAATTTTTAAGTGTAATATTGAGGGTCAGAATATGATACCCCAAATTATGGTGCCTTGGTGTGTTGAGTACTTTGAACTGAAGGATACTGGAACACCTCAGAAGCAATCTATCTCTCATTTTTTCCTGCCGTCCTGTCTCCCACTCCTTCTTTCAGAAGCGAGTCTTGGAAGTCAGAATATAACTTCCCCAAAGCAGGTCTTAGAAATGAGAACCGCTCTTTTGCAAAGCAAGCCATAAAACCTAGAAAGGTCACTGTCCCCCTTCTCTCTTCTCCTTTGAAAATGCTCATTCCAGACGGGTCCTGTCCCCTACCCTGGAGGAGGGAATGCTACACAGAGAGGCCAAGAATAATCTGAACGGACAGTCCTTGTTAGGTTTCCCTCCTCAGTCTATCACCTTTAGATCATGCCCTTTTGTCCAATCACATTTCCTCATAACTCTCCATTCTTCATCAAATCTAAGTATAAAAATTGACATTTTTTTTCTGGGTCTTTGGGTCTTCATTTTTGAAGGCTCCTGTGTCATGTTAAACTTTGATTAAGTAATTGGTTTCTTGTTAACCCGTCTTTGTTATAGGAGTGTGGCCACGACCCTTATGATGAGTGAAGAAAGGTATCACAACTTTCCACCCTTACAAGACAATACACATTATTGTTGACTATAGGTAAAATGTTGTACTGCATTTCCCTAGAGCTTATTAATCTTTCTTGACCCAAAAGTTATGCCTGTTGACTAGTAATTCCCTATTTTCCTTTCCTCCCAGCTCCTGGCAGACACCATTCCATTGTTTGATTATAAGAATTTGTCTGTTTCAGATACCTCATATAATTGGAATCATGCATCATTTTGTCTTCTGTTACTGGATTATTTCATTTAGTGTGATGTCCTCAACAATACCTCTTCTTTACACAGGCACAACAGAACTTACAATGCAGAACTCCTGTTTTCTTGATTCTTTCTTTCTTATTTTTCTTCTTGCAAATTTAACAAAAAAATGCATTTAAGGCATAAAGCATGGTTCCTGATAAAAAGATGTTTTTAAATGGTAGTTTTTACTAATTTGTAGCCAAATAGTTATTTCTTAGTTGGTACCAATCCAGATTTTAGAAAGTAGTTACATCGATTCTATAGCCTTAGACCATAAAATTCTCTGGGATCACTCACCCACAGTACGTGTAGAAGGAGAAAAAAATTCATGTGAGCCAAGAGGGACAGCAGCCCAAGGCTCTTTACTTCTACCCCAGCCAGGTCCCAGAGTAACGGACCTGCTTGGTGTATGTTTCTGCTAATCACTGTATGAGAAATTCGGGGCCTGATTTTAGCACTTAGTCCTTTCTCTCTTGCCCCAGTGTGAGTGACAAATACACCATTACTTTCTAAACATATTCTTGCAAATGCATTTAGTCTGAGCAATATTAAAAGGTATATTTACAGAAAATCACTTAATGGAAGTTCAACAAAGTAGTACACTAAAATTATGACTAAACATGATTTTTGTGTATTTTATAAAATTTATATATGTTATTTAATTTAAAAATAGTGTCACATTAAAACACACACTCACAACTCCGATTTCACAATTCTACTTCTTGGAATTTATCTTATGGAAATACTCAGAGAAATTCATAACCATGGGTGTGTAAGTGTACTTACCGAAGCATAAATAATAGCAGAAATAAGTAACTTAAATGCACATTAATAATGTTATTGAACATAATCTATTGATATTTATTGATAGTCTTCATCAGCATTACTATGATTTTTTAAATAAAAGATGGCTTATATACAAAATATACATGCAGAAAAACATGCATCCTTTATTAGCAAAATTAATATAATCATAGAAAATATATCTGATTTTTATTTTATTATTATTTTTTTTTGAGACAGAGTCTCACCCTGTCACCCAAGCTGGAGCGCAATGGCGCAATCTTGGCTCACTGCAATCTCAGCCTCCCAAGTTCAAACGATTCTCCTGCCTCAGCGTCCCAAGTAGCTGGGATTACAGGTGCCCACCACCATGCCCAGCTAATTGTGCGTGTGCGTGTGTGTGTGTGTGTGTGTGTTTAGTAGAGACGGGGTTTCACCATATTGGCCAGACTGGTCTCAGACTCCTGATCTCATGATCCGCCCGCCTTGGCCTCCCAAAGTGCTGGGATTACAGGCATGAGTCACCACGCCCGGCCAATATATTTTAAGACAAAAAGTGAATAATGAAATAGCATGAATAGTATAATCCCAATTTAATAAAATGTGTATGTATTACAAGAAGTTTATACTTACAGACACAAAAATATTCACTTTAGATTTGTTAGGATATTGGGTTTATAGGTTTTCCTAATTTTTAAAAAAATTCTCTGATTATTTTTTGTACCAAGCATGAATGAATTTATACTTACAAAAATAAAAAACTAAAATAATACAAAAACAATTAGTGAATCATATACTGCTTGTAACTTGAAAATAGACCGATAGTTATAATGAAAATCTTCAGGACTTGAGATAATAGGATTTTGAACACCTGGTCCAACTTCTTTATTTTTCAGAGGGTCCAGAGATGTAAAATTATCTCCCGAGGTTATGCAGCTCATTATTATTATGTATCCAATACATACCAACCCTCTGATTCTAAAATGCTTGAAGTCAGCTTTCTTCAATCCACGTAATTAGGTAGATGTTACACATGATTACATCATTTATGGTCATAAAGATTACACTACAATTTTGTGCAACACCATTTTCTGAGTACACAATCTGGCCCATGCTGAATCTATAGACTTTTAAGATAATATGCTTGTTTACCTCCACTCCTATTCTTCAATTTATTGTTTGGTTTTAATTTTTAAGTATATGTTGAAATAAAACCAAGATAATTGTGGTAAGTTCTAATTATGCAGCATCCTCACTTTGATTTATGGGGAAACCCTGGCCCCTCTGCCTATGAGTCTTAAATACCTTCAGCTTGCTAAGGCCTTAGAGATGGTAAAGAGCTCCCTGCTGTTTCAAAGCCCTAGGTAAAGTGGAGAATCCACATTCCATCCATTCCTCCCTGGGAGGAAGGGAGTTCGTCAGACATTCAGTACAGATCACAGCTGCTGAAACCACCAACGTGATTCCCACAGCCCTAGACTTAGATTCCCACAGTCTTAGACCTTTATGAGTCCTGAAGCTCTGCCCCCGGGGTTCCTCCACAGGAGCACACCTCAGGCACCTGCTCCCTTCATCTTCTGGGAAAGAGATGGAAGCCCGGGCACTTTGTTATATTTCTCACAGTTGCCTACACTAACAAGTTTGCCCCACCCCATTTCTTATTATTTCAGTTGTGTCAAACATTCAGAAATTTGAAATTGAGGAAACAGCCATGGAATTAGAATCATAGCAAAAAGTATGATTTCCTGTAACTTTTCAAGAAGTCCTTGGGATTTTATAAAGATAACCACTAACTTACACAATGGTGAAAACCAGAGAGAATTTTAAATAATTTGGCAGCTAGTATCAATTTAATTGTTTCTTAAGAAAATGTACAATCAGGCAATTATTTCCACAAAATTTATTTAAAATTCACAGATGAACACATTATAACTTTCTAATGACTATGACAAAAATATAAAACTTTTTGACAAAATATGATTTCTAAGTTCAATGACTCATATTATTGCAGTATTCAACAATTTATATGAGCAGAATAGGATTTGGTTACATAAATATGTGTGGTGATAGTAGATACCTCACTGTTCTCAATGATGACCCCAAAGTGTTTGTAAGAGTATAAAGCAGTGAGGTAATTATGTAGTCTTTAAATCTCCAGAAATTTTCACCAAATATTAAAAAAAAAAAAAAATCAGAAAATCAGGCCAACCACCTTGTTTTATATGTTTCTTCTTTTTCTTTAAAAGTGTGTATGTTTGCATTGTGTTTGTTAGTTAATGAAAATGATGAAGAGGAACTACATGTACTTGAGGGCCATTCTTTAACAAGGGAATTAATGTCATATAATGTAGAGTCCTTGCTAAGTAACAAGTCTAAATACTGAAATACCTTTTGGATCTCTCTCAGTCTCCCCTGCCAGTTTAAGAACAACCAGAAGGGTGAATATTTAGCTGCAAGTTGTCCCCACGGGGGCCGTAAAAACAAATAAGCTTTGAAAAATTTTGATTTCTTGGTTTTAGGTGTTCATAATGCTTGTTAGTGCATGCAAATAATCACATCCTCAGATTGTAAAATAAAGTTTTAAATTATTGAGTGACATAGTGATAATTGCACAGATTTGGTAATTTCTAAGGCAATAAAAATTATAGAACCTACCACAATCACTACCTTTAAATAATTATAAGGAGAAAAAAACCCAAAATGTACAGATACAAATAAATTGTAGAAATCATTCTGAAATACCTTTATATATTGTACATTAGCTAACCATCCAATGATTATATGTAAAATATGTATATACTTTATATATAAATATTATATATAATATGTAATATGTATTATATAAAATATATTATATATCATATATGTTATATACATATATTATACATTATATATTATATAAATATATTATAAATATATTATTTTGTATGTAATATATAATATATAAGTTTATATAATATATAAATATATATAAAATATGTAAATATTTATATATATGAAATCATTGGATTGTTAGCTAATATATACCAACATTCTTCTCTCCTGGTGATGCAAATTACAGATCATGTTTCTCCATATAATTTCAAATGGAAACTATTTCTGAGAATATCATAGGTTAGTACCAACTGATAAAAATATGTCACATAGATTTACAACATAACATTATTTTGCCTCTTTAATTTTAAAGCTTTGGTTGTAAAACTGCTGAGAATGGTGATAGAAATCATGAACTTCCCTCCCAACACAGATAGAGACCAAAGACAGCCACCTACAGAACACGTTCAAGGCGAGGGTCATTTGGAAAAAGAAGGAATTCATGAAATCCTAAGCCTTTTACTCCCTCTTCAAGCAACTATAGTCTGGCTTCTATGTCTACTGAGAGTGACTGCACCATACAAAAAATTAGCCGGGCGCGGTTGTGGGCGCCTGTAGTCCCAGCTACTCGGGAGGCTGAGGCAGGAGAATGGCGTGAACCCGGGAGGCGGAGCTTGCAGTGAGCCGAGATCGCGCCACTGCACTCCAGCCTGGGCTGGGCGACAGAGCGAGACTCCGTCTCAAAAAAAAAAAAAAAGAAAACCAACAACTCCCAACCCCCACTGCCAAATCCGAAGGTTCTTGTGTTATTAGAGTTTATATTTAAAGTTAGTTTCTATTTCCTTTTTGAGATTCTCTCTCTGCTCCCTTGGATCTTTTATGCCCTATCATTGGTTAATAGTTTATTCCTCTTGGGCTCTTCTGTCTGAAACTTAAATGTTACTGTTCTCCTGAGAACAAGTTGGAGCTAGTTATTGCCCATAAACACCTTTCAGTCTGTATCTCCCTAAAGTATTATACATTCTATTTTTTACCTTATGCCTCCACTATATGTCCTCCTGGAACCTTGTTTAGAATTTAGTGCATCATCCTGAACTTACAGTTGTATTTTCTCTTAATTTTTATAACAACAAGGACTCCGTCATCCAGGCAAACCAGGAGATGACGCCTTCTTTTTTGCTCACTACTTACCACTAAATAGACTAACACTTGCTGATTTTACCTCTTGCATGTTTAAACATATGTTCTCTTCTCCCAGACACTGTAGCCACTCCTCCTAAAATCATATATTCTTTTTCTTGGATCTCTGCAGCAACCTTCTATTACCAAATTTTCCCTTTTCAAACATAGCGCCCTCAAAGCTGCCAAAGTGATTTATGTAAAACATAAGCTCAAACATTTGAAGTTTGTGCTTCAAATCATCAAAAGACGTCTCATTACATAAGGGATAAAGTCAAAGCTTTTGGCAGATCATCCAAGCCCTCCATAATCTTACCCTTTCCTAGATCTCTAGCTTCATCTTTGCTCTCTTCCTCTTCCACTCTAAACTCCTCCCTGCCTTCTTTCCTCATCCCATTCTCTCAGTACGGATCCTTTGCCCTTTCCTCCAGCCTTTCATCTTTTGGAAAATTTCTATTTGTCTTTCAAGTTCAATACAGCTCTTATTTCTTCTTGTAAGCCTTTTCTGACCCACGCCCCACCTACAACCCCTAACTTATATACACTTCCTTTCCCAGCAGGAATTGATAACCTTGACAATTAATAAAATCTAATATTACCTGTCATTTTATATAAATTTAATGTCTTCACTTTAAGACTTTGAATTCATGTCTTAACCCATGAAAACCTGGCACTCACTATCCCACTCCATTGAAGTTAGTAGAAACAGAATAATTTTTAGCCTTTTTACAGATAGACAATCTGAGTCATTTGACCATATTGGCTTCTTCATGGTATACTTGAATAACATGTAAACACCAGCTTAGCCTTTGGTTCGTTATACAATCTTCAGTGAGTTATTTGACATCTCTGTCTTTGATTCCTCATCTATAAAATGGGTTAATAATATAATCTATGCAAAATTTGTATAATGTGTTAATACATAGGAACTGTTTAGAGCAGTTCTTGTCCCATCATAATTATTATTATTAAGAGTTGATACATGTAGTAGATATAAGTGTAGAAATGTTGATGGCTATTGTGAAACTTCTGTTGTTGGTCTTCTTAGTTTAAAAGAATTTAAACAAGAGACAAAACAAGAGACATATGTAGCATACAGCAATTTATTGCAAAGGAAAATAGTATTTTGAAAGTTAGGTGCAGAATATACAGTACACCCTGAGAGAGAGGATTCGGGGTGGGCTGCTCATAAGGATGAGACAGCAGAGACTGGCACTAGGAAGATTCCCTTTATGGGAGTTTTACGTAATTATTCATAAGGAGGTGGAAAGAGGTGTTACTAGTAAGCATGGTCTGGGTAGTCCACACGCGCACTGGCTGTACATGCTTATTCGTACATCACATGTCTCATTAGCATTTTAATTCTCCATCCAGGGGTGTGTTTTTTACTGTTATGATGAGCAAAGTTCTGTCGGAGGACAGGTAAAATAAAAATGCACATGCTGTGTACGGGGGAATTTCCCTACTGGAGTTACCTTTGCTTGAATGAGCTGGATTACAACACGAATGCTGGAGCTTACTGTGTTGACTGTGTGGTCACCATGGTGGCCACATCCTGAGAAAATGGTTATTTCCTTGACTACCCATTTGACCTCATAAGTATACAAGATTATTCAAAAGGAATAAAATAAGTCTTTTCCTGAAGAACTGACCTTAGCAGGGATCTAATAGATCTGTTCTAAAACTAGTTTAGTTATAAAACTTTTCTTTAAATCAGGATGCCTTCTAAATGAATGACAATATTAAAATAATTTTCAAAGTTAATAAAATAATACAGATAAACAGTATTGAATGTTTTTAGTATCCAATTTAGGCACAAGAAAATTCTCTCATTTAAAATATGTCCTTCCTTTCCCACCTCAATTAAATCCATTTTGGTTTTGTAGATAATAATGTTGAAATAACATTTTTATACATAATAACAAGTTTTCTTGGCCTTTACACCGCCTTCATTATTCATAAAATTAAACATGTGTGTTCTTTTCCCCTCTAAAGATGTATTCTTTTCATTATAAAAATAATCACATTGTTACAGAAATACATATTGCTGAAACTCTCCTTACACCTTTATTGTTAAAAGTATTATGTAATTTGTTTGCTTTTCTAAAAAAAAGTTTTTAAACCAAGATCATAGTCATTTAATAAAAAATATACATCTGCTCTATTTTAATCAAAAGAATTAGTACTAGTGTTGATGAGGTTAACTGTTAAAGTAGAAACACTGACAGGCTCGGTGGCTCATGCCTTTAATCGCAGCACTTTAAGATGGTGAGGCAGGAGGATTGCTTGAGTCCAGGAGTTCAAGACCAGCTTGGGCAATATAGTGAGACCTCTGTCTCTACCAACAGTGAAAGAACCAAGCATGGTGGCCTGTGTCTGTAGTCCCAGCTACTCAAGAGGCTGAGGTGGGAAGATCGCTTGAGCCCTGGAGGTTGAGCTATGATCATGCCATCACACTCCAGCCTTCCAGCCTGTGCAAAGAGTGAGATCCTTGTCTCAAAAAGGAAAACAAAAAACAAACCAAAAAAAAAAACAGGTAGAAAAGTTGTCTTTCTTTTCTTCTTCCAAATGAGTATCTCAACTCATTGACACCGTATTGTCCTTGTATTATCTCACTTGGGACCTGCCTCCCTTAGGTCATTCTTTTTTTTTTTTTTTTTTTTTTTTTTTTGAGACAGGGTCCCAGGCTGGAGGGCAATGGCACAGTCTTGGCTCACTGTAACCTCTGCCTCTCAAGCTCAAGTCATCCTCACACCTCAATCTTCCAAATAGCTGAGACTACAGGGGTGCACCACCACGCCTGGCTCATTTTTGTCTTTTTTACAGAGAAGGGGTTTTGCCCCATTGCCTATGCTGGTCTTCAACTCTTGGGCTCAAGCAATCCAGCGATGCACCTGCCACGGCCTCCCAAAGTGCTAGGATTACAAGTGTGAGCCACTGCATGGCCCATTCCTTTTTCTTGAGATCTTTTTCTTCCCATATGCTCCAACAAAGCTTAATTGATCAATGCTTAATTTCTCCATGACTTTTCTGCTTTATTAATAGATGACAATAGAAAATAAATTAGGGGTATCTTAAACCTCAAAAGTAATGTGTAGGTTTTGAACTAGGGATCTTTGGACACACAATAGAAATGGATTTAGAGGTATATATTTCAGTGCTCGGGAAGGTCATATTTTGGAAAGGTGAGCTATCTGGTATCTCAAATTAAACATAGGGAGATAAGAATCCAACCCCCTTCCTGTGAGATTGGTTATACATATAAAGTATTTGTATGGTATGAATTATACATATAAAGTATTTGTATGGTCTGAATATCAACTATTCACATTCATTTATTTTAAAAATATACTTTAGGAAAATACAATTTTATAGTAATCTACTTTGTAAGAATTAAGTGGTGTTCGTAAAATGATTTCATAAAAGATTGCCAATCATTGGATTCATATTAAAATTTTAAATTCTGAATGTGTGTTCCACTTTTAAAAATAACACAAATTAATAATTAACCTTTAATCTCTATATTAATACATTTTATTTCATTTTGAAATCCTTTTATAATACAGTGACTCATGGCCCAAAGATGTGCTTTGACTGCTAACATGGGACAATCTATTTTATTCTGGGAATGATCAAATGTATCCCAAATAGGCAAATCCTATCTTATAAAGTATTCAGATATTAAGTGTTGAAGACTTTAATTTTTAGATAATTAGAAAATCATTCAGTCCTTAAATTAATAATTTTTTTAAAAAACATTATCTAAAGCTAATATTGAAATAGACTATAGGAGTGTCCCAGAAGCTAGCCTCTCTTAAGAGCTCTGCTAGGAAATGTTCTAATAAGTTTTTCAACTTCAGGAATCTAGAGTTGATGTTTATTAAATTATTCACCCCTCCAGTACTGACTCCAGTAACCCTGCAGCCTCACACAGACCTACAGTCCTTGATCCTACCACCTCTGCACTCCCCTCCCAGTCCACCTTGATCATTCTTCTGCAGCCCAGTGACAGTCTATGGTCAATCATTATGATCAGTCTTCTGGATACTCTCTCTACTCTCTTGTCTCTCTTTCTTCACTATATTTGCCTAGGAAAAACCTAAACCTACTACACCTACTGCTTTCTGCATCTCAGCTAAT